>NC_136059.1:49165366-49765366 GCF_964261635.1 Lissotriton helveticus
CACATTCCACACACCACATTCCACACACATTCCACACACATTCCACACACCACACACCACACACCACATTCCACACACATTCCACACACCACATTCCACACACATTCCACACACACATTCCACACACACCACATTCCACACACCACATTCCACACACCACATTCCACACACACCACATTCCACGCACAACATTACACACACATTTCACACACCACATTCCACACACATTCCACACACATTCCACACACCACATTCCACACACATTCCACACATCACATTCCACACACCACATTCCACACACATTCCATACACCACATTCCACACACATTCCACACACCACATTCCAGATTCCACTCACATTCCACACACCACATTCCACATTCCACACACATTCCACACACCACATTCCACACACATTCCACACATTCCACACACCACATTCCACACACATTCCACACACCACACACACCACATTCCACACACATTCCACACACCACACACACACATTCCACACACCACATTCCACACACCACATTCCACACACCACATTCCACACACCACATTCCACACACATTCCACACACCACATTCCACACACATTCCACACACCACATTCCACACACATTCCACACCACATTCCACACACATTCCACACACATTCCACACACCACATTCCACACACCACATTCCACACACCACATTCCACACACATTCCACACACCACATTCAACACAACTTCCACACACCAGATTCCACACACATTCCACACACCAGATTCCACACACATTCCACACCACATTCCACACACATTCCACACACCACATTCCACACACCACATTCCACACACCACATTCCACACACATTCCACACCACATTCCACACACATTCCACACACCACATTCCTGTTGGACCCGGCCTCATGGCGTGGTCCTACCCCTCCCGCATGGCGGGCCCAGGACGATATCCGCCCTCCACCAGACCTCGGGCGGCCCCTTCGGCCCGATCCTGCACGCCCCAACCCCACAGGGCCGGCTACCATCCCGGTCCACCAGCGCAGGCCTGACCCCAGCGTAGGCCCATCACGACCTCAGCACGAGGCCGTGCCCGACTCCATCTTGGACCCGCCACGTCACAACCACGTGGCCTCGGCCCCAGCCCAGGCCCCAGCGCAGCCCAGACATCGAGGCACCAAGATCCACCCAGGTGGTCGAGTAGCCACTCGACAGATCCCGGAGGAAGGGGAGTTTCGATGGGCCTCCAGCCGTCCCCGGACGCCTGGTATCGATCACCCCCCGGCCTCCCTGGGCGCTGGCTCCACCCCCCTGCTGGGTGTCTGGACACCATCATCCCGGCCCCTCTGACCCCCAGGCGCGAGGGTCCGGACTTCAAAGACCTCCAGACCTATATCTGGGGCAACCCTGGATTAAGACTTCAGTTGTATCCTGGACTGGAAGCCCTGCTGACGCTGTCACGGCCGACACCAGACGAACTCGCCCGTAACCCGATGACCTTCTGAGAGCCTGCTGGCGCTGCCGCGGCCTACCTTGCTGAACCTTCCGAGAGCCTGCTGGCGCTGCCGCGGCCTATCTTGCTGAACCATCTGAGAGCCTGCTGGCGCTGCCGCGGCCTACCTTGCTGAACCTTCCGAGAGCCTGCTGGCGCTGCCGCGGCCTATCTTGCTGAACCATCTGAGAGCCTGATGTACCTGTCCACTCCTCCTGCCCTCCATTGCCCAATTCTATGCCCCATCATTGACCGCCTACTTAGCCTCTGTGCTTAGCTTGCTGCCCCTATTCTCCTTCCCCCTTCCCTCTGATGTTTGTGTGCATGCCCCCGCTCCATCCTTTTTGCCCACCATGTTCCATGGACCTGCCACTCCTGTCTACTCTGAGTGTTCTGTTGAGCTGCCACTCTGCTCCCACCTACCTAGCATGGTCCATTTTACTGCCACACCCTTCTGCCCACACTGGTCTGCGGTGCTGCAACTGCTCCTCCTACCTACCCCGCGTGGTCTGTTGTAAGGCCCCTTCCCCTGAAATCTCTTGTCTGTGCCCAGGTCCTGACCCTCCCTTCTATCCTCCATGGTCCTTTGTGCATACCCCGGCACCCTCCTTCTTGCCTGTCATAGCCATTGTGCTGCCACTAACCCTCCCGCTTGCCATGCATGGTCTTCTGTGCTGCCATGGCCCCTCCCACCTTCCCTGTGAGGTCCGGTAGCTGCCCCTGACCCCCCCACCTCCCCTCCATGATCTGTGTGTATGCCATTATAGTCTCACAGTTGCTCTCCATGGTGTGTCTTGTTTCTAGTACCCATCCTGCCTGACTTCCATGGTCATCTTGCTGCTCCTGCCCTGCCCGCTTGCCCCCAGCCCTCTGTTTCCATGTGCAGACCCCTATTCCCTCCCTCCTGGCTTGTCTGTTCCATTTTAATGCCCCTGATCCGTCCCTCCTGCCCCTTATGGTCCGTTATGCTGCAGATTTCTCTCCTGTCTGTCCATTATGGTCAGCTAGCTACCATTACCTCTTTCCCCTCTGTTCTCTCTTGTCCATGTGCATGGTCCTGTCCACTCCCTATTGCTTTCTATGGATTGTTGTGCAGCACTCCCGTCCCGCATGCCCTATGTGGTGTATTGTGCTGCTGCAAACCCTGATGCCTGCCCTGTAGGGTCAGTTTGATGCACCTCTCCATGTCCCTCCTGTCCTCTGTTATCCGAGTCCATGTCCCTACTCCAATTCCTCCTGCCTTCCATGATCCAATGTACCATACTTGCTAACATTTTGAACTTGGTAAAAGGGAGATTTTGAAAAAAACTGGGGTATTGATTTTCTCCTTTGACTTACATTGAAAAAGAGGAGATTGTAGACAGGAGGCAGAACAAATAAAGCCTATTTGGGCTTAAAAACATTGGACGTTTCCTGGCTGAATCAGGTCTGTTGGCATGTATGGTTGTACTATCACTGCCTCTTCCTTTTGCCCACAATGATCTATTATATTGCCACAGCCTCTCTTGCCAGTCCTGTAATGTTGGTTTGTTGCCCCTGCCCCCTTTCCACTGCCCTCCATAGTCTGTTTTGCTGCCACTGCCCTTCCTGCCTGCCCAGTGTGGTCAAATTGTTGCCTCCGCACCCTCCTACCTGCCTTCAATTTTCAGAGTCCATGCCCTTGCCTCTGCCTCTCAACAGTATCCTAATGAACAACTAGATTGCTAACATTCTATATTTATTACAAAAGTGTGGAATGTCTGAGGGCATCTTGATGTAATCAAAACTGTAATACCTAGAGCATTTCCTTTAGAAATGACATATATGAGAGGGTCTTATTTGCATCACAATTATGGTTAGTGCTCTAAAAAACTAAAATGAGGACTTATTTTCTGAGTTTTCAAATAGCGACAAAGCACTTTTAAATTATTTGTTATCTTTATTTTTTTTTACCAGTTGACCACTTGATTAAATGTTGCACTTAGGGGGAGAGGATGTGGTGTTACTTCCAGAGCTGCAGACTTTGCAGCTGGGGAACCAGGTTGGAGTTTCTGCAGGTTTACAAGCACCTTGCGCCTCATTTACGCCGCCGTTGCATCACTTTCGTGACGCAGCAGTGGCGCAAATCCTGCGCCATGGTGTGGGGTACTTACAACGTGACGCATCTGGGAGATGCGTCACGTTGTAAAGCCCTGCGCCACATATAGGCGTTCCTGCGCGGGGGGGGGGGGGTTCCGGCGCAGGAACGCATCCTAAAAGTGGGTGAGTGAAATCTACAAGATTCCACTCGGTCTCTTTTAGGCCAATGCTGCGTCAAAACCCTGCGCCTGCTTGAAGCAGGCGTAAGGCTTGTCGTAGCATTGGAAGAATAGGGCCCCCCAGAGCATTGCTGGAGCTGCGTCGCGCTTGCGACGCAACTTCAGCAATGCGCCACCTTTACGGCACAGATCGGTCACGCATCTGTGCCGTTTGTGCCCCATGGTGCGCCGCATTGTAAATGCGCCGCATCATGGGTGGTGGAGCTGCGGCGCACAATTACTGGTGCATCCCTGCTGATATGCAGGGATGCGCCAGTAATTGTAAATCTGCCCCTAGATCTCCCATGTCTACAACCAAAATGAATTTGTTCTTGTGTGATGTAACCAATGCTCATGTAAAGCACTCCAATACCTGACAAGTCTGCACTATATAAAACTGCAAAAACACAAAAAATAAAAAGTGTTTTGCACACTTCTGTCATTGGGCTACGTGTGGGCTACATCTGGGTGATATGTGTGCTACACTTGGGCTCTTTTGTCTCGGGTGGCCATCTTGGGAGATTTATTTGTTTTGAAGTTTCCTAATTTCCTCATTTACTGCAGTCTCTTCAGTAGGACATGCTTTCAGTTTTTTACTTTGATTCCATCAAGAAGGTATTCTGATATGTCACACATTTGCCATAAATTCTGAATGTTACCACTCTAGTTGCTTATTAGATCAATGTAGTAAAGCTACTGCTCACCACGGAAGTCTGCTGCTAGTATTAAAAGCGCATGTTTCAGTCTGCATGTCAGAATTTTTTTAATGAAATATAAGAGGATTTGAGAAGTCACTCAAAATGTGCCCTAATTTTTCTTTCTTCAGCACTAATCATAATTTCTATGGCAAAATGAATCCCCTCGTTTTGTTCCTTTTTTAAGTAAATGTTTTAAGTGTTACCAGTTTATTCCAATCAAGATGGCTTCAGGTGTGCCATACTTTTGTTATAAGTAAGACAGTAAGAGCTCTAGTTGTTCTTAAGAACACTCTGGGACATTCTTTCAGTGAGCTATACGTGGGCTACATCTGGATGATATTTGTGCTACATTTGGGCTCTTTTGTCTCTGGAGGCCATCTTGGGAGACTTATTTGTTATGAAGTTTCCTAATTTCTTCATTTACTGCAGTCTACTCAGTAGGAAATACTTTCAGTTTTTTACTTTGGTTCCAGCAAGAAGGCATTCAGATGTGTCACACATTTGCCACAAATTCTGAATGTTAGCACTCTAGTTGCTCATTAAATCACTGTAGTAAAGCTACTGCTCACCAGAGACGTCTGCTGCTGGTATTGAAAGTGCATGTTTTAGTCTGCATGTCAGTATTTTTTAATGAAACAGAAGAGGATTTGAGAAGTCACTCAAAATGTGCCCTAATTTTTCTTTCTGCAGCACTAATCATACTTTCTATGGCAAAATGAACCCCCTTGTTTTGTTCCTTTTTAAATTAAACATTTTAAGAGTTACCACTTTATTCCAATCAAAGATGGCTTCAGGTGTGCAATACGTTTGTCATAAGTAGGACTGTTAGCGCTCTAGCTGTTCTTTAGAACACTCTGGGAAGCTGCAGCAGAACACAAAGGAATCAACTGACAGTCTCTGCCCTTGTTGGATGTACATGTTTTACTGAGAATGTCAGACTTCATTTTAGCTTATAGATCACCTTCCAAACCTCTGTGGAAAAAGCAAGAGAAAATAGTCTTCTCTCAAACATATTAATAATAATATTAATCCACATTTGTAAAGCGCGCAATCACCCGTAAGGGTCTCTAGGCGATGGGACCTCGGGAAGATTAAGCAAGCTATTGCCCAGAGTCACATGGTGCTGGGCTAATCTGCCGCCGGTGCCGGGGATCGAACCGTGATCACCAGATTCCGGAGATAGTCGCCCTAGCCGCGGCACCACACCTCTTCCTCAACATAATTCATGATATCCCAGCAGAAGGCTTTTTCACATGGTAAAATCACCTTAGAACACACCACAATTCCTAAAATGAGTATGGTACCATCAACAAATGATGTATAATCTAACTAAATTCTTAACACCTTCTATTAACTGCAATGCTTTTTAATGAGGTGCTAACATGTATATTGGTCCCAAGATGGCTGCCAACACTTCTTGGATGAAGTACTGACAGCCAATCAGATCTTACGAGGAGATGTGTTGTTAGGCTCCGCCCAGATATATTTATATTTCTTTTTCCATTAATATTTAAAAAACTATTTACTGAATGGATTTACACCATTTAACAAAAAGGGCTCTTTCTGAACCAAGGGCTACCTTTTTGCCAAATTTGGTGTAATTCCGTTCAGCAGATTGGGATGTAGCCGTGTCTAAAGTTTCCTATGGAAAATTGCATGGAGAAAACACATTTTGGGACCCCCCTTTTTTCTTGGCCCCCGCTTTCAAGATAAGAGCAGACCGGAGTTGGCCATAAGTTTTGAAAATGTAGCGAAGATAGAATGTTGAGATTTTCCTATGGTAACTGGTCCTAACTATAACTACCTACTGGTGCCCGCCAGTATGTAATATATATATATATATATATATGTATATATATGTATATATATATATATATATATATATATATATATATATATATATATATATAAACACTTATATATTAGGGTTATAAGGGATTTGTTTAGGGCTGGGCAGGGGTATAGAGTGGTAAGGGTATTTTTATGGTTTAGGGGTGGGTAGGGGCCTTGGGTGGCTACTGGGAGATAAGGGTATTTTTAGGGGTTAGGGTTGGGTAGGGGCATTGAGTGGTACATTTATTTTGAGGGTTTTAGGGGAGGGGCATAGAGTGGTAAGGGTAATTAATAAAGGGATTTTGGGGAGGTTCCCCAATAAAAATAAAAATTAGATTAATTTATTTATAAAAGCGCAGGGGATTCAGAGCTGTCCCCCTCCCCAAAAATATATATTTATTTCACTTTCATTATTTCTGCTTAGCTGAGTGGAAAAGGCATGCATTGAAATGTTGTACAACCTTTGGTTAGGGGCTTGGCACCAGTCAGCACAGACTAGGAGTAATGGGCCCAGGGGACAGGTGGGAATGTCTCAAGGTCCTACAGTAAGTATAAATCTGCTTGAACAAGTGGAAGTCCTAACGGGGCTGGTATATCTTTAAGAGCCCCTTTTCCTTCTTGGGAAGGGTCTCTCTGTAGTAAGGGCAGAAGTTGGTTGGCAGTCTAAGAGTTGAACAGAAGGACCCTAGGTCTGTCCTGAGGCACGTGTGGTGCTCTGGTGGCCCCCTTCTCTATTCCCATTGGTGCAACAGTCCTGAGTGTTGGTGAAGCGCCCAATCAGAGTCCAAGAGGGCAGACCCTCTCGCGTTCCCCACTTGAGAGTGAAGCATGCTTGTGTGTTGACCTCAGCAACCAGCTTTTCCGTGTTATGAGTGTCTGTGGTCATATAGCGGAGATCCTGGACAACCAACGCCCCTTTGGGGTCACTGATGGTAGACAAGGTTACGCGTCCTGATATGTGACATATCTAGTGCTCAAGCCCCACAGGTTGCCTCACCTTGGACACTGCACAGGTTCTGACACCTCATGTTCCCCAACAACAGCCTACCCTGTGGCACCCTCCGGGTGGGACAAGGGGGTGCTCGGTGCCACATATCCGATAATATGTGGCAGTTTTCAACATAATGCTGCCACAGCATGATCTATTCAGATGCAGTCCTCTTTCATCGAACAGCTGCAAAGGAGGTTGGTGTTCCTGGCTCTTTTGAGGGTTTCCAATATCAGAGCTGAGGCTCACTCCTCCACAGATCCCAGGTTACACCGATGACTTCTTCGGGCGGGGGTTCGTTCCGCGAGGGATATTTTCATAGATGGGAACCGCACTTGGCCTAAAGGGAGAACATAGATTTAAAAAATGTGTCAATGAATATCTCAAATATCACAATTAATGTTCATTTTTCTCTAGAAACATAACTGTGGGTAAAAAGCAAATTATGCTTCCTACTCCAAGAAATGTTGGTGAAGACATCTGAAGAAACATCTGCAAGGATGGGGCAAACATTCACTCTCCACTCTACAGACCTCACCTGCACTAGTAATAATTTATCAGCACTCTAATACACCTCAGAGAGCTAAGTGCACATTCTATGACAGTTTTTTGCATAATCTGAAGGGCTTTTTTATGGGATATTGGCATAAGACAGCGCGGCAAGGGAACTTGCTGTGCTCCCCAACTCCAAATTTAAAGGGCAGGAATGCACCGTATTTAAACAATGCGGTGCATTTGTGTTCTTTCCCCCTGCACTGGTGCTGGTTTGCCAGCCTAGCACCAACCTAGGCACCCTTGCACCATGGTGAAGGGTACCTCCGTTGCATGCAGGATTGCTTGTGCAGGATGGGGCACCTTCCTGCCCAAAACCAATCCTAAGATACATTCTCCTCTTTTAGATTGGGACCGAGCCCAACACCACCCTCCGTGGCATTCTGCAGCACACTTAGAAAGAGGAAACAGTCTTAAAGCAATGTGTTTGTGCAGGAAGGTGTCCCTTACGGAGCACAAAAATGATCCTGCCTGCAACGCAGGTCTCCTAGCACCATGGCACAGAGTTGCTTGCATTTTTGATAGACAGCAGATTGTACCCCAGCACTAGCAGAGAGCAGCAATGAGCATATATTGGTAAGTATGGTGCATTCCTGCCCTCTCTCTTTCACACAGCGCAACACGCATGATAAACCAGGGCCCTGGTGTATTCACCCTGCTGACGTTTAGCAGTGTTAGAAAACACTCCTTACGGAACTAGGTGCCAGATAACATCCTAACTAATAGGTCACATTAAACACATCAGACACTGCAAGTGGCACTTGTCTGCGGTGTGCGCTGGATACCAGTCCTCAGGGCAGAGTAAAACAACCAGAGGACTCATGAATATCTTATGACTTAAAACATTTTTGCAGCTAAAGTCCTATCAATGCTATAGAATGTTCTCCAATACTATAGGCCCCATTTAGGGTTTGGCAGAACAGACCTCCCTACAGATTGGTGCAGCTCCCACCACAAAAACAAGTGGTTCCCTTGATCTATTTAGACATGGGGAGTCCACTGATTATGTGTCAGGGCAGCCCCCGATGGCACCCAGTAGTTGGCAGGGCTCGCTCACCAGAAGGCCGTCGCCTTGGGATAGGGAAGACTTGGGGGCATATTATCAACACCGACGTTAAAATTATCGCCACTTTAGCGGCAGGAATCTGCCATTAAAGCGGCGATAAAGGTCTTGATAATATGCCCTTGAGAATTCCAATAGAAGCCCATGTTCACACCAGAACATGGGCTTTTATGGGAATTCACAAGGGCATATTATCAAGCCCATTATCGCTGCTTTAGTGGCAATTTCCTGCCGCTAAAGCGGCGATACTTTTAATGCCGTTTCTTGATAATATGCCCCTTGGTTAGGGATGACCTATCGATGTAATTTGTGGGGAGTCAACTCCTGCTGGTCTTTAAATCTCCCCCAGCCTCTTTTGTGTTTCTGCAACTCATCACCACCAGCTACCAGGTCATGGGAACGCCATAGTGGTACCCTTGCAATTTGGGGGAAGTAGGCTTTGATTCTGGGGTTTTTCAGAAACAAACCCCGCTGTGGCGAATCCTTAATGAAAACCAAAGTCCCCTGTTGGTGGTAGCCCTTCCATCATTTATAAATATACACACCACTCAACAGGTAGTGATGCCAAAAAGTACTGGGTGCACCACGGAATGGACTGAAGCCCTGCGGGTTCCATGTAATGCCCACCTGGGTCCACTAGCAAAACAGACACAGTCATAGTGCCTGGGGTGACCAACGTTGGTACAACTGGCAACTTCCACCATAGGATGGATTACCCGGTGCAGACTACAGTTCAATGAGGGGCCAGGTTCCTATACCCCAGAGGGTATTGAACATTCTTGCCACAATGCATGTAGCACTGGAATGGCTCAGTGTGGACACAGCAGAGGTCTGGGCACATGCGCTACAGGTCTCAGCAGCATAGACAAGGCATTGGTAGGGGCAGCAAGGCCCTTCTATGCCCCAAGAAGCTTCTTTAGGTCCTAAGAGGTAGACACAGCTTGCTGTGCTGCTGGTACTCGCATACGACGAGGTAAAGCAGAAGTCTTAGGTTGCTAAGCAAGGAGCCCCCAATTTTGAGGGTAGGGAGCACTGCAGAGGCAAAGTGCGATTTTGATTCTTGCCAATGCAATTTTGCAGTGAATGGTGAATAAATCCATTCACTGGTCCTAGTAGCCTGGGCAAGTTAAAAGGCCAAAGGTCACCAGCTATCGTCCAGTCTGTTTTATGTTTAGCTCTGTCCTCTGAGTGCCATCTGCCAGTCCACCGGCCAGCGTTAGAGCTATGGTTCCCTCTTGTGCAGTTATAACAATGTGAAAGAGAGCAGTGCTCAAGAGAAGTGCATGACCCGGAAACTCTTGAAAAGGGAGTGCAGGCAGAAGAGGATCTGTCAGCTGATACTGGAGGAGGCACAACTTCCCTCAGCTGGACTGTCCTAATCTACACTTATGTGAACACCATGTTCAGAAGGAAACTTAAGACTCACCTATTTGGAAGGTAGGTGGCTGTGATGGCTGCTGGGACTGCTTACCCCACTTACCATAGCGCGGGGACACGCATTTGGGCGTAAACCAGGCGCTCTATAAATCTCCCTAATAATAATAATAATAACCCCATGGGTGGAGGGTCAGGGTAATAACTTCATGGGGAGGGGGTGTTTGGTGTGTGACCCCCCCCAAATAAATGCATATTAGGCATAGACTTAATTTATGGGTTGCCAGGGGTCACAGCTGCGACCCCTGGCTTGCCCCCTGCGACCCCGGGTACTGCCATTGCGACCTCTGGCCTCAGAAGTGACAAAATCAGAGCCAAGAACAGAGGAGAGGTCTGGATTCCTTAATTTTAGCCAGTTTTTCTTTATACTTTCTTTATACTTTACTAGAATGTTCTAATTGTAATACAAAAGGGAGCACACTTGACTGGACTGAGACCTTTGACTGATGTGGTAATTGAAAATGTTTTTAAATATATGTTGTGTATGTGCTTGCAAGTAAGAGTGTGTTTATGTGTGAGAGAGCGTGTGTATGTGTGATCATGTGTGTGATCATGTGTCTGTATGTGTACGAGTAAAAGTGGGTGAGAGTCAGAAACATTGGGGGCCCATTAGGATCACGGGTGGATCGTCCGCCACCCATTTTCCCCCGTCATATTACTATGGCGGGGGAACCGTGGCGGATGGAAAGTCCGTCCGCCGCTTTTCAGCTCGGTTAACGAGTTCACCGGGCAGAAAAGGGTTTAATATGGTGGCGGTGTCTGTTAGACACCGCCAACCATATTACCATGGGTGCGGTAACATGCCTTTCCCGCCACGGAAAGGCATGTGGGAATAGACTGCGGGGGCCCATGCGAGCCCCCAGAGGGGTGGGAGGTGCATTTGGGTGGTGCCTATGTTACCCTCCTGCAGTTCCATGCACAGCGTGGCAGGCACCGCGCGGGGCCTGCCATGTTGTGCATGGAAGTGCGCGACATGCCTTCCTGGCATTGTGGCAGGCGAGTGCCCGCCACAATGACAGGAATGCAGGATACGCTCGCAACTGTGGCGGGCGCATCCTAATTGCCCCCACGGGACCCCGCCCTTATGGCGGCGGTCCAGTTTCCTGATAGGATGGTGGGCGGACATAGTCCGCCGGGCCATCCTAATGGCCCCCTTAGTGAGGAAGATTGTGTGGGATTGAGGCTCAGAGTTTCTATTCTTTGACCCAAAGCGACGCTGCACCAAAAAAAATAATTAACCAGATCTATTAAGTATGGTTCATGGTTTCTGTCCCTGTTTGTTGATGCACTTTTGGCAGCCATGCATCAACACACACTCCATTGTGCCACAGTGCAAGGGTCTGTGCATGCTTTGAAGGATCGGTTTTGTACTGGAAAGGGGTCCTTTCCCACTTGTACGTCAGCTGTACAATGCAGCACACACACAAAGTCGGAAAAATAAGAAGAAATAAAAACATTCCTCCTCGTTATGTCTGCCTCAAGGAGTCGTAAGATGTTGGCACAAATCTCTCTCTACCAATGTTTGTACATAGGTTTTTGCATCAAAACCACTGGGTGATTGCATGGGAACGCCTGCGCACCACCCATAAAATGCCCACTTGACTCAAAACACAAAGCAGTGCATAGCACACTTTTGTGTTACTTTGGGCTACTATCCAATAAAAAATGTGGATCTGTGTTGGACAGTAAATACCACCCTAACTCTTGGCACCAGGTGTGCATCACATAAGTGACACAAAGATGGTGCAAAATGTTGGTAAACCTAGGCGTGAGTGTCAATATGTATGACTGAGATTAATAGTGAATGTGAGAGAGTGAGTGAGTGAGTGAGTGAGTGAATGAGTGAGAATGAATAGGAATGAGTGTAGGAAAGTATGAGTGTAATGTTAGGGTCACGTCACATGCCTTCCTGGAAAAATTAGGGTTAGTGGTCACACAATGTTATTTCCTGGAATGCCATTAAGGTCAAAGGGTATGTGATGTCACTTCTGCTCCCCCTGGCATTACGGTGAAACAACGCCAACATTTCTTAGCTTGGTAGTGGGGTCCGGTGGCCCTGTGTTGGGTCTGAAATGCATGTGTTGGGTTTCCGTGTGTGGTCCACGAATAATGGGAAAAACAGCAACCTTTTATGTAACACAGGAGAGAGAACTCTCCTGCTTCACAGAGAACGAAAATATACATCTGGTGGCTGAATTCCAAAACGTAAAACCAGATAACCTGGAATCAATACCAAATTATGTGATGGGATGCAAAGACAGAGCCTCCTTTTTGATTATCACACATGAGTGCAGGTTTAAATACCTGAGTTCAGGACGTGCGCTTTGCAAGCACTTCTTATGTTCAGTTTAATAGTCGATAAAGCTGCTCCAGAGATAATAAATATATGGGCCGCGTTTTGGATATACAGGGCTACTGACTTGCCTCTTAGATCACAAATGACATTGTTATTGGGGAGAGCCTAACCATTATTTTTTTTTAATTCATTTTAAAGAACGATATTAATCACTAAGGTGAAACGCTTCCATATATTAAAGACATGTTGAAGAGACTGTATCGTATTTCTACGATATGTTTGTTGCACAGTTTGATTGCCAAAAGTTTTCATGGCTCGGTTCATGCCCAGGCTCCAGACCCTTGGCTCAGTCCCTGCTTACCCTATCAATTTTGTGCTGTGCGGTTTGTACCTGGGGCCGCCAGTCACTTGATAAAATGATTTGCAAAAGGAAAGGTCTGGCAATAGAAGCTCTGCCGACAGGCACCGATGTGACAACTCTACCATCAGGGCATCTTGTAGGGGAGAATAAGAAGCGTGCAAGCAGTGAAAATACATTTGAAATAAGTGATCCCAGTGCAGGGACTGCAGGCCGGTGTGTTATACACGACCGTAGTCATGAGTTTGCAGGGAGAAGTACCATGCCCAGGTCAGAGGGGCAGTGGTGTGGTTTGAGGGGAGGTGGTGTTTGGGGTGTGACACACCCCACATGCATTCTTGGCTTGTTAGTTGGGTCTGGGGTCCCGAATCGGGTGTGCTGTGTTGGTGTCAGTTTTCCATGCCATTCTCATTTTTCTAAGACCATTTAACTTGTTAATTTATTTGGAGTGGAAACTTAAATATAAGTAGTGACTGCTTTATAAAGAAAGTAGTACATCTGCACCATAGAAGTACTACTTGGGTGGGTGCAAATTATCTACTTTTTGGAATTTGCAAACATTGGCAGTAGTAGGTTTGGAAAGCTGTGCCAATCACAGGTTTCTAGGCACATCACTGGCAATCTAACATCTAAAAGGTGAAGGGATGAATACTTGCGAATAGTCTAACCTGTGGAAATCACTCTGGGTAGCATTCCAACTCATCATTCTTCATCCACTGTGCCTCTCTAGGTGGAGGCCACCTAATGCAGATCACTACTGACCCTGCTCCTCATTGGAAGAGTCTGGTGCAAACTTTGGTCATCTCACTTGACCACCCTGTGGCCTACTACCTGTGTAGTAGGGAAGTTTGAGATTCACACCCCCTAAAACTCACTGACTAGGCTACACCCCTGTGGAGGACTTGAAGGAGAATGTCGTTTGAGTGCAAAATGGCGTCACCATGGTGTGCAGCATAGTGTACAAGGGCGTACCACTACGAAAGCAAACTTGGAGCCGCAGGTAACCTTTGAGGGAGTTGCTTGTATTCGGCATTGCCACTGGATGCTAGTTTTGCCACCTAAGGGTGTTCATTCAGGTCTGGATAGGGTAAAATAGTTCCTCCACCAAGGTGTGGAGTCAACACATATACGGGCAAAAGGTCCTAAAACTAGGGGGCATATTACCAAGGGCCTTATCGCCGCTTTAGCGGGAATTTTTCCCGCTAAAGCGGCGATAATTTTATCGCCCTATTACCTAGCTGTCGCTAACACCAGTTAGCGACAGCTAGTAGGAGATAGCGATCATCTTGGGGCTCACTTTGCATGTCAGCGATATTTATCGCTAACGACATGCAAAGTGGGCGTGCCAAGATGTTAGCGACTGGAAACAGTCGCTAACATCGCTATCTCCTTTTACCTACTTTTGGAAATAATCGCGCTAAGCGCGATTATCTCCAAAAGCTAACGCCTGCCCAGAGCAGTTCTTAGCCATGTTATCCAATGGTAGGTGGATAACATGGCTAAGAGCATTTGCTCGGTAATGCATGAATATCGCTGACTTTACAACAATATTCATGCATTTTGGCCGATTGTCATCACTTAGGAGATAAACCTTGATAATTGCAAGGTTTCTAAGCGATACAAATAGGCGAAGCACGGCGATAAAATTATTGCCTCCAACCAAGCTTAGCGATAATTATCGCTTATTCTTGGTAATGTGCCCCTAGGTGCTTTCCTCACATCTCAGATTGTAAAAGAGGAAGACGAGATACAGTGAGATTACCAGCTTCGAAGCGATATGGTGATATCTCATTTACTCAAAGGGGATGTGGTAAAAGCGTAGTGTCACAATGTTGCTTCACCAGCAGAGTAAGGAGGTCATATGTTAAGACATGAGCATTTATAGTCTCTTGAAGTGTGTGTGTGTGTTTGTGTGTGTGTGTGTGTGGCAAGACCAACGGTTGGTAAAGACACAGTTAGAGAGCGGGAACAGTGATAAGTGAGAGAAGGAAAACAGGTTTTGAGTGGGGTTGGGGGTTAGAGCAAGAAAGCCTGGAGGAGTAGGGGAGGGTAGCATGGGAGGGAGGAGTCACAGAGAGATCTGGGACATAGAGAGAGCAAGGGTGGGTAGGATCACAGAGAAAAGGGGGGAAACAACCTTTACAACGCAACTTTTACAGCGCACTACCATTACAACTAGACTTTTACAACGCAACATCCATTATAACGCATGCCATTACAACGCAACCATTACAATGCATGACACTACAACGCATACCACTACAACGCATGTCATTACAACACAGTCATTACAACGCATACCATTACAACGCATAACATTACCATCCAACACTTACCCTACTGTTGCACCCCCTGGAGTTAGAAGAGTAATTTTTACCCCTACACTATCCAACACTTACCCTACTGTTGCACCCCCTGGAGTTAGAATAGTAATTTTTACCCCTAAACTATCCAATACTTACCAAACATGCAAAGTAATGCTAAGCGTTGTAATGGTATGCGTTGTAAAGGTATTATGCGTTGTAATGGAATGCGTTGTAAATGTAGTTTTTAAAATGTTGTTGTAATTGCATGCGTTGTAATGGAATGCGTTGTAATGGATGTTGCATTGTAAAAAATGCGTTGTAAATGTATGCGTTGTAAAAGTGTGCATTGTAATGTCAGACATCCGAGAAAAGGCAGTACCAGGGGGTCATAGATGTAGGAGAAGTCTGGGGCGGGTAGCAAGTCAGGGGAGAGAGAAGGGGTCACAGCAGAGTGGTTTTTGTGTACTGGTTCACAGATGGGGTGATTTCAAAGGATGGGACTTATGGTGGGGAACCCTAACATTGTTTTTACTGGGCCCTACACTATTTAGTTGGGGGGCAGTCAAATATGGGGAGCGGTGTTAAAAGAATGACATGACTTCTGGTTATTTTTTATTTTTTTTTTCCAAGTTTTTACTGCTCCCCTCCTCCATTGTGAACCCCGGTGAACCCCAAAAGTACAGGGGAATTTGGGGGTACAGTGTTGTGACAGTTTCTATTACCAACTGCAAGGAGTCACCAACTGCTGTTATGCTATTGAACGGGGATACAAGGAGCAGGTGGTGGGATTTATGCGGGGCAGGGCTCCCCTTGATTTTTCCTTTGAATATTATGTGCTTCTTCTCCCATCCTAGGACTCTGGAGCTGCTGTTCCTCTCTCATATATCCGTCAAAGAGACAGATGGCGGATTCACTCAATCACTGAGCAAAGAAGTAGGCTTTGATACTTTCTTCTTACGGTTTTCCTTTCAAATGTTCCCCCTTCACCACAAATACCGGCCAACCATTCCTCATTACTAATTCACCCAGTCATTGCAGTTGTCCACTGGGTGCATGGAATGAGAGGCGGTAGCTCAAGTATGCAGGTCGGTATGCAACGTTTACGACGCAAGCATTACAACGCCGTTCCATTACGACGCGGTCATAACAACGAAAGTTGTTACAACGAATTGCGCTGGGGGGTGCTCAAGGATAGTAAATCATTTAATTTACTATCCCAACACCTTCCCTACTATCCACGGGGACTGGTGTTGGAATAGTAAATTAAATTTTTTTAATTTGCGCCCCCCCAACTCAAGTCGTTGTAACGACTTGCGTTGTTACAACCGCGTTGTAATGGAACGCGTTGTAAAAGTGTGCGTCATAATGACGTACATCCATGCAGGTACAGTGTTGTGTAGGGCTTTGTGGGCATGGGTGAGAAGTTTGAAGGTGATTCTCTTATCGATGGGGAGCCAATGTAGTGTTCACAGGTGTTGGGGGATTTGGCAATGGCGAGCTAGGTTGAAGACTAATCTTGCGGATGCGTTCTGAACGTTGCTTGGTGTTTTCGACGCAGGTCGCGTTTCCGTAGTCGAGTCTGCTGCTGATGAGGGCATGGGTGATGGTTTTCCGGTGTTTGCGGGGGATCCATTTGAAGGTCTTTTGTTGTAGTCGGAGGGTGTTGAAACAGGAGGATGAGACAGCGCTGATTTGGTGGTCTATTTTGAGTTCGGAGTCCATGATGATTGCACGGTTGCATGTATGGTCCATTGGGGAGGGCGGGGGACCACCAGGTGTTGTCACAGGTGTCGGGGTGTGGGCGTTGATGAGTACTTCAGTTTTGTCAGTGTTGAGTTGTAAGCAGCTGTTCTTGATCCACCTGGTGACTGCTTCTATTCCTTCTTGAAAGTTGGGTTTGGAGATGTTGGGTTTGTTGGATAAGGAGAGGATGAGTTGGATGTCGTCTGTGTAGGATACAATGTTGAGTCTGTGGGATCTGACGATGGGGGCGAGCGGGCCATGTCCATTTTGGACAGGGTGGGGCTGATGGAGGATCCTTGGGGAACTCCGCGGGTGGTCATGTGATATCCGAGAGGAAAGTCGGGAGTCTGACCCACTGCATTCTGCCGGAGATGAATTAGTGGATCCAGTCAAGGGCCTTGTCCCAGATCCCTGTGTCATGGAGTCTGCAGGCTAGGGTGCAATGAGAGACTGGGTTGAAGGCTGCGGAGAGGTCCAGGAGGATGAGGGCCACAGTGTTTAAAGCCCCAGTGCCAGGGCTCGCCAGACCAACCCCTCCATTCCTTCACCTGCTGCAGCAGCCATGATGCAAACCTGTTGAAGCAAATGCCTGACTCTGCCCCTTTATGCTCCTTGAAGAATACTTATCTAGTTTCTGATTGTACCTGATAAAGGGTGTTACACCTACCTCAAACATTACCGATCATTTCATAAGCCATATCTCATTCTTGACCTTTGGGCTTGGCCAACCCGACAGGCACCATCCCCCTGATATGAAAGATCGTCTCACACCAAAATGAAAAAATCACCACCATCCAACCTATTTTACTACCAGTGAAGCACCTTCCTCACATACTTATACTCAGTTATACCGCCAAGGCTACATTTGCACTCTACAAAACACTGAATTTCAAAGAAAAAATGAATGCATTGAGAAATGAAGATGAAGCTTTTTCCCTGTTGCATCTACTTGAGAAAAAGGAGTGGGGAAGGCCATGAGGGACAAGATTTGTGATTTTGGGGCATACATGCAAAAATGAGTAGCCATAGTGCTCCTCTTTTTTTCCAAGTGAAAATAATATTAACAAATTATAAAAAAAACTTTTATATTTTGCCTCCTTAAGATACTTTGTCAGCATTGAAACCCTTGTCCAGTAAGACCCTGTGATGCCAGATACACAAGACGTTGTGACTGAGCTGTAGATCATTTTGGTTCATTCTATGGCAGTAGAGGGGGAACATCCTTTACAACGCAACTTTTACAACAAAGTACCTTTACGATGCAACCATTACAACGCAACTTTTACAACGTCTTGCGCTGGGGGGCGCTCTCGGATAGGGAATAGTTTCCAACACCTTCCCTACTATCCACGGGGACTGGAGTTGGAATAGTAAATTAAACTATTCACTATCTAGCGCCCCTAACGCAAGTCGTTGTAACGACTTGCGCTGTAAAACTTGCTTCGTAAAGGCATGCGTTGTAATAGCATGCGTTGTAACGTCATACATCTGCAGTAGAGTCTATCAGCAACAAACAGGACTTGGTGTTATCACCAGTGGTCCCATTGCACATGAAAAAAGGATAGCCATGACATATGGAAGATTTGATTGGCTACTGACATGGAAGCCAGTGTGGTCTAGTGGGTAAGTTCCTGACTTCCTGTTAGACAGACAGTGTTCAAATCCTGGAGTCGGCACCTCGTGAGGGATGGTGGTGAATCAGAGGTAAGTTGGAGTTGCACCTGGCTGGCTAATTGGTAAGTAAAATGTGTGTCTGTGTAGAGTAAGAGGGGTGTCAGGCCTGGCTGGTGAATGGTGGATTTGCAATTTTAAGTAATGTGTGAGTGTCCGCCTGTGGCGTTCCCTTCACCATAGGGGCAATAAGCTGTAGGATATTGCATTCTGCGTTCCCATTAACTGGAAGATTCTCTGTTACCACTCAACTCTAAATCAGACCCTAACTCATGCATATGTAATGGTTGTCGCAAGTTTTATAACACAATTACACATTCAGTAATATTACACATGGAAGTAAAAAAACACCTATGATAATATGACACCTTCAGTAATAGTACATATACATTAATAAACATGATAATATCACACCTACAATAATAAACACATTACACTTACGTTTCAAGTGGGATTGAGGGCGGTCCCTCGTGGATCTTCTTGTTTACTGAGGGTTTTGCTGACTTTTTACCTGCAACGATGAGGGAAGGACAGAAGGTAAACACTACTATAATGGTTCAATATTGTCACACACTGTGTAATTCATATCAGAATGCCAAAAAAGTAAGAAATTCACACCATAGGGGAAGAACTCTAACATCACTATTTGTCTACAAAACACAAATTACATCGGGTCTAATATACCAAAGAAGTCAATGAACAGAGTTACAATGAATGTATAATAATCAAATCCAGAACATCAGGAGACGTGTATATTCTGATAGTTCATTCTTTATTTCTTATCTTTCACTTAAAAAAGGAACAAGGTCACTACCAACGTGTTTCGTCCCAAAGCAGAGGGACTTCTTCAGGGCAAGAATAAGCCCACAAGTCAGATATTCAGTAAATGTTTCGGAAATAGCGTAATTGCAGCCAGAATTTGATGGTTGCCAAAATGCCAAAGTAGGTGTGTAACTGGAAGCATTTAAGAATTCAAGTCTCTTTTTGAAAAGATGTATATGTAAACCTTCTTGGATTTTAAATTGTTTGATTGATTCTCATGTTCAGGTGATTCTTCCAAAGGTAAATGTTGGGTTAGTCGTTTATGGCTTTCCTCAAGCACTTGCTGTTGAAGGCTGAATTACATGCTTTTGGACGAAACATGTTGGTTGTGTCCTTGTTCTCTTTTAAAGTGGAAGTAAAGAAATAAATAATGAACTATAAGAATATACATGGCTTTTGATGTTTTGGATTTGATTATTATACATTCATTGTAACTCTGTTCTTTGTCTTCTTTGGTATATTAGACCTTATGTAATTTGTGTTTTGTAGACACATAGGGGCTCATTAGGACCACCCTAACGGAGAACGGGACCTCCCGCCATAAGGGCGGGGGTCCCGTAGGGGGAATTAGGATGTGCCCGCCACAGTGGCGGGCACATCCTACATGTTTTGCATTGTGGCGGGCGGTGCTCTCTGCACCGCCCGCCACAATGCAAAACATAAGAGAACGCATTTGCATATGCAAAGCGGAAGGCACCGCGCGGTGCCTGCCGCTTTGCATATGCAAATGTGGGGGGGTACCATAGGTACTTCCCCTGTCCTCCCCCTAAGCTGGCGTCACCTGGGGGCCCCGCAGCAAACACCGCCTGCCTTTCCGTGGTGGCATTGCCGCCGCGGAAAGGCCCCTTCATGTGGACATTGTAATATGGCTGGCGGTGTCCATAGGACACCGCCACCATATTATTCTATTACGGCGGTAAAGCGGCAGACGGTCTTTCCGTCCGCCGCTGTCCCCACCGCCATCCTAATCTGGCGGGGGGGAATGCAGGCATGGATGTCGGGCGGATTGCCTCCGCCAAGGTGGCGGTGGCCACCGCCACCCTGGCGGAGGCAATCCGCCCGACATCCTAATGGGCCCCATAGTGTTGTTAGGGTGATTCTCCCCTTTGTTGTGGAGTACAGACATTATTACTATGTTTCCTGGGATATGTCAGCGAAGACAGCATAGGGGCAACAAGATAAGGAGATGGAGTGACTGTGCCAGGCTGTGCTGGCTCACCACTGCAGGGCAAAGAAGACTTTCTAGGGGCAACCAAAGGGAAAGGTAGGAAGTGAAAGCAGGAAGGATGGAAGGATATCCTGTTACAGTCTCTGACGTCCCACCTTCACTGTCAGTCAGTGAATACTTTACAGGTGCAACAAAGGGAAGGATAGGGAGAGAATGAGACCTGTTTTCCCTCACTCACATAGCTGAGTCAGTAAAGACTTTACAGGTGAAAGCAGGCAGGATGGAAGGAGAGTGTTTCCGTCTCTGATGTTCCCTCTCCACAGGGTCAGTGAATACTTTACAGGTGCAACCAAAAAGGAAGGGGAGGGAGGGACTGATACAGGTGGTGTCTTCCCTCACAGAGCTGAGTCAGTGAAAACGTTACAGGTGAAAGCAGGAAGGATCAAAGGATGAAGTGTTACAGGCTCTGCTCTCCCTCACAGAGTTGAGTCAGCAGGACTGGTGGAAGAACAATAACAGGCTCTGCTCTCCCATCTCCTCAGGGGTGTGTCAATGAAGGCTTTATAGGCGAATGGATGGAAGAAGTAGGCTTGAGTTCTCCTGCAACTAAAGTGAAAGAAAGGGTGTGGCTGTAACAGGCTCACCTCTCCCACCCTGTAAGAGTTGGATCATAATGACCCCAGTAGCTCACCCACCCCTTCTGGGGTTATTGGTGCCTTCTTTGAAAGAAGTGAACAGCAACAGAGAGAGTTTAGTTGTCTTCTGTGACATAGAGTGAACGGATTTACATTCATATATTCCTGTCCTTTAGGGTACTACTCTTCTTTCCCATCATTTTGATGTCTAACCCTACAAAGTCAAGCAGATAAATTCACAAGTCAGTCAAACAGGGTTTAAAGAGCGCTGCTGATCACCTGCAGGGTATCCAGGCGCTGAGAGCCAACTGCTCGGGAGGAATTAGTTGAGCAACCAGGTCTTGAGTCCCTTTCTGAATTCCTGACCCAGTTAAATATCTGGGCAATGGCCAGGTTAGAAGGTTCAGACAAACTGACCAGGCCTGATTTTCTGGTTCATAGTCCATGAGATAGTGTGTCTCACCTGGAAATATCGATGGCTTGGAATTTGGCCCAAGAGACCCGCAAGTGGAAGTGAGCGTGGAATAAATGTATGCAGTCATTGGCAGAAAGGCATGAGTGCTCAAACGCTGCTGCTGCTGCTACTTTAGGGAGCAGCGGTTGCATGTGGCTCACTGTAGAAGTGGGGGCCTGGTCTGAGGAAGTGAACCTTGCTGGAGGTGGTTACGTTTGTTGTCAGTCAAGTCTTGTTGAGGTCTGGCCTTGTGTGCCCAAATAACATAATGGTCAACTTTAAGCTTAGGGAACATCTGAAGGTCCCCACATGATGCTGATCCTGGAGAAGCTGCATTGTGTCAATTTTGTCACTACCAGAGCATTGACTGGCTGGTTCTTTGAGTGCTGGCACAAGTAGGACTTCTCTTGAAGTGATAATAGTGTATTAGAGTGTCTGAAGGAAGTGCTCTTGTGCTGTTGCCTAAGTGCTGGCACAAGTAGGACTTCTCTGGAAATGATAATAGTGTTCTAGAGTGTCTGAAGGAAGTGCTCTTGTGCTATTGCCTAAGTGCTGGCACAAGTAGGACTTCTCTGGAAATGATAATAGTGTTCTAGAGTGTCTGAAGGAAGTGCTCTTGTGCTGTTGCCTAAGTGCTGGCACAAGTAGGACTTCTCTGGAAATGATAATAGTGTTCTAGAGTGTCTGAAGGAAGTGCTCTTGTGCTATTGCCTAAGTGCTGGCACAAGTAGGACTTCTCTGGAAATGATAATAGTGTTCTAGAGTGTCTGAAGGAAGTGCTCTTGTGCTGTTGCCTAAGTGCTAACTGCAAACACAACAATGATGGACAGAATGTGGATCAATGTCACACATTCACCCCAGTCCAAAGATCTGGGCCCAAATCCATCGTTTTTCCACTCCACACCACCCTGGGTTAGACAATGGCGATATGCAAATCAGCGCTGACCCTGTGCCCCATGGGAACAGTCCAGTCCGAACTACAAAAGCCATGTCCTTCCCAGAACGGAAACAAGCATCCGAGGACCGGCCCGGTTTCGAGGTAACACCTCTCATCAGCCCGGCTAGCTTGATTCCAGTGGTGTGGAGTGCCTGGGACTCACGTCTGAGCATCCCCAGTACACTTAGAGCGGTAACTGCAAACACAACAATGATGGACAGAATGTGGATCAATGTCACACATTCACCCCAGTCCAAAGATCTGGGCCCAAATCCATCGTTTTTCCACTCCACACCACCCTGGGTTAGACAATGGCGATATGCAAATCAGCGCTGACCCTGTGCCCCATGGGAACAGTCCAGTCCGAACTACAAAAGCCATGTCCTTCCCAGAACGGAAACAAGCATCCGAGGACCGGCCCGGTTTCGAGGTAACACCTCTCATCAGCCCGGCTAGCTTGATTCCAGTGGTGTGGAGTGCCTGGGACTCACGTCTGAGCATCCCCAGTACACTTAGAGCGGTAACTGCAAACACAACAATGATGGACAGAATGTGGATCAATGTCACACATTCACCCCAGTCCAAAGATCTGGGCCCAAATCCATAGTTTTTCCACTCCACACCACCCTGGGTTAGACAATGGCGATATGCAAATCAGCGCTGACCCTGTGCCCCATGGGAACAGTCCAGTCCGAACTACAAAAGCCATGTCCTTCCCAGAACGGACTTTTGACTGGGGGAGTGTGTGACATTGATCCACATTCAGTCCATCACTTGTTGTTTTTTGCAGTTGCCTAAGTGCTGGCACAAGTAGGACTTCTCTTGAAATTATAATAGTGTTCTAGAGTGTCTGAAGGAAGTGCTCTTGTGCTATTGCCTAAGTGCTGGCACAAGTAGGACTTCTCTTGAAATGATAATAGTGTTCTAGAGTGTCTGAAGGAAGTGCTCTTGTGCTATTGCCTAAGTGCTGGCACAAGTAGGACTTCTCTGGAAATGATAATAGTGTTCTAGAGTGTCTGAAGGAAGTGCTCTTGTGCTGTTGCCTAAGTGCTGGCACAAGTAGGACTTCTCTTGAAATGATAATAGTGTTCTAGAGTGTCTGAAGGAACTGCTCTTGTGCTATTGCCTAAGTGCTGGCACAAGTAGGACTTCTCTTGAAATGATAATAGTGTTCTAGAGTGTCTGAAGGAACTGCTCTTGTGCTATTGCCTAAGTGCTGGCACAAGTAGGACTTCTCTTGAAATGCTAACCGCGCTCCAGGATGGCTGAAGGGTGTGCTCAAGCGTGTTCCCCATGGCCTAAGTTATAGACTTTGTATCTGAGAACAAACTTCTTATCTTGAATGTTTTGGTTCAACTTCTTGCCGCTCATACTTGCTGTTTTGACCTGGAAGCCCCCATTTTGGGTGTTGTGGGCTAGCTGTGTGACATAACGGTTTGGGCGCCAGGGTGTACTTTGTGGAAACTCTTTTTGAAAAAACACCATTTTATGCTTTGTGTTCAGTTATGGAGGCAGAGAAGGGGCTTATAAAGTCTAACATGCCCAAGTTAGTCAGAGTGAAATGGAGTATCTAACTGTTAAGCGACGCAGATAATGAACCGTATGTTTGTAGACGACAGCAAGCACTTTTTAAAAGAAGATTAAAGTGTAATGTTGAATGTTTTACACTGAAATGTGTAAGGCTATGATGACATTTTAAATATGAATGCTATTAATGTTTTTCCCATAAAAATATAATCTAAAGTGTGATTTTGACTGGTCCGTGGAGTACAATATATTTAATCTGCAAGTGACGTGGCCCCCTGAGACTGCCCTGGTGAGAGAGTAATGGGAAATGTCGATGCAAGAGAGGATGTGAGGTTTGCACAGGTCTAGTCATCTGAGGCTGCATCTGGAATTTTGTGCCCATTTCTAAACACCTAATATGTCCAAATGTGGAACCTGCAGTGCGTCAATACCGTAGAATTAACCTGGATTACTTTTAGTTTGGAGACCTCACCTAGAGAATTGTGTCCAGTTCCAGGTTGATTTCTCAAGTCAAGTTCTGGAGGTACCTCTATAGTGTTTTAGTTCCAGTTCTAGATGCAGTGATTGGAGCATAGTGTTCAGTTGTAGAAGACACACAGAGGATTGTGTCACTGCTGGAAGCATCACTTGGATTGTCCCATCTCTGGGTGGTTCTTCTAGAGTACCTGGAGTATTCTATGCAGTTAGACAACACAGAGGATTGTGTCCCTGCTAGAAGCAGTACCCGAATTGTTATATCTGTCTCTGGGTGGTTCTTCTAGAGTACTGTGTCCAGTTCTAGATGGAGCTTTGTGTTTAGTTGTTGAAGTCACACAGAGTATTGTGGGACTGCCTGAAGCATCACGTTCAGTTGTTGAAGTCACACAGAGGATTGTGGAAGTGCCTGAAGTATCACCTGGATTATGTCTATCTCGGAGTTTGACGTAAAGTTCCTAAGGTACGACTCCATCTTGGGCCATGGAGGTTGCCATCTTCCTTAACTTAGACAATGGACATCGCCATATTCTCTGATTCATCGAGAATCATTGTCATGCCTGCCTTTAGATACATGAGCCACCCAACCGTATCTTTCTAGGAACTTTGATAGCATCAAGTTCTTTAATTAATGACATCGGATACACCTTCCAATGTGACATTTGGCTGGATCAAATGTCTACCCCTCACCGTGTCAAGGTCAAATAAGAACACATATCGACATATATATGTTGTGATGTTATTTCACGCTTTTCTTCTTTCTTTGCCCTTTCCTCCTGTTCAGGCTTGTTGTTTATGGATGTGATGACTGCATATAATATTGGGTGCATGGGGTTAGGCAGTTGGTGTCAGCAGGCTGAGCAGTAAGGATATACTGCTCCTGGTGGGGCGTACTTTATAGCCTAATTACCATCTTGGCTTATCTAAGCTTCCTGTAACTTAACTACAAATAAAGATTTAACTTGGAACCTACATCCTGGCATCCTGAAGATTCTTACTTTGTAACAATAACCAAAACAATTTAGTCTGAATTGACGTCCTCTTGCCTTACATGTTCATAAGCAAAGATCTGGGTTACACACCTTGATGCACATAATCTATGTCAGACATTCCTAAACATATGTCAGAAATTTCAATTTCTGACAAGATTTAGGGCTTATTTACAAGCTCCTTGCGCCACCGGGGCATTACTTTTTCCCATATTAAGTGACGCACTTGTGGCACAAGGGGCTTGTAAATAAGCCCCTAAGGGGCATATGTATCAAATACTGTATTTGTAATTCTCAAATAGCGATTTTTTGAGAATCGCAAAACAAGATGTCATTAAAAATTCGCAAATAACTTGCAAATCCTTAGTATTTCTTAATTGCGACTCACAAATTGCGAGCTGCAATTAATGAATGGGAAGACATTCGCAATTTGCGAGTACCCATTAGGTACTCACAAATTGGGAATGCAATTTCAAGGGTGCACGGGTGTCATAAGGACACCCTCATGCACCCCTGAAATGAGCATGTGTTCACATGTGGCGCACATACAAGCCCTAAGTGCATCTATGTGCGCCACATCGCACTATGAAAAATGCCAAAAAGTGCATTTTTCAAAGAATTCTCAAATTACCACCGACTTGAAATTGGTGGTAATTTGCCATTTCTTAAGGAGAAATCGCACAAATAACACTCCTGTTTGCTGTTTTTATAATATCCTGTCTAGTTGATTTAGATGTATTGAGAAACAGATTATTCCTGTAGGAATAAATACTTTTGACTAAAAGTATTCATTCTTCTTAGTGCAGTTTATGTGCGATGTTGTGAATAACAAAATAGGTTGGTTACTGTTTCCACAGTACCGCTGATCCCCTTATGCGATTATTAGTAACCCATTAGCAATACTTCTATGTCAATTACACATTGAATAGGACTCTATGGGGGTAGATAAATTGTTTTTCACATTCATTGTGGTGCATTTAACCAAGTCTGCTGCGGCCAGTTTACTGACAAAATATCGATGTTAAAAATATCAATTAAAAAATATGGACTGCAAAAATATCGACTCCCTATTCTTAAACAGGTAAGTACAAAAATAGTGAGAAAAAAAATATTGATGTAAAAAATATAGTTGTACAAAATTTCAAATGTTATATATATATCTATCGCCACCGTCGGCCTGGCGGGGACGATCCGCCGCCGCTTTACGACCGGGCGGAAAAGGGTTCTATATGGTGGCGGTGTCTATCAGACACCGCCAGCCATATTACAATGGGCATTTTCCAATGATTGCTGACACGGAAAGGCATGCAGAGTCTACCTGCGGGGGCCCGTTGCAGGCCCCCAGGGACTCTGGGGGTTGGGGGGTGCACATGGGGTACTTATGGTACCCCCCTGCATTTCAAAGAACAATGTGGCAGGCGCCACACGATGCCTGTCATGTTGTGCTTTGAAATACACAATATGTATTTTTACCATTGCGGCGGGCGGTGCTTTCGGCACCGCCCACCGCAATGTTAAAAAGACAGGCTACGCCCGCCACTGTGGCGGGCGCATCCAAATTTCCCCCACGGGGCCGCCGCTCTTATGGCGGGCGGTCCCTTGTACCGTGAGGATGGCGGGAGGGCAAAGACCGCCTGCCATCCTAATGGGGGCCCAGGTGTTGAGGCAATATACACAATAAAATAATAAATATTAAATACGTTAAATAATAAAATTAACCATTTTGATGTTCATGGTGGCCCTCGGCCGTCATGAGTCACGGTGGACATGTCTGCACGACGGCCAGGGGGCGTCCGAGCCATGCCCAAGAATGCAATGTCCAGCACAGCAGCGAAATTTGCGCCGCAGCCAAGGTGTTAATATAAAAAATAAAGTAGATGTAATATACATTTTAAAAAACATAATAAATAAACTTAATTAGAAAAAAGTTAAACACACATACATAATAATGAAATTATACTTACTTTAAAACAATTAATAAACTATAAATTATAATTTATTTTATAATTTTAAAATGCTATAAAAAATTACAAATATATCTATATATGTGTACCAATAACCTAAAATCCCCTTTAAAAACATCCTATTATAAATTAAAATATTAAACTATTTAAAAATCTTCAAACTAACATTTCCAACTTCAGTGAGTGCAACAGTAGGGATAGTGTTGGATGGCAGAGGGGTAAAAATTACTATTGCAACACCAGTGAGTGTAACAGTAGGTAAAGTGTTGGATAGCGGATGGGTAAAAATTACTATTCCCACTCCAGTGAGTACAACAGTAAGGAAAGTGTTGGAAAGCGGATGGGTAAAAATTACTATTCCCACTCCAGTGAGTACAACAGTAGGGAAAGTGTTGGAAAGCGGAGGGGCAAAAATTACTATATCCACTCCAATGAGTGCAACAGTAGGGAAAGTGTTGGATAGCGGAGGGGTAGAAATTACTATTCCCGCTCCCGTGAGTGGGACAGTAGGGAAAGTGTTGGACAGCGGAGGGGTAAAAATTACTATTCCCACTCCAGTGAGTGCAACAGTATGGAAAGTGTTGGACAGCAGCGGGGTAAAAATTACTATTCCCACTCCAGTGAGTGCAACAGTATGGAAAGTGTTGGACAGCGGAGGGGTAAAAATTACTATTCCAACTCCAGTGAGTGCAACAATAGGGAAAGTGTTGGATAGCGGAGGGGTAAAAATTACTATTCCCACTCTAGTGAGTGCAACAATAGGGAAAGTGTTGGATATCAGAGGGGTAACAATTACTATTCCCTCTTTAGTGAGTGCAACAGTAGGGAAAGTGTTGGATAGTGGAGGGATAAAAATTATTATTCCACCTCCAGTGAGTGCAACAGTAGGGAAAGTGTTGGACAGAGGAGGGGTAAAAATGTCTATTCCTACTCCAGTGAGTGCAACAGCAGAGAAGTGTTGGGTAGCAGAGGGGTAAAAATTAATATTCTCATTCCAGTCAGAAAAACGTACACAATTTTAACAACAATAAAAATATTTAAAAAACAATATAAACAAAAACATATTTTAATGTTATATACATATAACTAATACCTACAAATATTATATTAAATAAAATAAAAAAATAATTTCCAAACAAATAAATATTTTTAATAAGAAATTATTTAGAAACAAAAACATTAATTATTACATACATTTACTGTTTTTATTTCATACCCTATAACACCACACAATTCACAAGCCACATCTAAATAAAAATAAAACAGTACTTCCTCAACTAACATAATTAATTACCAATTAAAGAAATATTGTTAATTAAAAAACAAACTAAAACTCATAAAAAGTATTTAACTTCCCACACTTTACCCCTATAATTGTCGCAATCCATAACAAATATTAAAATGTAAAAAAAATAATTACGCGATTAAAACTTATTTTCATTTTAAAAACTAATAGTATTTAACAACTAATTATAAATAGGTCTACCGGTTTTATGGTATTTATTTTTTAAACATTTCTGTCTGTATTAATCCATATTTATTTTTGGGTCAGTTATCTGTATTTATCCATTTTTGTTTTGAGTTTTGTGTATAAATGATGTTGTAAAACTGTACATTTCCAATTTTATTTAACTGATAGATGCATACTCATCCTTTGATCTCTGTCGCAATTTAGCTATTTAAGCTGCCAAATATTGCGTAACAATACATTCACTAAATATTAGCATTATACACAAATGAATGTTGCCATATGCCATTATTTAAAGAAATGTTAACCTGCTTTTTAATTTCCTATGCTGTCCTTCTGCTCAGCTGCTGGGCTATAATTCATTAAAGAAAGTGCTGAGAGTCACTTAACAGAAGCAAAATCTTCTGTATTTATTCACTTTTGAAAATAAATGCAGACAGAAAACACGTTTGGGTCCATTAGGATGGCGGGCGGACTTTGCCCGCCCGCCATCCCCGTGCAAAACAGGACCTCCCACCATAGGAGCGGCGGTCCCGCCTTGGCCATTAGGATGCGCCCGCCACACTGGCGGGCGCATCCTGTATTTTTACCATTGCGGCGGTCGGTGCTGAAAGCGCCGCCCGCCGCAATGGTAAAAATGCACGTTGTGCATTTCAAAGCACAACATGACAGGCACTGCGCGGTGCCTGCCATGTTGAACTTTGAAATGTGGGGGGGTACCCCCATGTGCACCCCCCACACCCCGGAGTCCCAGGAGTCACACAACGAACACCCGCAGGGAGTCTCCGCATGCCTTTCCGTGGCGACATTGCCTTCACAGAAAGGCATGTCTGCAAGCCCATCATAATGTGGCTGGCGGTGTCTAATAGACACCGCCACCATATTAAACATTTTCCGCCCCGGCCGTAAGGCGACCGGGGCTTAAAAGCGGCGGACGGTGTTTACCTCCGCCGCGGTTCCCCCCGCCATAGTAATATGGTGGGGTGACAATGGGTGGCGGCTGGGAAGGAATGTCGGGCAGATCGCCACCGCCACCATGGCGGTGGCGATCCGTCCGACATCGTAATGGGCCCCATTGTTTTCTGTCTGTATTTATCTGCAAAAATCTGTAAAAACTGAAAACAGGGAGTCTTAATTATAAAGTAGGTAAAATTAATTTACTTCCATCCCTTTATCCCTATAAACCCCACAACCTGCACCTAAAATTATTTACACTTTTTCTGTAATTAATTTTCTATCAATTAATTAATATTTATTAAGAACTAATTATTAATTAAATACAAATAACTTACTTTCCAACTTTCACCCCGTAAATCCCACAACCACCACTTCAAATTAATTACACAAATCCCATATTTTATTTTCAATTAATTAATTAATTAATATAAATTAAGAACTAATTACCAATTAATCAAAAATAAATTACTTCCCACTCTTTACCCCTATAAACCCCACAACCCACACTTAAACAAAATTATACAATTACCATAATTAACTAACAACTATTTAATTAATATTAATTAACAACCAATTCATAATTAATTACAAATAAATTATTCCCACAATTAACGCTATAAAATCTAAATTAAATAAATAAAACATAATCATCAATTTATTATAATTAAATTACTTCCCACCCTCTTCCCCTATAAACCCCCAACCCACTACTGAAGAAATGCAAAGTTGAATTAAAATAACATTCATAACTATTAAAAATGTAACACATATATTAAAAACCATAAACAATACTTATACAAAAAAACATCACATACATTTAAAATATAAACTTAAATACATGACAATAATTTAAAAATCTATCTTGTAAACATTTATATTTTTGCAACAATATTAATGACTTCTATATTTTTTTTAACGATATTTCTTACCTTAAATTTGATATTCTTGCTGTCGATATATCTGAATCATGATATTTCCAACTCGATATTTGTGCAAGTCGACATTTTCAACTCCATATTCCATCTCATCACCATAAGGTGGTTGGGAAAAGCACCCCTTGTACAGTTATGCTAAAGTTGTAACTTATGCAACAGGTCGCTCTTGTAGAGTACTGTGTCCAGTTGTAGATGACTTCCCTGGAGCATTGTGTTCAGTTGTAGAAGACACACAGAGGACATTGTTGCTGCTAGAAGCATCACCTGGGTTGGTATTTGGATCTCTGGTTGGCTCTTCTAGAGTGCTGTGTCCAAATCTAAAGGCCTAGATCCAAGTTGCACATAGCACTCAAAGTGTTAAGTGTAATGCTTGAATATGTTAATCACAATGGGCCACATTCCAGTCCATCATTTTTAGCTTGCCAATGCCAATACATTCAGGGACGAGCCTTCCAACTGGGCAGTCCATCTCAGGGTGCCAGGCCAGATCCCCCCTGAATGGTAACAAAAGCAACTTTTTTTGGACCTTACCAGTGAGGCACCGCACGGTCAGGACTCATATCTGGACATACCCCGTCTATTCAGAGAGGGTCACTGAGAAAGTACATAACGTGATTTGTAGAATTCTTCAATCAATCAATCAATCAGGGGCTTATAAAGCACGCTGCTCACCCATGAGGATCTCAAGGTGCTGGGGGGGGGGTGCGGGGGAGGGTGTAGTGGCTCCGTATCAATCGAAGAAGCTGCTGATAATTACTCTGTGCCATGTGAGTCCATCATCCCACATTCTAACCTATGCTGCCAGGCTGAGCCTTTTTTGCACCTCTGTATTGTGACACAGTGGAAATCCTAAAAGGCAGCAAACTTGGGACTGCAAGCTCGGGTTATCCATATGTTGGCATCTCCTTTTACCTTCTGATACCAAACATTTTGTAGATAACCTTAATAGTTTTGATCTCATGCAGATTGTAAATGAACCTACCCATCAAGCCAATCATCCTCTAGATGGAGCATTTACTAATAACCCAGACTTAAGTCTGGAGAAAGTCCTGGCTTTGGTTGTAAGACACAGGTACCCATTGCTGAACCACGAGTGCCTCTGCCATGCAGCCCGAACCAAGAATGCTTCTTAACCACCCCTTCCTTTAACTTGCAATTTTGTGGTTTAGCCATGAATTCTACAGGGGTATGCATGGCTAAGGTCACCACTACTGCAACCCCAACCCTCTGCCCCAAGCTACAAACCCCCTACCTGTCTCGCTCTGAGGCACAAAACCTTCCATGAAAACTACCCATTACCCCCTGCCCCTTAACATGCACTACCTCAAACCCCTCCCACCTGCGCTGTCTCTAATCCTTAATATACACTACCCCACCCACTCCCATCCCCCACGCCATCCCTAAAACTATCCCAACCCCTTCCACTGCCCTTAGGCCTAAAACCCTAACCCCTATTTAAAAAAAACTATCCAGACACCCCCTCCAGCCCTAAAAACTACCCTGCTCTCCCCTAATCATAAAAATAACCTGAACTACCCATTTCCCTCCCGGGGCCTGAGGCCTAAAACCCTTCCCCTCAACATACACTACCCTGACCCCCCACTATCCCCCTGCGCTGCCCCTAAAACTACCCAACCCCTTCCACTGCCCTTAGGCCTAACACCCCAACCTTTAATTAAAACAAGCATTTGCAATGCAATAGGTCTCGCATACACGTGAGTTTAAGTTATGGGCATTGTAAGTGACAATGCTTTTTATTTATGTTTTGGGATTTAAAACATATATAAAAAGGAATTTTCATTTACAATACTAATAGCTTAAACCCTCGAAAATGTGAGACCTATTGCATTGCAATAAAGGGTCTTCTCGACTGCTTGTTAGATAGTAAATATCAGGGAAGAGACCGGCCTGCAACGTCTTCAAAGTAGTGATAAATAGTGCAGTGAAGAAGATTTGTAGCATTGTAAAGTACACAGACACAAAGTGTGAAGTGAGAGTTACATTTGGTTTGAGCTATAAACACTAACAAAGCGCTCCAAAACCTTTCGTTCTGTGATTACACTGTTGCGGCTCAGGAGGAAGAGCGGGAGGGGGGTTATTTTCTGCCGCCTCCTTGATTTGAGTTTGCAGTGTGGCATTGAGTAATGTCATTGCTATCTTAAGCCTAATAAAAACACTTCAGATGTAGTAGCGCCCTGGCTTCACCTCCTAGTGCAGGGCGGGCTGTGATTTAAGGCAGGCATGGAGGGAGGGACTGCAGCTCCGGCCTCGTATAGTGCCCCTGCTATTACTAGTCGTGGTATTGGTGGTGGTTGTGGTATTGTTCATGGTGGTCATATTGGTGATGGTGGTATTGGTGGTTGTATTGGTGGCTATGAAGGTGTAGTATGTGTATTGGTGGTATTGGTAGCAATGGTATTGCTTTGGTGGTGGTGGTGGTATTGGTGGTGGTGGTATTAGTGGTGGTATTGGTGGTGGTATTGGTGGTGGTATTGGTGGTGGGAGTATTGGTGGTGGTGGTGGTGGTATTGGGGGTGGTGGTGGTTTTGGCAGTGGTGGTGGCATTGATGGTGGTATTGGTGGTATTTGTGGTGGTGGTATTGGTGGAGGTGGTGGTATTGATGGTGATGGTATTGGTGGCTGTATTGGTGATGGTGGTATTGGTGGTGGTGTTGTTAATACAACAGGCCTTTGAAAACAACCATCAGGTGGCTTTAGTACAGATGACATGTAAAAGAGATGTGCTGTTGTCAGCTTCAGCCCATTAGCACAGGATTATGTGCTACCTGAAATTCACATGACTTAATTTGCTAATCATTTCTAAATCCATTTTACTTGGGGGAGGGTGTGAAACAGACACAAGATAATGCCGGGTTAAGTGATTGAAAGCAGGCGGCCGTGCTGCATAAAAAATCACAAGCTGTTTCAGTTGAAGCACCACATGTCCGACCTGCATTAAGAGAAACTCAATAAAGTAATTAGTGCTTACAGACTAAATAACAGGCCCTGTGAAACAACCAAAGTAAAGGGGCCAGTCCCCATGACAGGGTACAAATGTAGACAAGGAGGGACTAACAAGCCTAGTAACGTATCCGAAGAAAGCATTCACGAAAGACAGTGACACAACCCAAATAAAAATATTGGAGGAGAGTGGGCGTGGCTTCTCGCACATACTCTACTACAGCAGTCTTGCAGAGCGAACAGCGCATGCGCACTGCCGCTAGGCTCGACCTAAACAAAGGATCAACACTGGACGTGGAAACGCCTCTGCTGTTAAATGTGGGGTAAACACATAGTTCCTGATGCAGTATTCCAAATGAAATAATTGCAAAAATATAAATAATTTCAATCATACAGGTCATGTTACAAGAACAAAACACTTTATGCAAATTACAATCAATGTGATAGATGAAAAGGCCAAACAAACAAAAGCAGACCGGCAAATTAACATGATGGTGCGAACATGTGCCACACATTATCCACTGTCTACACACTATCACCCAGTGAAGAGACAGTATCAATTGATATCCACACAGTCAACTAGAAACCACTTCAGAGAATGGGTCTCAAGCTGTATGGAGGCTCTGCCTTGTTGTTTTGGAACATGTGATTTACCACCTCTCCAGGTTGTCGGTAGCATCCTTGGAAGCCTTAGCAGTTTGTGCTTTGGAGAAGCAGGGGTCTACATGGACACTCTTGGTCTTAAAGCCCCTCTCCTTGGCCCTTCTCAGCCCATGTTAGGCCAGGGATTGGTTGGCTAAAAGATCTGCCCCAAAACACCAGAACACAACCTTCAAGGCCCTGTCTCTCCTCACACTAGAATTAATTTAAAAGTTGTCAGGTGAAGTTTATTTTTTTAAGCTATAACCTATTTTAGAAAGTGACATTTCATCCTGCCAAGGAGTCAGACTAATGGCAAAGATGTTGTTAAAGGGCTCTTTCTTAGGCTCAGGTAACTTTTGGTGCGTACATCATTCAACTTCCCTCGAAAGCAGAGTCTTGGTAGGTCGGTACGCTTATTTTGGGAAAGGCACAAAAAGAAGAAAGCAGATAGAAAATCAGTAGCAAGGGAGGAAACCGGGTTGAAAAGAACTAAAAAGAGTGAGATAAAGGAACAAGAAGTGTAGGATGCTAAATGAAAGATACATGAGGTTGAATGAACCCTTGGTTTTTGGCTACTGAGCACAGAAGAATAGGGGAGAAATCAGATTAAAAAAATCTTTGGTCCCCTACATTTGTTAACGAATTTGTGTTCTTGGTGGTAAAGAACTGATCACCCTCTCCATCTAACCTTCCTATGCAAACCTCGCATATAATCCCCGCGAACCTCTCAGTAATGGGGTGACCTGTGCACCTGGCCTTCTACGTATTTTACCATGCACAAGGATATTTGGATTAAGCACAAACTTTACTGGGGTATTCATTCTCTCCACAAGGCTGACCCTCCATTCTTTGCATCATAATGCAATAAATTATGTGGTGATGGTATTTAATGCATGTACACTGTGCATTAATGGCAATTGTAGTACATTTATTTGTGCTGGACACAACTTAAAAATATTACAAAATCAATACTTCCCTGTCAGGGAAACAAGTAGTTAATTGCATAGTCCCGTAGAGGCTGCAAGGTTGGGTAGCAGGGATCCTGCGATTGCCGCGCTCACAACCTCAATTTGCTAATGGGTGCTGGGTGCTGGGAGGGAAGGTGGGCGTTGTTGTGCGAGTGTTGCTACGCAGGCATTGAATAAAGATGCTGTTTTAATTCCGCTCATCTTCCAACACGCTCAGCATTGCCAAGAGCTCAACCTCGTGCCCGCGAGAGAGATGATGGCATACTTTACACGGCCGGTCTGTAAACAGCAGCAATGTCATGCGGCTGAACTATGTATCTCATTTAAGTTGCTGCCTGCGTTCCATTGATAGCTCATCGCTAAAGAGGCGCTGACCTCACAGCACTTTCCACTTACGCATTCTGAATTTTGATGCTCCATGTTCTGGGTCTAATTACATTGTCGAGCTGCATAGGGGGCTATCGGCGAGAAGCTGACAATCCAGTGAGACGTTTACCATTCAAAATATGGAAGTATTTCACGTGAGGAAAGATAATAGGATGGCGCGTGCATATGGAATGGTGGGAGGCGTGCTAAGGGGCGTACGAGTCCCAGAGTAGAACGTGTTTGTGTGACGTCACTTGAGGTGATGTGATGCAGTGACGCTCCCAGATGTCACCCTGTGGGAGTGTCAGTGTGCACGTAACCCCTGGGACAGCTCAGAGCATAGCGGAACTGAAAGAAGTCCAGCTCTGGTGAAGCTTTACACAGGACAGTGTTTTAAACAAGCTAAAGACATCCAGCCTTAGGAAAAGCATAGCGCGCCATACGCGTGCTGTGTTCACGCGGGGACAGGAGATGTGCACGCGTATGGAGTGCACATTTCCTGTCCCCTTCAGAGGAGACGCCAGAAAGGAGACGCCATACGCGTGCACATCGACTGTCTGTGCGCGCACATGGTTTGTCTCCCTTCCGAACGAAACCAACAACAATAGTCTGGCCAAGGCAAAACAGCCCATGCGCTGCATTCGCTAGGCGAGACCTAAAAACGACCCTACCCCTCCAGCCCTGAAAACTCCCCCAAACTTGCCCATCCCTGAAAACTACCCTGATCCCCCAGCCCTGAAAACTACCCCCCCAGTCCTGAAAACTACCCCACCAGAACAGCCTCACTTACCTCACTGCATCCTCTGGCACTCATCCTGGTGAGGTGTTCCTGTTTCCGCCCAGCAGCAGCCAGCAGCTAGACTTATGCATGATTAAGGCAAGCGTGGTTACGCTTGCGATGTTAGAACACGCTTGGCTGAGGCTGTGGTGTTCTGTTTGCTCCTGCCTTTAGTATGGTTAGACCATAAAGCCAGTTTTCTCTCACTTAAAGTTCCCTCCATCAATGGCCTTAATTCCAACCTATCCAGAACATTTAAAATCCGTCCATGGGAAAACCTCAGTTTTGAAGAACTAAATGACTCTCTCACTAAAAGGAGTCCTATCTTGGATAATAATGTGGAAACCGCACAAAACGGTGGTGGTATGCACAAATGCTATTTTGCGAGTCACAGACTCGCAAAATAGGGTTTGTGACTCGCTATTAGGAAGGGGCGTGCCAAAGGCGTCCCTTCCTAGTAGCAAGTCCAAATAGTATATACCATTGTTTTGTAACCGCATTTGCAGCTGCAAAACACTCAAAGTTTACCACCTACTTCAAGTAGATGGTAAAACATTGGCAAACAGGAAGGGGTCCCCGGGGGCCACTTCCTGTTGGTTAGAGGGTGCAAAATACTTTTAAAGAGCAGGCAGTGGTCCTTGGTCCCAAGGACCACTGTCTGCCCTTAAAAAATTTAACTGAAAAGTTTCATTTTTCTTTTTTAAATGGAGCCCGTTTTTCTTTAAGGAAAACAGGCGGAATTTAAAATAAAAAAAACAAAACTGCTTTATTGAAAAAGCAGTCACAGACATGGTGGTCTGCTGACCCCAGAAGGCCACCATCCCTGTTAGTGCTAGCCATTCCCAATGGGGTTCCAAATTGCGCTTGCCTCATATATCATTGATGAGGCATGCAATTTGCAACTCCATTGGGAATCGCAAACAATGTCTGAGACCTGTTTTACATTGCATTTTGCGAGTCGCAATGCAATTTGCGAGTCACAGAATGCAAGCGTTGTACCTCTGGCCCTAAGTGCCAGTGCCCTCGACAGGAGGTCGCTGCAGTTTGCACCACCTATTGCCCCTGCCAGCACTGCCAATGATAATACCAACACAACTACCAACCACCACACTCTTACAAATATGACAATACAGATTTTTTCAGGCTGCCGAGGCTATAAAAATGGCTTGAATGGCAGGATTTAGTCATTTTTAATGTATTTTTTTTTTTTTGTCCTCATAAATGCCACCAGATATTGTCAACTCTAGATGGGCTTATCTCCTGGCCTTTACCACGGAATAACTGTTAACGCCCTGGCTGCCGTGTATCGCCATCGAAGATCGCCCAGAGGTAGGTCGTTAACTAGTCCCACTCCCTTCCGTAATGTTTCGAGACCCATGGGAGGACCGGACCACGAACCTCTGGCATAATCATTGGACATTATTGTATACCTCGTCCGTTATCTCCCAGACCATGCTATTAGTTGGGACCATACAATTGCCGCACTCTCTCCTCCACATAGTTGGTCAAAACGACTAACAGCCATAATGTTCTTGAGACAGTTTGCAAATCGAGGAGGACTGGCCGATTTCCACTCCCTACATATTTCTCTTCTGGCAATAACAATAACGTAAAAAATGAACTGTGAAATACTGTTGCTGACACTATATTCCATAGGGAGGCCGAAAAAAATTAACCTGGGGGATTTTACAACCGGTATTGATAGGACCTCTTCTAGAAACCCAATCACCTGATCCCAGTAGTTGACAATTTCGTGACAGTCTACAAACATATGTCTATCGTCTGCATCTGGTGACCTACATCTAGGACAGACATATTCTTCTGCTGAGATCCTTGATAATTTAGCTGGAGTCCAATAGGCCCTATGGGTTGTAAATAGGTGATTTCTCCTAAGATTGGATGGTTTTATAGTCTTTTGGGAAATTGTGAAAGAGTCTATCCAGATCTTCAGCAACTCTTCCGGGTCTTGGATAATGGCATTAGCCCAGAGCTTGGTGATGTCCCCTTCTAGTTCATCTTTTGCTCCCACCAGTGCGTTATACCAGAGTGAAACCTCCCCTTTCTTCCCAGTCGCCCTACTAATGAGTCCCAGGATCGGGATATCATCCTCGTTGACCCAACTTTGACTGCCCCACCAGGAAGATAGTTGGTAAAACTTAAACCTGGAAATAGAACCCTCTGTTAGATTTAGAATTGATTCCCAGCTTACTAGTTTCGAGTCATTGGTTAAATCTCCCCATTTATTTAATCCTGCAGCTCTCAGAGGAAGAGCCAGTCGATCTAACAAGCAGTCTGGTGTACCTGGGGAGTCCCAAATGGGAGCTTGGGGGTGATAATAGGGTATGTTAAGAATTCTACGTATTGCCCTCCAGGTGTTGAGTGCTGTCCCGAGAAGCTTCAGTCTAACCTTTTTAAAAAACTTCTGGTCCCCAAATTTATATAGAAAAAACTCCCGCCCTTGTGGCAGGTCTGATAGCATGGCATGAAAAAGTCTTCCGTGTGAGGAAGAATCTAGTTTATTTGTCAGGAGTCTAAAGTTCTTAAATTGAAAAGCATAGCAATAAAAAAGTAAATCCGGCAAAGCCAATCCGCCCACTTTTAAACCCCTTCTTAATTTCCGCCAGGCAATTCGGGGGGACTTGGTCGCCCAGATAAACGAGCCAATCCTCCCTTGAAGATTAGAAATATCTTTTTTATTAAAATATAAGGGGATAGAATTAAAAAGAAAAGTGACCTTCGGCAGTATTATCTTCTTGACTAGATTGACTCTCCCATAAATGTTCAGAGGTGAATTATTCCATCTAGCCAAGAGCTTTCTAATTTCTTTTACTGCCGTCTGCCAACTGCATTTGGTAGTCTCACCCAAATTGTGAGTAAGCTGAATACCCAAATGTCTAATTTTTAGTTTGGCTTCTTGTATCGGTTGCAAGTTATTCCAACTCATGATGTCGGTTTTTTCTTTATTAATACTGTATCCCGATACCCTGCCAAAATCTTCTGCCAATTCAAATAGTCTGGGAATGGCCTGCTGAGGATTTGATGTGTACAAAAGCAAATCATCAGCATAAAGTGCTGTCTTAAGGGGCAAATCTCCAATTTTAAAGGGGAGAATCACTGGGTCAGATCTCAAGGAGCAGACGAACGGTTCAATGTAAACATCAAAAAGAAGAGGAGACAGGGGACACCCTTGCCTCGTTCCCCTCGAGATATCCAGCCATTCCGTCAGACCTCCATTGATTAATACCCTGGCTCGTGGGCCCCTGTATAGTGTCTGGATTCCTCTAATGAATGTTTCTGGGAGTCCGAAGTTTGCCATGGTTTTCCATAAAAAAAGCCAGTTGACTTGATCAAATGCTTTTGCAGCATCGATCGCCACAATGGTCAGTGGAAGTCCTTGCTGTACTGCCATATCTATTGCTCCTACTACTTGAAAGGTAAGTTCGTTTAATTGGCGCCCGGGTATAAACCCACGTTGATCAGGGTGGATGATGGACTTGATTATCTTTGCCAATCTAGATGTAAGAATACCAGAATAAATTTTAGAATCCGAGTTGAGGAGTGAAATGGGCCTATATGATTCTATAAGGTTAGGGTCTTTGTTTGGTTTTGCGATCAGAGTGATAGTAGCCTCTGACCAAGAAACTGGGGCCTCCTCTCCTTCTATAAAGATTTTATTAAATAATAATAGTGGGGAAATTATTTCTTCCACATTATCCTTATACAACTCGGTTGGCAGTCCATCTGGACCCGGAGCATTGTTCCTGACCATTTTTTTAAATTGGGCTCGCACCTCCCCCTCAGTGATCTCTGTAGCTAGATATTCTTTATCAGGCTCACTCAACTGAGGTAGTTCTCTCGTGGCCCACCAACGTTCTAAATCTTCTTCCTCCAAGCTGTTCTGCTCCCGATAAAGTTCTTCCATGAACCCTCTAGCCTCTATCCGAATGTCGGCATCTTCGGTTATGGGCAGACCTGTACTCCGTTGTATCAATGTGCTAATACTATTCCTGGATCGTTCCATTCTAGCTTTCCAGGCGAGAAGAGAGCCACATTTCTCCCCATACTCGAAATTTCGAAGTTTACTCACTTCCCATCTGTCCTTGATTTTTTTATCAGCGCGTGCTTTGAAGCTAGTTTGTAATTCAGTCAGCTCTTTCTCGATTAGTGGAATTCTATTCCTGTCTTCTAATGCAGCTGACTGTAGTTGTTTTTCTTTAGTTTTAATCTTATCAAGGTCAGATCTAGCTCTAGCTAGCATGAGCTTTCTTTTTAAGGCCATATGTGATCCCAGGATACCTCTCAAATACGCCTTAGAAGAATCCCAGACAATGGATTCGGGAGCTGTGTGTGTATTAAATAAGAAGAACTCTGACAAATTTCCCTTGATTTTACTTCTAATTGTATCGTCTAAAAGGATCGTTCTATCTAGAGTCCATCTGTATGTTGGGGTTTTGACCCTAAGATCAATTACCAGTTCCACTACCGAATGGTCGGAGTAGCCTACCGGAATGTGAGATATAGATACAACATCAGATATGAAAGCTTGGTCTAGTAAAAAGAAATCGATTCTGGAATATTGTTTGTACTTCTTGCTGTAGAAAGAGTATTCTCTGCGATTCACTTGCTTGATCCTCCAGACCTCCCTGAGATTGAAATTTCTAATAATGTATTTCAGAGCTAACAAAGTTTTATTAGGGGGATTATATTTTGCCTTAGAGGTGCGATCTAAGGAAGAATCCAAAACAAGGTTAAAATCACCTCTCATAATAACTGGAGCTGTATATTGAATCATGTATTCTTCGATTTTTTGGAGAAACCTGGGATTATCTTCGTTAGGGCCGTAGTATGCAGTACATAGAATAGAGAGGCTGCCTATGGAGAGGACCGCTACTAGCCAACGCCCGGATTGGTCTGTCCCCCAATTTTGTACTCTAATACCCTTATTTGCACGCACTATGATAGCCACTCCTCTAGTGGATCCTGTCTGCCTAGAGCATAAAACATCCTGAACCCATCTAAATCCGGAAAAAAGTTTACCACAGGCTTCCGCCTTAAGATGAGTTTCCTGTAAAAGGAGAATATGTGCTTCTGTGCTCTTAAGGAACTCACAGACTCTTTGCTGTTTCTTTCGATCCCCTATTCCATTTAAGTTCCAAGATAGTATCTTAGTGTTCACTGCCATGGTGGAAGCTAATAGTTATGGCTCGTTGAGATCTGAATTCATTTTTCAGCCCATCAAAATAAGAACTTTTGGCATGTGAGGACATTTTTACATTTTTTACCCCTTCCCCCCAGTAACCCCACCCACCCCTCCCACCCCTCCCACCGAGGAACCCTCCCTCCTTGCTCTTATTAGGCGTACCTACGCCCTAAAGAGCCCTTCTCCGCCGTGACACAGCATCTTACTAAGAAAAAACAAGTTTATCCTACCCGTGTTTTACGTTATTCTAAGTGTTGACCATTTTAACCATTTTGACCATTTTATCTATCAACTATTGTTTCCCTCGACAACCCGAGTGCATTTTTTTTTCCCCCTTTCTTTTTTTTGTTTTGTTTATATTTTATTTATTTATTTTCCTCCCCCCCCCATTGTTGCCCCCCTTTTTTTTGTGTATTTTCCAGCAAGATATAAAAGCTTTTTTCTGCCTTCATTACTATTACACACTGTCACGTACAATTGTGTAATTTTATTTCAAATGTGATAAATTTGTAACTAGGTGTAACATGACTATTTTCTCATTATGTCTAATAGCTCATCTACTTCCTCAGGATAATTACAGTTATGCATCTTGTTTTTCCACATGATTTTTAGCATGGCAGGGAATTTCATTTGCACCTGAGCCCCCAGAGAACGAAGTTCAGGCATCCTGGAGCCCAGCTCCCATTGCCTCTGAACCGTTTCCCCCCCAATATCTGATCTGATCTGATAGGGGTTGGCCTGATAATGTAGAGAAGATCTTGCGAGGCACCTACTGAGGATTAGTTCTTTAACAGTGTATGTCTGAAAGTACACCAGTATTTTCCGGGGAGCTTTACGGTCTGGATGTAACCGAAAGGGGTCTCTATGTACACGCTGAATCTCAGCTTCTAGGTCTATATCAGGGCGATCCTTTAATATATCTTCCCTCAATAATCTGCATACGAATCCTTTTATATCTTCCACCTCCGTCCCTTCTGGGATTTTAAGAATTCTCAGGTTGTTCCGACGGCTCTGCATTTCTAGTCTTTCCATATCCATTGTGAGCTTGCGATTCTGCTCCTTCAGGGTCTTAATGTCTTCGGAGTTGTCCTTTGATACTCCCACCAACGAAGTGACTTTATTTTCTAGGATGCTGGTACGAGCCGTTAGACCCTCCATACTTGCCTCCAGGTTATCAAATCTATCATATAACCCTCTCTGATTGCTCTCCGAGGTTGCAAATTTGTCCATCAGGTCTTCCCTAAGAGACCGAAATAAACAGCCAATTCAGTCGGTCTCTTCACAGCTGAGAGCTTCATCAGACCTGTCTCGAGTATTTTGATTTAATAAAAAATTGTTGTGCTCATCTCTAAACTAGACAGGCAGCGTCACCATGTGGCAGACTGTCATAAGTGCCAGTGTTCACAATTAAGTGTGGGCGCCCAGCACCAGAATCCACCAGCTCAAATTAAACACTGGATCGCCAGATAAAATGCAGCAAGTGTTTAAGTGTTTTAGGGTAGCAAGATAATTAATAGAACACAGTAGTACATAATCATATTATCACTATACAGGGTACATTGTTACCTACATTTTAAAGGCCAGGCCAATGGAGACTCCAAAGTCTCTTTCTGCTGCAGCGCCGTGCACTCTACTGAGGTTCGCTGTCTCGATTATGTATGTCATCACTTCCTTTAGCTCAAGTAAACATAGAAGGTTGTACTTGCTAATACAGATGTCGATATACGCAACAATACATGTATATTCAAAAAAGATATTTATTCACTGTTCATCAAATATCCAGAGATGACCTCTCCATCAACCGGAGTAAGAAATATGTGGTCCTAGGCCTGAGGCTACTCAATACCAGATCAAAGGTGGGATGGTACTTAACCAGACGGATAAACACACAAACAGGAAAACCCCAGACTAGTCCCACCGATAGGCAGCAGCACCACAATGGTCCCAGCAGATTGGCCCCAATAAAGCACGCATAGCCGGAGGGGTGCACGCATTCCCAAAACACCATAAAGTTAGATGCTGCATGAAGTTAGGAACGCTCAGCCAATCAGAACACAGCACACACAGTACATGCAATGATCACACGCTCACCATGCCCGACATCTGGACACTTCACCTGCTCGCCCTCATTGTGTCCATGTAAGGTTGAGACCCATCTGCATCACAGACTGGTGGCCATTACAGCTCCATGACTAGGCTTGCATTCCTTTCTCTAAAATTATTAATATTATTATTATTATTAAAACAGTTTTGTATAGCACGTGGTTACCCTTGAGCATCCCAGCGCTTCACCGAACAGAGTAGCAGAATAAAAGAGAAAGAAGCACAACGGTTTAACAAAAGAGAAAGGTTTTCAGTTGTTTACGAAAACGCAGAAGGCAGGGCTCCGAGCGTAAACCTAGGGGGAGTGAGTTCCAAAGGGTTGCAACCCTTACGGAGAATCTCCTCCCTCCTGAGCGGGCCTTTTTGACCCTGGGGATCATGAGCAAGTGTTGTTGGTCTGAGCGTAGTGATCTACTTGCCTTATATGGGACCACCAGTTTTTGAAGGGCAGGAGGGCCTTTGCCTTGCAAGATTTTATGTGCAAGGCAGAGAGACTTAAATTTCACCCTTTCTCGCACTGGGAGCCAATGCAGCGCCCTCAATGCGGGTTTGGCCGAACGTGACATAGGGATGTTGTGGAGCATTCGTGCCGCCGCATTCTGCACTTGCTGCAGTTTATTCAGGGTGATCTCAGGGGCGCCCAGATAGATAGCATTGCTGAAATCTAATCTAGATATAATCAAGCCCTGGATCAAAAGCTTCCGAGATAGAAATGGAAGCAGAGGCAGCAATTTGCGCACCGATCGGAGAAGGCCGAAGCAGACACCGGCCAATTTGGTGGCCTGGGTCCTGAAGGACAGATCTTGCTCCAACCAAATACCCAGGCTCTTGATCTCAGCCTTGGGTTTGGGGGGGGATCCCAGGCAGCTGGGCCAGGCAGACCGGGGGAGTGAAGGACTTTTCATCCCCATCAGCATTATCTCGGTTTTAGAGCCGTTCAGCTTTAGTGCTGATTCCCCAATCCAGGTGTGGACTTTGGATAGGCAGGAATGTAGCACCTGGGAATTATCCGTGGCCTGGGAGAGGGCAACCACCAACTGGGTGTCATCGGCATAGCTCACGATTTTGATGTTAAATGGAGCCACCACATCCTCCAAGGGGGCCATGTACACATTGAATAATGTGGGGCTCAGGGAGGAGCCCTGGGGCACTCCACAATGGAGGTGGGTGGATGCTGATCGTGCGCCCCCTTCCCAGACCTGGAAGGTCCGTTCACTAAGGAATGACCTGAGCCATTTCAGCGCTGTCCCTCTCACTCCGGCCTCTGATAGTCGCTGAAGTAACACTCGATGGTTAACAGTGTCGAACGCTGCACTAAGGTCCAGGAGGATCACTGCCACTGATCCTCCTGATTTCAAAATGCAGCGTGCCTCTTCTGCGACAGCCAGCAAGGCAGTGTCAGTGCCTTGACCCGGGCGGAAGCCTGTTTGGGAACTTCTCAGCACACCGTTGGACTCAAGGAAGTTGGATAGCTGGGAATTAACCAACTTTTCCGTGATTTTACTAAGTCCCGGAAGTAGCGAGATGGGCCTGTAGTTCGCCATGTCAAGGGGGTCTAGGCTGGTTTTTTTAGGAGGGCTTTTACTATTGCACCCTTCCAATTGGGTGGGACCACACCTGCACCTAGCGAGGCATTGATCACCTCCGTGATAGGCTCCACAATGGAAGGGGCAACCAGTTTGAGAATCCTCATGGGGACAACGTCCCGGGGAGAACCACTCTTAACGGACGTTAAAACTCTAAGAGCTTCGTCCTCAGTGACTGGTCCAAAAGACTCCAGGGTCCTCAGAGATCTTCCCTCATCCACGAAGGACTCAGCTTCTGTGTCAATTTGGGGCAGGGTAATCAACATTTTTTCAATTTTAGTGTGGAAGTACTCTGCTAGATCATTGCATTTTACTTCCAGGTTATCAGTGGAGGCGGGAGGCGTGGGGACCCTCAGGAGCTCCTTGACCACTAGAAATGTTTCTCTGGAGGAGTTGGAGGCATTGCTGATTCTCTCCTCCAAGAATTGGGTTTTGGCGCACCGAATGGTGAGCTTGTAGTTTCTTATCGCCACTCGGTATTCAATCTTACAAGCTACTTCCCAGTTCTTCCTCCAGGCACGTTCTAATTTTTTACAGGCCCTCCGCATAGCCCTCAGCTCTGGCGTGTACCAAGGAGCGGAGCACGATCTTTTCTCCCTCCTTCCTGCCGATCTTAAAGGGAGAACGGCATCGACCGTGTTAGACATCCATCTGCAGAAATCTGCTTCCGCCAGTACTGGGGCCTTCGCTAGTGAAGGGCGTGAGGCCTCCAGACTGCGATCATAAAAATAAGATCTAAATTGTTTTATGATGCTCCATAGACTGTATATTATGGCACTTGGAAAGAAAGTATGATTAGACAGTCCTCAGGCCCATTTCTATGATTCCCGACCACAGCTTTTAATTAAACCAATTATTTCTGTTTTGTCAAATGCCTCTTGTCTTTTGTTTTTTTCAAGGGAAATTCATATTCCAGCAATTTACTGATGAGCCAGTTTGGCTACTTGGTCACACATCCAAGGATGGTCGAAGTCCATGGGCAAGGATCTGCCTTACCCTGGCCTTCTGCATCTGCTGCACACACAGATGAGTCACTGGGCTACTGATGGCGTTGTTAATATTAAAAACGTGGATGTCAATGTGAATAGCGATACATTTACGTACATCAACTAAATTGCATCTTTGTTGACGAACTCGCCTGTTGTGCACTCCGTGCCAACCCCGTCTCAGAAATACATAGTTAGGGAGGTCACTGATTGGCAGATCACAGGTGGGGTAGCATGCACCCAGCAAAGAAATCCACAAACAAGAAATTCCAGATCAAATCCACACATAGGCACAGCGACACCACAATGGTTCTGGGAGATTGTCCCCAATAAAGTACTCATGGACAGAGCGGTGCGCACGTTCCCGGTACAAAGTCAGATGCCACATAAAGTTAGGAACATTTAGCCAATCAGGACATACAGTACATGCAGTGATCACGCGCTCCCTATGCCGGACATCTGGGCACGGTCCATACTGGCCGCATTGTTTCCACGCAAGTTTGAGGCCCACCTAGATTCTGCATCCAAACATTAATTTAGGGTTCCAAAGACAGCGGTCCACATTCCATTGAAAAAAAGGACCGGCAGAACCATTTTATTACACTCAATGATCTGGATAAAAGTCTATGTTAGAGCTGCTGTAAATTGAAACAGCCTGTTCTCCCGGTTGCTCTGTTTGATTAAACAAAATGTTCTTGTTTTGCCAAATGTCTCTTGTTTTTTCAAGGTATTTAATGTTCAAGCAACAGTGGTCACCTACCTCTTCGACTGCAAAGCACGAAGACCACCACACCGAGTAAGGCGACCAGCAAGGCAGCACTCAGCACGCCCAAGGCGATGTGGAGGTTCAGGGATGTTTTTTTTTTCGGGCAGTGGCACTGGCACGGGTCCTCTTCTGTGGAGATTAGATGAACAGAGATAGGTCAGAGCAGATGAATGCGGATAGGTGGCCCCTCACCTGGAGCCCTATCATGATAGGCCGAGTGCCTGACATGTCTAAAGTTCAAACCTATAATTCGGATATTTCTCTGTCTTAATGCATGGACTTTAAATGGACTGCATTTTCTTTTACTTAAGGGTTACTAATATTTTGCAAACTGTGAGCTCCCTTCACATACATTTGCACAGAAACACAGTCGCGCCTGAAATATTTGACCTTTGCTCTGTGCCTTTTGCAGAGAGGCCAGCTCTGAACACATTTTTGATCCTCTGACATGTGCTGAGAGAAACTGGCACTTCCTTCAGTAGCATTCTGGAAATAGCTAACACTATTAGAGGCCACAAGACTAAGTCATGTAGTATCTTTTGGGTGCGTGATCAGTGTTTGTGAGTCATGTGGTATATTCTTGTTTTTTATCACTGCATCTGAGTCATGTAGTATCTTCTGTGTGTATGACTAGTGCGTGTGAGTAATGTAGTATATTCTGGGTGTATAACTAGTGCGTGTGAGTCATGTAGTATCTTCTGGGTGGATGACTGGTGCGTGTGAGTCATGTAGTATCTTCTCGGTGTGTGACTAGTGCGTGTGAGTCATGTTGTATCTTCTGGATGAGTGATCAGTGTATGTGTGTCTTGTAGTATCTTCTGGGTGTGTGGCCAGTGTATGTGAGACATGTAGTATCTTCTGGATGAGTGATCAGTGTATGTGTCATGTAGTATCTTCTAGGTGAGTGGTCAGTTTATGTGTGTCATGCAGTATCTTCTGGGTGTGTGGCCAGTGTATGTGAGTCATGTTGTATCTTCTGGGTGTATGACTAGTGTGTGTGAGTCATGTAGTATCTTCTGGGTGTGTAATCAGGGTGTGTGAGTCATGTAGTATCTTCTGGATGAGTGATCAGTGTATGCGAGTCATTTAGTATCTTCTGGGTGTGTGGTCATTGTATGTGAGTCATGTTGTATCTTCTGGGTGTGTGGCCAGTGTATGTGAGTCATGTAGAATATTCTTGGTTTGTTATCCCTGTATGTGAGTCATGTTGTATCTTCTGGGTGTGTGGCCAGTGTATGTGAGTCATGTTGTATCTTCTGGGTGTATGGCCATTGTATATGAGTCATGTAGTACCTTCTGGGTGTGTGATCAGTGTATGTGAATCATGTAGTATCTTCTGGGTGTGTGATCACTGTATGAGTCATATGGTATATTCTTGGTTTGTTATCCCTGTATGTGAGTCATGTTGTATCTTCTGGGTGTGTGGCCAGTTTATGTGAGTCATGTTGTATCTTCTGGGTGTATGGCCATTGTATATGAGTCATGTAGTACCTTCTGGGTGTGTGATCAGTGTATGTGAATCATGTAGTATCTTCTGGGTGTGTGATCACTGTATGAGTCATATGGTATATTCTTGGTTTGTTATCCCTGCATGTAAGTCATGTTGTGTCTTCTGGGTGTGTGGCCAGTGTATGTAAGTCATTTTGTATCTTCTGGGTGTGTGGCCAGTGTATGTGAGTCATGTAGTATCGTCTGGGTGTGTAATCAGGGTGTGCGAGTCACGTAGTATCTTCACGGTGTGTGGCCATTGTATGTGAGTCATGTAGTATCTTCTGGGTGTGTGATCAGTGTATGTGAGTCATGTAGTATCTTCTGGGTGTGTAATCAGGGTGTGCGAGTCATGTAGTATCTTCTTGGTGTGTGGCCATTGTATGTGAGTCATGTAGTATCTTCTGGGTGTGTGGCCAGTGTATGTGAGTCATGTTGTATCTTCTGGGTGTGTGATCAGTGTATACGAGTCATGTGGTATATTCATGGTTTGTTATACCTGCATGTAAGTCATGTTGTATCTTCTGGGTGTGTGGCCAGTGTATATGAGTCATTTTGTATCTTCTGGGTGTGTGGCCAGTGTATGTGAGTCATGTTGTATCTTCTGGGTGTGTGGCCAGTGTATGTGAGTCATGTTGTATCTTCTGGGTGTGTTGCCAGTGTATGTGAGTCACGTAGTATCTTTTTGGTGTGTGGCCATTGTATGTGAGTCATGTAGTATCTTCTGGGTGTGTGGCCAGTGTATATGAGTCATGTTGTATCTTCTGGGTGTGTGGCCAGTGTATGGGAGTCATGTAGTGTTTTCAGGGTGTGTGTCCAGTGTATGTGAGTCATGTTGTATCTTCTGGGTGTGTGGCCAGTGTATGTGAGTCATGTTGTATCTTCTGGGTGTGTTGCCAGTGTATGTGAGTCATGTAGTATCTTCTTTGTGTGTGGCCATTGTATGTGAGTCATGTAGTATCTTCTGGGTGTGTGGCCAGTGTATATGAGTCATGTTGTATCTTCTGGGTGTGTGGCCAGTGTATGTGAGTCATGTAGTATTTTCTCAGTGTGTGGTCAGTGTATGTGAGTCATGTTGTATCTTCTGGGTGTGTGGCCAGTGTATGTGAGTCATGTTGTATCTTCTGGGTGTGTGATCAGTGTATATGAGTCATGTGGTATATTCTTGGTTTGTTATACCTGCATGTAAGTCATGTTGTATCTTCTGGGTATGTGGCCAGTGTATGTGAGTCATGTTGTATCTTCTGGGTGTGTGACCAGTGTATGTGAGTCATGTTGTATCTTCTGGGTGTGTGGTCAGTGTATGTGAGTCATGTTGTATCTTCTGGGTGTGTTGCCAGTGTATGTGAGTAATGTTGTATCTTCTGTGTGTGTAGCCAGTGTATATGAGTCATGTTGTATCTTCTGGGTGTGTGGCCAGTGCATGTGAGTCATGTTGTATCTTCTGGGTGTGTGGCCAGTGTATATGAGTCATGTGGTATATTCTTGGTTTGTTATCCCTGCATGTAAGTCATGTTGTATCTTCTGGGTGAGTGGCCAGTGTATATGAGTCATGTTGTATCTTCTGGGTGTGTGACCAGTGTATGTGAGTCATGTTGTATCTTCTGAGTGTGTGGCCAGTGTATGTGAGTCATGTTGTATCTTCTGGGTGTGTTGCCAGTGTATGTGAGTAATTCTGTATCTTTTGTGTGTGTGGCCAGTGTATGTGAGTCATGTTGTATCTTCTGGGTGTGTGGCCAGTGTATGTGAGTCATGTTGTATCTTCTGGGTGTGTGGCCAGTGTATGTGAGTAATGTTGTATCTTCTGTCTGTGTGGCCAGTGTATATGAGTCATGTTGTATCTTCTGGGTGTGTGGCCAGTGTATGTGAGTCATGTTGTATCTTCTGTGTGTGTGGCCAGTGTATATGAGTCATGTAGTATATTCTGGGTGTGTGGCGAGTGTATATGAGTCATATTGTATCTTCTGGGTGTGTGGCCAGTGAATGTGAGTCATGTAGTATTTTCTGGGTGTGTGGCCAGTGTATGTGAGTAATGTTGTATCTTCTGTGTGTGTGGCCAGTGTACATGAGTCATGTTGTATCTTCTGGGTGTGTGGCCAGTGTATGTGAGTCATGTTGTATCTTCTGGGTGTGTGGCCAGTGTATATGAGTCATGTGGTATATTCTTGGTTTGTTATCCCTGCATGTAAGTCATGTTGTATCTTCTGGGTGTGTGGCCAGTGTATGTGAGTCATGTTGTATCTTCTGGGTGTGTGGCCAGTGTATGTGAGTCATGTTGTATCTTCTGGGTATGTGGCCAGTGTATGTGAGTCATGTTGTATCTTATGGGTGTGTTGCCAGTGTATGTGAGTCACGTAGTATCTTCTTGGTGTGTGGCCATTGTATGTGAGTCATGTAGTATCTTCTGGGTGTGTGGCCAGTGTATATGAGTCATGTTGTATCTTCTGGGTGTGTGGCCAGTGTATGTGAGTCATGTAGTATTTTCTGGGTGTGTGTCCAGTGTGTGTGAGTCATGTTGTATCTTCTGGGTGTGTGGCCAGTGTATGTGAGTCATGTTGTATCTTCTGGGTGTGTGGCCAGTGTATATGAGTCATGTTGTATCTTCTGGGTGTGTGGCCAGTGTATGTGAGTCATGTTGTATCTTCTGGGTGTGTGGCCAGTGTATATGAGTCATGTTGTATCTTCTGGGTGTGTGGCCAGTGTATATGAGTCATGTGGTATATTCTTGGTTTGTTATCCCTGCATGTAAGTCATGTTGTATCTTCTGGGTGTGTGGCCAGTGTATGTGAGTCATGTTGTATCTTCTGGGTGTGTGGCCAGTGTATGTGAGTCATGTTGTATCTTCTGGGTATGTGGGCAGTGTATGTGAGTCATGTTGTATCTTATGGGTGTGTTGCCAGTGTATGTGAGTCACGTAGTATCTTCTTGGTGTGTGGCCATTGTATGTGAGTCATGTAGTATCTTCTGGGTGTGTGGCCAGTGTATATTTATCATGTTGTATCTTCTGGGTGTGTGGCCAGTGTATGTGAGTCATGTAGTATTTTCTGGGTGTGTGTCCAGTGTGTGTGAGTCATGTTGTATCTTCTGGGTGTGTGGCCTGTGTATGTGAGTCATGTTGTATCTTCTGGGTGTGTGGCCAGTGTATATGAGTCATGTTGTATCTTCTGGGTGTGTGGCCAGTGTATATGAGTCATGTGGTATATTCTTGGTTTGTTATCCCTGCATGTAAGTCATGTTGTATCTTCTGGGTGTGTGGCCAGTGTATGTGAGTCATGTATCTTCTGGGTGTGTGGCCAGTGTATGTGAGTCATGTTGTATCTTCTGGGTATGTGGGCAGTGTATGTGAGTCATGTTGTATCTTATGGGTTAGTGGCCAGTGTATATGAGTCATGTTGTATCTTCTGGGTGTGTGGCCAGTGTATGTGAGTCATGTAGTATTTTCTGGGTGTGTGTCCAGTGTATGTGAGTCATGTTGTATTTTCTGGGTGTGTGTCCAGTGTATGTGAGTCATGTTGTATCTTCTGGGTGTGTGATCAGTGTATATGAGTCATGTGGTATATTCTTGGTTTGTTATACCTGCATGTAAGTCATGTTGTATCTTCTGGGTATGTGGCCAGTGTATGTGAGTCATGTTGTATCTTCTGGGTGTGTGACCAGTGTATGTGAGTCATGTTGTATCTTCTGGGTGTGTGGTCAGTGTATGTGAGTCATGTTGTATCTTCTGGGTGTGTTGCCAGTGTATGTGAGTAATGTTGTATCTTCTGTGTGTGTAGCCAGTGTATATGAGTCATGTTGTATCTTCTGGGTGTGTGGCCAGTGCATGTGAGTCATGTTGTATCTTCTGGGTGTGTGGCCAGTGTATATGAGTCATGTGGTATATTCTTGGTTTGTTATCCCTGCATGTAAGTCATGTTGTATCTTCTGGGTGAGTGGCCAGTGTATATGAGTCATGTTGTATCTTCTGGGTGTGTGACCAGTGTATGTGAGTCATGTTGTATCTTCTGAGTGTGTGGCCAGTGTATGTGAGTCATGTTGTATCTTCTGGGTGTGTTGCCAGTGTATGTGAGTAATTCTGTATCTTTTGTGTGTGTGGCCAGTGTATGTGAGTCATGTTGTATCTTCTGGGTGTGTGGCCAGTGTATGTGAGTCATGTTGTATCTTCTGGGTGTGTGGCCAGTGTATGTGAGTAATGTTGTATCTTCTGTCTGTGTGGCCAGTGTATATGAGTCATGTTGTATCTTCTGGGTGTGTGGCCAGTGTATGTGAGTCATGTTGTATCTTCTGTGTGTGTGGCCAGTGTATATGAGTCATGTAGTATATTCTGGGTGTGTGGCGAGTGTATATGAGTCATATTGTATCTTCTGGGTGTGTGGCCAGTGAATGTGAGTCATGTAGTATTTTCTGGGTGTGTGGCCAGTGTATGTGAGTAATGTTGTATCTTCTGTGTGTGTGGCCAGTGTACATGAGTCATGTTGTATCTTCTGGGTGTGTGGCCAGTGTATGTGAGTCATGTTGTATCTTCTGGGTGTGTGGCCAGTGTATATGAGTCATGTGGTATATTCTTGGTTTGTTATCCCTGCATGTAAGTCATGTTGTATCTTCTGGGTGTGTGGCCAGTGTATGTGAGTCATGTTGTATCTTCTGGGTGTGTGGCCAGTGTATGTGAGTCATGTTGTATCTTCTGGGTATGTGGCCAGTGTATGTGAGTCATGTTGTATCTTATGGGTGTGTTGCCAGTGTATGTGAGTCACGTAGTATCTTCTTGGTGTGTGGCCATTGTATGTGAGTCATGTAGTATCTTCTGGGTGTGTGGCCAGTGTATATGAGTCATGTTGTATCTTCTGGGTGTGTGGCCAGTGTATGTGAGTCATGTAGTATTTTCTGGGTGTGTGTCCAGTGTGTGTGAGTCATGTTGTATCTTCTGGGTGTGTGGCCAGTGTATGTGAGTCATGTTGTATCTTCTGGGTGTGTGGCCAGTGTATATGAGTCATGTTGTATCTTCTGGGTGTGTGGCCAGTGTATGTGAGTCATGTTGTATCTTCTGGGTGTGTGGCCAGTGTATATGAGTCATGTTGTATCTTCTGGGTGTGTGGCCAGTGTATATGAGTCATGTGGTATATTCTTGGTTTGTTATCCCTGCATGTAAGTCATGTTGTATCTTCTGGGTGTGTGGCCAGTGTATGTGAGTCATGTTGTATCTTCTGGGTGTGTGGCCAGTGTATGTGAGTCATGTTGTATCTTCTGGGTATGTGGGCAGTGTATGTGAGTCATGTTGTATCTTATGGGTGTGTTGCCAGTGTATGTGAGTCACGTAGTATCTTCTTGGTGTGTGGCCATTGTATGTGAGTCATGTAGTATCTTCTGGGTGTGTGGCCAGTGTATATTTATCATGTTGTATCTTCTGGGTGTGTGGCCAGTGTATGTGAGTCATGTAGTATTTTCTGGGTGTGTGTCCAGTGTGTGTGAGTCATGTTGTATCTTCTGGGTGTGTGGCCTGTGTATGTGAGTCATGTTGTATCTTCTGGGTGTGTGGCCAGTGTATATGAGTCATGTTGTATCTTCTGGGTGTGTGGCCAGTGTATATGAGTCATGTGGTATATTCTTGGTTTGTTATCCCTGCATGTAAGTCATGTTGTATCTTCTGGGTGTGTGGCCAGTGTATGTGAGTCATGTATCTTCTGGGTGTGTGGCCAGTGTATGTGAGTCATGTTGTATCTTCTGGGTATGTGGGCAGTGTATGTGAGTCATGTTGTATCTTATGGGTTAGTGGCCAGTGTATATGAGTCATGTTGTATCTTCTGGGTGTGTGGCCAGTGTATGTGAGTCATGTAGTATTTTCTGGGTGTGTGTCCAGTGTATGTGAGTCATGTTGTATTTTCTGGGTGTGTGTCCAGTGTATGTGAGTCATGTTGTATCTTCTCGGTGTGTGGCCAGTGTATGTGAGTCATGTTGTATCTTCTGGGTGTGTGGCCAGTGTATATGAGTCATGTAGTATTTTCTGGGTGTGTGTCCAGTGTATGTGAGTCATGTTGTATCTTCTGGGTGTGTGGCCAGTGTATGTGAGTCATGTTGTATCTTCTGGGTGTGTGGCCAGTGTATGTGAGTCATGTTGTATCTTCTGGGTGTGTGGCCAGTGTATATGAGTCATGTGGTATATTCTTGGTTTGTTATCCCTGCATGTAAGTCATGTTATATCTTCTGGGTGTGTGTCCAGTGTGTGTGAGTCATGTATCTTCTGGGTGTGTGGCCAGTGTATGTGAGTCATGTTGTATCTTCTGGGTGTGTGGCCAGTGTATGTGAGTCATGTTGTATCTTCTGGGTGTGTGGCCAGTGTATGTAAGTCATGTAGTATTTTCTGGGTGTGTGTCCAGTGTATGTGAGTCATGTTGTATTTTCTGGGTGTGTGTCCAGTGTATGTGAGTCATGTTGTATCTTCTGGGTGTGTGGCCAGTGTATGTGAGTCATGTTGTATCTTCTGGGTGTGTGGCCAGTGTATATGAGTCATGTAGTATTTTCTGGGTGTGTGTCCAGTGTATGTGAGTTATGTTGTATCTTCTGGGTGTGTGGCCAGTGTATGTGAGTCATGTTGTATCTTCTGGGTATGTGGCCAGTGTATGTGAGTTATGTTGTATCTTCTGGGTGTGTGGCCAGTGTATATGAGTCATGTGGTATATTCTTGGTTTGTTATCCCTGCATGCAAGTCATGTTGTATCTTCTGGGTGTGTGTCCAGTGTATGTGAGTCATGTATCTTCTGGGTGTGTGGCCAGTGTATGTGAGTCATGTTGTATCTTCTGGGTGTGTGGCCAGTGTATGTGAGTCATGTTGTATCTTATGGGTGTGTTGCCAGTGTATATGAGTCATGTTGTATCTTCTGGGTGTGTGGCCAGTGTATGTGAGTCATGTTGTATCTTCTTGGTGTGTGGCCATTGTATGTGAGTCATGTAGTATCTTCTGGGTGTGTGGCCAGTGTATGTGAGTCATGTATCTTCTGGGTGTGTGGCCAGTGTATGTGAGTCATGTTGTATCTTCTGGGTGTGTGGCCAGTGTATGTGAGTCATGTTGTATCTTATGGGTGTGTTGCCAGTGTATATGAGTCATGTTGTATCTTCTGGGTGTGTGGCCAGTGTATGTGAGTCATGTTGTATCTTATGGGTGTGTTGCCAGTGTATATGAGTCATGTTGTATCTTATGGGTGTGTTGCCAGTGTATATGAGTCATGTTGTATCTTCTGGGTGTGTGGCCAGTGTATGTGAGTCATGTTGTATCTTATGGGTGTGTTGCCAGTGTATGTGAGTCATGTAGTATTGCAAACAGACTTCCCTTTGCTTATGTTGCTCTGCGAGGAGGTGCTCTTTCTCCCCGTTACTAATGACACCATTTTAATGTGGCTACCACATGCTCTGCTTTGGTTGTAAGAAGTATGTTGTCAACAGACTTTTTTATGCTCTATTCCACCTCTCGTCTCTAGCTCTGGTTGTATGTTGTATTCCACAGTAAGGCCACTAATTTCTCTCTCTAATTAAATGTATAGTGCCTTGTTTTTTTAGGTCGAGCATCAGCACACACGCGCTGTCTGCAAGACCTGTTGTAGTCAGTATACTGCGTGAAATCTTGCCTGCTGCTTACCACAGGCTAACTCCTGCTTCCAGTGCTTAATTTGTAAAAGAACGAAGTGCCGGGGCTGAAAATGTTGTCAAGGAGGCTGCAGCTCACTTCTACCTCCATATGCCCAAATTTCTACACCCGCACTGCCACAGTCTCTATCCTGTAACCATGCTCTGCTGTCTGTCCCGTAAGACATGCGTTTTACTTCTTTACCTACACCGACAGATGAGTGCGAAAACAAAATGTACACCAAATGAAAATGCTTTTTTTGAACATATTAATCAGTGCAGTCTGACTGGGTTTGTTGCAGGTCAGAAGGCTGCTTGAGCACAGCAGGTCATGTCACTCCTAGTACTGCCTGTAATTAGCTTGGTCCAGTTATGACGACGGCATAGGCATCCACTGCTCAGCTTGCTGTGACCCTTTCTGCCACAGCACAAGCACTGTCCTCAGCCCCAATGCTGCAATGCCTGTGAGATGTGAGTATGGCTGTTGCACGTGGGCTCAAGCACACTCAGCAATTAGAATGCTTGGAGGAAGTGCACGGACACTACAGGTAACTCCATAGCGCACAAATGTTGCGCTGGGCCACCTTCACATCAAGCACGTTGAGGACAGTAGCAATGCAGGGTTGCAGGCCCCCACTGCAATTATCCAATGGGAGGCTTAGGCTCAGGCAGTGGCAGGGTGCAGCAGACTCCGGGAATAGAATGCAAGCCATTTGTTAATGATGACTTCTTGGATTTATGACAGGCATGACGACATCATCACTAAAGTGATGATACACAATCATGCCTGCCTGAACAGATGTATGCCTGCCTATGAAAACACACCAGCCTGTCACCATGCGAGGTATGTGGTTCTTTTTATTTTAAATTGGGCAATTAATATTGAGACCACCACCTGCAGGGCCAGAAATCGTAGCCCCGGCCCTGTGAAAGTAGTGCTGGTGCTGAGCACCTGAAAGCACCTGCTCAAATTAAGCACTGCCTGCTTCAGTCTTCTTTGCTGGCCTCTTATTGGTCGGTGCCCCCATACATCACTTCCATTGTATGCAGGGAGCACCGGTCAACTACAGTTTTGTTACACTGTTGGGTTTTATTTTTTATTTTTAGGCACTACTTTTCTTTTGTACTGTGCCACAATGGCACCTAGAACGGTGCCCAGTTTCGCCCAGTTTCACGATGTCGGTGCATCACCATGCACATAGGTGCCCCCTTATTTTATTTGGAATTTTTCCTCCCTCTTGGTGTTCTTTTTTTTATATCAGCATGGCACAGGAGACGCGCTTTAAATTTAGCACAACGCCCACTCTGATTGTTTCCTGCCTCAACTCCTGTGTGCATGGCGTCTGCATCCTCAACATGTGGTGAAACCTGTGTCCCCGACTGACGCTGGAATCTGGGGACCACGGTTCGATCCCCGGCTCCGGCGGCAGGTCAGCCCAGCACCATGTGACTCTGGGCAATAGCTCGCTTAATCTTCCCGACGGCCCCCCAGCGCCTAGAGACCCTTACGGGTGATTGTGCGCTTTACAAATGTGGACTTTACTTTACTGTGGACTTTACTCTGCAGCACATGTCACAACTCCAGCAAATGCAAGACCTATTGCATCGCAAATGCTTATTTATTCAGCTGTGGCAGCCCGAGCGCTGCGAGATTGGACATGCTGCGCTAACAATCCCTGGAACACATGTTTCTTGAGAAGCGCCTGGCACCACGCCAGGCTGCAGTTTGCCCTGCGTACCGTAACCTCCATTTAGGAGGCTCTGGGCAGCTGCAGTCCCAACTGTATGAAGGCCAAGATACACATCAATGCTACAGCAATTCATCCTCTGTGCTGCAGATCCTTGATTCCCATTGTTCATGAGCACACAAGCAGTGTACTGCATGACGAGCTGAGATCGTCATGAGCTTGGAAGGGGTTAAGGGGGTCGGCCAAGCTGCAAGCCTTTATGTTTCTCTCTTTCTTGCTCAGGGTCAAAGTCTGATGAGGTCCACAAAAAACGAGTCCTCGTGGCCCCACGTGAAACTACTAGCTTGAAGTAAGTACTGCTCAAACTCAGACACATGGGAGGAAAATATAATACAATAAACTACGGGGCATATTATCAAGCCCGCGATAAAAGCGTTAGCGACTTTTTAAAGTCGCTAACGCATTTTTTTTATTATCGCACTATTCTCAATACGTCTCTAACCGGAGTTAGAGACGTATTCCTGACTTCATCTATCGCCCTCGCGCTGGGTGCGATAGATAACGCTAATGGGATGCAGGGTGGGCGTTCCCACGTCCAACCACATGTAGAATGTGGTTGGAGGTGGTAACACCCTATTATCAAGGCAGGCGCTGGGAGAAGGAGACCTGCCATAAACTTGTTTATCGCAGGTCTCCCAACGCCTGCTTTGATCAGGTGTTAGGCATTGTTAACATGGGGGTGTGGATCATAAAGCTGAATCCACCACCCCATATTATCAAGGCACACATTAGCGCGTGACAACAACGCTTGTTTTCATGCGCTAATGTTCCCTATTGCCGACTATTGCCGGATTTAATATCGCCTACGTGTTGCGCATTGATAATAACGCGCTATCACGGCGATAAAATCCGGCGATAGGGAAATGTGCGATGTGCGTTTTTTAACGCACATCTTGATAATATGCCCCTACATGTTTATACTTTGTGGTTTTCGAAAGATTGGACATTTTGACTTTTTGCAAAATTATGTATTTTTTTTTTGTATGCAGTGCTATCAAGTACTACATTTGACTGCATTTGTTTATATTTCATAGCAAATACGGGTCCACGTAATACCAATTTGCATGCGACTGGATATGAGGAATTCCCGCTACCGTTGGTCGAGCTCTGCGAGGCAAACACGATCAAATACAGTGGCCGTTTCATAAAATGCCTGCGTGCCCTGCATTGTGTGAAGGCAGCAGTATTTTGACAGGATCACTAATACAAAGATCGCATGCTACTTTATTGTGGTAAGAAACCTAAGCTCCAATCCGAAATTATGAAAATGTATTTCCTCCTGTGCTCAGTCAATCAATATTTTGACAATTATGGATAATACGTCCATGGCCCCCTTTCTTCCTTCCAGGCCGGGACTGGCCATTGCGGGCACCGGGCAATCCCCCGGTCGGCCGCAAGGGTGGGGGCCGGTTTGGGCCCTGGGGGCCGTTTTTGTTACAGAGCCAAAATCGGCCGAAAAGCGGCCCTGGCAAAGTGTTTGCCCCCCCTCCGAGGGGGGGCCGGCCGAGCACATTGCCAGGGCTGGTTTTGGTTTCCAGTCCGGCCTTGCTTTCTTCTCTAAAAGGAGATATCATATGGACACCTCGGTACAGGGGCGGCTCTAGGCTCATGGCGGCCCTGGGCAGGGAGCGTAGGTAGGTGGCCCCGGAAGAGGGGGCCCCGGCGGGGCGGAGCGCGGAGGCCAGTGAAGAGGGGGGGCGGGTCAGGGTGTTTAGGAAGTGGAACAGAGCCGGAGGCCGCCAAATCCCTGCCAGGGACCGCCACCAAATATGTATCCATCCTTAGAGGATTATTAATTAAGGATATATATTGGCGTGGTGGCCCCTGGGGTTTGGTGGCCCTGTGCAGGTGCACAGCTTGCACATGCCGAAGGCCGCCCCTGCTCGGTATGTATAGAGGCAAACATAAAAAGAGTGAAAATAAACAGAAAAATACATTGTAAATTTAAAAAAAATGTAGGCCAACCCACTGGATACAGATTAAAATCGTGCTTTTTCTCTTGCCATCAAACAATGGAAAACCAAGGAGCAAACCGGTAAGCATTCAAAAGGAATGTGGGCGTTAATAATGCAGAAATGACACTTGCTATGGACGATGGACGGTGCAAGATGGACGGTGAAAATGAAAAGGGAGGACAAATTACATCAAACACAAAAACAGGCCTATGACACTTGGCGACCAGAAAATCCGACACTGCACTTATACAAGGAACGCATATCTATCCCACCAGGATAAGGAAACCTTAAAGGGGAGTGGGTAAGACAAGTGATGAGCTGCAAGAGAATGAAACTTCATAATGACCCCCTGGGTGACACATCTCAGAAGAAGTCCTTCTAACAATGCAGGGTGGAAATTCATACAAAACAATGTTGTGTATGTGGTATTTCTATAGTGCAAATCTAGCCAAAAGACAGCAAAGTGCTGGACTGGGTTAAAGACAAGCAGAAAGTCAATGAGTAATGAGGGAGATATCTAGATTGTGGACTGTTAATCCATTATGATGTTGTGTTCTTCAAAGAGGTGAGCCTTCAACTACATTGGAGCAGGGATGGGTGGTCCAGGTGGATACGAAGATGCGGTGGACTTCTTAATCTGCAGTCTGGGTGTTGTCTTGGCTGCGGGTGTGTCACAAACCACCAGAGATGCAGAGCTTTTGCGCAACATCACTACGAAACACCATTTTGTAAACATGGGTGGACCCACAAGGGAAGTATTTCTTTGCTAAGATTTGCTTCTTAAACACTGGATCTGCACCACAAAATATATCCATAAGACTTTTATGCTCAACCAACATGACCTGTGTGGGAGCTCTAGGATTTACTATGACATAGAGGTCATATTGGTGTACTCAACCTGAAATCAGGGGATCCCTGCTCTGCCGCATACACTTTTCCTTGTATAGATCAGTTGCAAAATTCTCAATATGAGCATCATAGTACCCTACAATGTCAATAGACTTACCTTGGTACCCACCTGGGGAAATATCCTTTGGTTTCAAGACTTTACCTTCCCACCCTCGCTCAAATACACACCAGAATTATTTTATACCTGGAACCCGTATCCACCATAAGTAGGATGAAATGCCCATCAGTCTCAAAAATCGCTTTAGGTCTTTTCTTCTTCCTGTCTTCAACCAATGTCTCAACATCTTCTCCCACACTAAGGGCCGGATGTAGGAAGCGTAATTCCGGTCGGTAACGCCCGAAATTACCGTATTTTGGCCGTTACCGACCGGAATTAGGCTTTTCATATGTAGGTGGCTTCATTTCAGATTCGTTAATTTACCGAATCGGTATTTAAGAATTCGGTAAATTACCGATTCTTAAAACACCGAATCGGTAAATTACCGAATCTGAAATGTAGGGAGCACTCAAATGACTGCTTTTCCCATCTTAGGATTCGTTATTTACCACCAACTAGAAGTTGGTGGTAAATAATGAAAACCTTGGAAAAAGCATTTTTTTTGCTTTTCCAACAGTGCCATGTTTCAGAAATGTCGGCAACATGTGCACCCATACACATTTGAGGGGTGCAACAGGGTGTCAAAGTGACACCCTGCCTCCCTTCAATGTTTCCCCCATTTACCGAATCGGTATTTACCAATTCGGTAATTGACATCCATTCCTATGGGTCTGATGGCCCATAGGAATGAATGGCAATTACCGAATCGGTAAATACCGATTCGGTAATTACCGAAACTTACCGATTCGGTAATTATTTAAGAAAAATTACCTACATCCCATTTGCCTGTTCTTAAATACCGAATCGGTATGATTCGGTATTTAAGAATCGGTAATCTGGGATTACCTACATCGGGCCCTAAGCATCCTATCTAGGTGGGTGCCATCAACAATCACAGAATCATGTGCCACTGCCACTTTAACACGTCCCTTTGTCCTACACATTCTGGCATAATGTCCTGTTCAATCACATTTCATGCATTTTTTGTTGGTAGCATAACAATATTTTGAATCAGCTGTGTGACTAGTACCCCCACACCTGTTGCACGTTCATGGACTCCATCTGGCCTGCATGAATTTCTGTCCCACTCTATTTTTATTCTTCACTGCAGGCTCAACACCGCTTCAATTTCACTATAATCGCCACTCTCAGATATCTCAGCCACTTCCTACCCTTAGTTTTTCTTTTCCAACTCTTGCAGCCATATTTCAGATTGCTCCACAACTTTGGCCAAATCAATGGCCGCCTTCAAAGTGGGGTTATTGGCTGCCAAAAGCTTCTCTTGAATTTTCTTATTATTGTATTTGACAATTAACTGAACTCTGATCAGTTCATCCGTCAAGGCACCAAATTTGCATTTGATAGACAATTCCCAAAGTCTAGCTAGGAACTCATCTATGGATGCATAATTTTTGTTGATGCTGAGTATAAGATGTATATCAATTCATAACCAAATTCTCTTCCTTGGCATATGTTGCTTCCAATCTACAGACAGCTTCTTTATATTCATCTGAAGTCAACCTAGCAATCTGGCAGTGGAATTATCTCTGATGACTTACATCGATGACTTCCGTCCACCGATGCGGAGGACCTATTTTCATATGAGGATCTTGGGGCATATGTAGGTAATTTCCATTTTGCGATTCCCAAAAAGCGATTTTTAAGGAATCGCTATTTGAGAATAGCAATATGGAATGTAGGTAAAAATTCGCAATTTTTTTGCGAATCTTTAACATTCCTTATTTGCGATTAGCAACTCGCGAATCGCAATTAAGGAATGAGTGTCCCATACATTCCTATGGGCCAAAAGGCCCAAAGAAATGAATGGGGATACATTCTCAAATTGCGATTTTCTGTGTGAAAATCGCAATTTGAGAATCGCAATTCCAAGGGTGCCAGGGTGTCCAAAGGACACCTGTTGCACCCCTGGAATGTGCCTGTAAGTACATGTGGCGCACATACATGCCCTAAGGGCATGTCTGTGCGCCACATGGCACTTTGAATTTAAAAAACAAAAAGCATTTTTAAAGGAAATCGCAAAATACCATCTACTTGAAGTAGGTGGTATTTTGCAATTCCTTATGCAAAAATTGCAAATTTTAAAGCACCCCTACATAGCATTTAAGGAATCGCAAAATTGCGATTCCTTAAATGCTATAAGCAAAATAAGGAATCACAATTTTTGCGATACCTTATTTTGCTAGGTGGCACCTACATATCAAAACGCCGTTTGCGATTCGCAAACGTGGAAATTCGCCCAATTTCGGCGTTTGCGAATCGCAAGCGGCTACCTACATATGCCCCCTTGTTTTTAAAACCTGGCTAAGTGTTGTTATGCAACTCTCTGGGACTCCCCTTTCTCCCACAACATACCCGGAACACTCTCAAGTTAACCCATTGCTGAACTCACCAACAAACTGAAGTGTTTGTCTCTGTATATCAATCATTCAACCTGGATTTGTATAGTGCAGTTAATCACTGGTGAGAGTATCCAGGCGCTATAGATCACATATCCAATTCTTCTCAGCTGTACTTCCCATTGCAGTCTATCGACTCATCTCTTTCTCTCTACAGTCCAGTGACTATATTGAGGGCAAGAATATCAAGAAGGTAAGTGCAAATAGGTAAGTATAAATTAATTTTTCTTAACTCCAGATCTACTTACCTTGAAGATAAATATATTGTCAAGGTACATATATGTGGAGTTATATACAGTAAAACTGTACTTACCCATAGAAAATGACCATCACAATATTCTGCCACACAATATTTTTTATTCTGATATTTTGTCCAAACACTGACTTTGACCTCAGCCTTTGGAATTTGAAGCAAAATTATTTCTGGGAATTTGCCACCACCTACCTTACTAGACCCCATAGATACCCAGAAGTTTTAAGCTCTTATGTGAGTCATTCAACTCTCTGCACCTCCTCTCTAACCCACACCACACAAGGTGAGTCGGCTGTTCAACTCATCCATGCGCCGTAGCCCCCGTATTCCTTCCTTCCTCCCCAAAGTTCACGATCTAAAGACATGAATTAAAAAATACTCATCATTTGTACCATCTAACTATGATTTCAACTTGATATGCATCAGTGAGTCAAGGCTTAGCACACATGTCCAGTTTGTCTTTGACTCACTCTTCCTCAAGGTCAGTAAAACATCTGTGCTCTTAGGCAACCTAAATTAGGAGGCAGCATAGGTGTCATTACCAAGAACACCCTCAGAGATGGATCAACTACCAACACAATCTACAACTCATTGAAATGTCTCAGATTTGCTGTCCCAATCCAGCACTGTGCACCTGCACTTCGTCTATCACCCCCAAACTGAGATCTAATTTAATCAACTAATTATCAGGATATGTTACTGCCACCCAAGTGCTTCAGACAAAATACCTTTCTAGGGTACTTTAATTGTAACAAATGCAATGCCAAGAGGAAATCATATCCAATCCTAGACAATGTATTGTTGCTTCACAACCTTTATCAGAAATTCTCCCAGCCTAATCTTTAAAGACAAAAGCCCTCATTTATTGGGATTTGGCATAGGGCAGCATAGCAAGTCAGCTTGTTGCGCTGCACTTCGCCAAAGTGAAACGGCAGGAATACACAATATTTATGCAATACGGTGCAGTCTTGTCCTTTCTCTCTGAGCCGGTGCCATTTCAGCAGCCTAGAGCCAACACAGTGACTTTTACACTGTGGTGCAAGGGTGCCTGTGTTGTCGGCAGGATTGTTTTCGTGCCAGGAGAGGCACCGCCCCTGCACAGAAATAATCTGCTTTTTCATATTTCCATGTGTGCTGCTGAAAGTTATTTCTCATTGTTACGCCTCACCTTGGGATGCGTAAGGATTTGGTGCTTCCCTAAGTTTACCTGCTCTCGTAAATCTGGGGCAGCGTTAAATTGCATGGATATTGCGTGGGAACCCCCACTGGAATGGCTACAAAGCCAAAGTAAGGAAAGGCAGCGATTTGCGCTACTTTGTCTTACCCCATATTTATGAGGCTATCCAAAGTTACACAGGGTGGCTTTGTGTGGCCTCATAGATACAATATTGGGAATTGCGCCACCGGAACTTCACAAAAAATTGCTCTGGTGGCACAAGGGGCTCGTGGATATGTCCCAAACTGTCAATGATGTTCCATACATCCAACTATATTTTATTCATTCATGTAGCGCAAGGAAACCTAGCGCTTAATTGCCTTGTTGTGACTATTTGGCGCCAGACTGCATTGCTTGAAAAGTTTAGCGCGTGTCTCAAAAGCAAGTTTCATACCTAGCGCCCGACTGCTTGCACTGGTAACATATTACATTGGTAACGCTTGACTGCATTACATAGAAAGTTGACGTAATTGTGGCTGCTGCTGCCATCTGCTCTGTGAATTTCTAACGCTGCCTTACTGGGTACATTACTTGGAAATAGAAATTAGTTTTAGCCGAGCTCTGTTTTCACTTTCCATTCTCCATTTGGTGTCTGGTTTGTTGTGTGTTCCCTTGGCCCGCCTACCCTCCCAGCTGCCCCTCCCACGCTCCGCCCCCCCCCCCCACTATCCATTTAAGACGGATGTCCAACGCGCAGCGTCCACGCGCTGCGGCCGCGCCGAAGGTGCGCCAAAGGTAAGCCCGTCTACGCCCGTCCGCGCCAAGACCGCGCCCAGCGCCAGACCCCCTGGCCCTCGCACCACCCACCCCACCCGCATTACTTACGACGCCACCACCCTCTTAGCCCTAAACCCCGGCCGTCTCCCCTACTGCGTCCAAGCCGCTCCGGGACACACCCATGGACCCTTCTCCTGCAACTCCTGCAAGTTCGACGGCTCCAAGAACAACGCCTCATCCACGAACACACAACACATATCTGACTCCAACCACCTAAAGTGCATCCTGCTCAACACCCGCTCAGTCCACAGACACGCCATTGACCTCTGGTACCTACTAGACACCATCTCTCCCGACGTCGCCTTCCTAACAGAAACATGGATGAACGCCTCATCAGCCCCAGACATCACCATTGCCATCCCAGAAGGATACAAGGTCATCCGTAAGGACCGCACCGACCATACAGGAGGAGGCATCGCTATCGTCCATAAGAACTCCATCCGCATCTCAACCAGCTCAGACGTCAACCTTACCAGCGCCGAACACCTTCACTTCCAGATCCACACCGATCCCAAGACCACACTCAGAGGCACCCTCCTCTACCGACCTCCAGGATCCCGTGCACAATTCAGCGACGACCTCACTGACTTTATCACCCCACACGCCCTCCCCTCCGAGGAATACATTCTACTGGGAGACCTCAACTTTCACTTGGAAAAGAGCAATGACAGCAACGCCACCACCCTTCTGGACAATCTCGCCAACCTCGGACTCAAACAACTTGTCACTACCCCCACCCACATCGCAGGTCACACACTCGACCCTATCTTCACCTCCAGCAAACATATCTCCTTCAGTCACACCACAACTTTGCATTGGACGGACCACAACTGCGTTCACTTTATCTACAATAAGACCACAACCCACAACCATCCTCAACCTACTCTGCGAAGAAATTGGAACAAAATCACCATCGACCAGATCTCCTCATCGCTTCTTCAAAACCCCCCTGTCCACTCCTCAAACACCAACCAAGCAGCCATTAACCTCACCCAATGGCTATCCAACAGCGCCGACATCCTAGCACCATTGAAAAAACGTCAAATCAAACTAGGCAGCAAAAACGCCTCCTGGTTCAACGATGATCTTAAGAAATCGAAGAAACTCTGTCGCTCCCTCGAGAAGGCCTGGAAAAAAGACCCAAACACCAGCACCAGGGACGCCTTCAAAAACGCCACCCGCACACACCACCAACTAATCTGATCTGCCAAGAAAGCTGCATTCAAAGACAGACTAGACAACAACGCCCACAACAGCAAGGAATTATTCAACATCGTCAAAGAATTTACCAATCCCTCAGCCAACTCCAACGACATCACCCCCTCTCAAGCCCTCTGCGACTCCCTAGCTTCGTTCTTCCACAACAAAATCGCAAACATCCACAACAGCTTCGACAACCAACCCGGAGACCAACCCACCCAACAATCTGCAGGACCTTCACCCCCCTTGAACATCCTTAATGACTGGAACCCAATCTCCACTGAAGACACCATCCGCCTGATGAACTCCATCCACTCAGGATCCCCCACAGACCCATGCCCTCACCACATCTTCAACAAAGCAGACTCCATAATAGCACCACACCTCCGAGATGTCATCAACTGCTCCCTCAACTCCGCCACCTTCCCGGAAAGCTGGAAACACGCCGAACTTAGCGCCCTTCTGAAAAAACCCACAGCTGACCCCACCGAACTCAAAAACTACCGCCCCATCTCGCTCCTTCCATTCCCAGCCAAAGTCATCGAGAAAGCTGTCAACAACCAGCCTTCCTCGAAACCAACAAATCCCTCGACCCCTCACAGTCCGGCTTCCGAGCCAAACACAGCACGGAGACCGCCCTCATCGCAGCAACAGACGACATTCGAACTCTACTGGACAATGGAGACACAGTCGCCCTCATCCTCCTTGACCTCTCCGCAGCCTTCGACACAGTCTGCCATAGCACCCTTCTACAGCACCTCAGAAACATCGGAATCCAAGGAAAAGCACTGGAAGGGATCACCTCGTTCCTCACCGGAAGAACCCAGAGAGTCCGCCTCCCACCATTCAAGTCAGAGGCCACTGAAGTCATCTGCGGCGTACCACAAGGATCCTCACTCAGCCCCACCCTCTTCAACGTATACATGAGCCCCCTCGCGGCCATCGCACGCCAACACAACCTCAACCTCATCTCCTACGCTGACGACACTCAACTGATCCTCTCACTCACCAAAGACCCTAACACCGCCAAAACCAACCTACACGAAGGAATGAAAGAAGTAGCCGAGTGGATGAAGCACAGCCGTCTGAAACTGAACTCAGACAAAACAGAAGTCCTTATCTTAGGTACCTCCCCCTCCGCCTGGGACGACTCCTGGTGGCCGGAGGCCCTTGGAAAAGCACCCATCCCGACGGACCACGCACGGAACCTGGGCGTCATCCTGGACTCCTCACTCTCTATGAACAAACAGGTCAGCGCCGTCTCATCATCCTGCTTCAACATTCTTCGCATGCTCAAAAAAACATTTCGCTGGATCCCCACCGAAACCAGAAAAACGGTCACCCATGCACTGGTTACAAGCCGCCTGGACTACGGAAACACCCTATACGCCGGTACCACCGCAAAACTCCAGAAAAAACTCCAACGCATCCAGAACGCATCAGCCAGACTCATACTAGACATCCCGCGTAAAGACCACATCTCCGGTCACCTGAAAAACCTCCACTGGCTTCCCGTCAATAAGAGGATTACTTTCCGCCTCCTGACACACGCACACAAGGCACTTTACGAACTCGGACCCGAATGCCTCAACACAAGACTCTCCTTCTACACCCCCCCCCGCCAGCTACGATCCTCCAGCCAAGCCCTTGCTACCGTACCTCGCATCAACAAAACCACCATGGGAGGTAGATCCTTCTCCTACCTGGCAGCTAAAACCTGGAACTCACTTCCCACTCACCTTCGTCTCACTCAGAACCACCTAGCATTCAGAAAGCAACTTAAAACTTGGATATTCGACAAGTAATTCCCCACCCTTCTTCAAGCGCCTTGAGACCCCCTGGGTATGTAGCGCGCTATATAAATTCCTTGACTTGACTTGACTTGACATACATTGACAGAGGGTTCTCCCCATGCATGGAACTTTGCAGAGCACTGCTACATTCTGTTCCACATCCTCGTCTCCACGTCAGCCATGACCACCAACCCCCATGTCTGGAAATGTTGCATTGCAGCGATAAAATGTGCACCTACCAACTCCAAGGCGTCGTCACTCCTAGATTAAAACTAATCCTGGGCGAAGCACTACGCTTCGCAGGCGAAGTTTGTGAAGTTTGCGCAATTTCACACTACGCGAGCTGCACGTAGCACAGTGCGAACACGCGTAGCGCAGCAGTCATTTTTTGCTTGGTCGCGGTCGTCAATGTCATATTGGCAACCGCGAGCAAGCAAAATGACATCCCAGCGAGACTTTTTCCTCGTTCGCGATCAGCAACATCAAGTTGCCGATCGCGAGCGTGGAAAATAAACCTCCCGGCGAGATTCTCAACGTGGGGAGGTCAGGTTTCTCATTGCGAGTGGTCGCGCATGCTCGCGACCGCTCGCGATGATAAACTACCAGTCCGCGTTGAGAAAGCTGCCGCTCGAGTAAAAATCTACTCGAGCTGCTGAAAACTACAGCTCGCACTGTGCAAGATACCGTTTTCAATGTTTGCACAGTGCCGGATGCTTGTCGGCACTGTGCAATCATTGAAAACGCATCTTGCACAGTGCGAACATGCTACTACGCAGCTCGCGTAGTGCAAAGTACACTTCGCGTAGCGCTACTTCGCGAACTACGCCCACCCCTAATTAAAACCATTACAGAATGAGCTGTCTTCAGTGACACTGCCAAGAACTGTGGGAATGTCATTGATGAGAAAGTCATCTCTAATTAAAAATATCTCCAAAAAAACCTAAGCCAACCGTGGTTTTCAAACTCCAGGTGCAATAAAATAGTGTGAAACTGAATGGTGAACAGCATATCTCCTGTAGTTCACATCAAATTGAAAGAATGACAAAAATATCGGCTAAATCAGACTTTAGCCAACAAAATTAAATCCACACTGCACCTAAGCCTTCTTAGTCCTTCCTCTGACACATTCGTCCCACACCCGAAATCCCTCCTCTGACTCACTGAAGGCGAGTGATTCCTCCACTACTTTATTGACAAGATACAATCCATGATACACAAGGGCAGGTCTGACCACCACAAACACTTGGCACTCTTACCATCCGTCGAACGCAATGGTAGATCCTCTATTTTGGAGTCACACTTGCGGCTTGTGGTGTGGAAGTGTGCGCAACAAATTGATGTTAGGACATGTCTCAGCTTGTGCTATGTGTAGGGCTGCTACAAGGATGTTTGGAGCCCAAGCTGAGGAAATGCTTCCTAATTGATGCTTCTTGGAGAACGTTGGCATTGCACATCTGTTTGCGCCTTTGGTGGCAGCCTAGTCCTGCCTTAAGGTACCACTGATGCTGGTTGAGAAATAGGATTAGAGTGAGAGCAATGGGCAGAGTAAGGGCTTGATAAGGAATACAGTGAGGGTATGAGCTAAAGGTGAAGTGAGAGCATGAGAATGAGTGACAGTGTGGTAGGTAGGTAAGGAATAAGAGTGCTAGGTATGGGTAGAGTGAGGATAAGGAAGAAGATTGAATGTTGGGTAAGTATGGACGTAGAGTATAGTAAGGGATGGAACAAGAGCATGAGATATAGGCAGAGTGAGAAGATGTGAGAAAATGGAATGAGTAGGTAGGTAAGGCCATTGAATATGGCAAGGAAAGGAAGGAGAGTGCTAGAGATGGGTAGAGTGAGAACATGGAAGAAGACTTAGGGGGTCATTACCATGGCGGGCGGACTTTGTCCACCCGCCATCCTATCGGGAAATGGGACCACCCGCCATAAGGGCGAAGGTCCCGTGGGGGCCATTAGGATGCGCCCGCCACAGTGGCGGGTGCATCCTGCATTCCTGTCATTGTCGCGGGCGGTGCACTCAGCACCGCCCTCCACAAAGACAGGAAGGCATGTTGTGCATGGAACTGTGCGCACCCCACCCCCCCAGAGTCCCTGGGGGCATGCAACGGGACCCGCAAGCAATTACCGCATGCCTTTCTGTGGCGGAAATGCCGCCACGAAAAGGCATGTTTCCACCCCCATGATAATATGGCTGGCTGTGTCTGACAGACACCGCCACCATATGAAAAGCGACAAATGGTTTTTCCATCCGCCGCGATCCCCCCGCCATATTACTATGGCGGGGGAAATGGGTGGCGGGCGAGGACGGATCTCGGGTGGATTGCCACCGTCATGCGGGCAGTGGCGATCCACCTGAGATCATCAATGGGTCCCTAAGTATCAGGTAATTAAGGACATAGAGTATAATGAAAGATGGAATAAGAGCATGAGATGTATGCCGAGTGAGAAGGTGGTGGAAGATGGAATGAATGGGTGAAAGAGCATATGCTGGAGAGTGAATGAGTAGAAGAGATATGGGCAGAGTGAGGAGAACATGATTAGGAGTGGAGGAGAGGTGTGCCATTTGGGGAGAGGGAGTCCGCGTTAAAGCAGTAAATGAAGGAGAGATATGGAGTGAAGGCCTCATAGTTGAGCTTCGAGAAGCTCAACCGTGCTACAGACTCAGATGGATTAAGAAACGGGTAAAGGCGGGAATTTGGGAAACTGCGTTGCTGGAGTGATTGGGATCATGGATTGATTATTGGATAGACTGAGAGAGATGCAAGACTATTGTACAAAGAAGGGATCTAGGAGAAGGAAAAAGGAATTTAGACGACAACCGGCGGGGAGGTATGACACCTACCTGAGACGAGGAGGAGTGTCCTGAGTCTGTTCTCATAGGCATCGTCCTTCTTTTCAAACTCAATGCGGCACTGGTAAGCCCAGGAGTCTTCAAGAGACACATTGGTTATCTGCAGGGTGAGGTCACCTTCTCGCGGGTTTCCGATGATCTGGTAGCGACTGCCTCCAGCCGGCAGGCAGGTGGGTTTACTGTTTGAAAAGAAGCAGGTAAAAAACCTAGAACCATCCCTCTTCCACATGGTGGTGATATTTCCAGTGTAGTTTTTCAGAGGATGGGTAATGGTGCATGGTAAAGTCACATTGCTTCCTGGTGTCGCTTGCACAAATCGACTGACGTTCATGGCCCACCCAGGCTTCGATGTCTGTTCAGATGCTGTGGACACAGATCACAGGCCTTGAAATTAGAATACAAAAACTCAGTCCATTACCAGCATTCTGAGCACCACAAAAGCAAGTAAGATCTAAGGTCAACTTTTGGCCAAGCATAACATTACTTACTCCCAACATGAAGCGAAGCCAACAGAGAAGCATTGTTTCTCACAAATGGACAGCAGAAGGAAATCCATAACATATCCAGGGCCTCTACAAGAAAATGACGCAGCGCGACACCACAGGTCATTTAAAAGCGCGGTGCTGCGTCATTTTCAAAGCACAGGGAGGCATCAGATTAACAACAATACGATGTGTCTCTGCTTTTCCCTGTGCTGGCACGTAATTGGCTGCTATGGGCCAGCGCAGACACCCTTGCGTCATTTTGCAAGGTTGTTTGCGCTACGAGGATGATTCTTTATGTGTGGGAAGGGACCCCTTTCTGACCAAAAACAATAATCAAAGGTGTTTTGCTCTTTCCATGCATGCTGCAGAAAGCAGCACACATAGAAAGAGAAAAAAAACGAAGAGAGATCAAAGTATTTCTCCTCCTTGCGCTATTCATATGCCTCTCCCGGGGAGGCGTAGGATTCTGACGCATCCCAGGTTTTACAAAATGTTGTAAATCAGGGAATCCGGCAAGTTCCTTAGATGCTGCATGGGAAGACCAACAGCTACACGCATAAGGGGCCATATTTACAAGGCCATATAAAGAAACGCAGGTTGACTCTACGTGGCCTTGTAAATATGGTCAAGGCCATTGCGCTGCCGGTGCATAAACAAAAATGGCGCATCGCTGGTGCAATGGGCTTGTAAATAAGCACCCAGAATTTATTATTCTCATGAGTAAGGTAGGTGCTAACTACATTAAGTCATTAGGGACATAAGGTGGCCACTTGAGAAACATTGGTAAACCCTGAATATGACAGTGAGATATGCTCTGTACTTTTGGTGCATTTGGCAGCAGCAAAAGGCCCCAACTAGGGCCGAGCGGGGGTGTTGGACTTGGCCCTTTTTACAGGGTCATCCCTGAACTTTTTGCCTTCCTCCTAGTATTTTTTCTGACCTGGTATTGGTGGTTTTAGGACTCTGGGCACTCTATCACTGCTGTCCAATGGTAAAAGGCATATGCTCTCTATGGTAAACGCGGTAAGATTGGTCTATACCTGTTTGGGATATTTAATTTACTTCTCAGTCCCTTGTAAAGTGGTATCTTATATACCCAGGGCACAGTAAATGAAATGCTACTGGTAGGCTTGCAGCGCTGCTTGCGCCACCCACCAAAGTGGCCTTTCAAACCTGTCTTGGGCCTCGGCCAATGCAGGGCCTGCGCACAGAGTTTACTGCCACTGTGGCGTAGCACATAAAGTGGGTGCCACGTCTTTGACTCCTCTTTTACTACTTATAAGTCAGCCCTAAGGTAGGCCCTAGCTAGCCCTATGAGCAGGGTGCGCTGCAGGTAAAAGGTAAGACATGTGCCTTAACTGTGCGACGTGTCCTGGTAGTGACAAACAGCCTATATGTTTTTTCTCTACTGTGAGGTTGCCCTCTCATAGAAATGCATTAGGGATTCCCTGATTTGTGTTTCAGTGGTAATTCCTGACATGAGAGGAGTAGCGTGATCAAGTTTGGTATGTTTGGTATAGTGGAAATAAATGCTGCATAATGGTGTTCGCAGATTTATAATCACTATTTTAGAAATGACACTTTTGAAGTGGGCATTTCTGTTTGCTATGTGTCTTTGTGCCTGCCTGTTGTGTGTTTCATGTCTGGCTCTGGATGACAGGGGCTGGGGAGGTGTGTGGAAAATGACAATGTATATGTATATAAGCGGCGTTCATTTGTGTTCACCCTCACCCCTGTCGAAGGTAAAGCGAAAGTCACTGCACTGTGGCCCCGCCATCTTGTCCCATTTTAGGCCCCATCACAAACCTAGATACTAGCCATTTTGTGTGTCATGACCTCTCTGCCCACTGCCAATAGCCTGCATCTCTCTCTCCCCCCTCCCGCCTCGCAAGTATCCTCCCCGCGCCCCGACAGCCCCCGGTCTCTCCTGTTCGGGCCATGAACGCACCACTAAACACGACCCCGCCTCCATGCTGAACCCCTGCCCCCTCGCTCTTTCATCCTACCCATAGAACAAGCCCTTTTGGTAACTTCTTCCTCCCTACCCGATTGCCCGGCCTGTTCCCAGGCCATCGCCAAGTCCAACAGATGCAGTTTATTGCTCCCTACAGTAGGACCTCGCCTCACATCGGAGGAGCGGATGATTAATCAAGGCCTTCACACCCCTAGATCCGACCGACACTCCTGCATTCCTCCCAGGAACACCCTTCCTCTCTTCTGATGACCCCCCCCCCCGGCTACACCTGGCCTCTCGACCCAGTCCGATATCATAAAACTAGGTCTCGTGGATGTGCCCCCTCCGGCCCCGCATGGCAAAACATGATCTTATCGCCTGCCCAACCTTAGATCTGACCACCCCCCCTTGCCCTCGTGTCCTGTTGGGACGTCCGGCTGCAGATTACGATCACATGTTACATTTGGGAGGGGAAAACAACATCAGAGCGGCCGGTATGGGAATAGGCCTGAAGCTGGGATTCCAAGCATGCCTTTTCGTACTTCAAAGTGTCTTTATTACAATTAGGAATGTTTGTACATCATAAACCTGTGTATAAAAGACAGAGCCGTAGAGAAGCTTGTGAGAGCACCTCGAGAAGATACCCTGTTGTCTGATTTGACGTGTTCTGTTCCGTCGGAAATAAACTCCTGTTTCCCGCTTTCCAGTCTCCAGCGCCTGCCTCTTTGTTTGGTAATCTTGAGTTGGGTGAGAAGCGGCTAACGCCGGGCAAACCTAGAAAAGGGGTAAAACGACCTGATCTGCCTGAACCCTTTTTCATCAATTGGCGCCCACGTGGGGCCCATCAGCGACACGTGGATCCAGTGAGAGAGGTCCCAACGACAGAGTGAACGACTGCAACAATCGGGAAGAGCTTCTGCCCGATAGACCCTTGTCTGGCAGCCGATCATCCGAACTTCACTGGTTCCGAGCAGACCTCTCTCGAGTGATCTACGGTCCTGACTGGGAACCATCAGGAGTGCCACAGCAATTACGGAGAATAGAGGACGATCGGGCGCTGGAAACGGAAGTCGAGAAACCGTCCATACGGTCCGGGTAAGGTCGTGTAAACACGACAAATTGCGAATTGATTGTTTGATTGTCATTGGAAAATACTAGTATTACGCATTTGATTGTTTTGTCCTGAGAGATTCTCTGTCTACAAACGGGGAAGGATAGGAGTATTCTCCCTTTGCAGATAGTGAAGGGTGGGTAGCGCAGGCTTTTGCCCCCGTTGTAACACGTCGCGCCTACTTCCCTCTCCATTTGATTAATTGTTATCCAAGCATTTATTGTTTTGGAATTGGTTCTCTTTGGATCATTCTCTATTTGCAAACAAGCACAGAGTCGCCATACTCTGTTTAGTCTTTGCAGATAGTGAAGGATAGGTAACGCAGGCTTTTGCCCCCGTTGTAATCCGTCGTGCCTATTTTGATCCCCCACTGATTGATTGTTTGACCGAACATTGACCGTTCGGAATTGGTTCTCGGAAAGGATCTTCTCTGCCTACAAACAGAGAGGAACAGGAAGACCTCTCTCTTTGCAGATAGTGAAGGGTAGGTAGCGCAGGCTTTTGCCCCCGTTGTAACCCGTCGCGCCTATTTTATTCCTCATTTGATTGATTGATTGTTTGTCCGAACTTGACTGTTTGGAATTGGTTCTCACTTTGGGTATTCCCTATTTGCGAATACTGTAGAATAGAAATATTCTACCTAGTCTCCGCAAAGTAGCGAAGGATAGGTAGTGCTGACTTTTGTCCCCGTTGTAACCCGTCATGCCTATCTTCCCCCCATTGCTCAGTAGTTGGTTCAGCCCGGACCGTTTATTAGAGGTAGACCACCTGGCTCCACCGGAGGACACCCCTAATAAAAACGACATATATAAAGAAGATGCGGATTAGCCGCTGTATCGTGCTAGCAAATAAAAGAACATAAAAATCGTTAGGAAAAACGAAAGGAATCGAGTAAAATCAGTAGGCCACTGATGAGATCTCTTTTCAACCTCACTGAAATGGAAACATTAGGAACAACCCCTCAGGAAATATGAAACTAGTGAGGAAAGCCGAACTCAACGCCATGATGACTGCGAGACAACTCGGCTCCACCGAACACCCCGCCCAATTAACGACAAACCCTAGGCAAATATTAGAAATATACACCACGACAGCAAAGTAACAGGTTAAACGTTTTTATTTGAACAAAAATATTAAACAACTATTTACAGGACAAACGGCTGCAGCAACAAACCCACAATGCATTTCGCCGTCTGCTTGGCGCCGTTCCTGTCCCTCCTTCCCCAAAAGTAGCAATGTTGGGCTACTTTGGGCTGCCTTCTAGTAGGGTTTTTGGGCGTCAGAAAGTCTACAAAAGCCGTCGGCGACGGCCTGGAGTGGAGAACCATTAAGCGAATAGTCCAGAGGCGACACCACGCGCCAAGGCCTGTCCCCAGGATGAACCAAGGGACCTGTTCCTGGGGCCGTGACAAGAAGCGGCCAGCCGCCATCGGCCGGAGAAGGCATGGGCCCGACCCGGGCTGTACTGGTCTTCCCATTCCCTTCCTCTTTCGGCGCCTTGCAGGCCACGAGGGGGGGATGTCTTGCATATGCCTCCGACCCCCCCCTCTTCTTCATCGCCTGGTCTGGCCATAACAAATGTCAGCGAGACGCCGTGGGGTGCACTGGGAGGGAGAGGCGGCGCAGACGAGCCTCTCCCACCTCCCCAGGTGGAGGCCCCTCAGCTGCACCCCCAACGCTCCATGCACCCGGCAAAGGGTTCGTCCACTCTTGCGGTGCAGAGACGCTCCACGCGCCCAGCAAAGGGTTCATCCACTCTTGCGATATAGAGACGCTCCATGCGCCCAGCAGGGTCTCGTGCACTGTGGCGGTGCTACGGCGCCTCACCCAGCAGGCTGGAGTCCGTCTGCTCATTTGACCCATTGACTGCCGGTAGCTGCTGAACTCCTAGAGATGGCGGTCGACTTTGCAGGAATGGGCCTGGCATGAGAAGTTGGCCTGGTCACCTGTCAACCAGAAAATGGGCCCCTGTCCAGAGGCGTTCTCCTCAGCTTTGAAGATTCTATGAGAACTGCGGGAGCCCTCGACCTCCGCGGGCCCCGACCGCCCCCCTGATGAGAAAGGACTGCCATGATTGCCCGCAGAACGACCAAGACGTAGCCACGAGACATTGGCGCTCTCATGCCGACGCCAGCCTCAGTTTGAATGACCAAAAATCCTGCAGACTACTGATTTGATCAGTTCCGGTGGAACATCAGTATGACCCGGTAGGAAAAATTGTTGCCCCTCCCTTTTCTTTGATTGATGGTTCATGTCACCGGTCCCTTCTGTTGCCTCTTAGCAGAATTTCTGGACTGCCGAAAGAGATTCTGGTCCAACCCCGAGTTGGTGGAGACATTTTGACTATACTTGGACCCGCCTGACCCCACCCAAAATGGCGCCAGTACAAACGAAACTCGCAATTCCCCGTTGTGTTCCGGATGCTCAGACTTGATACCATGAGATATGTATGCAGTTTTTTTTTAGCACATGGCGGGAAGGGATGAGTATTGCTTGAACATTTGGACAATGAATTGATATTAAGTTCTGACGCATCATTGTTTACAGTCTTATTGAAATTTCGAATTTTTCTGACACCGATGGTACTTGCCCACAATGAATTTTCGATATGATCCTATTGCACTTATCGTACCTTGATGAAATAAAACGACCACCGACTCAGTTATGTTTTCTTCAGATAAATATGCCCTCATGTACAGTTCCAGCCTGCTCCATGGCTGGCCCACGTGGTCGTAGGCCTGCATTTGTACGTCATCATTTGCGTGGTTGTATGCCTGCATTTGTACGTCATCAACTTTTTAAATAAAGATTTTGTGAAAACCAAAAATAGTCGTTGCTCTTGGTTTGGTAAGTTCGAATACATAGCCATTGTTTCCGATCTACGTAAAATACAGGCGAAATAAAGCAAGTCGGTTACTGGGAGGTTAAAAAGCAAAGTACCCAGAAATATTGAAAATATAAATGGTCCAAGTTTGTTACGGGTGTTTTTTACTTTTGTGCAACATAAGGCAATCGATAAAGGTCCCGGTGTTCTGTTTTACTTTGTATGCCACATATCTCAGGGAAATTGTTTCAGATGCCCCTAAACGAGACCCGGTACCACTGTAGACCACCCCGCCTCCTCGAAGGAGAACACGAGTTCACCCCCACCTTACACTGACTGCCCTTTTGTTTCGAAGACCCCCCACACAAGATCCGCAATACCACACGTGGGCGATCTATGTAATGTGCAGCCCATCAATGATTATGCCTCCCGCACTACCAGTCCCTCTGGGCTTAAAACGCCGAGATGGAAGGGACTGCACCCCGGGGAGATAGGTTGAGTACGTGGTAAGTAAAAGCCTTTTGGGTTTATGCGCGCGGATGTGCCTTAAAGCGCTGCCCCACCCCTTCTTTTTCCCCCTTCTTTCTGCAGGTCACGTCGGAACATCGACTAAAGTATGGAGAAAACCTAAGCAACGCACCATGGTTCCGCGGGGACAAATGATACAGTATCCATGGGGACTGCCCCTGAGGACATGACGACTTTGGGTGATATGAATGCATGCGTGTATGACCAGATGGGTATAACTCGACTGGATATACGTTGCACGCGTCGACTGGATAAGAGAGATGTTTTTGTACGACTTGAGTGATGATCGAAAGACCGATGGAATGGGGAAATAGGCGGGGGGAACCGGAACAGAAACTTGACGGGTTACTGCAGTATGACAAAAATATGACTCCACTATGCACCCCCCCGAATAAAGCAACCCAGGTTCAGGGCTATACCAGGGTGAGGTTTACCCATGTACCCTCCTCCTGGAAGATTAAGAATATTTCAGACATGAAACTCGAAGCTGCCCATTGTTCCCCCGGTTGACACCCTCCGTTGCCTCAGCCTGAATACCCATTCGCTAATAACGATTCAAAGGTCCCACCGTAAGTACTAGCCCGACCGGGCTAAGTTCCCGAACAATTGACGAAAGTGTAAGTATCTGCAACAGAGGCCAACAGCAAAAGACAGCCAAACGAATCAAATAGGATACTAAGGATGCGCAGCATGCAGGAGGAAATATCTTTGGCCAAGTACTGTTCTATGTGTTGTCTTGAGTTCCGTATATAATACATGTACCCCCCCCGCCTGAATTCATGTGTACGTAGTATATGATTTACGTTGTCCCTCAGTCTGTGTCTCTATATAACATGATCCCTACTGTTTTGTGTTGTGTGCGCATTAAATGGCCTATTATTGTACACGTTTCTCTTTTTCTCTCTCTTCATGTTGTACGTGTACCGAATAGTTTCGTTAAATTGCGGACGACTCTCCCTCCGAGGGTCCCCCTTGTTCCCTCTCCCTTTGCATAGTAACATTGTGCCCCGCTGGCACGAGCCTAATTGGTTTTCGAACACAAAGGTGTTCGGCAAATTGACAGAAGCTAAAACGATTGTAATTTGCCATATTACTACCTCTCCTTTCCGTAAAATGATGGAACTTGAATTGGCTATGAAGGAAAGGACAGGTTAGACGACTGAAGTCCCCTAATCTGGCCTTCTTACAGGAGGACTATATGTCAGTGGCTTTCTGTTCTCAGCTCGTTAGGAACAATGCCCAGATTGCCCCAGCCCTCTGCACCCAAGCACGGATGACCAAACGTCCCCGTTTTCTCCCGATTGACCCCAGCTCCATACCCCGAGGTATAACCGATGACCCTGATTAACTATTGCTCCCAGAGAAAAGAATGTTTAGCCCCTGTTCCGCTCTCACGATGACAGAAGATTGCCAGGCTTGTGCTAGAAAAACGAGTCTCTACCGTAGAATCCGATTTCGAGGTTGATGAAATAATAAGAGTCTGTTTTCTCTCCAATATACGTCATGGATGAACGCCAAATAAGCTTAGAACAAACTCAGTAAGAATGCCCGCATACATACTCCATAATGATAACTTCTGACTGTGACCGATAAACGTATCCCCAACTCCTTAAGGTTGAGGGTGGTATTGAAATGTATAAATGTATCTCCTACCAGTTCTCTAAAGCTTGTTTTGTACCCATTCAAAGATACACAATCACCGCAGGAGAGGGGCCGGACGTGACACACAGCCTAGCCGCAGATCATGAAGCACATGTGACCTCGACCAAAGGTGGAGCTGCAGAACAACGAGACGCGGGACGAGGCACCACTCTTAAACGTGGGAAATGAAAGGATGGAGAGCTGCCTCGAAGCCCTCTGCTTGCTGACCCACGCGTGCCAGAAGTGCCCGCCCTTTTTAGCCCGATCGATGGGCCTGCCTGCTCGTTATCCTTTGCTCCCTTGGTCTGTCTTAAAGATCTGATCCCACTCCGCCCTCTCCTCCCTCGATTACCCGGCAAAAAAAAACCTTCTATCCTTTCCACGTGGATTTTGACTCCGAGAAGGAAATGCAGGTGTCCAGCATGAGACACCCTTAAAAGAGATTAGTTAGAAAACAGGACTGTGGCCTAAAACGGCAAAGGACAGGGCACACCCTGCAACGTGTAAAGAAGGACCCGAGCTGGACCTATAGCTCCACCGCCGGTGCTCAACAGCGCCAAAGAAAGAAAATGAGCTACCAGAGCTTATCGGTGATGGCTCGCTACGGAACTTTCCACACCCCCTTGACTAAATTGCTTGCATTGGACTAAATTCCTCCCTCAACCATTTTTTTTGCCTGTAAAATGTTTCATCGGTCACTTTCTAAATACGACAAATGTAAATTTATATGTATTCCACCTCGTATGTCGCATCAACTGCACACAGTTATATGCAAATTCACCAGTATCGACTAATGCTATTCCATTGACAACACACGACTATATGTAGACCTTGTCAGCTATGATAATCACACAAATGACTTAACTTATGTAAAAAGCGGCGACTGTAGAAAATGACAATGTATATGTATATAAGCGGCGTTCATTTGTGTTCACCCTCACCCCTGTCGAAGGTAAAGCGAAAGTCACTGCACTGTGGCCCCGCCATCTTGTCCCCTTTTAGGCCCCATCACAAACCTAGATAGTAGCCATTTTGTGTGTCATGACCTCTCTGCCCACTGCCAATAGCCTGCATCTCTCTCTCCCCCCTCCCGCCTCGCAAGTATCCTCCCCGCGCCCCGACAGCCCCCGGTCTCTCCTGTTCGGGCCATGAACGCACCACTAAACACGACCCCGCCTCCATGCTGAACCCCTGCCCCCTCGCTCTTTCATCCTACCCATAGAACAGGCCCTTTTGGTAACTTCTTTCTCCCTACCCGATTGCCCGGCCTGTTCCCAGGCCATCGCCAAGTCCAACAGATGCAGTTTATTGCTCCCTACAGTAGGACCTCGCCTCACATCGGAGGAGCGGATGATTAATCAAGGCCTTCACACCCCTAGATCCGACCGACACTCCTGCATTCCTCCCAGGAACTCCCTTCCTCTCTTCTGATGACCCCCCCCCGGCTACACCTGGCCTCTCGACCCAGTCCGATATCATAAAACTAGGTCTCGTGGATCTGCCCCCTCCGGCCCCGCATGGCAAAACATGATCTTATCGCCTGCCCAACCTTAGATCTGACCACCCCCCCTTGCCCTCGTGTCCTGTTGGGACGTCCGGCTGCAGATTACGATCACATGTTACATTTGGGAGGGGAAAACAACATCAGAGCGGCCGGTATGGGAATAGGCCTGAAGCTGGGATTCCAAGCATGCCTATTCGCACTTCAAAGTGTCTTTATTACAATTAGGAATGTTTGTACATCATAAACCTGTGTATAAAAGACGGAGCCGTAGAGAAGCTTGTGAGAGCACCTCGAGATGATACCCTGTTGTCTGATTTGACGTGTTCTGTTCCGTCGGAAATAAACTCCTGTTTCCCGCTTTCCAGTCTCCAGCGCCTGCCTCTTTGTTTGGTAATCTTGAGTTGGGTGAGAAGCGGCTAACGCCGGGCAAACCTAGAAAAGGGGTAAAACGACCTGATCTGCCTGAACCCTTTTTCATCAGGTGCAGTGGCTCCAGAGGGGCTGGGTGAGTAAGCGCTATGCTGAATTGAGAATTTAGAGTAGTGGGAGGAGTAGCACCTGACCCTTAACAGGACGGTCCCTGCCTTCGACAATACTGGCTCCACCCCCTGTGGTGTATCTGGGGCCAGAGCCTACACTGACAATGGGGACTTTTGTGCACTTCTTAAGTGCCCCCCAGAACTGTTTCGGACTAGGTTCAGGGCCCTTTGCCAGGGCAGAACAAAGACACATGGACTTGCGGCCGGCAGGCTGCTGGATGGCAGGAGGAACCTCAGCTGGGGGACTGGCCTGCTGCCCTGCTTTGCAGCTGAAGGGACTGCTGTTCTGGTGGGGAAACTCAGTGTGCTGTCCTGCCTGTGCCAGCTCTATCCTTGGCAGGTTCCTGGAGAAAAGTACTGCCTGCTCCCTGGCTGTACCTTGAAGAGGGAGGCAGGCGGAGTGTTTCATTTTCTCCTAATGCCCTGGACGAGGCTTGGAAGCCTGCAGGGTTTCTGCCCAAGTGTGCTTGAGCTTCTCAGTATCCTTGGCAATGAGAGATGGGATAGGAGCACTGGTCTGCAGCTTAGTCGCTGTGAGTTTCAGTTACTTGAGTAGTTCAGGTCAATTTCTTAACTGCTCACTCCCAGGAGGGCTGGGTAGGGGGCAGCTAAGGGAGGTTGCATCTGGGCTGCGTTTTCTAGTCACTCCATAGGAGCAGAGTGGGACATCCATGCTGTCCGCAGTGGGTCGACAAGGTGAATGTTAGGGTTATTTGGCAGGTGCGGAGAGTGCTGGGTGATGTGGGATGCCCAAGATTGGAGAAGCTCTTGGTGTTGGTGCTTTATTAACGAGCACACTGGTCCGGCAACCACACACACCAGAGCTACAGTCTGCCACTCAGGAGCAGGAGTCGGTGGTCAGTAGCGGTCGGCAGTAGGTGTTTCTGTAGGGCGGTGACGTGGGCAGGGGGAGGGGCAGGGTGGGGGGTAGTAATGTATGGATCGCGGAGTTTTACAGGTAAGTAAACATTTAAATAAATAAAACGAATTTTGTTTTCACTGAAAGAGAGGAAAGTGAAATATATGCTGGGCTCTGCTCTCCCAGCACTAAGCTCCGCCTCAGCTCTGACTGTTAGTGCCCCTGCGTCCCGTGCAGAAGAGCATGTTTCGAGGTCCCAGGACTCTCCCTCTGCCTTTGCCTTTGTCGTCTTGCATCTTGCCTCGCTTTTTGCCATCTTTCTTTTTTACATTGTATTGTGCTTTGCGCTTCATTGTATTGTGCTTTTGCCCTCATTTTATTGTGCTTTTGCCCTTCATTTCTATTTCTGTCACTGTGCCTTGTTCGCCGCCCTTGCAGCTTTCCCCTTCCTTTTTTTCCTGACCCTCGCCACTGCTACCCCCACGGCCCCTTGTTCCTGCAGCTGTTCCCGCCCTCTTCCTACCCCTACTTAATGGCGGACGCGAAACAGAGGCTCGCAGAGGGCGCGCTTCTGGTACGCTGAAGACATGCCAAAGGCGATGCAGCACGCGCAAGAGCCATTTTTTATTCATTTAATTACTTACCTTACTCCTGTCCGTTGTATGTCGAACTCCATTACCACCCCGTCCCTCCCACCCCTCCCCACCCAGCAGCACTCCCTCGGCGAGCCGCCGCTGGTGGGTAGCAAAAGAATGATGGGTTTAACCCAGATCTTTGTGACTGGGGTGAGTTTGCATTGTCCAGCATCCGTCCATCAATTGTTTCTTTTCCATATGTCACCCTAAGTGGGAAGGGTATGCCCAGACATGGGTCCCATGCTCACCACACCACTGGATTCAAGCTAGCCTGGCTGATGAAGGGTGATGCCCTGAAAAGGGGCCCAGGATGCTTGTTTCAGGTCCAAGGAGGACCTGGCTTGGCAGTTCGGGCTGGACTGTTCTCACAAGGAACAGGGTCAAGACTGATTTGCATATGGCTGGGTCTAAACTGGGGTGGTGTGGTGAGCAAAAGAATGATTAATTTAACCCAGTTCCTTGTGACTGGGGGTGAATGTTTGCATTGTCCAGCATTCCGTCCATCTATTGTTTCTTTTGCATATATCACCCGAAGTGGGAGGGGTAGGCCCAGACGTGGGTCCCATGCTCACTACAATAAAGAAGGAGCAAAATTACACTGCTCCGCCAGGCGCACAGCTTGCATGATCCTCACATTTCTTTTTCTAACAGATTTTCCAGTTCCAACATGATCGATGAGAAGTACTCCAAAAGTTAATAAAACTTCTTTTATTTTCTTGGTTCTTTATCACACATGAGACAGTTACGATATCAACAACTTCTTATGCCTCAGATATGCCCATCCAAGCCTTTTTCTGGGCACGTGAAGAAACGTAAAACATTCTTAGTTGCAACGCTTGTGGTACCCAATGCATTTCGGGCTGTAATTAGCCCTTCTTCAGGGGTTTGCTCACTAAACCACACCACTGGATTCAAGCTAGCCTGGCGGATGAAGGGTGATGCCCTGAAACCGGTCCTGGGATGCTTGTTTCTGGTCCGGGGTCAAGACTGATTTGCATATGGCTGGGTCCAGACTGGGGTGGTGTGGTGAGCAAAAGAATGATGAATTTAACCCAAGTCCTTGTGACATCATTTGTATAATGTTTTCAATGTCCAGCATTCTGTCCATCAATTGTTTCTTTTTCGAAAATGAAAGTATTCATGTGATTAACAGCAACTCCAAAATACTGGATAAGAGAAATTAGGTTACATCTGACAAGAGGAGTGAATTTCTTAGGAAATGTTACAGATGGCGGACATATGGCGAATCATAAAGTTTTCCATCATATTTCGGAGTACCCTAGGATCACAGAAGAGGACCCCCGCTAGTGGCAGACCCATTTAAAGAATTAGATGTGTGAGGTGAGAACAAAAGATCCCCGTTCAAACAGTGAAGCGTTACATATAAGAATACGAGAGGGATGGCCAATTTGCTCTTAAAATAAAAGAAAACGTACGTATGCTGTGATGGTGGTGGTTCCGTGAATAGAAGGCAATCTGACAAAAGATACGATCGGCTTGAGTACACAAAACATGCTTCAATCCCATTAAGGATACTTCCCTGAGTCTCTACTATGATTGTATATACCTGCGATATCCCTAGGACTGAGAATCCAACAATTTGTAAACCAAAACAGCTACATCCACGCGGGATTAAATTTAAGTAAAGGTTTTGGCGTCATACTATATGCGGCGCGATCTGAGAGAAGTCCGTTTGAAAACATTTAAAGTAAAGATAAACTAAAAGATGCTTTGGCAATCTTTTTGTGTAGTGTTGTGTTTTGTATTTTGCGAATGACGGTCACCTGATGAAGGCAACTGGCCGAAACGTGCGTAGTTCTATTCCACCGCTTTGCCTACCTCAATTATACATCGACCAACAATTTCGTATTTTTCTTTATATGTGTTGTATATGTGAATTTATGTAATGTATAAAAGAATTTGAATATAAAACAAGTTATATTTTGGATAAAAATTGAATAGAAAAACTATTTATGAAAAAATATATAAAATAAAATATTGATCCATGTTTTAACTATGTGGTCATGAATCTTTGACAAAACACAGAAGGTCGCTAGTGTGTTATCCTATCCCTAAAAAAGAAAGGGCATATGGTTATTGTAAGTTTGCTAGAGTCTCCTTTTTTCCTAGAATCATAAAGTATGTCCTGCTATCAAAGCTGTAAGCAACTCCTGTATAAAAAAGGAAATTTTGTGACTCCATGCAGAGGTACGAAATCAACAGAAAACGTTGATGACGTTGATCTTAGTGATAAAGATGTTGACACAGATTTTTCATTTGATCAGATTGTTTTTCAGATTGAATGTAGTGCAAAGAACAATCTAGTTGAAGGTATTTGGGTTAATGGTGAGAAAAGTAAGGTGCTGTTTGGAGCTAAACTTACAGATCAAATGTTACAATTAGAAACTCCAACTGAAAGTCAACTGATCAAACCTGATATCAATCCTTGTGCATATGGAGGTGAACCCATTAAACATTTTATAGGCTTGATTAAGTACAGTCAAAGATATGTCATTAGAATACTTTATGTCTCTCAAAAAGGAGACAGCATAATAATCTGGTGTTACCAGAGATATTTAGGATTAATATTAGGTATAAAAGACATTCTGCCTATTCTTTCTATTCTTTTAAAAGAAGACTTTAAGGTGGCTAGTGTGTGTGTGGATGAAACTGCCAATCACGCTTTCCTACAAGAAATTATGCAGGTATTTTCAGAGGCATTTCATGAAAAGTTGGGTTGCCTGAAAGGATACATTCACAGAATATGTTTGGTGGCAGCAGCCAAACCTACGTCTGGTAACGTTCATAGTGTGCCAGCGGCAGTGAGAGAAGAAATGTGCTCTGAATTAGGTAGACTGAAAAATGACCAAATTATTGAGAAGGTAAAGGAGATGGAATGGTTGATAAACAGTCGTTGAAACCAGGAAATCCAATAGTTGTTTAAGGCTGTGTGTTGAGCTCTGAGAACTTAACAAGTATGTAATTTTTGATAGATATCCTCTGCCCAACATTTCAGATAAGCTTGAGCTTTTAGGTAAGGCAAACGTTTTATCTACCCTAGATCACACTTCGACCTATCACCAAATCAGTATTTTATGAAGCATCTAAACATTAGGGAAAAACATTGAGAGAGAAAGGGTATTTTTCTAAAGGGAATACTCCTTGTCCCCTAAACAAAGGATGATTCTGTTTTTTTCATTCTTTTGTGCACCTCTATCTCTTTGGTGGAGCCATTGAGGTGCCTCCAGGGGGTACTCCTCCATTTGTTTTTTGGCATCTAAACATTAGACAGCTTTTAGCGTTCCTTATGGCATTTTGGGCGATGCCAGACTGCCTTTTCGGTTAGTCTCAGCAGAATCTATGTTCTAAAGAGCCTTGGAAAAGTCTTACAAGGTATAAGAATTCATTGATACAACATTTTGGTGTTAGGATGTGGATGAGCATGATTTTAGAGTAAGACATGTGTTAAGAGGTCATATTATCACAGGTAATGGGATTGTTTCTAAGGCAGAATTGGTTGACCCTTTACGCAAACTGAAGTCTCCTTCTAACAAGGAAGAATGAATGCTGTTTTTAGGAATGACACATTACTATAACAAATGTGTACAAGGATTTTCAGTATTGAGTGTGAAGATAAGGAGTCTGCTCGGGAAGGCTGTTGAGTTTGTGTGAGACTCTGCATGTGAAACTGCGTTCAAGGAATTAAAAGAAAGACCTTTGGGGCCTGATGTAGGTAATCTCCATTTACCTACTCTTAAATACCGAATCATACCGATTCGGTATTTAAGAGTAGGTAAATGGGATATAGGTAATTTTACTTTTGAAATTACCGAATTGGAATGATTCGGTAATTACCGAATCGGTAAATACCGATTCGGTAATTGCCATTGATTCCTATGGGCCTTGAGGCCCATAGGAATCAATGGCAATTACCGAATTGGTAAATTCCGATTCGGTAAAATTACCGAATTTGAAAGGGGGACAGGGTGTCACTTTGACACCCTGTTGCACCCCTCAATTGTGCATGGGTGCACATGTTGCTTAAGGGCATGTATGTCTGCAACATGGCACATTTTCTAAAGCAAAAAAAATGCTTCTTGATGGGTTTTCATTATTTACCACCAACTTCTAGTTGGTGGTAAATAACGATTTCTTAAACCCTTGTAGCACTGATTACAGTGCTACCTACATGTTAAATTACAGAATCGGTAATTTTACAAATTCGGTATTTTACCGAATCGGAAAAATTACAGATTCGGTAAAATTACCGATTCTGTAATTTAACATGCCCCTACATCTCAATATCCAAATACCGGTCGGAAACGGCCGAAAATCGGTATTTTCGGCCGTATCCGACCGGTATTTCCCTACCTACATTTGGCTCCCAAGCTTAAGAATATTGATCCTATGTGTAAATTCGTTTTGAATATGGATGGTAGTCTAAAAAGCTTAGTAGCTGTTTTACAACAAGGTGAACTGTGAAAAATATATAAGAAGAAAGGTATGGATGTTGTGTTGAGCAGAATTACCAAGTGGGTTGTTGCCCATCAAGAATACAATTTTGAAGTAAAATATATTCCAGATATTGAGAACAGTGTCGCTGATGCGTTATCCAGAATAGTGTCAACTGAGTTAAATGTTGTATCTGAAGATAAATCATTTGTCTGTGAGACTGGTTGTGGCATCATTTCTGAGGAAAGCTGATGTTCAGTTTTGGAATCAGACAAAGTAATAACAGAGGTGATATAATTGTCAGTGTTGGGTGGTGCTCAAAAATGAAGGGAATGAACAGAGCAAAATGTTTCTGGTGTTAAAAATGAATTGTCAGAGAACATTGGATTGTTGTAAAGCAAAACAAGATTGATCCTCCCCAATTGGACTTCAGAAAGAACTGATTACGTGGTTGATGGTGGCCATCAAGGAATGTTTAAGACTTAGGAAATGCTTTGGTTGTCCTATTGGTGGCCAGGAATAGACCTGCAGGTTGAAAAGATGATAAAGGACTATATGCTATGTGCTGTGGGAGAGAAAGCAATGAAACCCAAGGTTCAACCCATAGTGATACGGAAAAGTCCCATGAGTCAATGGGAAGAAGTTGCTTTAGAAATTCTGGGGCCTGTGTGGGGAGAAGGGTGTGAGAGTTCCTTAGTGGTCTTAATGGACATGCACTCAAGATGGCTCGAGATTTTCTTTACAAAGGGTATTAAGAGTGAGACCAGGCATGTTGTGAAATTTCTAAAAGAGATAATTGGAAGTGAGGGCATACCAGGCGTTTTCTCACTGATAATGATGTACAACTAGTTTCCAAAGAAATTGAGTCATTTTTAATGGAAAACGGAACAAGACACAAAAGGTGTGCACTATATCACCCCAAGACAAATGGTATGGTTGAATGCTTCAATCGAGTGTTGAAAGAAACCATATATATGGCAAAAGATAAGACTTTGGATTGGAAGGAAGAAGTCTGTGAGAAAGTTGAGGCCTACAGGTGTACACTGTACCCTACCACAGGGTAGACCCCATTCAGCGGAAAGCATGCCGACATCCTGGTGACGCCAACTTGTGTCAAAGATAAAGTAGGCAGGGGCCACAATTATGTCAGTTGGAATGTAAAATGTGCCGAAAAGGTGAAAACAAATAAGGTGAATTTAGACAAGACAACGTCTGTAAAAATAACAAAGTTGTGAAAGTAGGTGACTGGGTGTTAATAAAGAGGCCTGTAAATGGGGAAAGAGGAAGCAAATTCTCTAAACCCATGAAGCTTATGAAACTATTCACAAATGTAGCATAAACAGAGGCTTCCCGTATATGGAATCTTACCAGGGTTGTTGTTCTCAAGAGGCAATGGGTTGAAATGGCAAAACCTAACAAGGTTGTAGGTGATAAAGGGTTTATGATGGAGGAGGGTAACAAAAAAAGTGTTGACGTGAGAAGGTCTGGCAGGAAGATACGTCCTCAGTATGAGACGTGAATGCCTGCTAGTTTTTTGTATTGCTGTGTTGAAAAGTTGTTTTATATGTTCTTTCCTGGGAGTTAGACATTAAGCAAAACCAAACCTTGTAAGACTTTACTTAATTTGTATAATATTTTTCCAAATTATTGATTTGTTTTGGGGCATTTCTTCATTTGTAAATTGTTTTTATATTTTATATTGTTTTATGAAATTAATGTTTTATGTTGGTGCAAGATTCATGCATGACTTGTGTTTAATGTAGAAAGGGAGAAGCGTAATATATGCTTGTATGTGTTAAGTAGAAGTTGTCTTGGTAATAGTTGCCTTGGAGTTGTGAAATGTTCTGAGGTCAACATGGGAATGTTGATGCTGAAAAAGGCAGAGAGCCGGGAACAGTTGGAGCAGTTGGATGGGACCTTTCTCTCTGAGGATAAAGGGGCTCATGCATCATTGTAAATTGCATTCGCAAATGGTGCGAATCGCAAAATTCGGCCGTTTGCAAATGCAATTTCAAATTTTGGGATGCATCATCATTTTTGTACTTTTTGCAATTTAAGGAATCTCAAATTGAGATTCCTTAAATGCAATGCATCAAACTTAAAAATGAGTGATTTCGCTAATAAGGGGAGAAAATTACCATGAAGTTGACCTAGATCGTAATTTGCGAAAACTTTGAAAAATGCACTAAAGTGCATTTTTCAAAGTTTCATTTTACACACACACATGCCCTTGGCGCATGTGTGTGTGCAAGATGTACTTATAGGCAGATTTCAGGGGTGCAACAGGGTGTCCTTTGGACACCCCTGCACCCTTGAAAATGCCTTCTCAATTTGCGATTCTCTAATTGAGAATCGCAAATTGAGAATGTCTTCCCATTCATTCCTGTGGGCCTCTAGGCCCATAGGAATGAATGGGGAGGTATTCCTTAATTGCCATTCTCAATTACAGAATCGCAATTAAGGAATTTTAAGAAATTGCTATTTTTTTAGCGATTTCTTGATGCATTGCAGTTTGCAATTCCTTAATTGCGATTCCTTATTTTTCGCAATTAAGGAATCACAAAAAAGCAATATTGATGCATGTGCCCCTAAATCTTCTTAAAGACCAAAGTGACTCTTTTCCTATTTGCCGGTCCAGACCTTGTTAGAGAAAGCCACTGGGGAAGAGGAGTGGACCTGTTACCCTGTGATCAGAGAGCTTCACTGAGTCATGATTGTCTCCACAGTTAGGTAGTCTGGGGAGAGCTCAGTGACCAGTAGATCTGGGACAAATGAAGCACAAACGGTCCCACACACATCGGAAGAGGTCACCACCAGAAGAAGCCACAACTACAGAAGACTCCCCTCACTCCTCAGACTTTGGTGAATTCTAAAGCAGTTCTGGATCTAAAGGCCTATTTTTAAATTTGGTTGAGGCTCCTTCTCAGTTAAAATTCCATCTGTGCTACCAAGGAGACATGTCCACCAGCGGCTTTGCCTTGGGATTTTAAGAGACAGACAAATTAGGCTAGTGTTTGACATTATCATGGTCTGCCTGGACAAACATAGCAGGCTACAGGGGTGGTCTCCATTAGTTTCTAAGATGTACAGAAAAGGAGAAGGGAGCAGCACCCATGGGCATGCATCTGCCATCCTTACAACATTTCTGTAATAACAAGAATGAGGCTGCAAGTCAAGCTGCCAGTATCAAACCCGGCATTCATCAGCGGCCAGATTCATCAATGTCCCGTTTTGCGAGTCCTTAATAGCGATTATTAAGGAATCGCTATTAAAGACTCGCAAAACGGGATTCATGTAGAAATCGCAAAAAAAATTGCGATTTCTACAGCTTCCTTTTTTGCGATTAGCAATTAGCGAATCGCAAATAAGGATCCGATTTCAAGGGTGCCAGGGTGTCCAAAGGACACCCTGTAGCACCCCTGAAATGCAAATGTATACAGGTGTTGCGCACACACATGTCCAAAGGACATGTGTGTGTGTAACATACAACTTAGAAAAATGCACTAAAGTGCATTTTTCTAAGTTTTCGCTATTTACCACGAAGTCAGACTTCGCGGTAAATAGCGGCCAAAAATTGCGAGTTCGCAATTCTAAAATGGTTCATGAATTGCATTTAAGGAATCTCAAATAGAGATTCCTTAAATGCAATTCCTCGCAATATAGCGATTTCGCATTTTGCGGTTTTTGCATTTGGGATGATGAATCCCAAATGCAAAAATTGCACTCGCAAAGGGTCAGATTATCAGAATCTGGCCCTTTGCGAGCCGATTTTGGCTTCATGAATCTAGGTGCAGGTGCCCTGCAGGTCAGGATAATAGCACCTCTTTGACAGTTCTCCTCAAGCCTCAGATTGATTTGGGTGGCAATTTATCAGAAGGAGCCCCTATCAAATATGTTTATCTATTTCACATTTTTATGAAGCAACACTCTACCGGGTTTTGTCAGTACTCTGCTCAATAAAACAACATGGAGTCTCAAATCAACCCCATCCACAAAAACGTATTGAAACCACGTTATTTTCTGTATGTACATATGTATGTGTGTATGTATGTATTTATGTATGCAGACAAGCACAGACATTGCTAAAAGTCAACAAAGCGCTGTACAAAGTCAATGAATGATAGGAGAGGAAGTCGGGCATGGGATGGTTAATGCATTGGGATGTAGTGTTCTTTAAAGGGGCTGCCTCCAACTCTATCCTAAATTGGAGCAGCGTTGGGTCAGTCCTGATGGATACAGGGATGCTGTTCCAGATCATGGGTGCATAGATGGACAGACAGACTGTATCCAATTGCACATAAACATACATCAGTAATGACTTGTCTGGAACCCATGCAGACATCAAGGCAGGGCAGCACTCATAGCATATAATGCTAAGAGCAATCACTGACCTGCATGAAGTAAAAAAAAGAGCAAGAGTGAGGGAGGGAGCAAGGCTCCAACAAGAGGAAGATGGAGGAAGTACAGAACTGAGGGTTCGAGAAAAGAGGCAGACGAAAGTCGAGGGGGGGGGATTATAGATTTGATTCTCAGAGGAAAAAGAATGTGGAGAATATACCAAGTGTGAGGTGATATGAGAAGGGAACACACAGCTTCAATAATGGTGACAAAGGAGAGATCCAGAGTGGAGATGGGACAAAAGGAGATGAATTCACATATAAAATAGGTGAGGGGATTAGAAGTGAGAGTTGAAAGCTTTAGAGGGACAGTAAGGAAGAGCAAGCTTTTGGACCAGTGGGAAGAGATGGGGGGCAGAGTCTGAGCAAAGAGAGAGGACACTGGTGAGGACAGAATTCAGTTCAGGGCGGGGATTGAATTCAATGATCTCTAGAGGGAATAAGGGAGGAGAGGACAAGAGGCGGCCTAGATGGGGCGGGGGGTTCCCGTAGAGTTGTCAAAACAAACCATAGACATTGATAATGACTATGTGACAGCTATAAAGATCCTTATAACTTACTGCACTGACCTCTGGCTTCAATGATTCAGGATATGCTGAGTACATTTATGGATACAATGGACACGGTGACAACATCTACTCGCAAGGCAAGAATGAAGAGATAATAATAATAATAATATTAATAATAATAATAATAATAATAATAATGAAGAGATCCAAAACTTGGATGGATCCTGTGAAGGCAGCTCCATGACTCCTGTGTATCTTAGATGTGAATGGTGGGGTAGAGGAGGCAAGCTCTTCGTTTAAAAGGACCCTCACCCACCAATTACACTAGTGGCGTTCTTCATCCTCGGGTCCTCAACCAGGATACCTAGTGCATCTCGGCGGGCTCAACACTGTATTACCCAGCAGAGCTCTTTGTTAGTATTTTTTGTGAGATCTATGCTAAAATTGCCTGCCGGTGTCCCAAGTCTTAGAGAACGTTTATTGTGGGAACCTTTGTCGAGATTCAAAACACAATCTGATGTCCTTGGAGTTCTGTGCACTCCTTCCTCATGGAGTCTACATGTTTCAGCCACTAAATCGCCAAAAGGTCCACTGGCTTTCTTCAGGGCAGAATCATCAACCCCTATTCACTATGCTTTACTGGCCAAACACTCTTTGAGCAGTTTACTCCTTCATCGGTGAAACTCATTCATGCTGTAGGTTTTTGGTAGGGCTTTCAAACCTTTTGTGAGCACCAATCTTGCACATTTTAAAATGAAATGAGGGGTGTGAGATTAATCTTACTGCTCAGCCTCCAGGGCCTCTTGTATGACCGCGAGGCTGTCTACCTGGAGCAAGCTGGTACAAAGGCTCTCGATGTCCAATCAAACAAACAAATCCTACGGGGATTGAACTCAGTCCCCTTCAGATGAATGAGGAGGTCCTTGGTGTCTTTCAGATATGTTGGAGTCTTTTGTACTAGAGGTTTAAAGAAGAAAACACAGAACCATGACACGGGTTCTGGTAAAGAGCTAATGCCATATACCATGGGACGTTCCAGACCTATTCGTCTGTATTTTAGCCAATCTTGTCATATCTAGGATAAGGTTTTTTGCAAGAACACTTGTGTATAGCCCTCACCTTTATTTAGAAGTGCTGTGTTTTTCATAAATAGGACACTAATATATGGTTTAAAGATATTCCTGTAGTAATCTGGCCTCCCTCTATTTTCTTTTACTGAGTTTCCAAAGAGGCAATGTTCCATTGACGGTTTGTAAGCAGGCGTGGTTCGTCTATTGGGGCGTGGGGGCGTAGCCGCCCCTGCCCGAAGCCGCCCGCAGCTCCCTCGGCGTTTTTGCGTTAAGACTGTGACAATCATGTCAATGAATCAACATGACGTCAGACCGCCGGGCGGGCGTCATGTTGATTGATTGACATGATTGTACATGCGGCAACACAAGTGCGCACGAGTGGAGACGGAGGGTGAATTTTTACCCGTGCCCACGCATGCGCACTTGTGTTTTTGCGGCGTTGCGCATGCCCATTAGGAGCCCTAATGGGCGTGCTGTGGGCAAGAAGGTACCTGTGCCCCTGGCGCCGGGATTGGCCAGGGGCGCTGTGAGCCTGTGACGTGTGAGGAGCAGAGCCCAGAGGTGGCGCGGACCGGGACCGGCAGCAAGGTAAGAGAGTGTGTTTTTCTTTTATTTTAAAGTGTTTGGTGCGAGCGTGCGTGTATGCATGAATGTTTGGTGGAGAGTGTTGTGAATGGATGTGTTTGTGTGTATGCGTGTGTGAATAAATTTCTTTGAGTGTTGTGTATGTGGGTCGGGGGGGTCGCCACCGGCCTGAGTGGCCTGGGGCCCGCACTCGCAAATCAGTTTGCGACTCACCACTGTAAAATGTCACCAGCCGCCCCTGTTTGTAAGGTGTGCAAAACTCACAGCATGAATGATTTTCACTGATGAAGGAATCAGATGCACAAAGAGTGTTTGGCCAGTTGAGCACAGTGAATAGGGACTGATAATTCTGGGCCTGAAGAAAGCCAGTGGACCTTTTTCGGTGACTTATCATGGCTGAGACATGTAGACCTCTTGGTGTAAGAAGGCAATGAAACTCCAAAGACATCAGATTGTGTTTTTAATCTTAACAAGGATTTCCGGAAATAAACATGCTCTAAGACTTGGGACACCTATAGGCAATTTTAACATAGGTAAAAAAAAATGTAAATCCAGTACTTGTATAGCACACAAATCACCCTCGAAGGGGTATCTCGGCGCTGAGGGCCGCTGGGAAGATTAAGCGAGCTATTGCCCAGAGTCACATGGTGCTGGGCTAACCTGCCGCCAGAGCCTGGGACCGAACTGTGATCCCCAGCGTCCAGCATCAGTCGTCCTGGCCGCGGCGGCACACCTCTTCCCCAGCAGCACAAATACAACAAAGAGCTCTGCTGGGAAATACGGCGTTGAGCCTGCCCAGGTGCACTAGGTATCCGGAGTGAGGCCCCGAGGATGAAGCATGCCACTCGTGTAACTGGTGGGTGAGGATCATTTTAAACAAAGTGGTTTCTTCTCCTACCCCCACCGTTTGCTTGACAAGATGGCTAAACTACTTAATGAGTTCTTTCTCCTTTTATGGTATTATTTAAAGCAGATGGAAGTGGAGCAAACCCATACACCTGACATCTCATCCCCCTGTGTGTTATTTTGTATCTTAGTGCCCGATTTAGACCTTGCCGGATGGGATTCATATTTCGGCGGACGGGATATCCGTCCGGCAAGACCTAAATCAGGCTCTTGTTATGTTAAAATGTTTCTAACGCGCTCGAATACCCATAGGTGTCGTGGTGCTGTTTGAATGGCAGTCAGGTGAGGGTATGTAGTGTATTTTGTAAATGTAGTGTATTTTGTAAAGCGCACAGCTGCCCCAACGGGGCGTCCCGGCACTGTATAACACTGTGGAGCTCTTCCTGGCTCTCCCTGTGAGAAGCCCCTCCTGGGCAACCCCAAGGTGAAGCCAGGCATCCCAGTGTTGTAGGGGCCGTTGTGGAGATTAAGCAAGCTATTGCCCAGAGTTGCAGAGTGGGACCCATGATTAGAGTAGGCACCGAGGCGAGAATTATCGAGTCCGCGGACATTGAGCTCAAGACCCTGCCGCGTCGGGACTTGAACCCGGGTCCCGGGCCTGATCTCTGCATCAGAGTCTGCCGCTCTAACCAGTGAGCCACACTTCTCCTTATTAGGTATTAGGTGCTGAGAATAACTATGCACCTAAGAATTGAAAAGCCAGGTTTTTATTAGCTTCCTGAAGCCCAACAATGTTGGAGCTGCCTTGATGTTTATAGGTAGTCTGTGGCCCAGGGCGACCACAGATGACTGGGTGACTGCCAAGACCTGCACCGCAGAAGAAGCCTGGAACAGATGACGCACAGGGTTGATGTGGTAACCGTAATACTCATCAGCATACCAGATCATGCTTGCTCATGGATTGTAATGCTTGAGGTGCAGGATGAACAACACTTTAGGCCAAATTTACTAACATTTGATGCGTTGCATCAGAGCAAGACAACTTTGTACGCTGCGTCAAATGGAGAGAGCAGGATTGTGCCTTGTTTACTAAGATATGGTGTCTTCTTGTTCTGCTCCATGCTGGTCCCCTGTGTGCAGCCTAGCGCCAACGCAGGCACCCTTGCACCATGTTGTAAGGGTGCCTATGTTACAGACAGGATTACTTTTGAGCAGGACGGTACTCCTCCTACCAAATAACCATCCTCAGAGGCATTTTCCTCTTTCTAGGTGTGCTGCAGTATGCATCAAATGTGGAAAGAGGAAATAATGGGGAGAAATAAACATATTTCTCCTTTTTACTCCTCTTTTGGGATGGTGTAGCATTTGACACATTTTCAGGTTTGCTGCAATTCGTAATCTGGGAATGCGCCAACATCAATGATGGATGCATGGGGATGCCCATGCTCCACCCATACTCCACCCATGGAACGCCTTCTTGGGGCAGAGTAATGCAAGGCAATGATTTGCACCACCTTGCATTATTCTGATTTCACTAAGCCATGCAGGGTCACGCAAGGTGGCTTTGTGTGGCTTAGGAAATATCACTTAAGCCCTTGCGTTGACTTCTGTCGCCTAGCATGACGCAATGCAAGGGCTTCTTAAATCTGGGTCCCTGTGTCATATGTTGGGCCTCTGGAGCACATGGGTGTCTGCAGACCACAAACTCGCACAGAGCAAGCCAGGTAGGGGAGGACGACGGTCCAATGACAGCCGCTCCAGGGACACAGAGATGGGGCTAAGATCTCAGGGGCGATGGACGCTTTTGGAAGCTCCATAGTGAATCTCTCTGTGTAGTTCACACTTTTAGTATAGAAGCAGACAAGCTCATTGATACAGGAGCATCGGTGAATGTGATAGTGAGGAAACAATAAACCACTAGGACTCAGTGCGTCCGAGGGGAACATTTGTGGTCTTCGTTGTACAGAAGAACCATCACTCCTGAGGGCATCTAATTCTGTAGTCTGGCACTGACAGACAGAAGTGGGCATAGACCTGGGGTCTTGCCGCTAGGAAAGTCAATGAACTCCAACTTGTTCTCTTTGCCTATGCCCAGGGCCACTGGAATTATGCAATTGTGCGGTCGCCGCATTTTTCGCATAATGATGGATTTGCCACATGATCAATTATCTGCTGCATAATCTGCAGATTTGAACCCCTCCCCAAAAATATTTCTCGCTCAAACTCTTCAACAGTTACTAAGAACGCAGTAGCACGTTGCCGCACAGTGGAAGACCCTTTGTAAAAGTGGACAAGTCTCTTTTTTTGTTGCTTATCGCTCTATTTGTATATTAAACTGGCACTAATGAGGTGCAACCAATGTCCAGATAGTTTTATGAAGTTGTGCCACAATATGCCACATAATTAGTTTTTCTTGCCGTATGATTGGGCCCTCCCCAGCCGCATAATTCCAATGGCCCTGCTTATGCCTTGATTGCCAATGAGCTGCAGGGAATCCTGCCCGGACATATAGGATCCTGGCAAGGACGTTTTCCTTTCAAACAACAGGTCAAGAAGCGCATTGACCGGTAAACTGACTGCTGGCAGACACGCAGGATATCACCCGGGGATGTTACTCCTTCTCTATATCTCATCAGCTACTAAGGCATACACAACTGTGGTCGGCATGACACCCGGGATTACCAAAAATGGGGCCTTTACACATCCAGACAAAAGGACTCATTCATGAAAAGTGTTGCATCGCTGGTTGAAATCAGTGATGCAACACTTTTCAGTGCGCCCTCCTTGCGACACCATGGATGCGCCGTATTTACAGATGCAAGGATTGACCAGATACGTCAGGAATCCTGATGTATCTGGTAGCCCAGAAATGACACATTGCTGGAGTGTGTTGCAAAACAGACGCAACTCCAGCAATTTGTCATTACACATGGGGCGAGTCCCATGTAAAAGGGCCTGCGTCAGTCCTTACACCTGCTGTGAAGCAGGCATAAGGATTTGAGACAGCGATCTGGTTGAAGTGGCTCAGTGAAACCTCATTGATTTTGCTGCGCCACTTTTACAAGTCTTTTTTATGGGGGAGCGCACACGCTGTCATTGAACCTTGGAAAATACCTTACTTCTTGAGCACCACAGTTGTATGCCAGTTCTCAGCAGTGGTGGGCATAGATGTATTCCAATACATTTCAAATTGGGGCATATTTTTGGGTTTGACCAATAGTTACTGGTCAACCGAACTCTGGGGCAGGTTTACCAGAAAGTGACTCCGTGCGTGCTGCAAGCCATTTGGCTGCACAGCACTGAGTCACTTTCAAAGCACAGGGATGTGACATTTACAACCGTAGGTTGCATCTCTGTGCTTCCCCCTGCGCTGGCGCACAAACTGCTGCCATGTGCCGGTGCGGGCAACCTTGCACCATGGTCATGGGGAGATTGTTTTTGTTCAGGATGGAATGCTGTTTTTTAACTTATGTGTGTCTACCAGCAGTCGGCTGCCCCTCAATGCACAGCTTGACCTATTAGACTTGGGAGCAACACATCTCCTTCCAAGGTCCTAGGGGGCATATTTATGAAGGTTATGTGTCACCCTTGCACCACGCAAGGGGGCTCATGGGTGAAGCAAAACCTAAGTCAGTTTTACCAAGCCACTCAAGGTCACCTTGCCTGACCCTGCTTGGCTTGATAAACCCAGAGTAGCGCAACACAGTCCAAATCGCTGCATTGCATGACTGCCCCGGGTAGGCATTCCTTGTGTGGATAATGGGTGTTCCCACACGTCCACCCATGGATTTTGGAGCATTCCTAGATTTACCGACACTGGTAAACCAGGGAATGCGTCATAATGTTGCACCTCCCCAAGGCAGACAAAACGAGGAGTAATATGTTTATTTCTCCTTGTTTTCCCTCTATATATATGTGATACATTCCGCAGCAGGCCAAGAAATAGGAAAAAGCCTCAGAGGATTGTTTTGTGGAGCAAGGTGTCCTTTTCTGCACAAAACAATCCTGCCTACAAAGCAGGTACTCTTGCGCCGCAGCGCAAGGGTGCCTGTGTTGGTGCTAGGCTGCCAAAAGGGCGCCAGTACAAGGAAAGGGCTAGAATGTGTTGTGTTATATTAAATACTGCACATTCCTGCCCTTTAACCCCTTGGCCGCGGTGGTATTTCCGCCGCGGCGCTAGGGGGCATGGGGGGCTGCGCGGCACCACCATGCACGTGACGGAACCACTCCGTCACGAGCCGCGGTGGCACTGTGCTTGTGACGGAATGGTTCCGTCACGGCCCTGCCCACTCAATACAACGCTCAGTGCAGGCGCTGAATCAGCGCCGCGCAGGCGCGGCGGCCGGGCCGTGACGGAACCATTCCGTCACCAGCACAGCCCCACCGTGGCTCGTGACGGAATGGTTCCGTCACGAGCACGCAAGGGGTTAATGTAGCAGAGAAAGGTGGCTTGCTGCACTGCATCAAAGCTACATACATATTCCCCTATATGTCCTAACATGATTCCCTGCGGCTGACTAACACACCCACCAGGGACCTTGACAGTGGTCACCTCTGTTGTCCTGGTCAAAGCTGCTTGCACTGCCTCGTGCTCCACATATCTGTTGGGCAGGTGGTTGTCCCGCTCTGATCACATCCAATTAAAACAAACAAAAGACAGAGTTCGGTTGAACAGTAACTATTGGATGTATGACGTTACAACGCATACTTTTACTCCGCATACCATTACAACGCGGTATTTACAACGAATACCGTTACAACGCATAGCGCTTTGGGGTGCTGGATAGTGGTAAGTATAATTTACTATTCTAACTCCAGTCCCCGTGGACCCTAGGGAAGGTGTTGGATAGTAAATTAAACTTACCTCTTATCCTAGAGCGCCCCCCAGCGCAATGCGTTGTAATGTCATGCGTTGTAATGCCCGCGTTGTAATGGTAGTGCGGAGTAAAAGTTGCGTCGTAACGGGTGTATACCGTAACTATTGGTCAAGCCCAAAAATGTGCCCCAACTTGAAATATATTAGAATAAATCTACGCCCACCACTGCTGAAAACTGGCATACAACTTTGGAGCTTAAGAAATAAGGTATTTTCCACGGTTCACTGACAGAATTTCGACACCTAAAATATCCCCCACCACAATATCGAGTTTCAAATAAAATAATAAATATTACAAATTCAAATTAATTAAAAAAAATAGATTTAATATACATTTGAACAAATATAACAAATAAACTTAATTAAAAGAAATTAAACACACAGATAATAGTTCATATATATATTTACTATAATTTAAAAAATGTAACAAATAAATATATACATATATATATATGTATATATATATATATATATATATATATATATATATATATATATATATATATATATATATATATATATATATATATATATATATATATATATATATATATATATGCAATCCACCTCCAGGGAAACCGAAGGAAGGAGCCACACGCGGGGATTAAGAGAAGAGGTTCTTTATTGGTAAGAGCAGATAAGGCGTGATGCATTTCGGCGCTTAGCCTTCCTCAGACGCCACTGCCCGACTGTTGGAACATGCGCCCAGCTGTGTTATTATCTCCGCAGCACTCCTTGATTGATCGGTGCACGCCTACCCCAACCATGTGATCGTTGTCTGCAGTGTCAATCTGCTGGCACTGCATCTCCCAGCATGCTTCAGTCCGGTGATAATACGTGGGGAAAACCAAAGGGCATTTTTGTATTTTCAGGCGTTAGTGCTGGGCGAATTTACAACAGTCTGTTAAAACCAAGGAACCCCTCAAGTCCCCGCAATACCGTTTAAACCTCCAGAAAACAGGTCCGTCAGGTCGTGGGTCGGCAAAAGTTCACCTTTCCATGTGTGAAGTCACACACTGCTAATTCATGCAGCGTCCCGTACTTCCCTGTTACGCTGTAGGTGGGCTGTCTCGAGCCAATACCTTGGCAGATACACAGATTCCAGTAAAAGGGCAGCCAACTTGAAGAAAACGGGAGCTCCTGAATGTGCCTCTGGATGACACAGGAATATGCAATCCACCTCCAGGGAAACCGAAGGAAGGAGCCACACGCGGGGATTAAGAGAAGAGGTTCTTTATTGGTAAGAGCAGATAAGGCGTGATGCATTTCGGCGCTTAGCCTTCCTCAGACGCCACTGCCCGACTGTTGGAACATGCGCCCAGCTGTGTTATTATCTCCGCAGCACTCCTTGATTGATCGGTGCACGCCTACCCCAACCATGTGATCGTTGTCTGCAGTGTCAATCTGCTGGCACTGCATCTCCCAGCATGCTTCAGTCCGGTGATAATACGTGGGGAAAACCAAAGGGCATTTTTGTATTTTCAGGCGTTAGTGCTATATATATATATTACCTACTGGCGGTCGCCAGTAGGTATATATAGTTAGGATTTTTTCTCTATGGGATTTTTGAAAATTCTATGTCTAATAACTTTGGCGTTTGTAGACGGAATTGGCTGAAATTTTCAGGAAAATGGAACATTTTGTTTCTGAGCAGCCCCTGAAAATTTGGGGGGGGTTCGTCAAGGGGGGGCCGAGAAAAAAGGGGGGTCCCAAAACACGTTTTTCCCATGTTAATTTCCATAGGGCGGTTGGCCTCACTTTTAGCCCGAACGGCTGAATGGATTTGCATGAAACTTGGCAAAATTGTAGGGACTGTTAGCCCGATGTGCCTTTGCTAGGTCTCAATATATGTGCTCCAGTGGATTTTGATAAATTAACGTTCAAAAAAATATATATATCTGTAACAGCGCTCCGGGTAGCGCTCCGGTTCGCGTACTTGCCGCGTAACGGAACTTCGCGAAGCGAAGCTGATTGGCTCTCCGGTGTCTGTCAACATTCTAAACAGTCCGGAGCGGCCGCCATCTTGTCTCTCGGTAGGATCGAGAGACAAGAGGAGGCCAAAACAAAGGGGGAAATGACCATAAGGGGGCATAGTAGATCCTCCCTCACCCTCTAGGTTTGATGTGGAGGCTTTAAAAGGGCCCCGCGGGGCAAAAAAAACCAAAAAAAACCCGTTTTTTTTGCGTGGGGAGCGCCCGGTACGCTTTTGTGCAATGGGCGGTGGTAATCTAAATGATGGGGGTGGGGGGGGGGGCAGCGTTCAAAGCACATCAGCGTGCATAAACACGAAAATGTTTTGATCTACCACGTACTTGACTTATCTCTAGCTTTATTAATACAATAAACAATAATGAAAAATCGACATCAATAGGGTTGTCCGTATTCCCAGTCAGTACCCTTCCCCGCCCGCCATGTGCACAAAGACCGCATACATTCCCCATAACGTCAAGGCTAAGTAACTAGAACGTCATAAGGAGTTGCAAGTCGCTCCCATACTGGCGCCATTTTGGTCGAGGCCAGGCAGGTCCAGAGTATAGTTCAATGTCTCCAATAAGTAGCGGCAGGACCAGAATCACTTTCGGCAGTTCTGGCTTCGTCATTACGAGCACTAGAAAACAAGACATTCTGGGTAATACCACCCTTGACGCAGCACTTTATTCTACAAGATGGTGTCTTTCAAAAGCCAGGGGTATAGGAGTATGTAACAAGCGGTCCATTTAATTGAAAAAACTAAACGTGACAAACGGTTGCAGGATCAGTAAAGGTTGATTTTATAATTGAAAGTATAACAGGATCAGTTACAATAAAATCGTTCATACGCACACCATGGGCGAGTATCATGGGTAACATTATTTCGAAGCTTTATTAATACAATAATCAATAATGAAAAATCGATATCAATAGGGTTGTCCGTATTCCCAGTCAGTACCCTTCCCCGCCCGCCAAGTGCACAAAGACCGCATACATCCCCCATAACGTCAAGGCAAAGTAACTAGAACGTCATAAGGAGTTGCAAGTCGCTCCCATACTGGCGCCATTTTGGTCGAGGCCAGGCAGGTCCAGAGTATAGTTCAATGTCTCCAATAAGTAGCGGCAGGACCAGAATCCCTTTCGGCAGTTCTGGCTTCGTCATTACGAGCACTAGAAAACAAGACATTCTGGGCAATACCACCTTTGACGCGGCCCTTTATTCTACAAGATGGTGTCTTTCAAAAGCCAGGGGTATAGGAGTATGTAACAAGCGAGCCATTTAATTGAAAAAACTAAACGTGACAAACGGTTGCAGAATCAGTGAAGGTTGATTTTTTAATTGAAAGTATAACAGGATCAGTTACAATAAAATCGTCCATACGCACACCATGGGAGAGTATCATGGGTAACATTACTTCGAAGCTTTATTAATACAATAATCAATAATGAAAAATCGACATCAATAGGGTTGTCCGTATTACCAGTCAGTACCCTTCCCCGCCCGCCATGTGCACAAAGACCGCATACATCCCCCATAACGTCAAGGCTAAGTAACTAGTACGTCATAAGGAGTTGCAAGTCGCTCCCATACTGGCGCCATTTTGGTCGAGGCCAGGCAGGTCCAGAGTATAGTTCAATGTCTCCAATAAGTAGCGGCAGGAGCAGAATCCCTTTCGGCAGTTCTGGCTTTGTCATTACGAGCACTAAAAAACAAGACATTCTGGGCAATACCACCCTTGACGCAGCCCTTTATTCTACAAAATGGTGTCTTTCAAAAGCCAGGGGTATAGGAGTATGTAACAAGCGAGCCATTTAATTGAAAAAACTAAACGTGACAAACGGTTGCAGAATCAGTGAAGGTTGATTTTTTAATTGAAAGTATAACAGGATCAGTTACAATAAAATCGTCCATACGCACACCATGGGCGAGTATCATGGGTAACATTACTTCGAAGCTTTATTAATACAATAATCAATAATGAAAAATCGACATCAATAGGGTTGTCCGTATTCCCAGTCAGTACCCTTCCCCGCCCGCCATGTGCACAAAGACCGCATACATCCCCCATAACGTCAAGGATAAGTAACTAGAACGTCATAAGGAGTTGCAAGTCGCTCCCATACTGGTGCCATTTTGGTCGAGGCCAGGCAGGTCCAGAGTGTAGTTCAATGTCTCAAATAAGTAGCGGCAGGACCAGAATCCCTTTCGGCAGTTCTGGCTTCGTCATTACGAGCACTAGAAAACAAGACATTCTGGGCAATACCACCCTTGACGCAGCCCTTTATGCTACAAGATGGTGTCTTCCATTCAGAAAATATTGTTGGCAGCATTTTGAAAGGAAAGATAAACGGCCGTTCTCCTAGTGAGTCTCACATTGTTACATTTATGAAGAATGTTGAAGAGTAGTATGTTGAAAATCTGAAGCCATCGTTCTACAAACTCTCAACCAGCCTTGGATGGAAAAATCCTGAAGAATGTACAAACTGAAAACCAGTTTTTGTCTGCATAGCATCAGCAGCAACACTTGAGTCAGCTTTGTGTGAAGCCGCCATCTTGATCCAATCAATACTGTCCACCTGCACACATTCAGGGACCAGGCCGCATTGCGAGGGCACCGCAAGACGTGTCTTCAGGTCAAACGGATTGTGGGACAAGGTCCAGAATGAAGAGTCACCAAAAGGCAAAAAGTTCCGCCGGACCCCGGGAGGTGGCCGCCTATGTCGGGGCTGATCTCAGGCCACACCAGGGCAACAAGACTTGGGGAGGGGGCAGGAGCCAAGCGCCCCCTCCCAGTCCGCGTCACCACACCGCCCCTCGGGGGCCTCCGTCAAGCGGTTCAGGGAGGCACCGCAGGCAGCGGTTCTTCAGATCAGTGGCTCTCACCGGCAAGGCTCCCCTCCGTCATCAGCGATCGTTGGCGCTGTGGTTGCGGCCGGAGGCCCTGCCTAGTCAACGCTCCGGCCTCTCCATGTCGTAGGCCGCAAGAGTGGGCGCAACTCAGCTGGATGGCGGATGAGACGCTGTAGCCGCAAGAGTAGGCGAAACTCAACCGGCCGAGTGAGGCACTGTGCCGCAAGAGCGGGCGGAACTCAGCTGGCCGAGCGAGGCACTGTGCCGCAAGAGTGGGCGGAACTCAGCTGGCCGAGTGAGGCACTGTGCCGCAAGAGCGAGCGGAACTCAGCTGGCCGAGCGAGGCACTGTACCGCAAGAGTGGGCGGAACTCAGCTGGCCGAGCGAGGCACTGTGCCGCAACAGTGGGCGGAACTCAGCTGGCCGAGCGAGGCACTGTGCCGCAAGAGCGGGCGTAACTCAGGTGGCCGAGCGAGGCACTGTAGGTCTTCCTCTCACAAAGATGAAAGTCAGAGTGAGGAAACAAGGAGGGGTTTTCATCATTTGGGATAAAAAAATAGTTCTAAACCAATGAAAAGTGTCATTTTTAGGTCACATGACCTAGCCTTACATCATTAGGAAACCAAAAGTGAAATGAACCAATGAAAATTTTTATTAACTAGTCACATGACCTGTTATACTTACGTTACGCGCTCCGCGCCGCTCCCCGGATCGCTTCCGGGAAGCTGCGCTTCGCGCCTCACTTCGCGCATTGGGTGCGCTAACGCGGCGCGTCATATGACGCATTACGCGACAACGCGATACTACAGTGTTTCTGGATGTTTCAGACTGAAGCTGGCGTCAGCATGAGAGCACCCCGTGGCTACGTCGTGACCGTTCCGCGAGCAATCATGGCAGTCGCTCCCCACCGGAAGTCTGCGGGAGTCGGGGGCCCCGGTGACTCTTGTAGAATCTTCAAGGCTGAGGGGACGCTTTTGGGAATGGGGCCCATGCCCTAGCAGTCAAGCGTCCGAGTTCCAGGGTTGCCCAGAGCCATCCTTGCAGGCCAGGCCCAAGTCTGTGGAGCCGACCGCCATTTCGAGAGCTCCGTGGCAGCCGCCTGTCGCTGTACCGCAAGAGTGGGTGCAATTCAGCCGGATGGCGGGTGAGACGCTGTAATAGCAAGAGCAGGCGCAACTCAGCTGGCCGAGAGAGGCACTGTGCCGCAAGAGTGGGAGTAACTCAGCTGCCGAGTGAAGCGCTGGGGTGCAGCTGAGAAACCTCCACCTGGGGAGGTGGGGGAGGCTCGTTCGCGCCGCCTCTCCCTTCCGGTGCACCGCACGCCGTCTCGTGGCGCAGGTAGGCACTGTGCCGGAAGAGTGGGCGTAACTCAGATGCCGAATTAAGCGCTGGGGTGCAGCTGAGAAACCTCCATCTGGGAAGGTGGGGGAGGCTCGTTCGTGCCGCCTCTTCCTTCCAGTGCACCCCACGCCGTCTCCTGGCGCAGGTATATGTGATGGTCGGACCAGGGCACCGCAGGACGTGTCTTCAGGTCAAACGGATTGTGGGACAAGGTCCAGAATGGAAGAGTCACCAAAAGACAAAAAGTTCCGCCGGACCCCGGGAGCCGGCCGCCTATGTCGGGGGCGATCTCAAGCCACAGCAGGGCAACAAGACTTGGGGAGGGGGCAGGAGCCAAGCGCCCCTTCCGAGTCCGCGCCACCACACCGCCCCTCGGGGGCCTCCGTCAAGCGGCTCAGGGAGGCACCGCAGGCAGCGGTTCTTCAGATCAGTGGTCTCACCGGCAAGGCTCCCCTCCGTCAGCAGCGATCGTTGGCGCTGTGGTTGCGGCCGGAGGCCCCGCATAGTCAACGCCCCGGCCTCTCCATCTCGTAGGCCGCAGAGTAGTCGGGGAGAAATCCCGGGAACGGCAGCATGTATTTGGATCGATGTTGCAGCAGGCTGCCATGTAAATAGCTATTTAATAAAATGTTTTACCCTCTTACTTTGCTGGTGTGTTGTATATATTTATAATATTTGCATAGGGTTAGTCGTTATTTTGGGCGGGGTGGGCGGCGGAGCCGAGCTGTCTTGCAGCCATCATGGCGTCGAGCTCGGTTCCTCTCACTAGTTTCATATTTCTCATGAGGGGTTGTTCCTAATGTTTCTATTTTAGCGAGGTCAAAAAGAGATCCCATTAGTGGCCTACTGATTTTGCTTGATTCCTTTTGTTTTTTCTAACGATTTTTCACTATCTGCAAAGACTAAACAGAGTATTGCGACTATGTGCTTGTTTGTAAATAGAGAATGAACCAAAGAGAAGCAATTCCAAAACAGTAAATGCTTGGATAACAATCAATCAAATGGAGAGGGAAGCAGGCATGACGGATTACAACGGGGGCAAAGGCCTGCGTTACCTACCCTTCACTATCTGCAAAGAGAGAATACTCCTAAAAGAAAAGAGGGGGGGGGGGCAGCGTTCAAAGCACATCAGCGTGCATAAACACGAAAATGTTTTTACCTACCACGTACTTGACATTTTAAAGCTTTTGATATTTGCTAATAAAAAACCATTGAAATTCACTGAAAAAACCGTAGGTTATAGACCATATATAGTTAGGAATTAGCATTTACAATACCTTGAAAATTCACTGAAAAAACCATGGGTTATAGACCATATATAGTTAGGAATTAGCATTTACAAAACCTTATTTTACTCACACAAAACCATTGAAATTCCATATATAGTTAGTTGCACTAACTATATATCGCGCACCCGCAATCCACTGCTGATGATGTCACATATTACATCATTCATGACATGGTCAGTGACATCACTGATGACATCACTGATGACATCTCAAATGACATCACTGATGACATCACTGATGACATCTCAAATGACATCACTGATGACATCACTGAAGACATCTCATTTGACATTACTGATCACATCACTGATGACATCATTCATGTGATGATACGATGAACCTCTTCAGACTCTAATATAACCTTAGATACACTCAGTGTAAACAGACACTCACAGACTGTCACTCATCCATGGAGTTACTCACACACCTAGTCAGTCTTGCAAAGAATCAATCACACCTCCATTTCCTCAACTATATAGTTATACACACCTTACTTATTGAAACATATACCAACACATATTTACTCTCTTATACAATCCCTGATACAAGTTCACAATGATCCATACAGCCACTCACACATTCACTGGCTCTTATGCACAGTTATTTATATATGTCAACTCTCACATGTACTGTGTTTTACATATGTACTTACTTTGACATGTAGCACTGAGATATCCATTCACTCACCAATACACTCATGCACACAGTCAACCGCCCATACAGCTGTTTCCACGTGCACTTTTGAACCCATACATCTAGTGAATCAACTGCTCACACATCTATGCCACAGAGTCATACACCTCCCAGACACACACTCAGTCTCCCATACAAATACTTGGGCAACCAATCAATAACCCATATAGTTAGTCATATAGCTAATGATCAACACATGCAGCAGATTACAGAACAACAGACACAATGATGCACACATTAAAACAGTTTAGTCACTAACCCATGCACTCAGTGAGACTCATTTAATCACTCACTCATACAGTCAGTCATGCACCTACTAAATCCTTCATCCAGACACTTATACATCCACTCATTCTTCAATATGTAAGACATATTTTAACTTTACAGAAACATAGTCACTGGATGTTGTCATCAGTGATGTCATCAGTGATGTCATTTGAGATATCATCAGTGATGTCATCAGTGATGTCACTGACCTTGTCATGAATGATGTAATACGTGACATCATCAGCAGTGGATTGCGGGTGCGCGATATATAGTTAGTGCAACTAACTATATATGGAATTTCAATGGTTTTGTGTGAGTAAAATAAGGTTTTCTAAATGCTAATTCCTAACTATATATGGTCTATAACCCATGGTTTTTTCAGTGAATATATATATATTCGCTGAAAAAACCATAGGTTATAGACCATATATAGTTAGGAATTAGCATTTACAAAACCTTATTTTACCCACAAAAAACCATTGAAATTCCATATATAGTTAGTTGCACTAACTATATATCGCGCACCCGCAATCCACTGCTGATGATGTCACATATTACATCATTCATGACAAGGTCAGTGACATCACTGATGACATCACTGATGATATCTCAAATGACATCACTGATGACATCACTGATGACAACATCCAGTGACTATGTTTCTGTAAAGTTAAAATATGTCTTACATATTGAAGAATGAGTGAGTATATATATATATATATTCACTGAAAAAACCATAGGTTATAGACCATATATAGTTAGGAATTAGCATTTACAAAACCTTATTTTACTCACACAAAATCATTGAAATTCCATATATAGTTAGTTGCACTAACTATATATCGCGCACCCGCAATCCACTGCTGATGATGTCACATATTACATCATTCATGACATGGTCAGTGACATCACTGATGACATCACTGATGACATCTCAAATGACATCACTGATGACATCACTGATGACATCATCCAGTGACTGTGTGTTTCTGTAAAGTTTAAATATGTTTTACATATTGAAGAATGAGTAGATGTATAAGTGTCTGGACGAAGGATTTAGTAGGTGCATGACTGAATGTATGAGTGAGTGATTAAATGTGTCTCACTGAGTGCATGGGTTAGTGACTAAACTGTCTTAATTTGTGCATCATTATGTCTGTTGTTCTGTAAACTGCTGCATGTGTTGATCAGTAGCTATATGATTAACTATATGGGTTATTGATTGATTGTCCAAGTATTTGTATGGGAGACTGAGTGTGTGTGTGGCTGGCTGGGAGGTGTGTGACTCTGTGCAGATCAATGTGTACTTGTATCAATGATTGTATAAGAAAGTAAGTATGTGTTAGTATATGTTTGAAAATGTAAGGTGCTCTAGGTTTAACTGTATAGACAAGAAAATGGAAGTGTGATTGATTCTTTACAGGACTGACTAGGTGTGTGAGTAACTCCATGGATGAGTGGCAGAGTGTGAGTGTCTGTATAGGTGTATGAGTGCATATGATAGTGTTGTAAAGATGAGTGATTGTATGTATGAATGATTGTATGGGTGAATGAGTGAATGTGTGTGTAGACGTAGGAATCAGTGAGTGCGTATGTAGTAACTAGTATTGGTGTGTCAATGGTTTCAAAAATTATACTCTGTATTTAACACTGGGTGAAACAGAGGTTATATTAAAATGTGAGGAGATGCATTGTATTGTCACATGAATGATATCATCAGTGATGTGGTCATTGATGTCAAATGAGATGTCATCAGTGATGTCATCAGTGATGTCATTTGAGATGTCATCAGTGATGTCATCAGTGATGTCACTGACCATGTCATGAATGATGTAATATGTGACATCATCAGCAGTGGATTGCGGGTGCGCGATATATAGTTAGTGCAACTAACTATATATGGAATTTCAATGGTTTTGTGTGAGTAAAATAAGGTTTTTTAAATGCTAATTCCTAACTATATATGGTCTATAACCTATGGTTTTTTCAGTGAATTTTCAAGGTTTTGTAAATGCTAATTCCTAACTATATATGGTCTATAACCTATGGTTTTTTCAGTGAATTTTCAAGGTTTTGTAAATGCTAATTCCTAACTATATATGGTCTATAACCTATGGTTTTTTCAGTGAATTTCAATGGTTTTTTAATAGCAAATATCATAAGCTGTCGAATGTCAAGTACGTGGTAAGTGAAAACATTTTCGTGTTTATGCACACTGATCTGCTTTGAATGGTGCCCCCCCCCCTCATTTCTATTAGGAGTACTCTCTCTTTGCAGATAGTGAAAGGTAGTTAACGCAGGCCTTTGCCCCCGTTGTAATACGTCGTGCCTGCTTCTCTCTCCATTTGATTGATTGTTATCCAAGCATTTACTGTTTTAGAATTGGTTCTCTTTGGTTCATTCTCTATTTACAAACAAACACAGAGTCGCAATACTCTGTTTAGTCTTTGCAGATAACGAAAAATCGTGTAAAAAAAAAGAAAAGGAATCGAGCAAAATCAGTAGGCCACTAATGGGATCTCTTTTTGACCTCGCTAAAATAGAAACATTAGGAACAACCCCTCATGACAAATACAAAACTAGTGAGATGAACTGAACTCCACACAATGATGGCTGCAAAACAGCTCGGCTCCGCCACCCACCCCGCCCAAAATAACGATAAAGAGCGGCTGCCATGATTGGTTGCGGAATGGCCACGACGGAGCTACGAAATGGTGGTGCTCTCATGCTAACCCCAGCTTCAGTCTGAAACATCCAGAAACACTGTAGACTACCAATTCGATCAGTTCCGGTAGCGCCCCAATGTAACCCGGTAGAGAAGAACTAGCCCTCCCCTCTTTGACTGATGGTTCTTGTTGCCTGTCCCTTCTGTTGTCATTTAACAGAACTATTTAGCCTGCTGAAAGGGGTTGTGTTCCGACCGCTGGTTGGTGGAGACATTTTGACTATATTCTGGACCTGCGTTGTCGCGTAATGCGTCATATGACGCGCCGCATTAGCGCATCCGGAAGTCATCCGGGGCGCGACGCGCAGCGCGTAACGTAAGCATAACAAGTCATGTGACTTGTTAATAAAACTTTTCATTGGTTCATTTTACTTTTCTTATTCTAATGATGAAAGGCTTGGTCATATGACCTAAAAATTACGCTTTTTATTACTTCCGAACATTATTTTTTCTTAAATATATGTTATATTGTTCCAGGCTAATGTACTTTCCCGGAAAATTTACAACTGTCCTGCAAGTAAAATATATTCTTTTTTCGAGAAAAAGAGCGTTTCTTCATCCCATGACGGAGCCGTTGAGCAAAAGAGGGTTGACCTGCTGTCTTAGTCGCCGATACGCCTGAATATGAGATTCTTATCGATCACTTTATGTTGCAGGAGTAGAAAACACAACAGCCCTTGACCATTTATCTTTACTGCGTTCCTGCGTATTATAGCTTTTACCCTTCATGTAATTGGTCTGCTTTATTTCACTTGCCTTTTAATGATTCTAAAACAGTGACTATTATTAAAAACTTTACCAATGTATATACTACTACCATGTTTTCTTTTAAAAACCTTTATTGTGAAAATTTCATTATACAAATACGAGCCTATAACCACGTGGGCCGGCCACGGAGCAAACTGTAATCGTATATGATGAGTAGACATTTACACTGTAGAGGAACGTAACGGGCGGGCCATTAGGTTGCAAGAACTAAGGTGTCTAACAGTTACGGAATCGGTGGACGTACATTTTATAATTAAAATACGACAGGGCCAGTTACAATAAAATTATCTAGATATACATTTGCGGGCAAGTACCATGGGTGACGTTAATTCGAACTTTCAATAGTACAGTAATCAATAACACATCAGAACTTAATATCAATAGGGATGTCGAAATATTCAATCAATTCTCGTCCCCGCCCGCCATGTGCTTCAAAACTGCATACGTATCTCGTGATTTCAAGGTTCTGCAACCAGTACACAACAAGGAGTTACGAGTCCCATTTATTCCGGCGCCATTTTGGGCGAGGACGGGCAGGTCCAGGATATAGTCAAAATGTCTCTACCAACCATCGACTATGATGATGTTCATATGCTGTATTTATTAGAGTAACACTCATCTGTCCACATGAAATTAATTTGCCACAATCTAAACATGTCATTTTAATCTTTCCAAAGTTCTTCTAAATATTTGGGACCGTTTCCCTTGCCTCTGATGCTGTCAGTGCCACTTCTTTGATGAATGTACTAGCAGGTCAGGGGTTCTCCTCCAAATCTCTCTTTTATGCAGCACTATAATTAATTGGTGCCACCTCTCCATATGACGATGCATGGTATAGTTACCATAACTATATTTTTTTTCGGTTCCTCTGGAGAGTTCATCGTGGCAGATGAAGCGTGTAACGTACCGGGAATTTACCTTTTTTTGCATGTACAGGAAAGGAAAAAAAAAAATCGAGCGTCCGAGTTCTAAAGTGTCCCAGGGCCATTTTAGTAGACCAGGCCCAAATCCAAAGAACAAGCCGCCATTTTCAGAGTCCTGTTGCAGCCGCCTGTCGCTGTAGCATCAAGAGCAGCCGAAACTCAGCTGAATGGCAACTGAAACGGTAAAGGGGCGCCCCACTACAGCAGACGAGCCTCCACCTAGGAAGGCCCGTTCACGCCGCCTCCCCCCCCCCCTTCGGGCACCCCACACCGTTATTCGGAGCAGCATTGTAGGATGGCCACACCAGTGCGGCAACTTGCTAGACATCACCTCGGTGCCATCCGGATCTCGGCGCCCCACTGCAGATGAAGTGCCTCTCAACTATGAAACCACCACGGTGCCATCCGGATCTTGGCGCCTTGTGCTGGTTCCGGCCTATTCACACATCGGTCCGCTACTGACGCCACCTCACAGGCCAACGGGGCACCCCACGCCGACTTTCGGCGCAGCATTGTAGGATGGCCACACCAGTGCCACAACTTGCTAGACACCACCTCGGTGCCATCCGGATCTTGGCATCTCAGCGCCTTGTGGTGTCTTCTATTCAGAAAATATTGTTGCGCTGCCTTTGGCCCCATTCGCACATCGTTCCGCTACTGACGCCATCTCACAGGCCAACGGGGCGGCCCACGCCGACTTTCAACATTGTAGGATGGCCACACCAGTGCGGCAACTTGCTAGACACCACCTCGGTGCCATCCGGATCTTGGCATCTCAGCGCCTTGTGGTGTCTTCTAGTCAGAAAATATTGTTGCGCTGCCTTTGGCCCCATTCGCACATCGGTCCGCTACTGACGCCATCTCACAGGCCAACAGGGCGCCCCACGCTGACTTTTACCATTGTAGGATGGCCACACCAGTGCCACAACTTGTTAGACACCACCTCGGTGCCATCCGGATCTTGGCATCTCAGCGCCTTGTGGTGTCTTCTATTCAGAAAACATTGTTGCGCTGCCTTTGGCCCCATTCGCACATCGGTCCGCTACTGACGCCATCTCACAGGCCAACGGGGCGCCCCACGCCGACTTTCAACATTGTAGGATGGCCACACCAGTGCACCTTACTAGACACCACCTCGGTGCCATCCGGATCTTGGCGCGTTGTGCTGCCTTCGGCCTATTCGCACATCGGTCCGCTACTGACGCGAACTCACAGGCCAACAGGGCACCCCACGCCGACTTTCAGCATTGTAGGATGGCCACACCAGTGCTGCAACTTGCTGGACACCACCTCGGTGCCATCCGGATCTTGGCGCGTTGTGTTGCCTTCGGCCTATTCGCACATCGGTCCGCTACTGACGCCGCCTCACGTGCCAACGTATTTTCTCCGCATTTTATACCCTATACCGCATAACAGGTCATGTGACTTGTTTATAAAACTTTTCATTGGTTCATTTTACTTTTGGTTTCCTAATGATGGAAGGCTTGATCATATGACCTAAAAACAACACTTTTCATTGGATGAAAACTTTTTTTTTTCCCCAAACGATGAAAGCCCCACCTTGTTTCTGGATGTTTCAGACTGAAGCTGGCGTCACCATGAAAGCACCACCACCTCGTGGCTCCGTCGTAGTCATTCCGCGAGCAATCATGGCAGCCGCTCCCCACCAGAAGCCTGCAGGAGTCGGGGGCCCCCAAAACTTTTGATGAATCCTCAAGGCGGAGGGGACGCTTTCGAGAATGGGGTCCAAGACCTAGCAGACAAGCGTCCGATTTCCAAGGTGTCCCAGGGCCATTTCAGTGGACCAGGCCCAAAAAGGAAACAGCCTGCCGCCATTTTGAGAATCCTGTGACAGCCGCCTATCGCTGCACCGCAAGAGTGGGCGCAACTCAGCTGAATTGCGGCTTTTGACACAGTGGACCAAAAGCGGACGGAATGGCAACTGAAACGGTAAAGGGGCGCCCCACTACAACAGACGAGACTCCACCTGGAGAGGCCCGTTCACGCCGCCTCCCCCGGGGCGCCCCACGCCGTTATTCGGAGCAGCATTGTAGGATACCAAAACCAGTGCGGCAACTTACTGGACATCACCTTGGTGCCATCGTTCTGCTGCCTTGGAACTATTCGCACAACAGTTTGCTACTGATGACCCACCCCCCGCGACGCCCCACGCCGGATTCCGAAATCAGTGAAATCTGGACGTTGTGCTGCGTTGGGACTATTCGCACAGCCGACCGCTACTTCGTTGTTTTTCCCTAAAAATGTTTATATGTTATTACTGTTTTTGTTTTCTTGTATATATTTATAAGTTATTAAAGTTTTATAATCTTACTACTTTGTTGGAGTGCTATATATTTTTAATGTGACACATAATTGTAAAAACTTTGATGTACAAAGAGTCATCCCTGGAATCTTCCGCTTCAGGCTCGGTCCCCTCCCCAATCACAATACAGGATGGTTTTCAGATAATAGGAACGCGTCTGCTGTGACGGATCTCATCGAGTGTGGGCCTTGATCTACTATAACTCCTTTGAAGAGGGGTGATTCTTTACAGCTGGGGCCATAAACTACATCTGCAGGGCTAGCTGATACCCTGGGACCGGCCTGGACAATCGGACACAGAGGAAAAGGAGTGTCAGAGGGTGCGGTAGTGAATAGGGCGAAAGGGAGGTGTCGGGCGGGCACAGGGTGTTATTCTCAGGGAAGAGCAGCGCAGATGGGGGGTGGTTTATTACCCATGCATAAGACAAAGAGCGGGGGTGACCACTGCCTGGGGGAGATGCTTGCGAGGGTGGGGAGCCATGCTAAGGATCGACAGCGTGCAGAGAGTGGGTCTGGACAAGGCATCTAAAATGACTGCCGTGCACGACAAAAGTGTGGCATTTGAAAAAAGGCAAGATGGCGCAGACAATGTTTTTCAACACTTCCTGATTTCCTTCGAATCGAACGTTAACAGACGTTGGGGCATATTACCAAAGTTAAGCGATATCTATCCCTAACGATGCTTAGCAACGAATTTTTTACCGCTAAGCATCTTCAGAAATTATCGCAGATAAACCTTGCTATTATCAAGGTTTATCGCAAATACGATAAAAAACGACCGCAATGCATTAATATCGCTGAAAACTCAGCGATATTCATGCATTACCGAGCTAATGCTCTTAGCCATGTTATCCACCTCCCATTGGATAACATGGCTAAGAACTGCTCAGGGCAGGTGGTAGCTTTTGGAGATATTCGCGCTTATCGCGAATATTTCCAAAAGTTGGTAATAGGAGATAGCGATGTTAGCGACTGTTTCCAGTCGCTAACATCTTGGCATGCCCACTTTGCATGTCATTAGTGATAAATATCACTCACATGCAAAGTGGGGCCCAAGATGGTCGCTATCTCCTACTAGCCGTCGCTAACTGGTGTTAGCAACAGCTAGGTAATACAGGGATAATTTTATCTCCGCGAAGCGGAGCGCTGTTACAGATATATATCTTGTTTTTGAATGTTAATTTCTCAAAATCCACTGAAGCACATATATTGAGACCTAGCAAAGGCACATCGAGCTACCAGACCCTACAATTTTGCCAAGTTTCGTGCAAATCCATTCAGCCGTTCGATTATTATTATTATTATTTTTTTTGCCCCGCGGGGCCCTTTTAAAACCTCCACATCAAACCTAAGAGGTCAAGGAGGATCTACTATGCCCCCTTATGGTCATTTGCCCCTTCGCTTTGGCCTCCTCTTGTCTCTCGATCCTACCGAGAGACAAGATGGCGGCCGCTACGGACTGTTTGCAATGTTTACAGACGCCGGAGAACCAATCAGCTTCGCAAACCTCCGTTACGCGAAGCGGAGCGCTGTTACAGATATATATCTTTTTTTGAACGTTAATTTCTCAAAATCCACTGGAGCACATATATTGAGACCTAGCAAAGGCACATCGGGCTACCAGTCCCTAATATTTTACCAAGTTTCGTGCAAATCCATTCAGCCGTTCGATTATTATTATTATTTATTTTTTTTGCCCCGCGGGGCCCTTTTAAAACCTCCACATCAAACCTAGGGGGTCAGCGAGGATCTACTATGCCCCCTTATGGTCATTTGCCCCTTCGCTTTGGCCTCCTCTTGTCTCTCGATCCTACAGAGAGACAAGATGGCGGCCGCTACGGACTGTTTGGAATGTTCACAGACACCGGAGAACCAATCAGCTTCGCTTCACAAAGCTCCGTACCGCGAAAAGTCCGCGAACCGGAGCGCTGCCCGGTCCGCTGTTACAGATATATATCTTTTTTTGAACGTTAATTTCTCAAAATCCACTGAAGCACATATATTGAGACCTAGCAAAGGCACATCGGGCTACCAGTCCCTACAATTTTGCCAGGTTTCGTGCAAATCCATTCAGCCGTTCGGGCTAAAAGTGAGGCCAACCGCCCTATGGAAAACTCAATGTTAAAAACACGTTTTGGGACCCCCCTTTTTTCTCGGCCCCCGCTTGACGAAACCCCCCCAAATTTTCAGGGGCTGCTCAGAAACAAAATGTGCCATTTTCCAGAAAATTTCAGCCAATTCCGTCCACAAACGCCAAAGTTATTAGACATAGAATTTTCAAAAATCCCATAGAGAAAAAATCCTAACTATATATACCTACTGGCAACTGCCAGTAGGTAATATATATATTTATAGATATATACACACATATACCAATAACATAAATTCTATTTAAAAACGCATTATTTTATAAATTAAAACATTAAACTATTTAAAAATCTTTAAACTTAAGTTTCCCACTCCAGTGAGTGCAGCAGTAGGGAAAGTGTTGAATAGAGGAGGGATAACATTTACTATTCCCACTGCAGTCAGTGCAACAGTAGGGAAAGTGTTGGGTTGCAGAGAGGTAAACATTAGTATTCCCACTCTAGTCAGTTCAAAACTAAAACCAAACAAAATATCAACAACAAAAATATATAATTATGCTAAAAATTAAAATACACATTTATTTTGTAGAAACATATTAAAATGTTTAATACATATGACAAATACCTACAAATAATATATTAAATAAAATAAAATAGGAAATTGCAAACAAATACATATTTGTAATTAGAAATTATTTAGAAACAAAAACATTAATTACAGACATTTTTTTTTATTTCCTGAGTGTGAGAGAGCTAAGGAAGAGAGTTGCAATGAGAGTGTGAGAGAAAAAGGAGAAGTTACAGTGAGGGTGTGAGGGAGAAAGGAGCAAAGTTGCACTGGGAGACTGTGTGAGAGATAAAGGAGCAAAGTTACAATGAGAGACTGTGTCAGAGATAAAAGAGCAGAGTTACAATGATAGTGTGAGAGAGATAAAGGAGGAGCGTCGCAACGAGGGAGTATGAGAGAGATAGAGGAGGAGAGTTGCAATGAGAGAATGTCAGAGGAAAAGGAGAAGTTACATTGAGGGTGTGAGAGAGAAAGGAGCGGAGACAGGGGCAGGAGCTCGCAAGAGGGAGGCCGACAGGGCCAGGAGCTCGCAAGAGGGAGGCAGACAGGGCCAGGAGTTCGCAAGAGGAGGCAGACAGGGCCAGGAGCTCGCAAGAGGGAGGCAGACAGGGGCAGGAGCTCGCAAGAGGGAGGCCGACAGGGCCAGGAGCTCGCAAGAGGGAGGCAGACAGGGCCAGGAGTTCGCAAGAGGGAGGCCGACAGGGCCAGGAGCTCGCAAGAGGGAGGCAGACATGGGCAGGAGCTCGCAAGAGGGAGACAGACAGGGGCAAGAGCTCGCAAGAGGATGACGGACAGGGGCAGGAGCTCGCAAGAGGGAGACAGACAGGGGCAGGAGCTTGCAAGAGGGAGGCAGACAGGGCCAGGAGCTCGCAAGAGGGAGGCAGACAGATACAGGAGCTCTCAAGAGGGAGGCAGACAGCGGCAGGAGCTCGTAAGAGGGAGGCAGACAGGGCCAGGAGCTCGCAAGAGGGAGGCAGACAGAGACAGGAGCTCTCAAGAGGAAGGCAGACAGGGCAGGAGCTCGCAAGAGGGAGACTGACAGACACAGAAGCTCTCAAGAGGGAGACAGACAGGGGCAGGAGCTCACAAGAGGAAAACAGACAGGGGCAGAAGCTCGCAAGAGGGAGGCAGACAGGGGCAGGAGCTCGCAAGAGGGAGGCAGACAGGGGCAGGAGCTCGTAAGAGGGAGGCAGACAGGGCCAGGAGCTCGCAAGAGGGAGGCAGACAGATACAGGAGCTCTCAAGAGGGAGGCAGACAGGGGCAGGAGCTCGTAAGAGGGAGGCAGACAGGGCCAGGAGCTCGCAAGAGGGAGGCAGACAGGACCAGGAGCTCGCAAGAGGGAGACAGACAGGGGCAGGAGCTCGCAAGAGGAAAACAGACAGGGGCAGAAGCTCGCAAGAGGGAGGGAGACAGGGGCAGGAGCTCGTAAGAGGGAGGCAGACAGGGCCAGGAGCTCGCAAGAGGGAGGCAGACAGATACAGGAGCTCTCAAGAGGGAGGCAGACAGGGGCAGGAGCCCGTAAGAGGGAGGCAGACAGGGCCAGGAGCTCGCAAGAGGGAGGCAGACAGGACCAGGAGCTCGCAAGAGGGAGACAGACAGGGGCAGGAGCTCGCAAGAGGAAAACAGACAGGGGCAGAAGCTCGCAAGAGGGAGGGAGACAGGGGAAGGAGCTCACAAAAGGAAGACAGACAGGGCCAGGAGCTCGCAAGAGGGAGGCAGACAGGGGCAGAAGCTCGCAAGAGAGAGGCAGACAGGGGCAGAAGCTCGCAAGAGGAAGACAGACAGGGGCAGAAGCTCGCAAGAGGGAGGCAGACAGGGGCAGAAGCTCGCAAGAGGGAGGCAGACAGGGGCCAGGAGCTCACAAGAGGGAGGCAGACAGGGGCAGGAGCTCGCAAGAGGGAGACAGACAGAGACAGGAGCTCGCAAGAGGGAGGTAGACAGAGACAGGAGCTCGCAAGAGGGAGGCAGACATGGGCAGGAGCTCGCAAGAGGGAGGTAGACAGAGACAGGAGCTCGCAAGAGGGAGGCAGACAGGGGCAGGAGTAAGAGGGAGGCAGAGAGGGGCCAGGAGCTCGCAAGTGGGAGGCACACAGGACCAGGACCTCGCAAGTGGGAGGCAGACAGGGGCAGGAGCTCGCAAGAGGGAGTCAGACAGGACCAGGAGCTCGCAAGAGGAGGCAGACAGGGCCAGGAGCTCGCAAGAGGGAGGCAGACATGGGCAGGAGCTCGCAAGAGGGAGGCAGACAGAGCAGGAGCTTGCAAGAGGGAGGCAGACATGGGCAGGAGCTCGCAAGAGGAGGCAGACAGAGCAGGAGCTCGCAAGAGGGAGGCAGAGATGGGCCAGGAGTTCGCAAGAGGAGGCAGACAGAGCAGGAGCTCGCAAGAGGAGGCAGACAGGGCCAGGAGCTCGCAAGAGGAGGCAGACAGGGCCAGGAGCTCGCAAGAGGGAGGCAGACATGGGCAGGAGCTCGCAAGAGGGAGGCAGACAGAGCAGGAGCTTGCAAGAGGGAGGCAGACAGGGGTAGGAGCTCGCAAGAGAGAGGCAGACAGGGCCAGGAGTTCGCAAGAGGAGGTAGACAGGGCCAGGAGCTCGCAAGAGGGAGGCAGACATGGGCAGGAGCTCGCAAGAGGGAGGCAGACAGAGCAGGAGCTTGCAAGAGGGAGGCAGGCAGGAGCTCGCAAGAGGGAGGCAGACAGGGGCAGGAGCTCGCAAGAGGGAGGCAGACAAGGCCAGGAGCTTGCAAGAGGGAGGCAGACAGGGCCAGGAGCTCGCAAGAGGGAGGCATACAGGGGCAGGAGCAAGAGGGAGGCAGACAGGGGCCAGGAGCTCACAAGGGAGACAGACAGGGGTAGGAGCTCGCAAGAGGGAGACAGACAGGACCAGGAGCTCGCAAGAGGGAGGCAGACAGGGACAGGAGCACGCAAGAGGGAGGCAGACATGGGCAGGAGCTCACAAGAGGGAGGCAGACAGGGGCAGGAGCTCACAAGAGGGAGGCAGACATGGGCAGGAGCTCGCAAGAGGGAGGCAGACAGGGGCAGGAGCTCACAAGAGGGAGGCAGACATGGGCAGGAGCTCGCAAGAGGGAGGCAGACAGCGGCAGGAGCTCGCATGAAGGAGGCAGACAGGGGCAGAAGCTCGCAAGAGAGAGGCAGACAGGGGCAGGAGCTCGCAAGAGGAAGACAGACAGGGGCAGAAGCTCGCAAGAGGGAGGCAGACAGGGGCAGAAGCTCGCAAGAGGGAGGCAGACAGGGGCCAGGAGCTCACAAGAGGGAGGCAGACAGGGGCAGAAGCTCGCAAGAGGGATACAGACAGGGGCAGGAGCTCGCAAGAGGGAGACAGACAGGGGTAGGAGCTCGCAAGAGGGATGCAGACAGGGGCAGGAGCTCGCAAGAGGGAGACAGACAGGGGTAGGAGCTCGCAAGAGGGATGCAGACAGGGGCAGGAGCTCCCAAGAGGGAGACAGACAGGGGTAGGATCTCGCAAGAGGGAGACAGACAGGGGTAGGAGCTCGCAAGAGGGAGACAGACAGGGGTAGGAGCTCGCAAGAGGGAGGCAGACAGGGGCAGGAGCTCGCAAGAAGGAGGCAGATAGGGGCAGGACCTCACAAGAGGGTGGCAGACAAGGGCAGGAGCGCACAAGAGGGTGGCAGACAAGGGCAGGAGCTCACAAGAGGGAGGCAGACAGGGGCAGGAGCTCGCAAGAGGGAGGCAGACAGGGGCAGGAGCTCGCAAGAGGGAGTCAGACAGGGGCAGGAGCTCACAAGAGGGTGGCAGACAAGGGTAGGAGCTTGCTGCTCTGCCCTGCCCTCAGTAGCAGTACTCACTTGTTGCAATGCTGACCAGCACCAGGTACACCAATGCTTGGCTCACCATGTTGCTTGCTAGAGCCCCAGGTCCTACGCTTCCCTCCAGGACTTCCATCCTTCTCAGGAGCCGGCCCATCATGTCTGCTCTCCTCACTGTCCCTGCCAGGAGCCGTCGGTGTGTGAGGCAAGCACCCAGCCTGGCTCTGCTCACTGCACTTCCTTCCTCACTAGATACATAAACTGCAGTTTTTTGTAAAAGAGGGAAGTGGTGAGATGCTGGACCAAAGTCCACCGAGGGCAGAGTATCCAAGGAGGCTGTGTCCAAAGGATGGGTCCAGAGAGGGCAGCGGATACAGGGAGGCTGGCTCCTGAGAGGGCAGAGGATCCAGGGAGGCTGGCTCCGGAGGATGGGTCCAGAGAGGGCAACGGTGCCAGGGATGCTGGCTCCAGAGGATAAGTCCAGACAGGGCAGAGGTGCCAGGGAGGCTGGCTCCAGAGGATGGGTCCAGGGAGGCCGTCTCCAGATGATGGGTCCAGAGAGGGCAGAGGTGTCAGGGAGGCTGGCTCCAGAGATGGCAGAGGTGTCAGCGAGGTTGTCTCCAGAGAGGGCAGAGGATTCAAGGAGGCTGGCTCCAGAGAGGGGAGAGGTGCCAGGGAGGCTGGATCCAGAAAGGGCAGACGTACCAGGTAGGCAGGCTCCAGAGGATGGGTCCAGAGAGGGCAGAGGATCCAGGGAGGCTGGCTCCAGAGGATGGGCCCAGAGAAGGCAGAGGTGCCAAGGAGGCTGCCTCCAGATGATGGCTTCAGAGAGGGCAGAGGTGCCAGGGAGGCTGGCTCCAGAGAGGGCAGAGGATCCAGGGAGGCTGGCTCCAGAGATGGCAGAGGTGCCAGGGAGGCTGTCTCCAGTGTGGGCAGAAGATCCAGGGAGGCTGGCTCCAGAGGCTGGCCCCAAGGAGGGCAGATGTGCCAGGGTGGCTGGCTCCAGAGGATGGGTCCAGAGAGAGCAGAGGCTCCAGGGAGTCTGCCCCCAGAGAGGACAGAGGTGACAGGAAGGCTGGCTCCAGAGAGGGTAGAGGTGCCAGGGAGGCTGGCTCCAGAAAGGGTAGAAGTGCCAGGGAGGCTGGCTCCAGAGAGGGTACAAGTGCCAGGGAGGCTGGCTCCAGAGAGTACAGAGAATCCAGGGAGGCTGGCTCCAGAGAGGGCAGAGGTGCCAGGGAGGCTGGCTTCAGAGATGGCAGAGGTGCCAGGGAGGCTGGCTCCAGATGATGGGTCCAGAGAGAGTAGAGTATCCAGGAAGGCTGCCTCCAGAGGATGGGTGCCAGGGAGGCTGGCTTAAGAAAAGGCAGAGGTTCCAGGGAGGCTGGCTCCAGAGAGGGCAGAGGATCCAGGGATGCTGGCTCCAGAGGCTGGTTGTAGAGATGGCAGAGTGCCAGGGAGGATAGCTCCATAGAGGGCAAAGGATCTAGGGATGCTGGGTGCAGGGAGGCTGGCTCCAGAGGCTGGCTCCAGAGATGGCAGCAGTGCCAGGGAGGCTGGCTTCAGAGAAGGCAGAGGTGCCAGGGAGGCTGGCTCCAGTGTGGGCAGAGGATCCAGGGAGGTTGGCTCCAGAGGCTGCCTCCAGAGATGGCAGCAGTGCCAGGGAGGCTGCCTCCAGAGGATGGCTCCAGAGAGGGCAGAGGTGCCAGGAAGGCTGGCTCTAGAGAGGGCAGAGGTGCCAGGGAGGCTGTCTCCAGTGTGGGTAGAGGATCCAGGGAGGCTGGTTCCAGAGGCTGGCTCCAGAGATGGCAGCAGTGCCAGGGAGACTGCCTCCAGAGGATGGCCTCAGAGAGGGCAGAGGTGCCAGGGAGGCTGGCTCCAGAGAGGGCAGAGGTGCCAGGGAGGCTGGGTGCAGGGAGGCTGGCTCCAGAGGCTGGCTCCAGAGATGGCAGCAGTGCCAGGGAGGCTGGCTACAGAGGCTGGCTCCAGAGAGGGCAGAGGTGCCAGGAAGGCTGGCTCCAGAGAGGGCAGAGGTGCCAGGGAGGCTAGCTCCAGTGTGGGCAGAGGATCCAGGGAGGCTGGCTACAGAGGCTGGCTCCAGAGATGGCAGCAGTGCCAGGGAGGCTGCCTCCAGAGGATGGCTCCAGAGAGGGCAGAGGTGCCAGAGAGGCTGGCTCCAGAGAGGGCAGAGATGCCACGGAGGCTGGGTGCAGGGAGGCTGGCTCCAGAGGCTGGCTCCAAAGATGACAGCAGTGCCAGGGAGGCTGCCTCCAGAGGATGGCTCCCGAGAGGGCAGAGGTGCCAGGGAGGCTGGCTCCAGACAGGGCAGAGGTGCCAGGGAGGCTGGCTCCGGTGTGGGCAGAGGATCCAGGGGGGCTGGCTCCAGACGCTGGCTCCAGAGAGGGCAGAGGTGCCAGGGAGGCTGGCTCCAGACAGGGCAGAGGTGCCAGGGAGGCTGGCTCCGGTGTGGGCAGAGGATCCAGGGGGGCTGGCTCCAGACGCTGGCTCCAGAGAGGACAGAGGTGCCAGGAAGGCTCGCTCCAGAGAGGGTAAATGTGCCAGGGAGACTGGCTCCAGAGAGCACAGAGGAGCCAGGGAGGCTGGCTCCAGAGAGGGCAGAGGTGCCAGTGAGGCTGGCTCCAGAGAGGGCAGAGGTGCCAGGGAGGCTGGCTCAAGAGAGGGTAGAGGTGCCAGGGAGGCTGGCTCCAGATGATGGGTCCAGAGAGGGCAGAGGTGCCAGGGTGGCTGGCTCCAGATGATGGGTCCAGAGTGGGCAGAGGTGCCAGGGAGGCTGCCTCCAGAGGATGGGTGCCAGGGAGGCTGGCTCCAGAGAGGGCAGAGGTGTCAGGGATGTTGGCTCCATAGAGGGCAGAGGATCCAGGCAGGCTGGCTCCAGAGATTAGAGCGGTGCTAGGGAGGCTGGCTCCAGAGGATGGGTCCAGGGAGAGCAGAGGTGCTAGGGAGCCTGCCTCCAGAGGATGGCTCCAGAGAGGGCAGAGGATCCAGGGATGCTGGGTGCAGAGTGGCTTGCTCCAGAGGCTGGCTCCAGAGGTGGCAGGGGTGCCAGGGAGGCTGGCTCCAGAGAGGGCAGAGGATCCAGGGATGCTTGGTGCAGGGAGGCTGGCTCCAGAGGCTGGCTCCAGAGGTGGCAGGGGTGCCAGGGAGGCTGGCTCCAGAGATGGCAGGGGTGCCAGGGAGGCTAGCTCCAGAGGCTGGCTCCAGAGATGGCAGAGGTGCCAGGGAAACTGGCTCAAGAGAGGGCAGAGTTGCCAGGGAGGCTGGCTCCAGGGAGGGCAGAGAATCCAGGAATGCTGGCTCCAGAGGATGGGTCCATAGAGGGCAGAGGTGGCAGGGAGGCTGGCTCCAGAGAGGGCAGAGGTGCCAGGGATGTTGGCTCCATAGAGGGCAGAGGATCCAGGCAACCTGGGTCCAGAGATTGGAGCTGTGCCAGGGCGGATGGGTCCAGAGAGAGCAGAGGATCCAGGGATGCTGGGATGCTGGCTCCAGAGGATGGGTCCAGAGAGGGCAGAAGTGCCAGGGAGGCTGGCTCCAGATGATTGGTCCAGAGAGGGCAGAGGTGCCAGGGAGGCTGCCTCCAGAGGATGGCTCCAGAGAGGGCAGAGGTGCCAGGGAGGCTGGCTCCAGAGAGGGTAGAGGATCCAGGGAGGTTGGCTCCAGAGAGGGCAGAGGATCTAGGGAGGCTGGCTGCAGAGGCTGGCTCCAGAGAGAGCAGAGGCTCTAGGGAGGCTGCCTCCAGAGGATGGGTCCAGAGAGGGCAGAAGTGCCAGGGAGGCTGGCTTCAGATGATTGGTCCAGAGAGGCCAGTGGTGCCAGGGAGGCTGGCTCCAGAGAGGGCAAAGAATCCAGGGAGGATGGCTCCAGAGGATGGGTTCAGAGAGGGCAGAGGTGCCAGGGAGGCTGGCTCCATAGAGGGAGGCAGGCAGGAGCTCGCACGAGGGAGGCAGACAGGGGCCAGGAGCTCGCAAGAGGGATGCAAACAGGGGCAGGAGCTCGCAAGAGGGAGACAGACAGGGGTAGGAGCTCGCAAGAGGGAGCCAGACAGGGGCAGGCGCTCTCAAGAGGGAGACTGACAGGGGCAGGAGCTCGCAAGAGGGAGGCAGACAGGGGCAGAAGCTCGCAAGAGGGAGGCAGACAGGGCCAGGAGCTCGCAAGAGGGAGCCAGACAGGGGCAGGAGCTCACAAGAGGGAGGCAGACATGGGCAGGAGCTCACAAGAGGGAGGCAGACATGGGCAGGAGCTCGCAAGAGGGAGGCAGACAGCGGCAGAATTCGCAAGAGGGAGACAGACATGGGCAGGAGCTCGCAAGAGGGAGGCAGACAGCGGCAGGAGCTCGCAAGAGGGAGGCAGACAGGGGCAGGAGCTCGCAAGAGGGAGGCAGACAGGGGCAGGAGCAAGAGGGAGCCAGACAGGGGCAGGCGCTCTCAAGAGGGAGGCAGACAGGGCCAGGAGCTCACAAGAGGGAGGCAGACAGGGGTAGGAGCTCGCAAGAGGGATGCAGACAGGGGCAGGAGCTCCCAAGCGGGAGACAGACAGGGGTAGGATCTCGCAAGAGGGAGAAAGACAGGGGTAAGAGCTCGCAAGAGGGAGGCAGACAGGGTCAGGAGCGCGCAAGAAGGAGGCAGATAGGGGCAGGACCTCACAAGAGGGTGGCAGACAAGGGCAGGAGCTCACAAGAGGGTGGCAGACAAGGGCAGGAGCTCACAAGAGGGAGGCAGACAGGGGCAAGAGCTCGCAAGAGGGAGGCAGACAGGGGCAGGAGCTCGCAAGAGGGAGGCAGACAGGGGCAGGAGCTCGCAAGAGGGAGGTAGACAGGGGCAGGAGCTCACAAGAGGGAGGCAGACATGGGCAGGAGCTCGCAAGAGGGAGGCAGACAGCGGCAGGAGCTCGCATGAAGGATGCAGACAGGGGCAGGAGCTCACAAGAGGGAGGCAGACAGGGCCAGGAGCTCGCAAGAGGGAGGCAGACAGAGCAGGAGCTCGCAAGAGGAAGGCAGACAGGGGCAGGAGCTCGCAAGAGGGAGGCAGACAGCGGCAGGAGCTCGCAAGAGGGAGGCAGACAGCGGCAGGAGCTCGCAAGAGAGAGGCAGACAGTGCCAGGAGCTCGCAAGAGGGAGGCAGACAGGGGCAGGAGCTCGCAAGAGGAGGCAGACAGGGGCAGGACCTCGCAAGAGGGAGGCAGACAGGGGCAGAATTCGCAAAAGGGATACAGACAGGGGCAGGAGCTCGCAAGAGGGAGACAGACAGGGGTAGGAGCTCGCAAGGGGGAGGCAGACAGGGGCAGGAGCTCGCAAGAGGGAGGCAGACAGGGGCAGGAGCTCGCAAGGGGGAGACAGACAGGGGGAGGAGCTCGCAAGAGGGAGACAGACAGGGGCAGGAGCTCGCAAGAGGGAGACAGACAGGGGCAGGAGCTCGCAAGAGGGAGTCAGACAGGGGCAGGAGCTCACAAGAGGGTGGCAGACAAGGGTAGGAGCTTGCTGCTCTGCCCTGCCCTCAGTAGCAGTACTCACTTGTTGCAATGCTGACCAGCACCAGGTACACCAATGCTTGGCTCACCATGTTGCTTGCTAGAGCCCCAGGTCCTATGCTTCCCTCCAGGACTTCCATCCTTCTCAGGAGCCGGCCCATCATGTCTGCTCTCCTACCTGTCCCTGCCAGGAGCCGTCGGTGTGTGAGGCAAGCACCCAGCCTGGCTCTGCTCACTGCACTTCCTTCCTCACTAGATACATAAACTGCAGTTTGTTGTAAAAGAGGGAAGTGGTGAGATGCTGGACCAAAGTCCACCGAGGGCAGAGTATCCAAGGAGGCTGTGTCCAAAGGATGGGTCCAGAGAGGGCAGCGGATCCAGGGAGGCTGGCTCCTGAGAGGGCAGAGGATCCAGGGAGGCTGGCTCCGGAGGATGGGTCCAGAGAGGGCAACGGTGCCAGGGATGCTGGCTCCAGAGGATAAGTCCAGACAGGGCAGAGGTGCCAGGGAGGCTGGCTCCAGAGGATGGGTCCAGGGAGGCCGGCTCCAGATGATGGGTCCAGAGAGGGCAGAGGTGTCAGGGAGGTTGTCTCCAGAGAGGGCAGAGGATCCAAGGAGGCTGGATCCAGAGAGGGCAGACGTACCAGGTAGGCAGGCTCCAGAGGATGGGTCCAGAGAGGGCAGAGGATCCAGGGAGGCTGGCTCCAGAGGATGGGCCCAGAGAAGGCAGAGGTGCCAAGGAGGCTGCCTCCAGATGATGGCTTCAGAGAGGGCAGAGGTGCCAGGAAGGCTGGCTCCAGAGAGGGCAGAGGATCCAGGGAGGCTGGCTCCAGAGATGGCAGAGGTGCCAGGGAGGCTGTCTCCAGTGTGGGCAGAAGATCCAGGGAGGCTGGCTCCAGAGGATGGGTCCAGAGAGAGCAGAGGCTCCAGGGAGTCTGCCCCCAGAGAGGACAGAGTTGCCAGGGAGGCTGGCTCCAGAGAGGGCATAGGTGCTCAGGGAGGCTAGCTCCAGAGAGGGCAGAGGTGCCAGGGAAGCTGGCTCCAGAGAGGGCAGAGGTGTCAGGGAGGAAGGCTTCAGAGAGGGCAGAGGTGCCAGGGAGGCTGACTCCAGAGAGGGCAGAGGTGCCAGGGAGGCTGACTCCAGAGAGGGCAGGGGTGCCAGGGAGGCTGACTCCAGAGAGGGCAGGGGTGTCAGGGAAGCTGGCTCCAGATGATGGGTCCAGAGAGAGTAGAGTATCCAGGAAGGCTGCCTCCAGAGGATGGGTGCCAAGGAGGCTGGCTCCAGAGGGGACAGAGGTGCCAGGGAGGCTGGCTTAAGAAAAGGCAGAGGTTCCAGGGAGGCTAGCTCCAGAGAGGGCAGAGGATCCAGGGATGCTGGCTCCAGAGGCTGGTTGTAGAGATGGCAGAGTGCCAGGGCGGATAGCTCCAGAGAGGGCAGAGGATCCAGGGATGCTGGGTGCAGGGAGGCTGGCTCCAGAGGCTGGCTCCAGAGATGGCAGAGGTGCCAGCGAGGCTGGCTCCAGAGAGGGCAGAGGTGCCAGGGAGGCTGGCTCCAGAGAGGGCAGAGGTGCCAGCGAGGCTGGCTTCAGAGAAGGCAGAGGTGCCAGGGATGTTGGCTCCATAGAGGGCAGAGGATCCAGGCAACCTGGCTTCAGAGATTGGAGCTGTGCCAGGAAGGCTGGCTCCAGAGAGGGTAGAGGATCCAGGGAGGCTGGCTCCAGAGGCTGGCTCCAGAGATGGCAGCAGTGCCAGGGAGGCTGCCTCCAGAGGATGGCCCCAGAGAGGGCAAAGGTGCCAGGGAGGCTGGCTCCAGAGAGGGCAGAGGTGCCAGGGAGGCTGGGTGCAGGGAGGCTGGCTCCAGAGATGGCAGCAGTGCCAGGGAGGCTGGCTCCAGAGAGGGCAGAGGTGCCAGGAAGTCTGGCTCCAGAGAGGGCAGAGGTGCCAGGGAGGCTGGCTCCAGTGTGGGCAGAGGGTCCAGGGAGGCCTGCTACAGAGGCTGGCTCCAAAGATGGCAGCAGTGCCAGGGAGGCTGCCTCCAAAGGATGGCTCCTGAGAGGGCAGAGGTGCCAGGGAGGCTGGCTCCAGAGAGGGCAGAGGTGCAGGAAGGCTGGCACCGGTGTGGGTAGAGGATCCAGGGGGGCTGGCTCCAGACACTGGCTCCAGAGAGGGCAGAGGTGCCAGGGAGGCTGGCTCCAGAGGATGGGTGCCAGGGAGGCTGGCCCCAGAGAGGACAGAGGTGCCAGGAAGGCTCGCTCTAGAGAGGGTAAAGGTGCCAGGGAGACTGGCTCCAGAGAGCACAGAGGATCCAGGGAGGCTGGCTCCAGAGAGGGCAGAGGTGCCAGTGAGGCTGGCTACAGAGAGGGCAGAGGTGCCAGGGAGGCTGGCTCAAGAGAGGGCAGAGGTGCCAGGGAGGCTGGCTCCAGAGAGGGCAGAGGTGCCAGGGAGGCTGCCTCCAGAGAGGGCAGAGGTGTCAGGGATGTTGGCTCCATAGGGGGCAGAGGATCCAGGCAGGCTGGCTCCAGAGATTAGAGCGGTGCCAGGGAGGCTGGCTCAAGAGAGGGCAGAGGTGCCAGGGAGGCTGGCAAAAGAGGATGGGTCCAGAGAGAGCAGAGGTGCCAAGGAGGCTGGCTCCAGACGATGGGTCCAGAGAGGGCAGAGGATCCAGGGAGGCTGGCTCCAGAGGATGGGTCCAGAGAAGGCAGAGGTGCTAGGGAGCCTGCCTCCAGAGTATGGCTCCAGAGAGGGCAGAGGATCCAGGGATGCTGGGTGCAGAGTGGCTGGCTCCAGAGGCTGGCTCCAGTGGTGGCAGGGGTGCCAGGGAGGCTGGCTCCAAAGACTGGCTCCAGAGATGGCAGAGGTGCCAGGGAAACTGGCTCAAGAGAGGGCAGTGTTGCCAGGGAGGCTGGCTCCAGGGAGGGCAGAGAATCCAGGAATGCTGGCTCCAGAGGATGGGTCCATAGAGGGCAGAGGTGCCAGGGAGGCTGGCTCCAGAGAGGGCAGAGGTGCCAGGGATTTTGGCTCCATAGAGGGCAGGGGATCCAGGCAACCTGGCTCCAGAGATTGGAGCTGTGCCAGGGAGGATGGGTCCAGAGAGAGCAGAGGATCCAGGGATGCTGGCTCCAGAGGATGGGTCCAGAGAGGGCAGAAGTGCCAGGGAGGCTGGCTCCAGATGATTGGTCCAGAGAGGGCAGAGGTGCCAGGGAGGCTGGCTCCAGAGGATGGGTCCAGAGAGGGCAGAGGTGCCAGGGAGGCTGGCTCCAGATGATGGGTCCAGGGAGGGCAGAGGTGCCAGAGAGGGCAGAGGTGTCAGGGATGTTGGCTCCATAGGGGGCAGAGGATCCAGGCAGGCTGGCTCCAGAGATTAGAGCGGTGCCAGGGAGGCTGGCTCAAGAGAGGGCAGAGGTGCCAGGGAGGCTGGCTCCAGAGGATGGGTCCAGAGAGAGCAGAGGTGCCAGGGAGGCTGGCTCCAGACGATGGGTCCAGAGAGGGCAGAGGATCCAGGGAGGCTGGCTCCAGAGGATGGGTCCAGAGAAGGCAGAGGTGCCAGGGAGGCTGGCTCCAGAGAGGGCAGAGGTGCCAGGGATGTTGGCTCCATAGAGGGCAGAGGATCCAGGCAACCTGGCTCCAGAGATTGGAGCTGTGCCAGGAAGGATGGGTCCAGAGAGAGCAGAGGATCCAGGGATGCTGGCTCCAGAGGATGGGTCCAGAGAGGGCAGAAGTGCCAGGGAGGCTGGCTCCAGAGGATGGGTCCAGAGAGGGCAGAAGTGCCAGGGAGGCTGGCTCCAGATGATTGGTCCAGAGAGGGCAGAAGTGCCAGGGAGGCTGGCTCCAGATGATTGGTCCAGGGAGGGGAGAGGTGCCAGGGAGGCTGGCTCCAGAGGATGGGTGCCAGGGAGGCTGGCCCCAGAGAGGACAGAGGTGCCAGGAAGGCTCGCTCTAGAGAGGGTAAAGGTGCCAGGGAGACTGGCTCCAGAGAGCACAGAGGATCCAGGGAGGCTGGCTCAAGAGAGGGCAGAGGTGCCAGGGAGGCTGGCTCCAGAGAGGGCAGAGGTGCCAGGGAGGCTGCCTCCAGAGAGGGCAGAGGTGTCAGGGATGTTGGATCCATAGGGGGCAGAGGATCCAGGCAGGCTGGCTCCAGAGATTAGAGCGGTGCCAGGGAGGCTGGCTCAAGAGAGGGCAGAGGTGCCAGGGAGGCTGGCTCCAGAGGATGGGTCCAGAGAGAGCAGAGGTGCCAGGGAGGCTGGCTCCAGACGATGGGTCCAGAGAGGGCAGAGGATCCAGGGAGGCTGGCTCCAGAGGATGGGTCCAGAGAAGGCAGAGGTGCTAGGGAGCCTGCCTCCAGAGTATGGCTCCAGAGAGGGCAGAGGATCCAGGGATGCTGGGTGCAGAGTGGCTGGCTCCAGAGGCTGGCTCCAGAGGTGGCAGGGGTGCCAGGGAGGCTGGCTCCAAAGGCTGGCTCCAGAGATGGCAGAGATGCCAGGGAAACTGGCTCAAGAGAGGGCAGTGTTGCCAGGGAGGCTGGCTCCAGGGAGGGCAGAGAATCAGGAATGCTGGCTCCAGAGGATGGGTCCATAGCGGGCAGAGGTGCCAGGGAGGCTGGCTCCAGAGAGGGCAGAGGTGCCAGGGATGTTGGCTCCATTGAGGGCAGAGGATCCAGGCAACCTGGCTCCAGAGATTGGAGCTGTGCCAGGGAGGATGGGTCCAGAGAGAGCAGAGGATCCAGGGATGCTGGCTCCAGAGGATGGGTCCAGAGAGGGCAGAAGTGCCAGGGAGGCTGGCTCCAGATGATTGGTCCAGAGAGGGCAGAGGTGCCAGGGAGGCTGGCTCCAGAGGATGGGTCCAGAGAGGGCAGAGGTGCCAGGGAGGCTGGCTCTAGATGATGGGTCCAGGGAGGGCAGAGGTGCCAGAGAGGCTGCCTCCAGAGAGGGCAGAGGTGTCAGGGATGTTGGCTCCATAGGGGGCAGAGGATCCAGGCAGGCTGGCTCCAGAGATTAGAGCGGTGCCAGGGAGGCTGGCTCAAGAGAGGGCAGAGGTGCCAGGGAGGCTGGCTCCAGAGGATGGGTCCAGAGAGAGCAGAGGTGCCAGGGAGGCTGGCTCCAGACGATGGGTCCAGAGAGGGCAGAGGATCCAGGGAGGCTGGCTCCAGAGGATGGGTCCAGAGAAGGCAGAGGTGCCAGGGAGGCTGGCTCCAGAGAGGGCAGAGGTGCCAGGGATGTTGGCTCCATAGAGGGCTGAGGATCCAGGCAACCTGGCTCCAGAGATTGGAGTTGTGCCAGGAAAGATGGGTCCAGAGAGAGCAGAGGATCCAGGGATGCTGGCTCCAGAGGATGGGTCCAGAGAGGGCAGAAGTGCCAGGGAGGCTGGCTCCAGAGGATGGGTCCAGAGAGGGCAGAAGTGCCAGGGAGACTGGCTCCAGATGATTGGTCCAGAGAGGGCAGAGGTGCCAGGGAGGCTGCCTCCAGAGGATGGGTCCAGAGAGGGCAGAAGTGCCAGGGAGGCTGGCTCCAGATGATTGGTCCAGAGAGGGCAGAGGTGCCAGGGAGGCTGGCTCCAGAGGATGGGTCCAGAGAGGGCATAGGTGCCAGGGAGGCTGGCTCCAGAGGATGGGTCCAGAGAAAGCAGATGTGCTAGGGAGGCTGCCTCCAGAGGATGGCTCCAGAGAGGGCAGAGGTGCCAGGGAGGCTGCTTCCAGAGAGGGCAGAGGTGCCAGGGAGGCTGGCTCCAGAGAGGGTAGAGGGTCAGGGAGGCTGGCTGCAGAGAGGGCAGAGGATCTAGGGAGGCTGGCCCCAGAGGATGGGGCGAGAGAGAGCAGAGGCTCTAGGGAGGCTTCCTCCAGAGGATGGGTGCCAGGGAGGCTGGCTCCAGAGAGGCCAGTGGTGCCAGGGAGGCTGGCTCCAGGGAGGGCAGAGGTGCCTGGGAGGCTGGCTCCAGAGAGGGCAGTGTTGCCAGGGAGGCTAGCTCCAGAGAGGGCAGAGCATCCAGGGAGGATGGATCCAGAGGATGGGTCCAGAGAGGGCAGAGGTGCCAGGGAGGCTGGCTCCATAGAGGGCAGAAGATCCAGGCAGGCTGGCTCCAGAGGATGGGTCCAGAGAGGGCAGAGGTGCCAGGGAGGCTGGCTCCAGAGAGGGCAGAGGTGCCAGGTATGCTGGCTCCAGAGAGGGCAGAGGTGTCAGGGATGTTGGCTCCAGAGATTAGAGCGGTGCCAGTGAGGCGGGATCCAGAGAGGGCAGAGGATCCAGGGAGGCTGGCTCCAGAGGATTGGTCCAGAGAAGGCAGAGGTGCTAGTGAGCCTGCCTCCAGAGTATGGCTCCAGAGAGGGCAGAGGATCAAGGGATGCTGGGTGCAGGGTGGCTGGCTCCAGAGGCTGGCTCCAGAGATGGCAGAGGTGCTAGGGAAACTGGCTCCAGAAAGGGCAGTGTTGCCAGGGAGGCTGGCTCCAGGGAGGGCAGAGAATCCAGGAATGCTGGCTCCAGAGGATGGGTCCAGAGAGGGCAGAGGTGCCGGGGATGTTGGCTCCATAGAGGGCAGAGGATCCAGGGAGGCTGGCTCCAGAGGATGGGTCTAGAGAGGTCAGAAGTGCCAGGGATGCTGGCTCCAGAGGATGGGTCCAGACAGGGCAGAGGTGCCAGGGAGGCTGGCTCCAGAGAGGGCAGAGGTGCCAGGGAGGCTGACACCAGAGTGGGTAGAGGTTCCAGGGAGGCTGGCTCCAGAGCGGGTAAAGGTGCCAAGGAGGCTGGAGCCAGAGAGGGCAGAGGTGCCAAGGAGGCTGGCTCCAGAGAGGGCAGAGGTGACAGGGAGGCTGGCTCCGGAGCGGGTAAAGGTGCCAGGGAGGCTGGATCCAGAGAGGGCAGAGGTGCCAAGGAGGCTGGCTCCAGAAATGACAGAGGTGCCAGGGAGGCTGGGTCCAGGGAGGGCAGAGAATCCAGGGAGGCTGGCTCCAGAAATGGGAGAGGTACCAGGTAGGCTGGGTCCAGAGGATGGGTCCGGAGAGAGCAGAGGTGCCAGGGAGGCTGGCTCCAGAGGATGTGTCAAGAGAGGGCAGAGGTGCCAGGGAGGCTGGTTCCAGAGAGGGCAGAGGATCCAGGGAGGCTGGCTCCAGAAATGGGAGAGGTACCAGGTAGGCTGGGTCCAGAGGATGGGTCCGGAGAGAGCAGAGGTGCCAGGGAGGCTGGCTCCAGAGGATGTGTCAAGAGAGGGCAGAGGTGCCAGGGAGGCTGGTTCCAGAGAGGGCAGAGGTGCCAGGGAGGCTGGCTCCAGAGAGGGTAGAGGATCCAGGGAGGTTGGCTCCAGAGATGGCGGATGGTCAGGGAGGCTGGCTCCAGAGTGGGCAGACGATCCAGGGAGGCTGGCTCCAGAGGATGGCTCCAGAGTGGGAAGATGTGCCAGGGAGACTGACTCCAGAGGATGGGTCCACGATCCAGGGAGGCTGGCCCCAGAGGATGGGTGCCAGGGAGGCTGGCTCGAGAGAGGCCAGTGGTGCCAGGGAGGCTGGCTCTAGAGAGGGCAGAGGTGCCAGGGAGGCCTCCTCCAGAGGATGGGTGCCAAGGAGGCTGTCTCCAGAGAGGACAGAGGTGCCAGGGAGACTGGTTCCAGAGATGGCAGAGGTGCCAGGGAGGCTGGCTCCAGGGAGGGCAGTGTTGCCAGGGAGGCTGGCTCCAGAGAGGGCATAGGATCCAGGGATGCTGGCTCCAGAGGCTGGCTGTAGAGATGGCAGGGGTGCCAGGGAGGATGGCTCCAGAGAGGGCAGAGGATCCAGGGATTCTGGGTGCAGGGATGCTGGCTCCAGAGATGGCAGTGGTGCCAGGGAGGCTGGCTCCAGAGGATGGCTCCAGAGATGGCAGAGGTGCCAGGGAGGCTGGCTCCAGAGAGGGCAGAGGTGCCATGGAGGCTGGCTCCAGAGAGGGCAGAGGTGCCAGGGAGGCTGGCTCCAGAGAGGGCAGAGGTGCCATGGAGGCTGGCTCCAGAGAGGGCAGAGGTGCCAGGGAGACTGGCTCCAGAGAGGGCAGAGGTGTCAGGGATGCTGGGTGCAGGGAGGCTGGCTCCAGAGATGGCAGGGGTGCCAGGGAGGCTGGCTCCATAGAGGGCAGAAGTGTCAGGGATGTTGGCTCCATAGAGGGCAGAAGATCCAGGCAGGCTGCCTCCAGAGTATGGCTCCAGAGTGGGCGGAGGTGCCAGGAAGGCTGACACCAGAGGATGGGGTGAGAGAGAGCAGAGGCTCTAGGGAGGCTGCCTCCAGAGGATGGGTGCCAGGGAGGCTGACTCCAGAGAGGCCAGTGGTGCCAAGGAGGCTGGTTCCAGAGACGGCAGAGGTGCCAGGGAGGCTGGCTCCAGGGACAGGTGCCAGGGAGGCTAGCTCCAGAGAGGGCATAGGATCCAGGGATGCTGGCTCCAGAGGCTGGCTGTAGAGATGGCAGGGGTGCCAGGGAGGATGGCTCCAGAGAGGGCAGAGGATCCGGGGATGCTGGGTGCAGGGAGGCTGGCTCCAGAGGCTGGCTCCAGAGATGGCAGAGGTGCCAGGGAGACTGGCTCCAGAGAGGGCAGAGCCGCCAGGTAGTCTGGCTCCAGGGAGGGCAGAGAATCCAGTAATGCTGGCTCCAGAGGATGAGTTCAGAGAGGGCAGAGGTGCCAGGTAGGCTGGCTCCAGAGAGGGTAGAGGATCCAGGGAGGTTGGCTCCAGAGATGGCGGAGGGTCAGGGAGGCTGGCTCCAGAGTGGGCAGAGGATCCAGGGAGGCTGGCTCCAGAGGATGGCTCCAGAGTGGGCAGATGTGCCAGGGAGACTGACTCCAGAGGATGGGTCCACGATCCAGGGAGGCTGGCCCCAAAGGGAAGCTGGCTCGAGAGAGGCCAGTGGTGCCAGGGAGGCTGGCTCTAGAGAGGGCAGAGGTGCCAGGGAGGCTGACTCCAGAGAGGACAGAGGTGCCAGGGAGGCCTCCTCCAGAGGATGGGTGCCAAGGAGGCTGTCTCCAGAGAGGACAGAGGTGCCAGGGAGACTGGTTCCAGAGATGGCAGAGGTGCCAGGGAGGCTAGCTCCAGAGAGGGCATAGGATCCAGGGATGCTGGCTCCAGAGGCTGGCTGTAGAGATGGCAGGGGTGCCAGGGAGGATGGCTCCAGAGAGGGCAGAGGATCCAGGGATTCTGGGTGCAGGGATGCTGGCTCCAGAGATTGCAGTGGTGCCAGGGAGGCTGGCCCCTGAGGATGGGGTGAGAGAGAGCAGAGGCTCTAGGGAGGCTGCCTCCAGAGGATGGGTGCCAGGGAGGCTGGCTCCAGAGAGGCCAGTGGTGCCAGGGAGGCTGGCTCCAGAGAGGGCAGAGGTGCCAGGGAGGCTGACTCCAGAGAGGGCAGAGGTGCCAGGGAGGCTGGCTCCATAGAGGGCTGCGGATCAAGGGAGGCTGGCTCCAGAGGCTGGCTCCAGAGAGGGCAGAGGTGCCAGGGAGGCTGGCCCCAGAGGATGGGGTGAGAGAGAGCAGAGGCTCTAGGGAGGCTGCCTCCAGAGGATGGGTGCCAGGGAGGCTGGCTCCAGAGAGGCCAGTGGTGCCAGGGAGGCTGGATCCAGAGAGGGCAGAGGTGTCAGGGAGGCTGGCTCCAGAGAGGGCAGAGGTGCCTGGGATGTTGGCTCCATAGAGGGCAGAGGATCCAGGCAGCCTGGCTCCAGAGATTGGAGCTGTGCCAGGGAGGATGGGTCCAGAGAGCAGAGGATCCAGGGATGCTGGCTCCGGAGGATGGGTCCAGAGAGGGCAGAAGATCCAGAGAGGCTGGCTCCAGAGTATGGCTCCAGAGAGGGCAGAGGTGCCAGGGAGGCTGACTCCAGAGAGGGCAGAGGTGCCAGGGAGGCTGCCTCCAGAGGATGGGTGCCAAGGAGGCTGGCTCCAGAGGGGACAGAGGTGCCAGGGAGGCTGGCTCCAGGGACAGGTGCCAGGGAGGCTAGCTCCAGAGAGGGCATAGGATCCAGGGATGCTGGCTCCAGAGGCTGGCTGTAGAGATGGCAGGGGTGTCAGGGAGGATGGCTCCAGAGAGGGCAGAGGATCCAGGGAGGCTGGCTCCAGGGACAGGTGCCAGGGAGGCTAGCTCCAGAGAGGGCATAGGATCCAGGGATGCTGGCTCCAGAGGCTGGCTGTAGAGATGGCAGGGGTGCCAGGGAGGATGGCTCCAGAGAGGTCAGAGGATCCGGGGATGCTGGTTGCAGGGAGGCTGGCTCCAGAGGCTGGCTCCAGAGATGGCAGAGGGGCCAGGGAGACTGGCTCCAGAGAGGGCAGAGCCGCCAGGTAGTCTGGCTCCAGGGAGGGCAGAGAATCCAGTAATGCTGGCTCCAGAGGATGAGTTCAGAGAGGGCAGAGGTGCCAGGTAGGCTGGCTCCAGAGAGGGTAGAGGATCCAGGGAGGTTGGCTCCAGAGATGGCGGAGGGTCAGGGAGGCTGGCTCCAGAGTGGGCAGAGGATCCAGGGAGGCTGGCTCCAGAGGATGGCTCCAGAGTGGGCAGATGTGCCAGGGAGACTGACTCCAGAGGATGGGTGCACGATCCAGGGAGGCTGGCCCCAAAGGGAAGCTGGCTCGAGAGAGGCCAGTGGTGCCAGGGAGGCTGGCTCTAGAGAGGGCAGAGGTGCCAGGGAGGCTGACTCCAGAGAGGACAGAGGTGCCAGGGAGGCCTCCTCCAGAGGATGGGTGCCTAAGAGGCTGTCTCCAGATAGGACAGAGGTGCCAGGGAGACTGGTTCCAGAGATGGCAGAGGTGCCAGGGAGGCTAGCTCCAGAGAGGGCATAGGATCCAGGGATGCTGGCTCCAGAGGCTGGCTGTAGAGATGGCAGGGGTGCCAGGGAGGATGGCTCCAGAGAGGGCAGAGGATCCAGGGATGCTGGCTCCAGAGGCTGGCTCCAGAGATTGCAGTGGTGCCAGGGATGCTGGCCCCTGAGGATGGGGTGAGAGAGAGCAGAGGCTCTAGGGAGGCTGCCTCCAGAGGATGGGTGCCAGGGAGGCTGGCTCCAGAGAGGCCAGTGGTGCCAGGGAGGCTGGCTCCAGAGAGGGCAGAGGTGCCAGGGAGGCTGACTCCAGAGAGGGCAGAGGTGCCAGGGAGGCTGGCTCCATAGAGGGCTGAGGATCAAGGGAGGCTGGCTCCAGAGAGGGCAGAGGTGCCAGGGAGGCTGGCCCCAGAGGATGGGGTGAGAGAGAGCAGAGGCTCTAGGGAGGCTGCCTCCAGAGGATGGGTGCCAGGGAGGCTGGCTCCAGAGAGGCCAGTGGTGCCAGGGAGGCTGGATCCAGAGAGGGCAGAGGATCCAGGGAGGCTGGCTCCAGAGGATGGCTCCAGAGTGGGCAGATGTGCCAGGGAGACTGACTCCAGAGGATGGGTCCACGATCCAGGGAGGCTGGCCCCAAAGGGAAGCTGGCTCGAGAGAGGCCAGTGGTGCCAGGGAGGCTGGCTCTAGAGAGGGCAGAGGTGCCAGGGAGGCTGACTCCAGAGAGGACAGAGGTGCCAGGGAGGCCTCCTCCAGAGGATGGGTGCCAAGGAGGCTGTCTCCAGATAGGACAGAGGTGCCAGGGAGACTGGTTCCAGAGATGGCAGAGGTGCCAGGGAGGCTAGCTCCAGAGAGGGCATAGGATCCAGGGATGCTGGCTCCAGAGGCTGGCTGTAGAGATGGCAGGGGTGCCAGGGAGGATGGCTCCAGAGAGGGCAGAGGATCCAGGGATGCTGGCTCCAGAGGCTGGCTCCAGAGATTGCAGTGGTGCCAGGGATGCTGGCCCCTGAGGATGGGGTGAGAGAGAGCAGAGGCTCTAGGGAGGCTGCCTCCAGAGGATGGGTGCCAGGGAGGCTGGCTCCAGAGAGGCCAGTGGTGCCAGGGAGGCTGGCTCCAGAGAGGGCAGAGGTGCCAGGGAGGCTGACTCCTGAGAGGGCAGAGGTGCCAGGGAGGCTGGCTCCATAGAGGGCTGAGGATCAAGGGAGGCTGGCTCCAGAGAGGGCAGAGGTGCCAGGGAGGCTGGCCCCAGAGGATGGGGTGAGAGAGAGCAGAGGCTCTAGGGAGGCTGCCTCCAGAGGATGGGTGCCAGGGAGGCTGGCTCCAGAGAGGCCAGTGGTGCCAGGGAGGCTGGATCCAGAGAGGGCAGAGGTGTCAGGGAGGCTGGCTCCAGAGAGGGCAGAGGTGCCTGGGATGTTGGCTCCATAGAGGGCAGAGGATCCAGGCAGCCTGGCTCCAGAGATTGGAGCTGTGCCAGGGAGGATGGGTCCAGAGAGCAGAGGATCCAGGGATGCTGGCTCCGGAGGATGGGTCCAGAGAGGGCAGAGGATCCAGAGAGGCTGGCTCCAGAGTATGGCTCCAGAGAGGGCAGAGGTGCCAGGGAGGCTGACTCCAGAGAGGGCAGAGGTGCCAGGGAGGCTGCCTCCAGAGGATGGGTGCCAAGGAGGCTGGCTCCAGAGAGGACAGAGGTGCCAGGGAGGCTGGCTCCAGGGACAGGTGCCAGGGAGGCTAGCTCCAGAGAGGGCATAGGATCCAGGGATGCTGGCTCCAGAGGATGGCTGTAGAGATGGCAGGGGTGCCAGGGAGGATGGCTCCAGAGAGGGCAGAGGATCCAGGGATGCTGGGTGCAGGGAGGCTGGCTCCAGAGGCTGGCTCCAGAGATGGCAGAGGTGCCAGGGAGACTGGCTCCAGAGAGGGCAGAGCCGCAAGGTAGTCTGGCTCCAGGGAGGGCAGAGAATCCAGTAATGCTGGCTCCAGAGGATGCGTTCAGAGAGGGCAGAGGTGCCAGGGAGGCTGGGTGCAGGGTGGCTGGCTCCAGAGGCTGGCTCCAGAGCTGGCAGAGGTGCCAGGGAAACTGGCTCCAGAGAGGGCAGTGTTGCCAGGGAGGCTGGCTCCAGGGAGGGCATCCAGGAATGCTGGCTCCAGAGGATGGGTCCAGAGAGGGCAGAGGTGCCAGGGATGTTGGCTCCATAGAGGGCAGAGGATCCAGGCAGCCTGGCTCCAGAGATTGGAGCTGTGCCAGGGAGGATGGATCCAGAGAGGGCAGAGGTGCCAGAGAGGCTGGCTCCAGAGGATGGGTCCAGAGAGGGCAGAGGTGCCAGAGAGGCTGGCTCCAGAGGATTGGTCCAGATAGGGCAGAGGTGCCAGGGAGTCTGGCTCCAGAGAGGGCAGAGGTGCCAGGGAGGCTGACACCAGAGAGGGCAGAGGTGCCAGGGAGGCTGGCTCCAGAGCGGGTAAAGGTGTCAGGGAGGCTGGCTCCATAGAGGGCAAAGGTTTCAGGGAGGTTGGCTCCAGAGAGGGCAGAGGATCCAGAGAGGCTGGCTCCAGAAATGGGAGAGGTGCCAGGGAGGCTGGATCCAGAGAGGGCAGAGGTACCAAGTAGGCTGGCTCCAGAGGATGGGTCCAGAGAGGGCAGAGGTGCCAGGGAGGCTGGTTCCAGAGAGGGCAGAGGTGCCAGGGAGGCTGGCTCCAGAGAGGGTAGAGGATCCAGGGAGGTTGGCTCCAGAGATGGCGGAGGGTCAGGGAGGCTGGCTCCAGAGTGGGCAGAGGATCCAGGGAGGCTGGCTCCAGAGGATGGCTCCAGAGAGGGCAGATGTGCCAGGGAGACTGACTCCAGAGGATGGGTCCACGATCCAGGGAGGCTGGCCCCAGAGGATGGGTGCCAGGGAGGCTGGCTCGAGAGAGGCCAGTGGTGCCAGGGAAGCTGGCTCTAGAGAGGGCAGAGGTACCAGGGAGGCTGACTCCAGAGAGGACAGAGGTGCCAGGGAGGCCTCCTCCAGCGGATGGGTGCCAAGGAGGATGTCTCCAGAGAGGACAGAGGTGCCAGGGAGACTGGTTCCAGAGGTGGCAGAGGTGCCAGGGAGGCTGGCTGCAGGGAGGGCAGAGGTGCCAGGGAGGCTAGCTCCAGAGAGGGCATAGGATCCAGGGATACTGGCTCCAGAGGCTGGCTGTAGAGATGGCAGGGGTGCCAGGGAGGATGGCTCCAGAGAGGGCAGAGGATCCAGGGATTCTGGGTGCAGGGATGCTGGCTCCAGAGATGGCAGTGGTGCCAGGGAGGCTGGCTCCAGAGGCTGGCTCCAGAGAGGGCAGTGTTGCCAGGGAGGCTGGCTCCAGGGAGGGCAGAGAATCCGGGAATGCTGGCTCCAGAGGATGGGTCCAGAGAGGACAGAGGTGCCAGGGAGGCTGGCTCCAGGGACAGGTGCCAGGGAGGCTAGCTCCAGAGAGGGCATAGGATCCAGGGATGCTGGCTCCAGAGGATGGCTGTAGAGATGGCAGGGGTGCCAGGGAGGATGGCTCCAGAGAGGGCAGAGGATCCAGGGATGCTGGGTGCAGGGAGGCTGGCTCCAGAGGCTGGCTCCAGAGATGGCAGAGGTGCCAGGGAGACTGGCTCCAGAGAGGGCAGAGCCGCAAGGTAGTCTGGCTCCAGGGAGGGCAGAGAATCCAGTAATGCTGGCTCCAGAGGATGCGTTCAGAGAGGGCAGAGGTGCCAGGGAGGCTGGGTGCAGGGTGGCTGGCTCCAGAGGCTGGCTCCAGAGCTGGCAGAGGTGCCAGGGAAACTGGCTCCAGAGAGGGCAGTGTTGCCAGGGAGGCTGGCTCCAGGGAGGGCATCCAGGAATGCTGGCTCCAGAGGATGGGTCCAGAGAGGGCAGAGGTGCCAGGGATGTTGGCTCCATAGAGGGCAGAGGATCCAGGCAGCCTGGCTCCAGAGATTGGAGCTGTGCCAGGGAGGATGGATCCAGAGAGGGCAGAGGTGCCAGAGAGGCTGGCTCCAGAGGATGGGTCCAGAGAGGGCAGAGGTGCCAGAGAGGCTGGCTCCAGAGGATTGGTCCAGATAGGGCAGAGGTGCCAGGGAGTCTGGCTCCAGAGAGGGCAGAGGTGCCAGGGAGGCTGACACCAGAGAGGGCAGAGGTGCCAGGGAGGCTGGCTCCAGAGCGGGTAAAGGTGTCAGGGAGGCTGGCTCCATAGAGGGCAAAGGTTTCAGGGAGGTTGGCTCCAGAGAGGGCAGAGGATCCAGAGAGGCTGGCTCCAGAAATGGGAGAGGTGCCAGGGAGGCTGGATCCAGAGAGGGCAGAGGTACCAAGTAGGCTGGCTCCAGAGGATGGGTCCAGAGAGGGCAGAGGTGCCAGGGAGGCTGGTTCCAGAGAGGGCAGAGGTGCCAGGGAGGCTGGCTCCAGAGAGGGTAGAGGATCCAGGGAGGTTGGCTCCAGAGATGGCGGAGGGTCAGGGAGGCTGGCTCCAGAGTGGGCAGAGGATCCAGGGAGGCTGGCTCCAGAGGATGGCTCCAGAGAGGGCAGATGTGCCAGGGAGACTGACTCCAGAGGATGGGTCCACGATCCAGGGAGGCTGGCCCCAGAGGATGGGTGCCAGGGAGGCTGGCTCGAGAGAGGCCAGTGGTGCCAGGGAAGCTGGCTCTAGAGAGGGCAGAGGTACCAGGGAGGCTGACTCCAGAGAGGACAGAGGTGCCAGGGAGGCCTCCTCCAGCGGATGGGTGCCAAGGAGGATGTCTCCAGAGAGGACAGAGGTGCCAGGGAGACTGGTTCCAGAGGTGGCAGAGGTGCCAGGGAGGCTGGCTGCAGGGAGGGCAGAGGTGCCAGGGAGGCTAGCTCCAGAGAGGGCATAGGATCCAGGGATACTGGCTCCAGAGGCTGGCTGTAGAGATGGCAGGGGTGCCAGGGAGGATGGCTCCAGAGAGGGCAGAGGATCCAGGGATTCTGGGTGCAGGGATGCTGGCTCCAGAGATGGCAGTGGTGCCAGGGAGGCTGGCTCCAGAGGCTGGCTCCAGAGAGGGCAGTGTTGCCAGGGAGGCTGGCTCCAGGGAGGGCAGAGAATCCGGGAATGCTGGCTCCAGAGGATGGGTCCAGAGAGGGCAGAGGTGCCAGGGAGGCTGGCTCCAGAGAGTCAGTCAAAATACTTTATTGCAATAACTTAATATCATATAAAGACAATGGCAAAGTACAGATTATTTAGAATACATGTGCAATAAATACATGATTAAAAAACAGTTAAAATACATAAAAAGGGATAAAAGTCATACAAAAGATCATACATATAGTGCAATATGCGGGGTACCAAGATCCCCAAAATACGACAGATCTAAAACCAAATATGTCACTGTTACTAGTCCTATAACAGTCACAAAGTGCCTTTTGTAATACTCAGTTTATGCTATTGAGGGAGGATTATTCTATTCTTTAACCTAATGTTCCTGCTCCTGATGGCACTCACTAGGAAACTGGCCACATGGAACATAATCCTAGGAGTCTGTAACAGCTGTAAATAAATGAGAGCAGGTTTTGCTTGAATAAATCCAGCCTCCTTTAGAATGGGCACAAGAAACTTCCTCCTCGCCTCAATGTAATGCTCACAGAACATCGCTAAGTGCATGGTATTTTGTTCGGAGAAATGATCACAGGAACATGGTAACGCCTTTTCTGGGGTATTCCATACAGGATAAAAACCAAGATTAAAATGTATCAAATTAAAACGAAACCGTGTTAAAATAAACCTGTGGTACGGATGGGTCACCGTGTTCAAGAAGCTCTCTGGGCCGTCATGTATAGATAATATTATACTGACCCTAACGCTTGGTTTTTTCATCTCACTCTCTTCTCTTTCCAGGGATAAAAGCTCAATCATTGCACACTTTGTTAATGCAATATCTTTGGGTGTTATGGACTCTATTGCTGAGTATAACTCTGGCCTCCCCATCTTGGTGAAATGTTCCTTACTGTAAGTCAACCACTTAATGTTATTAACGTTATCCAAACACAGACAATCTTTCATAATAATGTGGTTTAGGGGAATTTCTTTATTAAGCCACATCTTCAGCCAAGCTACAAGAGGTGCTGTTTTTATCAAGTCTGTGATGTAGCCTTCCCCAAGTTCCAAGTGTACAGTGTAGGACGGAGTCGACTGTGGGACACCAAGAACAGATCTGAAAAATTTATTTTCCATGATCTGTAGGGGGTCTAAGCCCCTGTAGCCCCATATTGAGCTGCCATAAGATGCAACAGAGATACATTTAGCATTATAGATTTTCATTATGGCTGCAATAGGCCTACCGCCCAGTTTTTTAGAGAACCCCTGGAGTGCTGAAGATGTTCTTGCTAACGAGGTTACTCTGTTCTTTAGCTGTGGGCCCCAGTTACCCTTTTCATCGAATGTAATCCCTAGGTAAGGGAAGGAAGCTACTCGAGCCAGCTTCTCCCGTCCGCAAAAAAAAGTTTTATGGCAGTTTTTCCTTGCTGCGCTACCCATAAACATAATTTGGGATTTCTTCGCATTTATTTTTAAATCAAGTGAGCCCATAAAGATTTCAAAGGCGTCCAAAAGACGTTGGAGCCCCCCCCCCCCCCCCAGAGAGGGCAGAGGTGCCATGGAGGCTGGCTCCAGAGAGGGCAGAGGTGTCAGGGACGTTGGCTCCAGAGAGGGCAGAGGATCCAGGGATGCTGGGTGCAGGGAGGCTGGCTCCAGAGATGGCGGGGGTGCCAGGGAGGCTGGCTCCAGAGAGGACAGAGGATCCAGGGAGGCTGGCCACGGTGGATGGGTCCAGAGAGAGCAGAGGATCCAGGGAGGCTGGCTCCAGAGAGGGCAGAGGTACCAGGTAGGCTGGCTCCAGGGAGGGCAGAGGAACCAGGTAGGCTGGCTCCAGAGGATGGGTCCAGAGAGAGCAGTGGATCCACGGAGGCTGGCTCCAGAGAGGGCAGAGGTACCAGGTAGGCTGGCTCCAGGGAGGGCAGAGGTACCAGGTAGGCTGGCTCCAGAGGATGGGTCCAGAGAGAGCAGTGGATCCAGGGAGGCTGGCATCACCAGCACCAGGGATTGCCTGCATAAAGTGTCAACTTCCTCCAATAAATGTGCATCAGGAAGACTGACACCAGGGTCCCTGCACCCATAGAAATGGTGATGGATAAACCTCTGCTGTAGTTGCCGCTGTAAGAGCAAGTAGGCCTGGCCTACACCTCCATTACTTCACCCCATGGAGGATGTGTGGGATTACCCTCTGGGTACACACAGCAAGGAGCCAATGCTTCACTCCATGGAGTTGGTGTGGGGTCAATGTCTGGGGGATCATGGAAAGCAGACAACTTTTCTGTAATGATGAATTCCAGTAGCCGAGATGTACTTTCAGCTGATTTATTAAGTCTTGGTTACAAGCTGGTAAATTCATGTAGAACAGCCCCACCAGGAGCAGGCTGCTACTGCTCGCCCAAACTTCATCTGTCCACCTCACGGGCACCCAAGCATTCCATGTATATCCATCACACCAACATTCCACGCAGCACATTCACACTGGCTGAGCAGCTAGGGAGAAAGTAACAGGGTCCTGGTTTGCAGTTTTATTTGTCTCCAGAGCAGTCTAGTTATGATAGAATGCTATTAGCACGGTTGAGAACGGGCAGGTATTTTAGGATGCTCACACATCCAGACATCAATGACTGGTCTAAAAACCTAATTAATTGCCCATGCGACGACCTCTCCGCGCAATCAACAATACATTGCATTCTATTCTGTAAATTCTATGTGTGGGAAAGGAGAAGATATTTAATCCCCCTGTTAAAATCTTGGGGCTTAAGACAGTGCAGACCGGCCCTATTTAAGATTCTTTTATTGCAGGATGAAATGACCATTAATTCTGTATCAAAATTCATAAAATTTGCAATAAGATGCAGAGCTACCATGGGTTAAATGAATTTTTTGAACTGTAAATAGGATTTACCAATGAGTTTGTAAAGTATTTATGAAGGTGAACTGTATTTACGCACCCAAACGTACTATAGAGACATTTTTTATATGTCTTTTTTACTCTATTATAGATTTTATTTAATGAATAATTGAAATTTTTAAACTGTATGAATTTGTATGTGCTTATATGATTTTATATGAAATCGAATAAAGCTATCTTTGACTTGACTTGACTTGAACAGAATAATTACATACACAGGATACTACATCTTCACTCCATGGAGGCGGTGTGGGATTAGTGTCTGGGTAAACACGGCAAGGAGCCAAGGTTTCACTCCATGGAGGAGATTATGTGTGATTACTGTGTTAGGGAACATGGAAAGCAGCCCAGGCTTCACTCCATGGAGGACCTATGGGATTACTGTCTGGGTAAACACGGTGTGTGATTACTGTCTGTGGGAACATGAAAATGAGCCGGGGCTTCACTCCATGGAGGACATGTGGGATTAATGTCTGTGGGAACATGTAAAGGAGCCAAGGCTTCACTCCATGGAGGACATGTGGGTTTACACTCTGTGGGAACATGGAAAGGAGCCAGGGCTTTACTCCATGGAGGACATGTGGTGTTACACTCTGTTGGAACATGTTGGAATATTTGTCTATTGGGGGGTCGTTCCCAACTCCCATTATATTTATTCTGAAAGTAGTTCTCTTTTAAAAAAGGGTAAGTTTTGTCTTCTGCGTACATCTCAATATCTTTTTTCAGCTTGTTAGTTTTTTTGTTTATCAAGTAGGTACTGTAACCCTCAACGTCTCTATTAATATCGGCCAGCTTTTTCTTGGCCTCTTCTAGGGCCGGGCAATTTTTAAGTTCATCTTCAAGTTTGTCGATCTCTTCCTTTTCTAGGATGAGTAGGCCCTGCGCTGTTTCGATGATTAAGAGCATCCAGTCTCTACTGCACCTATTTGAGATTAGTGCCCAGGTTTCAAGGAACTTCCTGTTCTCTGTGAATACTCCCGGTTCATTACGAACCTGTAATCCAATGGGTATAATACCAGATGTTAAATATTCTACTAGGAAGTCAGCATGGGCTTCCGTTCGGATTAATTTTTTCTTCAGATTCACAAGCTTACCCCAGTTTTCCCCTTTACCTGAGGCTACTGTGATCCTATTCCCACTTTTGGTACTTATAATGCGGTGGAGTTGGTCTTCACTGAAACCAAATGTTTTAATTTTATCCATCAGGGCTAAACGTCCCTGGGGATATAGATATTGGGCTCAAAGGCAAAATACAACTCTCCAGTCCAAAGGACCGTTCACAGAATCTCTAATAAAAGAGAGAGGGACCCCGAAACCAAAGGGATAGGGTTCCACAATTGACGTTAGTCAGAAAGAAATTCCCTTTGGGTAAAGTAACAATAGTACATAAGTACTTACAGGCATACAAACAACCATTTAAGCAACCCACATACCACACGGAAGCAATGTAGACAGATGCAACAGACAATGTATGTGAAAACACTCTAAAAATATTTCAAATTATAAAAACAATTTATTCAGGATACATTACATTAAATAAAAACAGAAATTGGGAAACACACAAGGACGGTGCAATAATCAATAAAAACAACATTCAAGTAAAAAGGAGTATACAGGGAAAAAGGATAGAACTCAATCAAAAGACAACGATTTTGAATTCCTCCTTAGTTTGTATTCCCAGATTCGCTCCTTAGGCGTCGACGCGTTTCGGCGGTGTATTCATTTTAATCCGCCTTCATCAGGACAATAATAACGTTTCCCAAATAATTTCTGAAATTTAAATGAGACCAATCTTAAGCTTACTTACTAAAGACAGAAGATCTACTCAATGTCCAGAAATCTAAAGTCACAGTCTTTAAAAAACGTAATGTTTCCAACTCATTATACTAACATACATATATATACATTGCTTCCAAACCAGAACACATAGTACATTAATCATGCTCATATAAGTATACAACATTCATAGCCTGACAGTAGTAGTTCAACACTTTTGTTAATCATCACATCGTTAAGGGCATTGAAATATATATGTTCATGCCTAAGTAAGAATCCAGGAACATTTGATTTTCCATGAGTATTGGTGTGCTGCATTAACCAAAACTTAACATAATAGAGGTGGCGCGAAAAGAGAGCAATGATACATCACCTACCTCTGACAAGAGATATGTCTGACAGATATTGTAAGGGGTATTCAGCCTCCTTATCGTCAAATCAAGATATTCGTCCAGCGAATTCTTTTTTCTATATGTACAGACACCTAGTCAGGAAAAATGAATATATTGAAGGTTGGCCCTCTAACTACCATGGCACAGGATTCACAAGGAACTTAGCTAATGTGTATCCTTTTTTTTCCACACAAACTTTAGAGCAGTTAGTTACTCAATACTCTCTTCTATTTTGCTATGCCCATTAATTTGTACTTTGGAGGATAGGCATGTCCCAGATTATATCTGATCTGGATACTATAGTCGAGCAGAGAAGGGGGTAAATGTTTATAAATAACAGGGAGGCGGCCTCAATTGAAAGCTCAATGCCTGTTAGTAACCCGGTGCTCTTATGGATAGCGTATACGTTCATTAAGCAAAAAATTTATACTCCAAGTACTTACTAGTCAAAAATTAGTAGTATGAGGCGTAAATACGTCTTTCAGACTCATGGAGATCTCCAGCTAAGTGGCTGGTAGCTGAGGAAATATATATACATAAGAACAGGCCATTACTAGCTGAATGCTACGAAGTAAAGGATAATTGCTATTCAGAGATCTAAAGGCATACTTACAAATAGTTAAAAAGCTAGTACGTAAACACGCAGTAATGATGTATTCAGTTCCAACTTCAGTCTCTTTTGATCAGGCTTTTACACGATTTAGTAACAGCATGGGTTCAGGGAGTTGTAATCCAAAGGTACCCGCTGTACGAGGGAAATCCTCTTTGTGAGCCCTGCATATTGTAACAAGAAAAGGGCAAATACCCTCGTTATAAGCGTGTTCTTAAAACGCTAGCGCAATAAAGTCTAAAGCCCCCATTCAGTGCAGTTACCTTGGGCGCTTTGGTCGCGGACATCCTGCGTGCTTCTGTTCGTCTTCCCGGCTAGCAGCGTCTAGGAGAGACACGCAAATTTAAATACCCAGCATTTACGCGGGTGTTTGTTGATGACGAAAGCGGAAATAATAGAACGGGAAAACAGACTACCCGTGCTACTAGCCACGTTAGTTAGAAGGTGACGTTTAATTATTAGGAATTATCTTTGTCATGATTAAAACGTTATGTGGTTCTACAACAAACTGATATAGCGGTTAGTATTGTAATTCATATTTACTGACCGTCTTGAAAAACTAATTTAAGAAGGAATTCTTTTGTTGTTCGTTTTATTTTAATTTTAATTTTATTTTAAATTTTAAATTTTAAAGGGTCGCTAATGAAAAGATCACAAATGTAGGTCATTATTTTAGACATGAAACCTAAGTACTATGGGCACCAACCTTATATTAACAGAATAATCTGTTTTTATAATAGGGGACACCCTGTATTGTATACATCCAAAATGTCTAAATACTGATGGTCTGAACGTATTATACAGCCAATAGAGACAATGATTGTCCTATGTAGCTCCAATAATCCGCTCCCATTCTTCTCTTGAATTAAGACCCTTCTTGACAGTGTCCAGAAAAGAGATGTACCATTGCTCCCTCTCCTTTCTCCTTGCGACCATATTGCCACTTCTTTTACCAATTTTGATTTTTTTCTAATATAAACCAGCCAAATTCTGAATCCTTATGGCCCTTTTCTAAAAAATGGGCCACAATTGGAGCAGTGATTTTTTCCGTTCTCACGGCTGATCTGTGTTCCTGAAGTCTTGTTCGTACTTCTCTCCCTGTTTCTCCAACATAAGATAGGCCACATGGGCACTGCAGTAAATAGATGACGTTTTTACTTCTACAGTTATTGTGGGTCTTACATGTTATTTTTCTCGAATTACAGACAATATCTGGTCCCACAATACATTGATTGCACATGTTACAGCTCCCACATTTCGTTGTACCAATAACCTTTGTGCCATCAATAGTTCTTTGTTTCTCAACTGATTCATCTTTATAGGTATGAACCAATAGATCACGAAGGTTGCTGTTCTTTTTGAATGCGAATAAGGGCTTTTCTAAAACTACATCTTCTTCGTGATTCAGAATGTGCCAGTGCCTATTCACAATGTTTTTTATTTGGTTACTCATGTTTGAAAATTTACTAACAAATACAACCTTATTGAGGGGCTTCTTTTCCTTAGGGGTATTGTGAATCAAAGCGTCCCGGTCAAAAAAGCGTGCCCTTTTCATAGAATTTGAAAGAAGAACTAAGGAGGAATTCAAAATCGTTGTCTTTTGATTGAGTTCTATCCTTTTTCCCTGTATACTCCTTTTTACTTGAATGTTGTTTTTATTGATTATTGCACCGTCCTTGTGTGTTTCCCAATTTCTGTTTTTATTTAATGTAATGTATCCTGAATAAATTGTTTTTATAATTTGAAATATTTTTAGAGTGTTTTCACATACATTGTCTGTTTCATCTGTCTACATTGCTTCCGTGTGGTATGTGGGTTGCTTAAATGGTTGTTTGTATGCCTGTAAGTACTTATGTACTATTGTTTCTTTCTGACTAACGGGAACATGAAAATGAGCCGGGGCTTCACTCCATGGAGGACATGTGGGATTAATGTCTGTGGGAACATGTAAAGGAACCAAGGCTTCACTCCATGGAGGACATGTGGGTTTACACTCTGTGGGAACATGGAAAGGAGCCAGGGCTTTACTCCATGGAGGACATGTGGGGTTACACTCTGTTGGAACATGGAAAGGAGCCAGGGCTTCACTCCATGGAGGACATGTGGGGTTACACTCTGTTGGAACATGGAAAGGAGCCAGGGCTTTACTCCATGGAGGACATGTGGGATTACACTCTGTGGGAACATGGAAAGGAGCCAGGGCTTCACTCCATGAAGGACATGTGGGTTTACACTCTGTGGGAACATGGCAAGGAGCCAGGGCTTCACTCCATGGAGGACATGTGGGTTTACACTCTGTGGGAACATGGCAAGGAGCCAGGGCTTTACTCCATGGAGGACATGTGGGGTTACACTCTGTTGGAACATGGAAAGGAGCCAGGGCTTCACTCCATGGAGGACATGTGGGGTTACACTCTGTGGGAACATGGAAAGGAGCCAGGGCTTTACTCCATGGAGGACATGTGGGATTACACTCTGTGGGAACAAGGAAAGGAGCCAGGGCTTCACTCCATGGAGGACATGTGGGGTTACACTCTGTTGGAACATGGAAAGGAGCCAGGGCTTCACTCCATGGAGGACATGTGGGTTTACACTCTGTGGGAACATGGAAAGGAGCCAAGTCTTCACTCCATGGATGACATGTGGAATTACTGTCTGGGTAAACACGGTGAGGGATTACTGTCTGGGGGAACATGGAAAGGAGCCAAGGCTTCACTCCATGGAGGACATGTGGGATTACACTGTTGGAACATGGAAAGGAGCCAGGGCTTCACTCCATGGAGGACATGTGGGATTACTGTCTGGGTAAACATGGCAAGGAGCCAACGCTTCACTCCATTAAGAGGACATGTGGGATTACTGTCTGTGGGAACATGAAAATGAGCCGGGGCTTCACTCCATGGAGGACATGTGGGATTAATGTCTGTGGGAACATGTAAAGGAGCCAAGGCTTCACTCCATGGAGGACATGTGGGATTAATGTCTGTGGGAACATGGAAATGAGCCAAGGATTCACTCCATGAAGGACATGTGGGATTAATGTCTGTGGGAACATGTAAAGGAGCCAAGGCTTCACTCCATGGAGGACATGTGGGATTAATGTCTGTGGGAACATGTAAAGGAGCCAAGGCTTCACTCCATGGAGGACTGTGGGAACATGTAAAGGAGCCAAGGCTTCACTCCATGGAGGACTGTGGGAACATGTAAAGGAGCCAAGGCTTCACTCCATGGAGGACTGTGGGAACATGGAAATGAGCCAAGGATTCACTCCATGAAGGACATGTGGGATTAATGTCTGTGGGAACATGTAAAGGAGCCAAGGCTTCACTCCATGGAGGACTGTGGGAACATGTAAAGGAGCCAAGGCTTCACTCCATGGAGGACTGTGGGAACATGTAAAGGAGCCAAGGCTTCACTCCATGGAGGACATGTGGGGCTACACTCTGTTGGAACATGGAAAGGAGCCAAGGCATCACTCCATGGAGGACATGTGGGTTTACACTCTGTGGGAACATGGCAAGGAGCCAGGGCTTTACTCCATAGAGGACATGTGGGATTACTGTCTGTGGGAACATGGAAAGGAGCCAAGGATTCACTCCATGGAGGACATGTGGGATTACACTCTTGGGAACAGGGAAAGGAGCCAGTGCTTCACTCCATGGAGGACATGTGGGATTACTGTCTGGGTAAACATGGCAAGGAGCCAAAGCTTCACTCCATTAAGAGGACATGTGGGATTACTGTCTGTGGGAACATGAAAATGAGCCGGGGCTTCACTCCATGGAGGACATGTGGGATTAATGTCTGTGGGAACATGTAAAGGAGCCAAGGCTTCACTCCATGGAGGACATGTGGGTTTACACTCTGTGGGAACATGGCAAGGAGCCAGGGCTTTACTCCATAGAGGACATGTGGGATTACTGTCTGTGGGAACATGGAAAGGAGCCAAGGATTCACTCCATGGAGGACATGTGGGATTACACTCTGTGGGAACATGGAAAGGAGCCAAGTCTTCACTCCATGGATGACATGTGGAATTACTGTCTGGGAAAACACGGTGTGTGATTACTGTCTGGGGGGACATGGAAAGGAGCCTAGGCTTCACTCCATGGAGGACATGTGGGATTACACTCTGTGGGAACATGGAAAGGAGCCAGGGCTTTACTCCATGGAGGACATGTGGGATTACACTCTGTGGGAACATGGAAAGGAGCCAGGGCTTCACTCCATGGAAGACACATGGAATTACACTCTGTGGGAACATGGAAAGGAGCCAGGGGTTCACTCCACTGGGGTGACTAGCCTGACTTCGTGTGAAGCGGTCGCTCCACCCTTCCTCCTGACTACATAGCGCTGTAACCGGTATCGTAGCGCTGATCCCCCACCACTGCCACAGCCTAAATTTAATACTATTTGTATCGCATTAGCACCCGCTCTGCTGCGTAGCGCTCCACATTGCTTTGTGTGTCTTAAATAGCTAAAGTGCGAACGCTCCGCATTGCCTTGCCTACTTCGCATATCTGTCTTGTGTACGCTCCGCATTGCTTTTAAATTTGCATTTCATTTCAATTGTGCCCGTGTGTTAACTCGCATTACCCACATTGCCCCTGATTTGTGCCCACAGCGTCCTGTTTTCCCTGTTGTTGTTTCATCCATTTTGTTGTGCCTGCAGCCCGTCCCTCCCCCTACGCTCCCGCCTCCCAGCTCCCCCTCCCACCCACGAGTCACCAGGACCGGCCCGGCTGGGAAACTCTGTGACCAGCCTGACTTCGTGTGAAGCGGTCGCTCCACCCTTCCTCCTGACTACATAGCGCTGCAACCGGTATCGTAGCGCTGATCCCCCACCACTGCCACAGCCTAAATGTAATACTATTTGTATCGCATTAGCACCCGCTCTGCTGCGTAGCGCTCCACATTGCTTTGTGTGTCTTAAATAGCTAAAGTGCGAACGCTCCGCATTGCCTTGCCTACTTCGCATATCTGTCTTGTGTACGCTCCGCATTGCTTTTAAATTTGCATTTCATTTCAATTGTGCCCGTGTGTTAACTCGCATTACCCACATTGCCCCTGATTTGTGCCCACAGCGTCCTGTTTTCCTGTTGTTGTTTCATCCATTTTGTTGTGCCTGCAGCCCGTCCCTCCCCCTACGCTCCCGCCTCCCAGCTCCCCCTCCCACCCACGAGTCACCAGGACCGGCCCGGCTGGGAAACTCTGTGACCAGCCTGACTTCGTGTGAAGCGGTCGCTCCACCCTTCCTCCTGACTACATAGCGCTGCAACCGGTATCGTAGCGCTGATCCCCCACCACTGCCACAGCCTAAATGTAATACTATTTGTATCGCATTAGCACCCGCTCTGCTGCGTATCGCTCCACATTGGTTTGTGTGTCTTAAATAGCTAAAGTGCGAACGCTCCGCACTGCCTTGCCTACTTCGCATATCTGTCTTGTGTACGCTCCGCATTGCTTTTAAATTTGCATTTCATTTCAATTGTGCCCGTCTGTTAACTCGCATTACCCACATTGCCCCTGATTTGTGCCCACAGCGTCCTGTTTTCCCTGTTGTTGTTTCATCCATTTTGTTGTGCCTGCAGCCCGTCCCTCCCCCTACGCTCCCGCCTCCCAGCTCCCCCTCCCACGCTCCGCCCCCCTCCACTTCTCCATTTATGTCAGATGCACCCACGCGCAGCGGTCGCGCCGAAGGTGCGCCAAAGGTAAGCCCGTCTGCGTCCGTCCGCGCCTGGACCGCACCCAGCGCCAGACCCCCTGATCCCCGCCGCTCCCAACCCCCTCGATTCACATATGATGCCGCTACTCTCCTCGCCCTCAACCCCGGACGCGCACCACACTGCTGCGAAGCCACCCCAGGACGTACCCACGGCCCATTCGCCTGCCTCTCCTGCAAGCTCAACTGTTTCAGGACCCTCACCAAACCCACGTCCTCCACACACAGCTCCGAACCCAACAGCCTGAAGTGCATCCTACTGAACACCCGCTCGGTCCACAGACATGCAACAGAATTCTGGGACCTAATCGACAATGAGTCACCTGACATCGCCTTCCTTACTGAAACATGGATGAACACATCTTCTGCTCCCGACATCGCCATAGCCATACCGGACACTTACAAGATTATTCGAAAAGACCGCACCGATCAAACAGGAGGAGGCCTCGCCATCGTCCACAGAAACACCATCAAAATCACAACCAGTTCCGACGACAATCTTATAACCGCCGAACATCTCCACTTTCAGATCCACACCGACCCCAGAACCACCCTTAGAGGCACCCTCATTTACAGGCCTCCAGGCTCCCGCACTCAATTCAGCGATGACATCTCGGACTTCGTCAGCCCGCACGCCCTCGCCTCCGAAAACTACATTCTTCTAGGAGACCTCAACTACCACCTTGAAAACATACTCGACAGCAACACCACCACCCTTCTGGACAACCTGGCCAACCTCGGACTCAAACAACTTGTTGACACCCCCACCCATGTAGCCGGACACACGCTCGACCCTATCTTCACCTCCAGCAAACACATCTCCTTCGATCGCACCACAGCTCTCCACTGGACGGACCACAGCTGTGTTCACTTCAGCTACAAAACCACCCTGACCCACAACAGCCCACAACCTATTCCCCGAAGAAACTGGAACAAAATCACCTCCGAACAACTCCTCACATCACTCAACCAAAACCCCCCCACCCTCTCATCGGACCCAAACCAAGCGGCCACCAATCTCAAGCAATGGATCACCCACAGCGCTGACGAATTAGCACCCTTGAAAAAGCACCAGATCAAATCAACCAGCAAAAAGGCTCCCTGGTTCAATGATGACCTTAAAAATTCCAAGAAGCTATGCCGCACCCTGGAGAAAACATGGAGAAATAACCCAACCACCGACAACATGTCCACCCTCAAGGCAGCCACCCGCAAACACCACCAACTGATTCGATCCGCCAAGAAATCAGCATTCAAGGATCGTCTCGACAACAACACCCATAACAGCAAGGAACTCTTCAATATCGTCAAAGAATTCACCAACCCCACCGCAGCATCCAACGACATCACTCCCTCCCAAGACCTCTGCGATGCGCTATCCTCCTTCTTCTACAACAAAATTGCCGACATCCACAACAGCTTCAAGAACTCTCCCAGCGATCAACCCGCCACACCCCTCCAGACCCTACTCCCCCTACTAACAACCTCAGTGCCTGGAACACAATCACCACTGAAGACACCATTCGCCTCATGAACTCAATCCACTCTGGCTCGCCTTCTGACCCCTGTACCCACCACATCTTCAACAAAGCTGACTCCATCATCGCACCCCAACTCCGCGATGTCATCAACTGCTCTTTCAACTCTGCCACCTTTCCAGAAAGCTGGAAACACGCCGAACTCAGCGCCCTTCTGAAAAAACCCACAGCAGACCCCTCAGAACTGAAAAACTACCGACCCATATCCCTCCTCCCATTCCCGGCCAAAGTCATCGAGAAAGCCGTCAACAGCCAACTCGCTGCCTTCCTTGAATCCAACAACTCCCTTGATCCATCTCAATCCGGGTTTCGAGCCAAACACAGCACCGAAACCGCCATCATTGCAGCGACCGACGACATCCGATCACTCCTGGACAACGGTGAAACAGTGGCCCTCATCCTACTCGACCTTTCCGCCGCTTTCGACACAGTCTGCCACAGCACCCTTATACAACGCCTCAGCAACATCGGCATACAAGGAAAAGCCTTGGACTGGAGCACCTCATTCCTCGCTGGGAGAACTCAAAGAGTCCGACTTCCCCCATTCTACTCAGAGGCCACCGAAGTCATCTGTGGCGTACCCCAAGGATCCTCACTCAGTCCCACCCTCTTCAACATCTACATGAGTCCTCTCGCCTCCATCGCGCATCAACACAACCTCAACATCATCTCTTACGCCGACGACACCCAGCTAATCCTTTCCCTCACCAAAGACCCCAACACAGCCAAATCCAATCTTCACGAAGGCATGAAAGAAGTAGCCGAATGGATGAAACAGAGCCGCCTAAAACTCAACTCAGACAAAACCGAGGTGCTCATCCTAGGATCCTCCCCCTCAGCTTGGGACGACTCTTGGTGGCCTTCCGCTCTAGGCACAGCACCCACACCCACAGACCACGCACGCAACCTGGGCTTCATCCTGGACTCCTCTCTCTCGATGTCCAGACAAGTCAACGCCGTCTCGTCCTCCTGCTTCAACGTCCTTCGCATTCTCAAAAAGATCTTCCGCTGGATCCCACTCGAGACAAGAAAGACTGTCACCCATGCTCTGGTCACGAGTCGACTGGACTATGGTAACACACTTTACGCCGGAATCACAACAAAATTACAGAAAAAACTCCAACGTATCCAAAACGCGTCAGCGAGACTCATATTAGACATCCCGCGCCAAGATCATATCTCCGGACATCTAAAAGACCTTCATTGGCTCCCCGTCAACAAAAGAATTACTTTCCGCCTTCTCACCCACGCACACAAAGCCCTCTACAATCTAGGACCCGAATGCCTCAACACTCGACTGTCCTTCTACAAACCCAACCGCCAACTAAGATCGTCCAATCAAGCCCTCGCCGCAGTCCCACGCATCCGGAAATCCACCATGGGTGGCAGGTCCTTCTCCTTCCTGGCTGCCAAGACCTGGAACTCACTCCCAACCCACCTCCGCCTTACTCAGAACCACATCTCCTTCAGAAAAGAACTGAAAACCTGGCTATTCGACAAAAAATTAACCCCTTCCCCAAGCACCTTGAGACCGTCTGGGTGAGTAGTGCGCTATACAAATGCCCGAACTTGAACTTGAACTCCATGGAGGACATATGGGATTACTGTCTGGGTAAACACGGCAAGGAGCCAGGGCTTCACTCCATGAAGGACATGTGGGATTGCTGTCTGGGTAAACAAGGCAAGGAGCCAAGGCTTCAGTCCATGGAGGACCTATGGGATTACTGTCTGGGTAAACACAGTGAGGGATTACTGTCTGGGGGAACATGGAAAGGAGCCAAGGCTTCACTCCATGGAGGACATGTGGGATTACACTGTTGGAACATGGAAAGGAGCCAGGGCTTCACTCCATGAAGGACATGTGGGATTACTGTCTGGGTAAACATGGCAAGGAGCCAAGGCTTCACTCCATTAAGAGGACATGTGGGATTACTGTCTGTGGGAACATGAAAATGAGCCGGGGCTTCACTCCATGGAGGACATGTGGGATTAATGTCTGTGGGAACATGTAAAGGAGCCAAGGCTTCACTCCATGGAGGACATGTGGGGCTACACTCTGTTGGAACATGGAAAGGAGCCAGGGCTTCACTCCATGGAGGACATGTGGGGCTACACTCTGTTGGAACATGGAAAGGAGCCAAGGCATCACTCCATGGAGGACATGTGGGTTTACACTCTGTGGGAACATGGCAAGGAGCCAGGGCTTTACTCCATAGAGGACATGTGGGATTACTGTCTGTGGGAACATGGAAAGGAGCCAAGTCTTCACTCCATGAAGGACATGTGGGATTACTGTCTGGGTAAACACGGCAAGGAGCCATGGCTTCACTCCATGGATGACATGTGGAATTACTGTCTGGGTAAACACGGTGTGTGATTACTGTCTGGGGGGACATGGAAAGGAGCCTAGGCTTCACTCCATGGAGGACATGTGGGATTACACTCTGTGGGAACATGGAAAGGAGCCAGGGCTTCACTCCATGGAGGACATGTGGGATTACACTCTGTGGGAACAGGGAAAGGAGCCAGGGCTTCACTCCATGGAGGACACGTGGAATTACACTCTGTGGGAACATGGAAAGGAGCCAGGGGTTCACTCCATGGAGGACATGTGGGATTACTGTCTGGGTAAACAAGGCAAGGAGTCAAGGCTTCACTCCATGAGGACATGTGGGATTACTGTCTGGGTAAACACGGTATGTGATTACTGTCTGAGGGGACATGGAAAGGAGCCAAGGCTTAACTCCATGGAGGACATGTGGGATTACACTCTGTGGGAACATGGAAAGGAGCCAGGGCTTCACTCCATTGAGGACATGTGGGATTACTGTATGGGTAAACACGGTGTGGGATTACTGTCTGTGGGAACATGAAAATGAGCCAGGGCTTCACTCCATGGAGGACACGTGGAATTACACTCTGTGGGAACATATAAAGGAGCCAAGGCTTCACTCCATGGAGGACATGTGGGATTACTGTCTGTGGGAACATGGAAAGGAGCCAAGGATTCACTCATGTAGTACATGTGGGATTACTGTCTGGGTAAAGACGGCAAGGAGCCAAGGCTTCACTCCATGGAGGACATGTGGGATTTCTGTCTGGGTAAACCTGTGTGGGATTACTGTTTGAGGGAACATGTAAAGGAGCCAAGGCTTCACTCCATGGAGGACATGTGGGGTTACACTCTGTTGGAACATGGAAAGGAGCCAAGGCTTCACTCCATGGAGGACATGTGGGATTACACTATGTGGGAACATGGCAAGGAGCCAGGGCTTCACTCCATGGAGGACATGTGGGATTACACTATGTGGGAACATGGCAAGGAGCCAGGGCTTTACTCCATGGAGGACATGGAGGATTACTGTCTGTGAGAACATGGAAAGGAGCCAAGAATTCACTCCATGTAGGACATGTGGGATTACACTCTGTTGGTACATGGAAAGGAGCCAAGGCTTCACTCCATGGAGGACATGTGGGATTACTGTCAGGGGGCACATGGAACGGAGCCAAGGATTCACTTCATGGAGGACATGTGGGATTACACTCTGTGGGAACATGTAAAGGAGCTAAGGATTCACTCCATGGAGGACATGTGGGATTACACTCTGTGGGAACATGTAAAGGAGCCAAGGATTCACTCCATGGAGGACATGTGGGATTACACTCTGTGGGAACATGTAAAGGAGCCAAGGCTTCACTCCAAGGAGGACATGTGGGATTACACTCTGTGGGAACATGGAAAGGAGCCAAGTCTTCACTCCATGAAGGACATGTGGGATTACACTCTGTGGGAACATGGAAAGGAGCCAGGGCTTCACTCCATGGAGGACACGTGGGATTACACTCTGTGGGAACATGGAAAGGAGCCAGGGGTTCACTCCATGGAGGACATGTGGGATGACTGTCTGGGTAAACAAGGCAAGGAGTCAAGGCTTCACTCCGTGGAGGACATGTGGGATTACTGTCTGTGTAAACACGGTATGTGATTACTGTCTGGGGGGACATGGAAAGGAGCCAAGGCTTCACTCCATGGAGGACATGTGGGATTACACTCTGTGGGAACATGGAAAGGAGCCAGGGCTTCACTCCATGGAGGACATGTGGGATTACACTCTGTGGGAACATGGAAAGGAGCCAGGGCTTCACTCCATGGAGGACACGTGGAATTACACTCTGTGGGAACATGTAAAGGAGCCAAGGCTTCACTCCATGGAGGACATGTGGGATTACTGTCTGTGGGAACATGGAAAGGAGCCAAATCTTCACTCCATGAAGGACATGTGGGATTACTGTCTGGGTAAACACGGCAAGGAGCCAAGGCTTCACTCCATGGAGGACATGTGGGATTACTGTCTGGGTAAACACAGTGTGGGATTACTGCTTGGGGGAACATGGAAAGGAGCCAAGGCTTCACTCCATGGAGGACATGTGGGATTACACTCTGTGGGAACATGGAAAGGAGCCAGGGCTTCACTCCTTCGAGGACATGTGGGATTAATGTCTGTGGGAACATGGAAATGAGCCAAGGATTCACTCCATGAAGGACATGTGGGATTACACTTTGTGGGAACATGGAAAGGAGCCAAGGCTTCACTCCATGGAGGACATGTGGGATTACACTCTGTGGGAACATTGAAAGGAGCCAAGGGTTAACTCCATGGAGGACATGTGGGATTACACTCTGTGGGAACATGGAAAGGAGCCAAGTCTTCACTCCATGAAGGACATGTGGGATTACTGTCTGGGTAAACACAGTGTGGGAATACTGTCTGGGGGAACATGGAAAGGAGCCAAGGATTCACTCCATGAAGGACATGTGGGATTACTGTCTGGGTAAACACGGTGTGGGAATACTGTCTGGGGGAACATGGAAAGGAGCCAAGGCTTCACTCCATGGAGGACATGTGGGATTACACACTGTGGGAACATGGAAAGGAGCCAGGGCTTCACTCCATGGAGGACATGTGGGATTAATGTCTGTGGGAACATGGAAATGAGCCAAGGATTCACTCCATGAAGGACATGTGGGATTACACTCTGTGTGAACATGGAAAGGAGCCAAGGGTTCACTCCATGGAGGACATGTGGGATTACACTCTGTGGGAACATGGAAAGGAGCCAAGTCTTCACTCCATGAAGGACATGTGGGATTACACTCTGTGGGAACATGGAAAGGAGCCAAGGGTTCACTCCATGGAGGACATGTGGGATTACACTCTGTGGGAACATGGAAAGGAGCCAAGTCTTCACTCCATGAAGGACATGTGGGATTACTGTCTGGGTAAACACGGTGTGGGAATACTGTCTGGGGGAACATGGAAAGGAGCCAAGGCTTCACTCCATGGAGGTCGTGTGGGGGAGGTGAGGTGCAGTGCAACGCAATCATCCAGCTGCAATAAGATGTGCATGCATAGCAAAGATGGTGTGTGTTTCACAACCCTTTTAATCATATTCCACATATATCACATTTACAATATAACCAGTAATCAGACAATGAAAGCAGTAATTTCACAGTGAGAGCAGTGACCTCAGCAGTATTTAGATACATCAGGACCTTACGCCAATGGACTATAGACCAATGGAACCAGGACCCTGGGCTACAGTGAAAGCAGGACTGTGGCTAGAGTGAAACCAGGGCCTCAGGCTAAAGTCAAACCAGAACCCCTGGCTAGAGTGAAGCTAGGGCCTGAGGCTAGAGTGAAACCAGGCCTCCTGGCTAGAGTGAAATCAGGCCCCCTGACTAGAGTGAACCCAGGGTCCTTGACTAGAGTCAAGCTAGTGCCTTAGGCTAAAGTCAAACCAGGACCCCTGGCTAGAGTGAAGCTAGGGCCTCAGGCTAGAGTGAAACCAGGGCCCCTGGCTATAGTGAAACCAGGGCCCCAGGCTAAAGTCAAACCAGGACCCCCGGCTAGATTGAAACAAGGGCCTCTGGCTAGAGTGAAATCAGGACCCCTGGCTAGAGTAAAATCAGGACCCCTGGTGAGAGTGAAGCTGGGGCTTCAGGCTACAGTGACACCAGAGCCACTGGCTAGAGTGAAATCAAGGCCCCGCTGAGTGTGGAATCAGGCCCTCTGGCTAGAGTGAAACCAGGAACCTGGGATAGAGAGAAACCAGGAACCCGTGCTGGAGAAAAACCAGGACCCTGGGCTAAAGTGAAACTGGGACCCCGGGCTAGAGTGAAACCGGGACCCCGGGCTAAAGTGAAACCGAGACCCCGGGCTAGAGTGAAACCGGGACCCCGGGCTAAAGTGAAACCGGGACCCCTGGCAAAAGTGAAACCGGGACCCCGGGCTAGAGTGAAACCGGGACCCCGGGCTAAAGTGAAACCGGGACCCCGGGCTAAAGTGAAACCGGGACCCCTGGCTAAAGTGAAACCGGGACCCCTGGCTAAAGTGAAACCGGGACCCCGGGCTAGAGTGAAACCGGGACCCCGGGCTACAGTGAAACCGGGACCCCGGGCTAGAGTGAAACCGGGACCCCGGGCTAGAGTGAAACCGGGACCCCGGGCTAGAGTGAAACCAGGAACCCTGGCTAGAGTGAAAATAGGACCCCGGGCTAGAGTGAAACCAGGATCCCAGACTACACTGAAAGTAGGACTTTGGCTAGAGTGATACCCGGGCCCCCAGGTAAAGCCAGGACCCCTGGCTAGAGTCAAACCAGGGACCCCGGTGAGAGTGAAATCAGGCCCCCTGGCTAGAGTGAAAGCAGGAATCCCGACTAGAGTCAAACCGGGGCCCCAGCTACAGTGAAACCAAGGCCCCTGGTGAGAGTGAAGCCAGGGCCCCTGACTAGAGTGAAACCAGACCCCCTGACTAGAGTGAAACCAGACCCCCTGACTAGAGTGAACCCAGGGCCCCTGACTATAGTGAACCCAGGGCCCTTTACTAGAGTGAAGCTAGGGCCTCAGGCTAGAGTGAAACCAGGACCCCTGGCTAGAGTGAACCCAGGGACCCTGACTATAGTGAACCCAGGGCCCTTTACTAGAGTGAAGCTAGGGCCTCAGGCTAGAGTGAAACCAGGACCCCTGGCTAGAGTGAACCCAGGGCCCCTGACTATAGTGAACCCAGGGCCCTTTACTAGAGTGAAGCTAGGGCCTCAGGCTAGAGTGAAACCAGGACCCCTGGCTAGAGTGAACCCAGGGACCCTGACTAGAGTGAACCCAGGGCCCCTGACTAGAGTGAACCCAGGGCCCTTTACTAGAGTGAAGCTAGGGCCTCAGGCTAGAGTGAAACCAGGACCCCTGACTAGAGTGAACCCAGGGCCCCTGACTAGAGTGAACCCAGGGCCCCTGACTAGAGTGAACCCAGGGCCCTTTACTAGAGTGAAGCTAGGGCCTCAGGCTAGAGTGAACCCAGGGCCCCTGACTAGAGTGAACCCAGGGCCCTTGACTAGAGTGAAGCTAGGGCCTCAGGCTAGAGTGAAACCAGGCCTCCTGGCTAGAGTCAACACAACTGATGAAGCCATTACACAGGGTTCCCAAGCATGTACTGTTTGTGAAGCATGATCGATAACAAACAGGAAGCTGTAACACAGAAACACAGCCAGATCACAACCTCCAGACAAAACACTATGTAGCGCTGCGGTAACAGGAAGGTTTCAACTCAAGAGGTTTGTGAGTATCAAAACAGCAAATGTATTATGTCCCACCCCCTCTATATCATGTGTTATATGGCATGACAGTATCCCCCCACCGCATGAACCTCACCGCTACATCTCACAGTACGTATGGGTGGAGATAAGAACAGCTTTGATATACTTACTTTGTGATGTAGTGGCTGGGGGTGCAGTTGATGTGATACACTAGGTCAGTACATCTTTAAAGTTCACTGTTACCATCAGGTGTCCTGGGGTTACAGTCCATTGCTGAAGTGAGGACCTGGCAGAACAGGGATATTTCACATTTTGGTCACCAGCCTTTGCCCCGGGGACACGCAATCTAGGTGACATGGCGGAACTCCAGGATTACCAAATAGTGACCTGAGAGAGGCAACACTAAGTACCCCCGCAATCCGGGACAAAGATTAGAAACCCTAATTCTGGATAAAAGTATTATACATTTTTTGAGAGGGTAACCAAACGGTCGGTCGTTAATGCATGATATACACTCCTTAGCGCGAGTGTGAAAATGCAATTCACGTGGTAATTTTTTACCACTCACTTAATTTCACTTAGTTACACTAATTTTGAGAGGTCCTGAAGAAAGCCCTCTATATTTTTTCTTGGGCTGAAACATGTCGACCACCTGATGATACATACAACTACACATAGTGCCTGTAAGATCTCATTCACTCTCTATTGATTTTAATCGTACCCCAGAACTCCAGGAATAAAATAACAGGCAGCATTCTGGAGATATTTTTAATAGTAAATTCACACACTTAGTCACACATCACATCACCTCAAAAGAACCCGCTCCACTGTAAACAGGTGTAGAGGCACAGCCAGGTGGCATTCGGCCGCCTGGCTGGGACCCGATGATGAAGCATGACACCAACCAGGTTGGTGTGTGAGGGTTTTGTTAACAAACCTTAGAGGTGCTATCACTTCACATTAGTCAAACAATATTTGATCCTGGCCGTCTCTTATTGTTTTTGAACATTTTGGAAACACCCAGGTCTTGAGTTCCATCTAAAAGTGAGGTGGTCCACCCCGAGCTCTTAATCTGGTGAGCCATGAGTGGCGGCAAGAACTCCGACTGAGTGGTCTCATGCCCTACCCTTTTGAAACAGGGACTACAATCTGGTGTTCCGCTGAAAAATGGTCTGGTTTTCAGCGGTCGGTCCCTACTTTTGCCCGGGGAGTGATGCACAGACATTTGAATAGACGCATTTTGGTGATGGAGAACCAAGGGGAGCCTTCAAGACCCAGGATACATGGGTTTGTCTAGAGAGATATATCATAGTCTCTGTCACAGAGTTCTGCATCAGATCAGGTCAGAATATACTTTAAAGTCCCATGGATAAAGCTTTGTGGTAGCCCAGCCTTCAAAGAACAATGGCTCCCACCACTATTTTTAGTCTTGCGACTGGTGGAACAGGACAATTTTCAGCAAGACACCTTCAAGGTTTAAAACCAAGAGAAAGTGATCCTGTTGATATGAGATGGTAAAGAAACAACCTCATCAATATTAACCCTCAGGTTTTCCTCCACAGTGACCGCAGTAGGTGGGATTTCCAGCCGCGTGATCCGCCAAACACCGGCCCACACCTCCGTGGAGCCCAGGATTCAGATATTATTTTAGTCTGAGTTAAGTTTCAGAATGTTGTCAGACATCTAAGCATCTACTGCTGCCAGATAGGATTTAAAGTCCCCTTCAGTAGAACCCCTGAGGGGCCTGTGAGTATCCCAAGAGTGAGGCCACATGATCTATGCAGGTCTGCACGGGGCGACGTCGATGTTGAAGAGCGTCCGGCTTAATGATGACCACTGTGGTACACCCTGCTTCAAGGCCTCAATGCAGATTGGAAAGGAGCTTTTCTAACAGCTTGACTTCAGTCTTGCAGGTATTATCCAGGCCAGGGCACTGGCTGCCCCCTAAAGCCTGCATTGCATAACCTGAGGATCAGGAGATCATGTGAGAGTGTCGAAGGTGGCAGAGAGATCTAATAAAATCAAGTGAAGTTCTTGTGATTCAATATCATCAATCCGGATATAGGTTCATAAATCACGAATACTCATCAACAGCAATACGACGCACAGTATACCTGGCACCTACAGACGAGGCGGACCGTGCCACATACTGTGTGTTCATACATCTGATGCTACCCATGGGTCTTGAGATGGACAAAGCAAGCCAGAGTGCACATACCAGAGTGCTTAGGGACGACCCGGAGGAGGGGCTAGCGGTGTGCGGTCCATTGCTGTTTTTTCTACATAAGGGCTCCCTTGAGCCTCCCAAGCTGACGAGCTTCTGGATGACGCACCTGCGTGCTGGGCAACGAGGCCCGTGACGGTTACGAGGCGGCCTTCTCTTCCACCCCTATTGACTTTCTCTACTGATGAGGGAAGATATCCCGAAACCCGGGCCATGTCCCGGGTCTAGAGATCGGGGGAATAACAAGTATCTACTTGCACCTACATAGGTGAACCACTTACGAACTTTCAGTAATTCTTCGAACTTCAGGCACTGCACATACCAGAGTGCCTAGGGGCGACTCGGAGGAGGGGCTAGCGGTGTGCGGTCCATTGCTGTTTTTTCTAAAGCAAGCCGAAAAGTACTGATCGCACACGACTGACAACAAGGGTCTCTGGGTCTAGCTAGTGTGCTAGCCTACCGGCTGCTGGACCACAAAGCACAGCAGGGTCGAAATGATGAAGAAACCTATAAAAGTCGGTACAATGAGAAATGCACTCATCATGCAGAGTCACATTATACATAATATCAGAGGAAATCACCATTGAGAACAATGACTCATCACCTCGGACTGATGAAACTCCATTCTGGAGAATTTTGAAGTGAAGAAAGCATGTTTTGAAGAATTTCCTATAAATGATGTCAGGAACTTCTTCTAAAATAATACCAGAAACAAAGTGCAAGAAAGGGTCATAATAGATAAGGAAGCTGAGAGGAAGCAGTAAGAGACGGGGCGAGAAGAGGAACAAGAGAGCAGTTGGGGGAGGAGTGCCGTGGTATATAAACCCTCAGAGGCACTAGAAGTACTTAGCATATTGATTGTAGGTTTGTAAAGCGCTAGAATCGACTCCCGAAGGAGTATCTCTGCGCTGTAGACCACTGGGGACCCCGTCCTGGCTTTCCCTGTGAGATGGTCTCTACAGGGTATCTCCAAGGTGGAGCCAGGCATCCCCGGCGTATGTGGGGGCCGTTGTGGAGATGAGGCAAGCTAATGCCCAGAGTTGCCGAGTGTGTTCCCTGGTTAGAGTAGGTACCGAGGCGAGAATTCTTGAGTCCGTTGACCCTGGTCCAAGACCCTGCCGCGTCGGGAATTGAACCCTGGTCCCGGGCCAGACCTCTGCTCCCGGGTCTGCCGCCTCTAACCAGTGAGCCACACCACTCCACCATATGTCAAGGCAGAGGTAAATGTACCTGCTGGAGAGAGATGAGTTTTGTCTAGTGGCAGGTTTGACTTATCTAATGTAGCACAGAGGGCTAATATCCCTGCTGCACAGAACGCATGCCACTTATTTTAAAAAACACTATTTTATGTGCATAGGTCAGTGGGTTACTGCTTTTGAAAACAGAGATTATTGTGTTACTCTGCAGCTTATAAGAGACAATCATAATCTAGCACAGTGACCTATAAACTGTCATCAAGGAGCTGCTCACACACTACATGGTACAAGTTAGTAACTTATGTTTTTTCCCAGTCTTTCATTATCCCGATGCTGCTAAATGGGGTTTATTTGAGTGGAAATACATTTTTATTGTTAGCCAATGCTAACCACTGTGTTTTGTTCTGAATTCTGAGTATGTGCTTTTCCAGAACAAGCACTCTTTAAAAATGCCTACCAGTATGAAAGGCATTGAATCCTACACCTTGTAGTCCCATTTGCCTTTTGTAACATTTATTTTCTCTACACTGATTTACAAGTATGATTCACTCTCTCTATATGAGTGTGATGTAAAGTGCTCTGACCTCCTTCAATGGTATGGAAGATGCAATTCATCCATCTCACCCCTCCTTTTCATGCATCCCTTGTCTTGCTCCATCAATCCTTTCCTTGCTTCTTATGTCTTGCCCCTCCCATCCTTCAATCCATCTATTCTTTTCATGCTTCCCATACCTTGCCACATTTATCCATCCATCCACCCACCCGTGCATCCATCCACTCATGCACTCACCCATCCGTGCTCCCCATATCTTGCCTCTGTCTCTCATCCATCCATCCATCCATCCACCCTCCCACCCAGCCATTTATCCATCCATCCATCCATCCTTTCCCTGCTCCCCATGTCTTTGCCATCCATCCATCCACCCATCCATCCACTCATCCATCCATCCATCCATCCAGCCACTCATCCATCCACCCATCCAGCCACTCATCTATCCATCCATCCACCCATCCACCCACTCATCCGTCCAGCCACTCATCAATCCACCCATCCACCCACTCATCCATCCACCCATCCAGCCACTCATCCATCCATCCATCCATCCTTTACATGCTCCCCATGTCTTTGCCATCCATCCATCCACCCATCCAGCCACTCATCCATCCACCCATCCAGCCACTCATCCATCCATCCACTCATCCATCCCTCCAGTCACCCATCCACCCACTCATCCATCCAGCCACTCCTCCATCCATCCATCCATCCATCCATCCATCCATCCTTTCTGTGATTCCCATGTCTTTCCCTCCCTTTCATCCACCCACTCATCTATCCACCCATCCATCCACCCATCCAGCCATTCATTCATCCATCCATCCATCCATCCATCCATCCATCCATCCATCCATCCATCCATCCTTTCCATGCTCCCCATGTCTTTGCCATCCATCCATCCACCCATCCAGCCACTCATCCATCCACCCATCCAGCCACTCATCCATCCATCCATCCAGCCACTCATCCATCCAGCCACTCATCCATCCACCCATCCACCTACTCATCCTTCCAGCCACTCATCCATCCACCCATCCACCCACTCATCCATCCATCCATCCATCCATCCTTTCCATGCTCCCCATGTCTTTGCCATCCATCCATCCACCCATCCAGCCACTCATCCATCCACCCATTCATCCACCCACCCATCCATCCATCCTTCCTTTCTGTGATTCCCATGTCTTACCCTTCCTTTCATTCACCCACTCATGCACTCATCCATCCTTCCCCAGTCTTCCCCCTCCCTTCAGCTCCTCCTCCTCTCTCCTCTCAGCCGTGTTCAGCCCCGTCTCCGCCTAAAGTCAAGGGGGCCGTGGCCGCTTTAGTGCTGGTGTTACACGGACCGGCCCTGCGCCCCCTGTCCCTCCCGCGGGCTGGCACGGGGGTTCATGCCTCGCCTGCTGGTGCCCCCCTCGCCTCTAGGGGGTTCATGCCTCGCCTGCTGGTGCCCCCTCGCCTCTGGGGGTTTCCACACACAGCCGCCTGGGGGCGCCCCTGTAGTGGGGGCCAATAATAACAGGATGTCAATAAGTTAAAACTTAGTTTTATTAAGGTAAAAAGGCCCACGGGGAGCTTAAGGGAATACAACTGCATTAAGTCATGACAGCTGTCAGAATGCCGGGTGACAGCAATGACGTCACTTATATAGCCCTACGAACATTGGTTGATAGCAGTGACGTACATGCATGGAGATAAACAACACGATACAGAATGAATAAACATATGTTCAACATCTCCCTTTTCCCCCCAATAACAGCTTAAGAAATTTCACGTTATTCCATAACATAGTCATCGAAGTATTTAGGCATCTTAACAATTCTTCCACTCTTGGATTGCACACCAGAGGTACTAGGGAACTCAATGTTATTTTCAGGTCCCCTGGGAGACACAACATTGTCCAAAACGCTAACAGGCGTAGATACATCTCCATCCCTGGTCTCAATATTTACATCAGTCATAGAACACCTAGATCTTTCCCCTTTTTCCAACAAAACACTGGGACTAAGAATGGGGTTAGAGCAGGCTGGGTTGTCAGAAACGTTTTCCCATTCCAGAACACTCTCGTCAAGATTTTTCTCTTCACACTCACTTCCATCCATTATAATTTTTTCTTGTCCCTCCTTTAAGATTATCACATCGTCTTTGCTCCGCCATCCACCTCCTTCAACTAGAACAGCACTTTTAGAAGCATCACAAACTTTAACTGGTTTACTATATTTGCTTTCGCCCTTGGATACCAACCCAGGTTTTTTCAATAACACCCATTCACCAGGTTGGACATCTTTCGCTTTTGCTCTGTTAACAAAATCAGAATATTTCTTTGCCTTTTCCTGCTTCTCCACAATTTTCTCCTTCACCAACAGTTTACTGTCATTAATTTCTTCTGAGAGTTCACACCTATTATACCAATCACAGAATTTTGGTGTAATCTGACTGTTACATTTCCTCCCTCTCATTAAAAAGAACGGAGAATGTTTCGTTGTTTCATTTGGAGTATTATTATATGCATTGATTTTTTCCTTTATGAAATCTTTCACATCCATGTTAGAAGCCACGGCCATTTGGATGCCTTCTTTAATAAATTTATTTACCCTCTCCACCTGGCCGTTACTCTTGGGACTATACAAAGGCGTTTTAACTTGTTTGATTCCAGCTTTTCCAAGAAATTCAGTCATTTGCCTAGAAACCAGTTGTGAACCGTTGTCAGACACTAACATTTTAGGCTGGCCTTCTTTATCAAAAATTTTCTTCAAGAACTTTATTACTATTTCAGTAGTGACAACTTTGACAAACTTGAAAAATACCCATTTGGAGTAGTAATCAGTAAGAACAATTAAGTTTCTACAGTCATCAGGTAAGATTTGGAATGGACCAGCGAAATCTATAGCAACTTTGATCCAAGGTCCATTAGGAATTTCCACCATCTGCAGTTCATTCTTTTCCATACGCCAATGTTTATCAGATTTCAAACATTGCTCACATTTGTCAATAAAATCTTTTATCTCCTTATCTACTCCGGGCCACCAGTAGTTCATCTTCAAGACATTCCTCGTAGCAGTACTACCTGGATGACCCTTATGAGCAAGGGAAATTATTCTTTTTCTTAAACCATATGGTGGCACGAAAAGTTCACCTCTTCTTAGAAAACCATTCTCTATTGAGAGTTCATCACTAACTTGTTGGTAGCTTTTCAACTCGTTCTGCAGATTTCTAATATGAGGCCATTTGGTTGATATAAAATCCATTACTTTTTTTAGAGTGGCATCATTCTCCATATTTTCTTGCCATTCCATTCCAGTTATAGAGCCCTCGCACATGACAGTAGCGTCAATCAATGCCACCACACATTCAATGTCATCAAGAGCCTCAACTCCATTTGTGTCAACTGGTAAGCGAGACAAACAATCAGCTCTGTAGTTTTTGCCACCCTTAATATGCCGTATCTCAAAATTGAACTCTTGGAGCTTTGATAACAACCTTATAAGTCTTGAACTAGCTCTGCCGTTGCCACGGCCCTCACCATTCATCATGTATATTAGAGGTTTATGATCCGTGACAATGGTGAACCTTTTTCCCCATAAATAGTCTTTCAGTTTATGTACAGCCCAAACACTTGCCAATGCCTCTCTTTCAATGGTGCTATAATGTACTTCAGTTTCATTTAGCTTCCTTGAAATAAAAGCGATGGTATTTTCATTTTTTCCTTCTAACTGACAAAAAACAGCACCAATTCCTTCAGCGCTGGCATCGACTGTTACAACATTCTCAAGGTCAGGATTATAGGGTTTAAGGGCAGGAGCTCCTGCTATTTCATCCTTCACTGTTTTGAAAGCCTGCATTTGCTCATCCAACCAATTGTATGACACATTTTTCCTCAATATCTTCCTGAGAGGTTCAACCTTTTCAGCATACCCTTGTATAAATTTTGCATAATACTCACTTAAACCCAAAAATGACTTAAGCTTTTCTTTGTTGTCAGGTTCAGGTGCCTCTCTTATCGCCTGTACAAGGTCATCTTTAGGAGTGATTCCCTCGGAGGTCAAAACATGACCCAAGTATTCCACTTTTTCAGACATAAAATTACACTTATCTTTAGATACAGTCATACCTCTCCTTTCCAGAATGCTCAATACTTTTCTCAACAAAATCAAATGTTCATTTTCTGTTTTGGAATGCACCAGGATGTCGTCCTGAAATGCCTCCACTCCTCCCAAGCCACTAAACAAAACATCCATTAATTTCTGAAATACTCCAGATGAAGAGGCTAAACCAAAAGGTAAGCGAACATACCTGTAGGCACCAAAAGGTGTTATAAATGTAGTTAGTCTTTTAGACTCCTCAGTTAAACATACCTGGTGATATGCAGATTTTAAGTCAATCAAACTGAAAAATTTTGAGCCTGAAACTGATTGTAAAATTTCTTGGATCTTTGGAAGGGGGTGACAATTAACAATAATGTTCTTGTTCAGGGACCTTAGGTCTACACACAGCCTAAGGTCGCCAGTTTTCTTTTTCTTGGACACAACAATGGCAGAAACCCATTCTGATTCATCTGCCTCCTCAATAACTCCCTCTCTAGATAATTTATCCAATACATCTTTCAACTCTTTCCTTATAGACAGGGGTATGGTCCTTACCTTGTGTTTACTAGGAGTGGCTTCATTTTTCAATTTTATGTTATGGGTAAAACCCTTTACGCAGCCAATCTCATTTTTGAACACCTCCTTAAATTCGTCTAGGGTACTCTTGAGGTCATTATTATTGTCATCCACACTCACACAGTTCACCCAATCCTCTCTTAAAATAATAGGGTCTTTAGCACCTGGAACTAAAATCACTCCTAACTTTGCTAAATCTTTCCATCCTATTAAAATTCTCCCCTTTTCAGCAACGTACACTTTAGTATTAATCTTCCTACCTCTAAAGGTGACAACATCATGGAAGTAACCCAACATATTTATATCCTTTTCACCAAATGCTTTAGGATTTACATCTGATTCAATTAACTCCACCATCGACCATTTTTCTTCAAACATTTTATCAGAAATGGTGGTTATGGGTGATCCAGAATCTGCAGTAAACTGCAACTCAATATCACCAATTTTCCCCTCACCGATTGGTCCTTTGATCTTACCGTCTTCCATGTCAACATATAAGACAATATTCGCACACATTTCTTCTTCAAAATCCCCAACAGTATTGACATTCACATTACTATATACTTTCTTAGTTTTACACAAAGCAGTTAAATGACCATACTTTTTGCATTTAGTACACTTCTTATTAATAGCTGGGCATGTTTTGCTATCAGCAAGATGATCTTTAGATCCACATCTGAAACAGCTAAACTGCTTACCTCCAGTTTTCCTCTCACCCCAGCATTTCTCACCTCTCATGCTGTCCCCTTTCCTTCTCTCCTGCATGTAAAATACATTAGCATTACTACCACTATTTGATAAAACTTTCGTTGACACTAAAGACCTTTCAATCCCTCTAGTAATATCAACAACTTCTTGCAAAGTTGGTTTTTTACATGCCAATAGCCTCTCTTGCACCTTTTTTGAATAGCAATAAAACACAATTTGGTCTCTAATATAAATGTCAGTCATGTCTTCAAATTCGCATTCCATAGCTAAGATCCTTAAACATGCAATGTACTCATCTATGGTTTCTCCTTCCTGTTGTCTCCTCAAAGCGAATTTATGCCTACCCACCATGACATTATTCTCCTCATCAAATTGTTTTTCTAGCCTTTTTATAGCCTCTTCATATTCATTTAGTGGAATAAATGTGCCTGGTGGACTTTCATATTCAGGTAGACTGTCGAATACATCCTGACCAGCTTTCCCTAAAAGACCAAATAATATAGACAATTTCCTTTCCGCATCATAGGCTTTGCCATCAATGGATATAATATAGTTTTCAAAAGCTCTTATCCATTTCTTCCATCTCATAGTTGGCTTTCCTGGATCATCAAGAAAGCGTGGTGGAGCACATATATTGTTACTTTCTGCCATTCTCCTACACTTGTTTGGCAATTTATTTATTTAAGATGCACAAATTCTTTAATTGTAACACTCAGAACTTGCGTGATGTTAACAGTCAAAGATTTTTCACCAATACTCTATAACATACTTAATCTCAAGGATTCAGCCTATATATGCACTCTTAATGTAGACATCCACTATAAATTCACCGCTCCATTTGAAATAAAAGTTATCCTATTAAAATAGTTTCATCAGCACCGGTATTTCTGAAGAGATTTTTTTTTTCAAAATGGCCGCTCGAGGTCACATGTTATGACGCACGACCTGCTCATCCAATCCTATCCGGCAATCAGCTGTTTCCCCCAGCATGCCTCACGCGACATCTCTGAGAGGATTTCCTCACACGCCGGCAACTTCCCTCAGCATCTTGAATCGATCAGCGAAAGCAGTTTTAAAGTTGAGTTAAGCTTTCTTTTGAACAATTACTTGAGCGGACATATATTGTTTAACATCCGGATCAGTTTCTCCTTAGAGTAGCGCTCACAAGCAGTTAGTTCTCTTTCGTCATCAATCATATGCTTTTGCCGTAGTTAACACGCATACGCAGGATTATTCCATCAAAATTTGCCGCGCTATGACAAGATAGTTCATCAGCGCAGATAGAGCGCATTAATTGAAGTCTACGCTTACGCCGAGTTTAGTGCACAATATGCAGATCTCCTCTTCAGTTTAAAACTCCGCTTTGTATTGTAAGTGAAGATGTATCCGCTTTACTTTATATGCGCACTTACTTTAATGCATAGATCTTCAATGTTTTTTCCTCATCTGCAAAGATACCGATATTCCGCTGTCTTTATTATTCAAAGAGCGGTCCGGCACACAGACGCTGCTTCACCCGTGGACCCTTGATGATCCCGTCCTCGTCGCCATTTGTAGTGGGGGCCAATAATAACAGGATGTCAATAAGTTAAAACTTAGTTTTATTAAGGTAAAAAGGCCCACGGGGAGCTTAAGGGAATACAACTGCATTAAGTCATGACAGCTGTCAGAATGCCGGGTGACAGCAATGACGTCACTTATATAGCCCTACGAACATTGGTTGATAGCAGTGACGTACATGCATGGAGATAAACAACACGATACAGAATGAATAAACATATGTTCAACAGCCCCTCAGGCTTCCCCCGGCCGGGCCCGCTCTCTTCCGCTTGCCTCATGCCCGGTTGTGCAAAGTGCGCCCTGCCAGGGGTGTCGCCACTTCCGCCCCCTCCGCCCCAGCATCCCTCCGCCTTGGCACCACTGGCAGAACCCTTTTGAGGGTGAGGGCATCCACTCCAGCTGGGAGAGGAGTGGAGGGTGGCAACCATGCCAGCTGTGGGCCTGTCAAGGCCGGCGGGCCGGGGCAGAGTCACTCCCATGCCGGGCTTCATCCTGCAGCCATCAGCCAGCCACGGAAGGAGGGCATTTCTCTACAGACCCACACTTCACCCCCGCGACTTTACAGGGTCTGCGTTAATCTTTACTCCCACACCCGAGGGACGTGACTGTACAGCCCGGGTGGCTCGGCGCTGCAGGTGTCCCGATCTTGGTTGGGAAGGGGAGGGGGCTGAGATTCTCTGTATGCCTTCTCTCCCCGCCTCCTCATACGCACCATGTCACCCTGGGCACAGCCTGCTGAAATTACACCTCCACACCCAGTGTGCCACCCTGGGCACAGCCTGCTGAAATCACACCTCCACACCCGGTGTGCCACCCTGGGCACAGCCTGCTGAAATCACACCTCCACACCCAGTGTGCCACCCTGGGCACAGCCTGCTGAAATCACACCTCCACACCCAGTGTGCCACCCTGGGCACAGCCTGGTGTAATCACACCTCCACACCCAGTGTGCCACCCTGGGCACAGCCTGGTGTAATCACACCTCCACACCCAGTGTGCCACCCTGGGCACAGCCTGGTGTAATCACACCTCCATACCCAGTGTGCCACCCTGGGCACAGCCTGCTGAAATCACACCTCCACACCCAGTGTGCCACCCTGGGCACAGCCTGGTGTAATCACACCTCCACACCCAGTGTGCCACCCTGGGCACAGCCTGGTGTAATCACACCTCCACACCCAGTGTGCCACCCTGGGCACAGCCTGGTGTAATCACACCTCCATACCCAGTGTGCCACCCTTGGCACAGCCTGCTGAAATCACACCTCCACACCCAGTGTGCCACCCTGGGCACAGCCTGGTGTAATCACACCTCCACACCCAGTGTGCCACCCTGGGCACAGCCTGGTGTAATCACACCTCCACACCCAGTGTGCCACCCTGGGCACAGCCTGGTGTAATCACACCTCCACACCCAGTGTGCCACCCTGGGCACAGCCTGCTGAAATCACACCTCCACACCCAGTGTGCCACCCTGGGCACAGCCTGGTGTAATCACACCTCCACACCCAGTGTGCCACCCTGGGCACAGCCTGGTGTAATCACACCTCCACACCCAGTGTGCCACCCTGGGCACAGCCTGGTGTAATCACACCTCCACACCCAGTGTGCCACCCTGGGCACAGCCTGGTGTAATCACACCTCCACACCCAGTGTGCCACCCTGGGCACAGCCTGCTGAAATCACACCTCCACACCCAGTGTGCCACCCTGGGCACAGCCTGGTGTAATCACACCTCCACACCCAGTGTGCCACCCTGGGCACAGCCTGGTGTAATCACACCTCCACACCCAGTGTGCCACCCTGGGCACAGCCTGGTGTAATCACACCTCCATACCCAGTGTGCCACCCTGGGCACAGCCTGGTGTAATCACACCTCCATACCCAGTGTGCCACCCTGGGCACAACCTGGTGTAATCACACCTCCACACCCAGTGTGCCACCCTGGGCACAGTATATTGAAATCACACCTCCATACCCACTGTGCCACCCTGGGCACAGCCTGTTGCACCCACACTCTGGGCAGCTCTGTGCTGTCTTTCAGTGGCTCGTGAAGGCTCTAGTCTGTGGGTGGCCTGGGGGAATGGTGCTGGCACTGGATGCTTTTGCAGTGATTCAGAAGGATTCTCGGGGTACCCCGGGAATCTACAGCAGTCTTAGGTTTATGGAGGAATGTGTCAAGTATGTGCTTGCAGATTGTGCTAACGGACATTTCCACGCGAGATTTCAAAAGTGAATTTACACGTTTAAAATGTTTTTTGTTATCTTTTATTTTCTCCACTGTGAAATTATTTGTCCATGTCAAGAAGCGTTTTCTTCTGCCCCCCAATTCAATGTGAGGGTGTTTCGTGCCTATTTGCCGCCCTGAAAACGAGCTTACACGTTTCCTTGACTACAGACAATCTGGATGTAATTACAGGGTATGAAGCTTCCTTCAGGTACGTAGATACCCAAGGCCTCATTATGCAAAGTGACGCATCGCTGCGTGAAAACAGCGATGCGTCACTTTTCACTGCGCACTCCTTGCGACACCAATGATGCGTCATATTTACAGTATGACGCATCATGTCGCAAGGAGTTACAGATACGTCAGTATTTCTGACATATCTGTATGGCGCAAAAGTGACACATTGCTGGAGTGTGTCACAAAAGTGACGCAACTCCAGCAATGTGTCCTTTCACATGGGGCAAGCCCCAAGTGAAAGGGCCTGCGTCAGTCTTACGCCTGCTGTGAGGCAGGCGTAAGAAATTGCCGCATTTGTGTCCTAGAAGTGGCGCAGCAAAATCTCATAGATTTCACTGCGTCACTTCTATGACCCTTTCTTGCGTCAAAACGCCCCCCCACCCTCTTGCATACATTATACCTGGCGCAGGTATAATGTGGCGCAGGGGTTTACAAAGTGACGCATCTACCTAGATGCGTCACTTTGTAAATATGGTGCAACAGGGCACATTTTTTACGCTGCTGGTGCGTCACAAAAAGTGACGCACCGGCGGCGTAAAAGTGACGCAAGGCCTCATAAATGAGGCCCCCAGAGAGTAACATTTTTTTGGGTGTGGCCCCACTGTTTGGGTTCCCGCTGATGATTCACGCCAGCAGAGCCACAGATGGTGTGAGTGACCTACACCGAGATCCTCTCCCTGATTAATTCTTCTAGCTGGTGTATGATTTATACCACACCAACTAATGGATACAATTGAAGGGGATTTCCAAATTCTTAAGTGCCACGCCAACTCATCTGGGACTCAACATATCCACCTATGTTTTTCGTCCATAGAAGAATCTAAATACCCCCTAAGGCGCAAGTCTCCAACTGAGGTGGGACGTCTCCATACGCCATAATATATGTGCTCACTACCACTATTTCTATTGTCCTGATGAAGACCCTAGACTGAGGAACCACCCGCCCTTACCATAGGGGTCGAAACGTCGACAACATTATGTTTAACATACACGCCACGACAAAATTTGCCATATATGGCCCCCGTGTATTGTTTATATAGGGAACCGTGTGATCTATTGCAGACTGGAAATGTTTTCAGATTGATATAGAATTGTTTACAGGACACAATTCCTTTTCTTTGTCCCTCAATCTATCCCAACCACACCCTACCCTACTGAATCTTAAACCCCTCCTTCTCCTTGACACCCACCGAGCACTGTTTTGAATGATGACTTCATCAATTGCCATGTATTGTATGAAATGAAATATAATACCTGTGAAAGTATTGGATATCACTGTTTTACAGCTGAATTAAATTCAGTTTCATATTTACTCTGTTTATGTGTGTACCTTTTAACAATCTACTGATGAAATTAACGTTAGAATATGTTATGTAACCGCCCATTTTTTCTGTTACCACTGTTCAAGATAGGCCCACCCAGTGCCTCCCCCAATTCAAAGGTCTGCCAGTCCTAAAGTGTGAAATAGGATTGGTCATTTCATGCAATATATGCAAATGTGGACATCAACCCCCGATGAATGCTGCCCCCCTTGAACATACACTCAACATTACTGAAGGAAGAAAGCAAAAAGGCAGAAGTGCTGCCAAGGTCCAGCTAAAGTGATTACTGGAGAAGATGGAAAACAGAAAGGACTCATTGGTAGCTGGGAGAGCAAGCATGGCTACTGCACATATAAAGAAAGGAGGGGGACTGCGTGACCTCACTCATGGAGCCCTAGATGGCACTGGAGACCGCCAACCCCAATGGCGGACTCCCGCAATGTCCTGCGGTACCCACCCCCGGGGCATTGCTGTGTGCTCTGGCCTGCTCCCTCCAAGCCACAGCAAACACTGCTTCGCTTCGTGCAAACAAGAGGATATAAAATATTCCCTTGCTTGCACAAAGTAGCGCAGAATTGCTTTTGGACAGAGGAAGCTGCGTGTTAGCAGATGACTACTGGGTGCCCTGGATCGGACCAGGGCACCTATTAGAGAGGGAAAGCCCCCGGGGGAGGGAGGGGGCATTATGGCCAAAATCGGTTCAAAATCGGTTCAAGACAGGGGCTGTGGGCCCCCCTACATAAAAGAAATACACAAGTTAAAAAAAAGGGGGCCAGCCCCAGGGGATGGGGTCCCTGGGGCCGAAATTGGCACAGGAGGGCGGATGCTCAGCCCTCTCCATATAAATTATAAAAAAAATAGAAAGAAAAGGCCAGGCCCTGGGGCATAGTGGAGTGGTGCGGCTCACTGGTTAGAGGCAGCAGACCCGGAAGCAGAGGACGGCCAGGGTTCAATTCCCGACGCGGCAGGGTCGTGGACCAGGGTCAGCGGACTTGACAATTCTCGCCTCGGTGCCTACTCTAACCAGGGATCACACTCGGTAACTCTGGGCATTAGCTTGCCTCATCTCTACAACGGCCCCCCACAGACGCCGGGGATGCCTGGTTTCACCTTGGAGATACCCAGTAGGGACCATCTCACAGGGATAGCCAGGACGGGTTCCCCAGCGGTCTTCAGCGCCGGGACGCTTACGGGAAGCTGTGTGCTTTACAAGTCCAACACATTACATTACATTACATTACATTACATTACATTACATTGCATGGGAGTCCCTGGGGCTGAATTCGACCTGGGAAGGGGGGGCTGCGTGGTCCCCCCACCCACTGAAAAAAGGCTTGGCCCTGGCGGATGGGGTTCCCAGGGTGGAAAATGGCCCAGGGAAAGGGGGCCACGCAGCCCCTCACTCTTAAAAAAATCACTTAAAAAATCCTCAGAGTGTTGCATAGGCCACGCCCCCTTTACTATCCCTCTGCAAACGCGCCTCCTGGTGCACTGCTGGTGGGGGAATTAGGTCTCCTCCGATGCTGAGGGTCCAGGTGCCCCTTCTGTTACCTGCAGTAAGCCCCAGACAGCTGGATTGAGAGCCAAGGGGATTACACCCTCCAACTAGCAGTGTGCCAGGAGGTGCGTTTGCAGAGTGGTGGAGAAAGGGGGCGTGGTCACCAAAAACTTCTCAGCAAAGCTGCTGTGTGGGACCTGCTGGGGGTAACAGTAGGGGTAGTTGGCCCCCAAAGACCCTTAATAGCCAAGGGGACTTTATCCCCCATTTAGAAATGCCACATTGGCAGAGTGTTTGGGAAAGGGGGCGTGGCCTCTAACAACCTCCCAGGAATCCTGCTCTCAGGACATCCTTTGGGGCCAACTGGCTGCCTCCAGTAAGCCCCACACAGCGGGATTGCTGGGGGGTCTTTGGCGGCCATGTCCCATTTCTACACCACTCAGCAAATGCGGCACCGGGTGCACTAATAGTTGGGGGATGAACTCCACTTTACTCCTCAGGGATCTGGGGGGCCACGAAGCCCTCCTGGTACCTCCTTTAAGTCCTCTGTTTTGGGATGATCTGCCAAGTAGAGGCTGAGAAAAAAGGTGGGCCCCAAAACACGCATTCCCCACTCTGGTCCTGACACATGACATCAAAAAACTCAAAACAGATCTAGAAAAATCTATATTGACATAAACTATCCTTGCCTTCAGAAAACTTCCAAACTTTACTTGGACCCTGATTCATAGTAGTGGTTTAAATTCCAATCCATTCATAAATGGAAGCTTGCACACAGATCAGAATTCCGAGTTTTGCACCAATACCCCACACCAGGTAGCAGCAAGTTCAGTGTGCACTAATTATCACCCGAATTCTACATAACTTGGAACCTTGACCTTGGTCTCCACATTTGACTTATGATCCTGATATGATTACATGCATACACATACATAGCTTACCATATATTAGACCCAGTTTGGAGTGCTGAGCCCGCCTAGTTGCCTATTTTTCTATCTACTGTAACTTCACAGCCTCTAATAGCTGAGATGATGTGTGTATATTTGGGGCTCTAAAATGCAGTGGCTGGGCCTGCTTTTACCTTCATCCTTAACACCTGTGTTAATCATGTACTGTCTGGTTGATGGAACAAAGGGGTCCTCAAACCCATTTTGATGACGTCAGACCTGGACCGCAGGGGTGAAACTAACTAAAGGCTCATCCTTTTGTTGCCAGCAGTTAGTGAACTTGGGGCCATATGTATTAAGCAAATTCGCATTCGCAAAGGCCGAAATTTGCGATTCCTTATTTTGCAATTTCATTTAAGGAATCGCAAATTTTGCGATTCCTTAAATGCAATGTATGTAGCAAAAAAAATTTGCAAAATTCCCTTAAGGAATTGCAAATTACCACCAACTTCTAGTTGGTGGTAAGTTGCGAATTCCTTGAAAAATGCACATTTTTGCATTTTTCAAAGTGCCATGTGACGCACATACATGCCCTTAGGGCATGTATGTGCGCCACATGTGCACCCATGCATATTTCAGGGGTGCAACAGGGAGTCCTTTGGACACTCCTGCACCCTTGAAATTATTCTCAATTTGCGATTAGCAAATTGCGAATCGCAAATTGAGAATAACTTCCCATTCATTCCTATGGGCCTCCTGGTCCATAGAAATGAATAGGAAAGTATTCCTTAATTGCGATTCGCAATTTGCTAATCGCAATTAAGGAATTTTAAGTAATTGCAAAAAAAAATGCGATTTTGTACATACATACCCATTTGCGATTCTCATATTTGGGAATCGCAAATGGGTATCTTGATACATGTGGCCCTTGGTGAGAAGTTCTGGCTCATTTGCTTTCTAAACTTCTTGACGAGCACCACTGACTAGATGCTAGATAGAAATTCAGGACTAATTCTGCACTCAATGACGTCAGACAAGATTGCAATGATGCCATTTCCTCCTGCCTCATCCTTCTGTTGCATTTGCCATGTTCTATTACTTCCAAAAGAGGATCTTTAAACGAAAACCTCCTCACATTTTGTGTCATTTGGAAGCTACATTACTTATGCTAATGCTTGCTAAGATGGCCATGCTGAGTCAGCAACTGCAAGCTTCAAGTTGTTCAGAATATGGACACATAACTTGTCATGAATTTTAAGAGAGTTCATAGGTTCTCCCAGGCTCCTTGTGAGCTGCCCCACTGCCAGGTTCCAGAAGGATTCTATATAAGGCCCTCAGAGCCTTCTGGGAACCCAGCCCCATGCAGCTGATGGATTTGAGTGATACCTTCATTGTGTCTCTGACCTCCTGCTATCAGTTCTAAGATTTAGAAGAGCTCCACAGGGGGTTTTAGGGGTGTTCCTTCCCTTTTGTTGCTTCCTCTTCTCGGACTGCAGACCCTCGCGTCCTGCACAAAATAGGGGAAGGCTCTGAAAATGCATCACTTTGTTGATTATCTCTGTATCTTTTCTGATGACAACATCAGTTGTCAGTTAGGGCCACGTTTCCGCACAGCGTTCATTTCACGTTATAAGTAAATATCTCAACTTATGTGCTGCATGTACAGATTTTCAGTATATTTAGTGGGCGCCGTGAGGCACTAAACGCAGGGCTGGTGCCAATTTTAGAAGGGATCGAGCAGAAAGGATGGGCTGTGGCACTTGCCCTTTGGTGATGGAGCATTGTCACCTGAGGGGTAACTCTAGTGTCTCACGCCGGATGTATGACGTTACAACGCATACTTTTACAACGCATACCTTTACAACGCATTTTTCACAAAGCAACATCCATTACAACGCATGCCATTACAACAAATTTTTAAAAACTACCTGTACAACGCATTCCATTACAACGCATACTACCTTTACAACGCATACCATTACAACGCATAACATTACATTGCATGTATGGTAAGTATTGGATAGTGTAGGGGTAGAAATTACTATTCTAACTCCAGGGGGGGGGTGCAACAGTAGGGTAATTGTTGGAAAGTGTAGGGGGTAAAAATTACTATTCTTACTCCAGGGGGTGCAACAGTAGGGTAAGTGTTGGAAAGTGTGTGGGTACTATGCGTTGTAATGACATGCGTTGTAGTGGTATGCGTTGTAGTGTCATGTGTTGTAATGGTTGCGTTGTAATGGCATGCGATGTAATGGATGTTGCGTTGTAAAAGTTTCGTTGTATTTGTAGTGCGTTGTAAAAGTTGCATTGTAAAGGTTGTTTCCCCTCACGCCTGACCTGTGGGTAGACTGAGGGATAGCTCAGCTGTGCAAAGCGTCAACATATAATTTATGTCTAACCAGAGGCATATATAGGAAAGTGCCTCTTTTGAGATGGTTAGCCCTCACTTTTTGTCAGGCGTGTGATGTGATTTTGAGCTGTAAGTGCACTGGGTCCCTGCCAACCAAGTCCCAAGTGCCAGATATCTTTCCCAAAACTGTACCATGATTGGCACCACTTTAGTAACCACTGTAAATCGCTTAGTAAATGGTACTCCTGGTACCAAGGGGCATGGGTACTAAAGAGGGTGATCTGGGGGCTGCAGCACTGATTGCGCCACCCCAGGGCCCCCTCACCAAGACTATGCTCTATGCCACTGCAGGCTGCGTGTCATGGTGCAGAGAAAACTGAAGAGTTGACTGGCACACAGCCCTGTGAGCCATTCCCAAATACACTGCATGAGGTATAGGTAAGTCACCCCTACTGCAGGCCTTATAGTCCTAAGGCAGGGTGCTCTATAAGCCTTGTGTTGACATATCTGTATGAGCAGATACAACACTACAATATCAAGTTTATTCTTGTGTATTGTAAGTGCACAGGGACGCCATAGAGAGTACATGGGCTGGATACTTGTCATTGCGAGTTTCCTAGCTCTCTGACGGCTTCACTGTACACTACGATGTTTGGTACCAAACATCTTGTCTTAACCGCATGCGCGCTAGCGGTTTTCCCGCTGCGCGCTGCGATTTTAAAAAACCCGCGTTACGTGACGAGGTCCGCTCGTCATCAGCGTAGGGCAGGTTACGCCCATGACGAGCTGAGCTCGTCATCAGCCCCGAAGGGGTTAAAAAATCCTCACTGATGCCAGTGTGGCATTTATTAACAAATGCACACAGAAAAAAATTTAGAGGGTCTCCTGAAAACCTATTAAGCACTGGTGCGTTCTCTGATTTGTTTTAGCCAGCCTGCCACAACCAGTCATGTTTCTGACCTCATGGGGTGAGGGCCAGTGCTCTTAGAGGCCTCAAAAAAGCCTGCCCTGGGCAGAGGTTCTTCACACCTCCTCCAGGACAGGATGGCCTTCCAGAGGGGGGAGCTTCAAAGGTGATGCTGCCTCTGAAATGCGCCCCAGGCATCTCCAGATAGTGGAGTATGCCAACCCCTCTTTCCTTTTCCACATTGGTTGGGATGTCAGTGGGAACATTAGTTAAATTGGGAGGAGTGCCTACAATCAGCCAGGACCACCCTTAAGGTGGGGCAGGTGATGTAGACAAGTCCTTTCCAATTCGACCATCTTGAGATGGCAGGAATTAGCCTAACGGGGCTAGAGTAGTGCCCCTTCCCACAGGAAGTGGTCGCTTAGAGGGTGTAAACACCCTAAAGATAGGTAGCCCATTGGCTACTACCTGCCTTCCCCTTTAACTCCCCTAAAGTTTGCATTTAGTTGGCATCCCTGGACCTTGCAAATACAAGGAGATGATGGACAGAGCGCTGAAACTTTTCAGACACTCACCCCCAGTCACATATCTGGGTTGAATCCATCATCATTATTTAGCTCGCTTTGCCACCTCAGTTCAGACCCAGCTATATGCAAATCAGTCTTGACCATGTGCCTCATGGGAACAGCCCAGCCCGAATTTGCAACTTAGATTCAATGGACACAAAGAATGTACAGACCCAGAAAAGCTGCTGCCCAAGAACTGAAGCCCTGTTAAAGTGAAATTAGCACCAAACCCTACCTGCTGCCTTAAGGACTCGACAGTCATGGTGTGCTGCCTCGTCCTGCAACTGTGAGACCTCCAAGAACCCCAGAGCTCCTCCAGCCATCTACAAAGTGCCAAATAACTCCCTTGGAGTGAAAGTATCACTTCCCTGCAGGCCACAGGCTCCGAACCTGCAAAGACTGGTTTGGCCACTTGCTGCTCCTCAGTGACTCTGAAGCCGTATCCAAGCCGAAAGAGGTACATCAGCTCTAGAGGGCCATCTGTCTCTCTCCACCAGGTTCAGAGACATCAGGACGTACCAGAGCCGTGCAGTACCAATACCCAGGTACCGGACCCTCTACTGCAAACATTAAGACAAAGAGTCCATTCCGGACTCCAACTGCCCAGGAAGCAAGCACCCATCGAGGGATGTCGAGACCCTGGAGACCCACTTTGTGAGTGTCCCGGCTGTCCCGTAATCACCTCTTCAATTTGCCTGCTCCTGACCGCAAGGACATATTGATGCATGACGCTCGGCTAACCTATCCGCTATGCACCCGGCCCGACCTGCCCTGGTAACAGCAATCCGGCTGCGCTCCCATTGTCTTAAGCCCTTGCGAAAACCTCTCCCGAGTGGGACCCCTCGGACTTATCTTTAAGTCCCTTAGTGCAGTGTGTTTTCAAGTGCCCCCCTTCTTTGTGGCACCCTGCTCCTGGAGGAATCCTTGATGCTCTCGTGAATCTGCTGGTGGAACATTGGTCCTGGCCTTGCTGCTTGCTTACATTTTGGAAGTGAACCTTGAGAATTAACTGTGTGATGTCCTATGCATTTTTCTGTTTTCTATCATTGATTACAATGGTGCGTAACTGCGCACAAAAATAATACATTTTGTGAACTTTAAAATTGTTATCTTAAAAAGTATTTACTGCAGATCGAAGTTCTTGATCTAAAAAATTATATAAAAAGCAATGTTATTTTTGCAAAATGGTCTCGGATTTATTCTAGAGTGCGTGTCTCATTTATTGCCTCTGGGAGTGCAACGAATGCTTAGCACCACCCTCTGATGATCAGCCTAACTGCTCGCCCACACTACCAGAAATACAGTTTTAGTATTAAATACTTTTGCCTCTGTATACCAATTTGAGTCTCACTTGATTCTCTACATAGTGTACCATATTTTAGTGCACTATATAGAGAGCCAACGTTCCCACAGCAAGGTCGCTATGATCAGCACAGAATTGATTATAAGACAAACGTAGAATTCCCTTTAACGTATGGCTTGTGTGGTTTTTCACCAGGGTGGTGTTTATGCAGAGGCTATACACCCGGCCTAGCATTGCTGTGTTCCACCTCTTCAGACTAGTGTAGTTTGGCTGCAAAATGTTTATAAAAATGCATTCTGCTGTAAAACGAAGCCTGGGTCTGTCAGAAGCAGCGTAGGGCTGATACTGGGTATAACAGGGTATTAATGTAAAAGCACTGCACAGCAAAAAATCTACTTTGTGCACTACTTATTCCAGTGTCAGTACGAGAAACTGGTATCCATGTTATCTGAATGGTGTCTCTTGTGCCCCATTTAGAGTTGCCCCTTTCCAGGCCAGGCTGACTGCTAAACTTAGTTATGCATTTAGGAACAAGCTCTGTAGAGAATATGCTCATTCCAAAGGAATTTTGGACAAATGTATGACAAATGTTGCATTTTATAATACACCTTACTTACCCTTGCAGGATTTTAAAACAACATTGATATTTTTGTTTATTAGACACTTTATGTGCTGCTGGCCTCAGAGCAGAATTAGGAGCATGGCTATAATTATTATAAATATCCTGTTAAGAGGCACCATTTCTGTTCCCATTGCAGGACATTGTGCATGAGTCACACACTCTAAGCTTCTCAGAGTAGGGTGGGGTATTTACCATGCATGGTAAATACCATTACCCCAGACAAAGATATTTACCATGTGTAGTAAATACTGCATATTCCAAGTTTTCCACAGGTAAGCGAGGCACACCATGCAGACGGTTTGCAACACCAAATTCAGATTGTTTGCCATTTACGCAGGCCTCTTTCTCTGATGCATTTCAGCAGGCGGAAAGATAATTATCACACAACTCGTAATTCCGATACCTGTGTAAACACGTGTTTGAACAGGGAATGCAATTTAGCCCTGCACTTGTAATGTGGGCCTATGATCCCTGGAGCTTGAAGGAAAACTTGTATTCCTTGCATGTTATAACAACATTCGTTGAAAACTTACACCAAAGCAACTGTAGGGGATATGTACGATGATGTGGCGGAGCGCATCGTTAGCCTCCTGGGCTTAACCCCTTCAGTGCGCATGACAAAGCCAGCTCGCATGACGAGCTGGCTTTGTCACGTAACTCGCGTTTTTTAAAAATCCAGCGTGCAGCGGGAAAACCCGCTAGCGCGCATGCGGTTAAAGACACGCTCCGCCACTTCGGAAACACAAGGCTGCACCATATTTACAACAATGTGGAGCAGCCTTGCGTTTTCTCCTGTGATGGCGCTAAGTTTAACAACATAGTGCCAACGCAGGCACCCTTGCACCAGAGTGCAAGGGTGTCTGCATGCAGGGGAGGATTGGTTATGTGTAGGAAGGTGTCCCTCCCTGCCTATAAACAATCCTAAAATACATTTTTGTAACTTTCATGTATGCTGCTTCATGCAGCACAAATGAAAGTGACAAAATAGCATTTATTAAATGGTTTGTTTACGTACAGGAAGGGACACATTCCTGTACATAAACACCCTCATGAGAAGACTCCAGTAGATTGGCATGCAAGGATCTTCTCAAATGGATCTGTTCCTTCTTCATAGGAAGAACCGTTAGGGTCAGGCTGCCACCCTTCACATTAGACACCAAGAAACTGATAAGCGGTGTCCCAAAGGGGTTCTCCCTAAGCCCCACTCTTTTCAACATATAAATGACATGACTCGCCAACATCATCTGATCACAAGACATCACCATCATCTCTGACTCCGATGGTACCCAACTCATCCTCTCCATGACAGACAAGACAAACACCAGAATCAACTTCACCAACTGCATGGCCATGGTAGTAGACTGAATGCAAACCAACTGCCTAAAGCTCAGCTTTAACAAGACAGCAGTACTGCTTTTCAGCAACAAGACCTCCCCATGGGATTCCACCTAGTGGCTTTCAGAGCTCGGACTCACACTCACAGACCACGCAAGAAACCTAGGAATCATCCTGGACGACAAGCTCAAGGTGACAGCTGAAAGCCAGTGCAGTGTGCACCTCCTGCAACCACAATCAAAATAGTTGCCTCAGAACAGCAGGCGGACCATCACACAAGCACTCATAACCAGCAAACATTCTCTATGCCGGAATCTCCAAACAAGTCCTACACAGACTCCAGACCATCCAGAACACCGCTGCAAGACTCATACTGTGGTGCCCCAAGTGCAACCTCTGAAGGGGGTCAAGGCGGTTCTATGGCCCCCCAGACATCTCCCTGCAGGCTGCACCTACCTGCAAGGGAATCTCTCTCCCCTCTTAAAAGTGCAGACGGGTTGCTTCCTGCACAGTGAAAAAAAAAGAGCGGCTGCTTCAAAGTGGCTCGGTATTTAATTTGAATTTGCTCCCACATCACACCACACCTCAGGAAGCTTCACTGGCTCTCTATTTACAAGTGCAGCCAATTCAAACTTCTCATGCCCACATACAAAGCCCTAGACAACACAGGACCAGAATACCTGAAGAGCCGCATACACTTTCACCAACCCACCAGACACCTGCGCTCTGCCTCAATCTCACTCCCCACACTCAACGCATCCGCAAAAGAAAAACTGGAGGTCGCTCATTCTCCTAAATGGCACCAAAGACATGGAATGACCTCCCTCAACACATCAGAGGCTCCTCCTCACTTCTTGAGTTCCACAAGAAGCTGCAGACCTGTCTCTTCATCCAAGCACCTTGGGGACCACACACCTACACACCTCCAAGTGCCTGGTTACCCCTCTTGGGTGATTACTGCGCTATACAAATCAACATAACATAACATGTGGACTGCAATGATCATACCAGTCGAAGCTAATGTCTGTGCGTAGTCTGTTCGCCTCCTTACCATACTTACAAGCTGATTCTAGCATTTTCTGACTCCGCACAAGCTCTAACAAATACTTACTTTTTTGGGTTCTTCCATATCCTATTTAAGCATAATTTAAAACAGTGCAAAATTGTATTTTTGCTCTCATAATATGAAGTAATGCATGATATGTATTTAACAGATTCCACTATATGAATTCTGTATGCATCTTTAAAGCAAAACCGTGCTTACTTAGTTTTAGAGTTAATTTCAAAATGGTTGCCATGCAGGTGCATACAAACACATTAGGCTTCCTAAGAGGGCTGAGTTGCCTCACGGTGTTTGTGCAGGGTGCCATGTATCAAATGATGTCTGTCATTTTTAGAAATGCCATATGCTAGCAGTAACTGTCCTTACAGCTGCACAAATGACCAGGGAGTGCAGGCACCAGCAGAGAGCCCCGTCTCAATGATTGGCCCATGCTTTTTTACCTTCATGCCTTGTGAGCAGCTACTAGTTAATTGTATCTACCAATCGCAAAGTTTGACTTTCTGTTAGCCCAGTGCTTAATTTGAGCCAGTGGTTTTTGGTGTTCAGCATTGGCACTTGTCAACACTGACACTTTTGAGAGTCTGCCAAATGGTGGTGCTGTCTGTCCAACTTAGAGATGAGCAAAACGATAGTTGATTCAAAATACATTAAAATGACTAATACCTGTGACACAAGCTATTCTTATGGCTTTGAGGGTGGCATAGTCTGAAATTCTAATCGAATTCTTTAATGCATATCTTCGTTTTGACATTAATGTGAGGGGCACATTGGGTCCTGCAGGCTCATCACCACCCCCTTTTCTGACAAAATACTTGACCAGACTTGAGCAAAAAAAAAAACGATACATCCATCTTTGCGGCTCCTGAAGATCCGCGACCTAGCACTGCACACGTAGGGGCAGATTTACGAGCCTCGTGCGCCTCATTTGTGTTGCCGTTGCGTCACTTCTGTGATGCAGCAGTGGCGTAAACCATGAGCCACGTTGTGCCCTATTTACAACGTGACGCGTGTAGGGAGATGCATCATGTTGTAAAGCCCTGCGCCACATGATACCTGCGTCAGGTTTCATGCGGGCGTTCCAGCGCAGGGGGGGTGTCGCAGGAACGCCTTGGGAAAAGTGCCTGAGTGAAATCTACAAGAATTCACTCATTCACTTTTCCGACACCGCTGCATCAAAACCTTGCGCCTGCTTGAAGCATGCATTAGGCGTGACGCACCAAGTTGAGGATAGGCCAGGTTGGAACAGTGCTGGAGTTGCGTCAAGCCCGCGACACAACTCCAGCACTGCGCCAACCTTACGCCAGCAGATGCGATATGCATCTGTATATCCTTGCGCCACGATGCGCAGTAAATGCGGCGCATCTGTGGCGGCACATGGGTAAACTTGCGTCAGGCATCTTTCCTGGCGCATCCCTGCTGCTCTGCAGGGATGCGCCAGGAAATGTAAATCTGCCCTGTATTTCTTTAACTCATGCTGCACCGCCACCTTAACGCTTACTGGCAGCCTAAGCTTCATTGCTGCGTTTTTACCTCATGGACAGTTTATCAAAATAAACACGTAATTTTTGTAAAATGTACACTTTGTCCTTATTTATTTGAAAGACATTATAATGCATGCTTTTGTGTTCCTCCTGAAAAGATTCTACTTAAACGGTTTTCTGTATTCACTTTGTGCAATGGTTTTAATTAAATGACCACTTTAATAAATAAACTGAAACACTGGGTGCTGTTGGTTCCTGGCACTTGTCTGAAATGTTGTTGTATTTCAAAATCTTTACCATATGAAAAAGTACCTAAATCATACATGTGCCTTATGTGGCAAGCACCAGCACCGAAGCCAGTATGTCATGCGCCCTGGAGCAAAGGAGGAAATGGGCCTCCTGACCGAAATACAGCAATATTCATGGTTCAGTGGTCGCCCGAGGCCTCCGGGCCCTGGTGCACTGCACCTGCTGCACCTGAGGAAGCGACGCCCCTTTCAGACACATCAAATGAATCTGCTGCTTGAAAGTACAGCACCTAAGAAACACAACACAGCGCTTAAGAAACACAACACCGCGCTTAAGAAAGACAACACAGTGCTTAAGAAAGAAAACACAGCGCTTAAGAAACACAACACAGCGCTTAAGAAACACAACACCGCGCTTAAGAAAGACAACACAGTGCTTAAGAAACACAACACCGCGCTTAAGAAAGACAACACAGTGCTTAAGAAAGAAAACACAGCGCTTAAGAAACACAACACAGCGCTTAAGAAACACAACACAGCGCTTAAGAAACATAACACAGCGCTTAAGAAACACAACACAGCGCTTAAGAAACACAACACCGCGCTTAAGGAAGACAACACAGTGCTTAAGAAAGAAAACACAGCGCTTAAGAAACACAACACAGCGCTTAAGAAAGACAACACAGCACTTAAGAAACACAACACAGCGCTTAATAAAGACAACACAGCACTTAAGAAACACAACACAGCGCTTAAGAAAGACAACACAGCGCTTAAGAAAGACAATACAGCGCTTAAGAAACACAACACAGCGCTTAAGAAACATAACACAGCGCTTAAGAAAGACAACACAGTGCTTAAGAAACACAACACAGCGCTTAAGAAAGACAACACAGCGCTTAAGAAAGACAACACAGCGCTTAAGAAACACAACACCGCGCTTAAGAAACACAACACAGCGCTTAAGAAACACAACACCGCGCTTAAGAAAGACAACACAGTGCTTAAGAAAGAAAACACAGCGCTTAAGAAACACAACACAGCGCTTAAGAAACACAACACCGCGCTTAAGAAAGACAACACAGTGCTTAAGAAACACAACACCGCGCTTAAGAAAGACAACACAGTGCTTAAGAAAGCAAACACAGCGCTTAAGAAACACAACACAGCGCTTAAGAAACACAACACAGCGCTTAAGAAACATAACACAGCGCTTAAGAAACACAACACAGCGCTTAAGAAACACAACACCGCGCTTAAGAAAGACAACACAGTGCTTAAGAAAGAAAACACAGCGCTTAAGAAACACAACACAGCGCTTAAGAAAGACAACACAGCACTTAAGAAACACAACACAGCGCTTAATAAAGACAACACAGCACTTAAGAAACACAACACAGCGCTTAAGAAAGACAACACAGCGCTTAAGAAAGACAACACAGCGCTTAAGAAACACAACACAGCGCTTAAGAAACATAACACAGCGCTTAAGAAAGACAACACAGTGCTTAAGAAACACAACACAGCGCTTAAGAAAGAAAACACAGCGCTTAAGAAACACAACACAGCGCTTAAGAAAGACAACACAGCACTTAAGAAACACAACACAGCGCTTAAGAAAGACAACACAGCACTTAAGAAACACAACACAGCGCTTAAGAAAGACAACACAGCGCTTAAGAAAGAAAACACAGCGCTTAAGAAACACAACACAGCGCTTAAGAAAGACAACACAGCACTTAAGAAACACAACACAGCGCTTAAGAAAGACAACACAGCGCTTAAGAAAGACAACACAGCGCTTAAGAAACACAACACAGCGCTTAAGAAACATAACACAGCGCTTAAGAAAGACAACACAGCGCTTAAGAAACACAACACAGCGCTTAAGAAAGACAACACAGCGCTTAAGAAAGACAACACAGCGCCTAAGAAACACAACACAGCGCTTAAGAAAGACAACACAGCGCTTAAGAAACACAACACAGCGCTTAAGAAACACAACACAGCGCTTAAGAAACACAACACAGCGCTTAAGAAAAACAACACAGCGCTTAAGAAAGACAACACAGCGCTTAAGAAACACAACACAGAGCTTAAGAAACACAACACAGCACTTAAGAAACACAACACAACGCTGAAGAAACACAACACGGCGCTTAAGAAACACAACACAGCGCTTAAGAATCACAAGGAGCACGCATGGAGCACACGAGGGTCACACATGGAGCACACGAGGAGCACAGATCTACAAGTGACAGGAATAAGTAACAAAGTACCCTATGAATTGAGGCAACATACAGGCATGATTCATTGCATGAGTCAATATCATCACAGGCTCTATTTCGAAGCAAACCATGGTGAAGGCAGATGGGAATGTGTCTGCCATAGGCCAAGTAGCTCTCTTTCTATTCTACCACAGGCAGCACATTTGCTTCTCGTGGACGTGCTCCGGCGCCCCCTGTAAGCGAGCACTAGAAAGCTTCCCAGCTCTTGTCCCTGGCTATGAGGTAACCTTGGGCGGAGTTCGCAGAGTTTTGCTATGCAGAACTCCTCGAAATGACCCAAAAACTCTGCCACGCTATGGGGAGTTCTGCAACTGGCGCGTGCGTTGGGGTACGCACTTTTGTTATATCCTGCTACTTTGTATTTTTATGTACTCCAGCCCTGCTCAGCCAGAGTGTGAGTTGGTCATGGAATGTTGGTGTGCCTGTGATGCGTGGGATGCCTGGGGGCCTGTGTGGAAGAGTGTTGGCAGTTAGAGATGGGCTGAGCAGCAGGCAGGCTGCTCCTGGTGGGGCTGGTACCACACTAGGCTGGCTGGACTAAAGACTGATGTAACTTGGACTGAAGACTTAATAAAGAAGACTTAACAATACATCCTGGCTCCTGGTGTCTACCTTCACAGGACACAACACATTTGCACTGATTTTTAGCGCTGGATGTTTGGAAAATCAGCGTGAATGGCACCATGTGCAGCTGTTTTCTAACACTCGATTAGATGTTCTTCTCGAGCAGCAGTTTCCTGAACGAGAACTGAAGATTTCTCAACTTGAGCAGTAGTGACCATCCGTGACAATCCGCGACCATCCGTGACCACCTGAGTTGAGAAATCTCACTGGGAGGTGGTCTAGCGTTGAATTTCCCTTGCTTGAGGAAAAAAAATACATTTGTCATAACTCCTCGTGCACCGTGGAGTGTGAAAAACTCTGCGAATGGAGCAGAGTTTACCGCCCAGGCCTACTGTGGAATAAGCTTAAGAGGATATCAAGCGGCCCACAGATGCCCCTACAGAGGCGTGTTGAAGTATAGAGCCACATTGACGCATTGCCAGGTCTGCTGCAATCATTCTGGATGGTGGCATTGTGCCCCAGGATGGTAAGTACTAACAGGGAAAGGACTCTGCCCCGTAACCCTTGTATCCAGGGGGAGAATGGAGCCAGCGCTGATGCTCATTCTGGGGGATGAAGAGGGTTAGAGATGAGGAGAGATCTTTCATTATCTCCTAACCAGGGACATGGGACTCACTGGTGCAGTTGCACCAGGACCCATGCCACCTTGATTACGACAGCTTTTTGCCCCCTGACCAGGGGCTGGCGGGATACTTCTCTTTACTTCCGTTAGGGCTGTTGGCTCTCTTGTGCCTCAGCCAAAGTATTCTGCAGTCCCAGCTGACCAGCTGCTCCCCAGGCCCTCCAGCCACTGTTGTTTCATTTCCATACATGAACATTTATTTTCCCCATTCTAACCGTCCTATTTACAATGCTATCTCTCTCGCTGATTCCCTCGCGTGCCCTAGGCTCGTGCACCGGCCCGCATCACCCCTGCCCCTACCCTGCTTTACACCTGTCTTCTCTATCACTGGCTTGGCTTCAGTTGTGTGTATTGCATTTTATTCCATTTTTTCTTCAGTCGGAGCTGCTTTAGATGTTTCTGAAATGCTTTTAGTGGTCACTTTTTTTGTTTATGTTTGTTTGTGTCTGCCACCAACGCATGGGGTACGGGGCACAGGTGCAGCATCAGTGCGGTTTCACTTCAGTGTCTGCTGGCGCGCGGCGTCTGCCTGCTTCCAAGATGGCGGCTCCAGGTTTCTGCTGGTCGCGTCCTCGCGCTTCCGCCTGGCCCTTGTTTCAGGCAGGGAACGCACTGTGCTTGTGCCTGCCTGTGATACAGCGTTTCAGAACCTAAATATATTCTTTTATAAACTGGACCCAATTCATAATAAGTTCCCTCTACACTGCATGAGTTAATACCACTTACCAAGAGTTCGGTTCACCTCTACTGTCTATGGATCTTTGTATTAGAGGGCAGAGGTTGGTTATTAATAATATTCCATGAATTAATACAATACCATAATAACAACAGACCCCTTTGGTAAGTTAATGTTTTTTATCTAGTAAATGTAAATGCGCATAGAACATAGAATACAGCTCAAATGCATGTCATTCACAGGAAGAAACAGACAAAAATACAAATACATCTCAAGAGCAGCACATTGAAGGAGTAGATGACTAGAGAGACAAAAGAAGAGAAAACATTTGCAAGTTATTATGCAAATCGGAAATCATGAATATTACCTATTACCCAAGATTCTGTGGAATGGAAATGCTACCCTCTGGCCATGAAAGTAAACAAGGCACTTTAAGAAGATTTAAAGTGCAGAGATATAAAGGTCAGGATCAGCGGTTCATCAGCCAGCCCTCAAGAAGTGGAAACAGCATCACAGCGCTCTCCTCTCATAAAGTTAGGAAAATGCAGCCAACTCCTCCTACTTTCTAGGTTTAGTTATACTCTATTTTCTCCAACCCACTACTCTATCCATCCCACCTAACTAACAATTCTAATTGGCTAAAATAAGGGGTGTCTCTGCCACACCACTCGGACAAGGACAAAACTTTTGAAGAACACCATTGTTCATAAGGCTACGTCATTCACAGGCCTCAGTATGTCCTTCTTTCGCAGCACGCTCATGTTCCATGTAACAAATTGTGTTCATGTCCACTTCCACAGGAACTTGGCTCTAAAAGTATTTTTTGTCTTCCTCTGCACAATCTTGGTCATCACCGGAGGTTACATTTCTCTGTCAGATTCCAGTCTCCACACCACAGTTCTAAAGGCTTGAACTGCTTTCCGAGGACTTTCTCATTTCAGAATGAAATCCTTTTCCATCCTTCTAAGAAAGACAAAATGTAATGTAATTATTGTTTTCACGCAGGTCTCATTTCTAACTGAGTTAATTTGCAAAGCATTATTAAGATTATGCATAAAATCAAAGCATTATGTAATTAATAATTTGTAGCCTTTTAGTCATTATTTTTCTTCATTAGTTATGCACAGGCTTGCGGCCTACTCCTAACACATGCTTTCCGTCTCAGGTACGCATGCGCAATTTATTCAAATACTATTAGCATCATACAGTTAACGATTTTAGATGATTATTCACTATGGGCCAGATGTAGGTGGCCAATTACCGGTCGGTAACGGCCGAATTCGGCCGTTACCGACCGGTAATTGGATTTTGAGATGTAGGGCATGCATTTACAGAATCGGTATTTTACCGATTCTGTATTTACCGATTCGGTAAAATCACCGAATCGGTAAATACAGACTCGGTAAAATACTGATTCTGTAAATGCAGATGTAGCTGGCACATGTCAGAGTGCCACAGGGCTTTAAGAATCGGTATTTTACCACCCAATCCAATTGGGTGGTAAAATACCGAATCCAGGTGTGCATGCACATGTGTGCATGCACACCTGTGCCATGTGACACACAGACATGCCCTTAGGGCATGTCTGTGTGCCACATGGCGCAGATGCCTATTTTTGGGGTGCCAGAGGGTGTCAAAGTGACACCCCCTGCACCCTTGCTAAAATCGGTATTTACCTATTCTGTAATTACAGAATCGGTATTGCCCATTGATTCCTATGTAATAAGTTGTAACGGGGAAGACCCTACAAACTGTCTGACCTGGGTCAGTTAGGCAGGTACATATATAGTGGTCAGAGTCCAATTTTTACTAAACATCAAATGTAGAGCGAAGGCATAACATAACTTAAATCGTCATAGTTCATAGATCCAGTATGTATTTTATTGTCATACATAAATCACTGGATACTTTGTATCATTCAGTGGGTACCCAAAAATAATGAGTTACACAGTAAATCCTCAAGCATATCAATTAATTCATTGAGTCATATGATCTTATGTACACAGATAGGAGAAGCATTTGAAATTCATCATACAGATAGCTTGAGATTTGTAAGGCAACATAACCTATTATTCACATTAAATGTAAAACAGTGCGCTCAAAGTGAACAAGAAAGGAGGTAGTTTAGAGGGAATGGGTGTGATGGAAAGAGGTGAGGACTGGGTAAAGGTGTTGTGATCCTGTAACAATCACAGTAAAATCAAGTGCAACCTTTACAGTCTAATTTAGATCGTAAGTTCCATAGAGCTCTTCAACATAGGGTACGTCTTATTCCATAATTTATTCCTATGTTCAGAGAGATGGCGTGGTCAGGTTGTCTACGTTTCGACCCCTGGTATAAGGGTTAATGGGAACCTCATGCTGGGGTCTTCATCAGGACAGGAATAGCAGGAGCGCCTATGAATAATGTAATCGGAATAAGTATCTCAAAATAATACTAATAACCTTATTCATTAATACATTGGAACTGGACTGGAAATGGATTACATACTTAACGTAAGGCCATCCAGTGGCTCTTAGGTTGGGACCATCAAGGGTTCATATGTGGAAGGATCAATCTGTAAATGATCAAAAAGGGGAGATTTAGGACTGAGGTGGAGGGGGAACCTCCCCTGAAGGTATGAAAAATCAAGGGTTGGTGGGGGACGATAAGAGAACTTACTGGGTCACAGGTGCTTTCCAGTCTCTTGTAGCGTATTCAACAGATTCATGGTATACCGTGTTGGTCCACGGGGTGCGGCAAGCGTCACGTACCCTGGTTATATCTGAGGATTAAAATGAAATGGTTGTGGAGTCTGGTCCATAGGAAGAATTGTTTAATTAATTAATGAAGGTTGTCGCATTGGTGGAGCCAAATCGGGGTCTGAAACAATCCAAAACCCAGTGGTGACTGAGGAGATTGTTGTTGGCTTCTGGGTTGGTAATGCCTTAATATTAGGCCACGCGTTCATGTAGCAAGACTGAATTGAATAGCGCGCGTTAAGTAAAATCGTAGCATCTGGGTCGGTAACAGGTTAATACTGAGCCTAGCATTCATATAGTAGGGCTAAATGGGATAGCGCGAGTTGTATCAGGTCGTGAAAGGCCCGGAGGGCAGATCAGGGTTATCGAGTCGAGTGACTATAAAAAAAATTCATTGGACAATGGGCGCCCTGTGCACGATATACAAGGGACACCGGCATCCCGTACTTTGATCGGGTGTGCGCAAAAAAGAGCTTCGCCAATATTTCTATGTAATTCCGCTAATGTTGTGCGCGGAATTGGGTAAAGCCTAAATCTCGTGTGCACTCATGGGGGTGTACGAGATGCATTAAATGCATTCCAAAAAATACTGAGTCACTGGGGACCTGAAGTTCTTCCCCCATTGGCTGGGGTGCTATGGATTCTTCGGGCCATTGGTGAGGGGCACTGTCTTATCCATATTTACATTTCTTTGGTTCTTTCCGTCATTTGTCGGCTTTTGATTACCCCCTCGGGTAGGACATTAAGGGGTCGGTTGCATGGATTGGTGGCTTGCTCCTGGGTCACTCCTGGTGGTCCCGCGGGATATCGGTGCGCGCTTTGCTCCAGCTCTGGGATATCACATTGTCCTCTTGTGTGTGTGGTCTAGGTGCCACTTTATTCTTGTCCTTCTTGTTTGACAGTGCAGCATGTGGTGGGTGTTGCCCCCTCTCTGTTGCTCGGTGACACAGGGGTGTGAGCCCACCAGGTTGTTTGGTTGCGTGCTGTCCCTTCCCTTCTGTTCTTTTTGGGACATGGAGTGGTACCGTGCTTCTATGTGTTGTCATTTTGTGGTCTCCTCAGGAGGCTGAAGGGGCCTTGCCCTGTGGTGCCTTTTCACAGAGGTTTTTGTTTCTGGTCGAGAGCTAGTCCCTGGTTCTGGATCTGCTGCAGCTGGAGAATTCTGCTTTTGCGGATAGCTATGGAGCTCCAGCCCCGTGGATTTGGTGGCTTCATGTTCTGCTTCTCCAAGTTTTCGTCTGCTGTTCTGTGTGGTCTATTGTCACTCATCTCTGGTTTTTGATTCTCGGCTGGCCTCTTGTACCTTTTTTTGTACTGCTGCTGGTACCTGGCTTTCTACTCACTCGATTTGCTTTTGTGGCTTGTGTTTGGAGTGGGCTGGGGCTTGTTTCCTTGGTATCTACCTGCATGTTGTTTGCTGGAATCTTCTGCAGTAGCTGTTTCCCTCTTTGGTGTGGGTTGGCTTTCTGCTGACAGATATTGCTTCCTGTGGGTCCCTAGATCTGCATTAATTCCTCCTGGGTGGATTTTCCTTGGGGTGGTTTGTACCTGGTCTTTTTCCTGGTCCTGTTGGCAGTGGACAAGTCCACCCTGCTCTGGGCTTTATAGGAGTCCTTCAGTTTCTCCTTCCTGTGTCTTCCAGTTGGAGTCTCTCCAGCAGCTTCTGTCTATCTCTCTCCAGTAGCTGGCTTCCTGCCCTCGGTTGTTTCCATGGTTTCCTCTCTCCTTGACCCGGTTCTCCTGTCTCCCCCGCAGTTCCTCTGTTTTGCAATCCAGGGCTTGCACTCCCTGTTCCGGGGCCAGTTCTTCAGGTGGGTGTCCACACCCAGGGTGTTTTGCATGCTTGTCTCCGTTGGTGAGTGCTTTCTATTTTGAGGGTGTTCCCATATTCCCTTATCTGGAGCTCGGTGCCCACGAGGTTGCATGGGTACAGCTTCTTGGTCCACTGAGGGGGTTTGTCCCTGGTCTATGCATCCCCATATCTCCTCTTCCTGAGGATCCACTATCTATGGGCCTTGGGGTGGGCTCTTTGTGTCGGTGAGCCGTTGTGTGCATCTCCGCTCCCTTTTGTCTGCTCGCCTTCCTTGCCCTTTTGCATTTGTGGGACCATGGCTCTACCTTCTGGAGGTGCTCTCTTCACAATGGGCTCTCTTTAGGTCTCGCCTGAGCCAGTGCATGCACTGCACTGGAGAGACATTTAGTGAGTGGGCTTTCAAAAGTCCGACCACAGCTTTTGGGGTGGCATAGAGCGTGCGGTTACGCGCACAATAACGAGCAGAGGTGCCATCTGGCTTTCCTCTCTTGTCATGGTGCGCGCACATCGCTGGCGATCCCTTTTTCTCTTTTGCCACGTGCACCACTCGCAGGCTCACCTTCTGCTCCCTCTCTCAGTTAACAGCCCCTCCCCACTACAGAGCGCGTCTCGCGGCCGCACGTCTTGTTTTGGTATGTTTCCTTCTCCCCTCTCTCTGCTGTCCTTACACCCATTGCCTCCTCTTTCCACTTGATTCAATTGAAGCAAACATCAGGCAGTGGGTTGACCCAAAGTTCACTCTGCATATGCTTACAGTTTTCAGCCTTGAAGCTGCGCCCCAGTTTTCCACCGTGGCGTTGCCAGCCCGCTCTGCCTCTCCGTCTTGCTCACCTTCAACGCTCCGCTGCCCTCCCCCGCTGCGTCTTGTGTTAATTGGAAACATATGTGCAAACACGGTGCTTTGACTTTCGCCACAGCGGGTGCTTGCGCGTACACCACTTTCGGAGCCGGGCTTGTTCCCTTTGACATATATTGAAGAAAAGACAAATTTAAGCGAGAGACAGCTCAAATAAAGCCTTTTTTTGACGTAAAGAACCGGTATTCTCCGGTTTGTTGGCAATGGCATGTATGTACCTGAGAGCTCGCAACTTTGTATTCTGTATTTCATGCATCGTCCGGGGTCTGGACTCCCCAGTGACGCAACAGTCATGTGGGCAATTACAATATTGTTAAAAATGAGCAATAACCAACATTTTCGAACATACAAATAAAGCGGTCGTAACCATTGAGGATCACTTTATCCTATGACTCGCTTGTAGTCTGCTGGGGAGGACAATGAAGGCTTCTGAAAGCTGTTTTATCTGGCAAGATGGTACCCACTGTTGGCACGTCTTAAAAATCTGTTAGCACTCTAGCTATTCTTTACCTTTACGCGAGAACCTAACGTTCCATGTCCCTGAGAGTTGAGTTGGTGACTTTTTCAAGATGGCAGCACCCTGTAAGCTGTAGGTTCTCAGCGTGTGTGGGAAACATTTACATCTGTCTATCCTTTACCCTAACCGGCTACAGTAGCAAAGCTAGGGAAGGCGTTATTAGAGGCAACATGTCAGGGCGCAACAACAAATTGCCCACCAACCGTCCTCAGCTGCAGAACCTAATAAAAAGTGATAGAGCGCGCGAGGTCACCCAGCCAATGATTTCGCCGTTTCCGGCTTCAGGGCCCATATACTTTCAATTCACACTATTCATTGACCAGGCGACTTCACGGGCTGCTACCAATTGGGTGTGTTCCCTACTGTTATTACTCAGTGTACCCGACTTACCATCCACCGACACGGGTACCTATGACTTCAATGGATCAGGGGCCTAGCTGTAAAAGGAAAGGCAACAAATGCAATTTGAAATAACATTCAATATTGTTTAAATGACCACGGACAACTGGAAGTTTTAAAATGTTTATCTAAAGTTCGTTTTCTGAAAGCATGAGATTTACAAGAATAAGGCAATCGATAATCAAGATAATGAAAAGTACATAACTATAGAGAAATAAAGTCAGGGTAATCATTAAAATGCAATTATGAGATGCAAAGGAAATATACTATGCATTCAAGGCAGGAATTCTTTAGAAAATCTAAGTAAGGTCGTTCTAGACCATATCAGAAAATGACAAACTGTAATGCAAAATATGATTTCTAAAAGATAGGATAACATGAGAACATATCAAGAAAATTATGCAAAATGACTTTAAGTTTCAATAGTTTGCGGCAAAAGCATGGAAAAAATCAAGGTGTGCAAAGGAGTGTCTTTATTTAAGCAAAAGACAGAAATATAGAAAGGTGCAAGTTTTAAGGAACTTAGAGCAGTATTTACCTAGACTGGTGTGGAAACCAAACCCTGGCCACGGGTCAGTTAAAGACAGGAAACCCTCAAGGAAGGATACCCCTCAAAGGACAGCAGGTGCAGAATGGACACCCCAGACAGGACAGGATACCCTCAGATTAGGAATCAGGACAGGACCTCAGGACAGGACAGCAAACCCTCAGGACAGGACCGCTCAGGACAGGACCACACCCGCAGTTTGGAAACAACGCCTGCGTTCCACCCTCTCTGCAGCTATCGATCAAGACCCCGAATGGGTCAGCGAACTCCCAGCAAAGTGCTTCGCCAGCACTTTAAGGTTCAGTAAAAACCTTAGTCTATGGTCAATTTCGGACAGAGTGCTCCGCAGCGCTCTGTATCTTCAGTCACCTATTGAGTACGATGGGTCAGTGACAGGTCAGCTAAACCAGACAAGTCGGACAATTTCCCTAGGTGAACCCAGGGTAGATATACTCTTTTGGGTCAGTGTACCACCCTCCAATATTGCAAAGTGTCAGAATCCCCAATTTCGATTGGTCCTAAGGTAGGCTTTGGGTAACACACCAATCATATCAGTCTATTTAGATGCTACATTTACATATTTGGGTACCGCCTAGCGAGATTGGGGTTCCCATGAGAAACCGTGCAGAAATACGAGTGACAAATTAACAATGTAACACATGAGGAGCAACATTCTCCGCTCTCATAGCGCAGAGGTGGCTTTCCCAGGCGCATCTTGACTGTGGCTGCCAGCTGGCTGAGTTCCACTGTCCAAAGTGGCCACCTTTCAGTGCTCCCTGGTCATGCGCAGAAGAGACCGTCAATATGGCTCCCAATCAGTTCGGACCCCCATTCCCCGCGGTACATGAAAAGTAAGCGAGAACAAATTAATACACAAACATAACGTTATGAAATCACATCACAGGGTTGTACTTTCAAATTATCATCATAAAATATACTTATGCAGTCTAAATGTTAGCTACATAGAAACGGTGACAAGAGCAGTGGCACGAGCAGTACCACGTTGCAGGCAAAGCTATGAATTACGCATGCGCATAAATTTCCCTCCACTTCTGCAGACCCGTCAGGACACGTGAGTGTGGCTGACGCATGCGCAGTAACTAAATACAAGCGGCGGCCATATTTTACAGACACGGATTAACATCATTAGGAATACACATAGGCAAGCTTCTTAATCCTTATTCAAACTAAATATAAACGTTAGTAAGACGTACACTTATTACCTTGTTACACATAAACGAGGTTCATGACTTCGGCAAGATCGCAAAATATGCGAAGCTTTGCTTCATCAATCCCCTCTTTGATGATATTTACTATCATCACAAATAAATGGAACCAGATGCCAACTTTTCTTTCACACCTTATACACTTCTATCTCTTCTAGCAATCGCTCCAGCTTCTCTCGTTCAGTTTTGGTAGGGTGAGAATTCTTCACCTTTTTATAGATCTGATTATTCATCTCTTCTAATTCGAGCTCATCCACACTCCGTTTCACTCCTCTTGTATTTACTTCTCTCGCATTCACCTCATACTTCTTTGTGTGCTTGCGACATTTGCAACAGACAAATATGAAAAATAGGATGAGGCCTATAATTCCAATTGGCATTAGTACTTTGAGTAATAAGCCTTTACCTATACTAGCGAACCAATGACCTACATTTGAGAGACCATCTACCAGTCTCTTCCATGCACTATCAACCTCGAGTGGTCTGAGTTCCTTTGCCAAATTAGTAATGTTTCTCACATATCTTTTGAGCTGCACACTTTTATCCGGAATATAAGTGCAACAATGTTGCGCCTTCAACATCCGGCAGACTCCGCCCTCTTTCGCTAATAAGGTGTCAAGAGCAAGTCGATTCTGCAAAACCATTGATCTGATCGCAACCATTTCGGTATTGACCAGCAGAAATCCATGAGCTGTCTCAGTCGACAATACATCCACTATAGTGGACAATTTGCAAATTCTGTGAGTGTTCAGAACCACTCCCACTCCAGGTATCAGTGCACTGAAAATACTACCCATAATTTCACCTATACTTTCTCTTTTACTACGCACTAAGCCATTAGTATTTTCACTGCTTCCAGCAACTCCATTCACATGGTATATTTTCGGGAAGACAATGCCAAAATAGCAACTTCCATACCAGTGATCCGGCAATTTGAAATAAGCCTTGTCCCCACAAATATAATAAATTCCAGGAAACACAGGCTCTGACCCATTTTTGAAACCCCAACCTCCAAGTACCTTGTAATTATGTTCGCATTCACTGGAACCAATGAAAATGTTATTATAATAGTTAGTCTTCTCGCGGTGAAGACATAGCTTGCCTTTCTTTTCAAAATCCAGCAACAGAGCAGGACCCGCCCCACCAGTTGAGGTGCCTTCCATGTTCTCTGCCCATTTTGGCCTATTCTGACTTTCGTCATTAGCCTTCTTTTGTATTTTAATTCTCCTTTTCTCTGCCATGTTTAGGAACATCTTTTCCTGCTCATGCAAAGAACAAGTCAAGTTATCTCTGTGTGCGTCCGCTATGTCAATGTTACCTATAGTCAGGAAATAATCCCCCATGTATCGTATTGCGTCACTTTTGGTATGTACAGGATTCAAGTTCCCACGTATAGGAAGCTCAGAAAAGATCACGTCATTGTTAGAGTAATAGTACTGTAACGGTCCTCTTTTGTAAAATAAACTAGCTAAAATGCTACAGGAAATTCCGTATGTCAGCGGTAAGTGATGGTATGTCACGCCTTCAGCTACAGAAGTAGGTAGCTTCATGCAGACATAGCAATCTTCAATTTCCATAGTCTCTACATAGTGTATCAATAAGTTTGCGAAAACATTTAAGCGTGTCCTGTTTTTGATTCTATGATAATGTAGTTCTTCCTCATCTGATGCTTCTAAGTCTTGTTTTGTTTGTCTCAGTGCTCTCTCATGTCTTGCTACACTCTGTGTTGTTAGCTCTTCACTGTCAGTATTTACAATTTCAGTAGGGACAATATTAGTATCTTTGCTTACAGCAAAGGGAATGAAAATTGTTAGTCCTATCCAGAGTAATATCAGGACAACTATACTACAGACACATACCTTGCAGCATGTTTTGCAACAGCTGCGACTAGGTCTACCATTCACGTTTGAATCAGACATTTTGGCTTCAGAAGAAGTTTGTCAACCCCTCTTTGTGTCTCTACACAAGTATCTTACTTTGTGCAAATTCACGGTGGCTCTTCTTCCTCTTCGTCAGAGTACTCAGGGACGGGCTCTCCGTCGCTTACGTCAGTGATATCGAGATCTTCAAGTTCTTCTAACACAAGTGTCCATTCAGGTGACTTGTACTTTTTGTTTTGTCTCTTTATCCGATCACTCCTTCTTTTGGAAGAGTCTTCTGGTTGTTCTGCTATACGAGCACTTCTCCTTTCTTCTGCACGTTTTTCTTCTACTGTTTTTATTCTCAATCTCAATTTCTTTATGTATTTAGGCTCAAGATGCTTTCTTTTCTTAAGTCTTTTGGTTGGTACTTGGACTTCGTTTTCTTCTCTTGCCCTCTTATTTTCATTAGCTTGTGGCAATTCTGCTTCAGTTTCTTCTTCTTCTATCTGACTAATTCCAGGGCTAGCATCTGTTTCTTCTGCCTGGGTACTAATCTGGCCTTGTTCAGGTATACTGTGTGTTTGCTCTTCAAGTGTCTCTGACTCTGTTTCCTGAACACGTTCTTCTAATTCTATCTGATCCTGTTCAAGCACTTCGATCTCTGGACTTTCTTCTGCTCGAACTATTACACTATGTCTAGTCTGTCCCTTCCCGATATCAGGTGTCAGTGGAGGAGTATCAATCACTTGTTCTGTATTCCTCTCTTGTTCAGGATCCTTCACTTGTTCAGTATCGGGCACTTGTTCAGTCTTATTCACTTGTTCTGTATCAATCACGTGCTCTGTCCCTGTCTGACCTTCTCCTTCCTCAGTTTTGATGTGAATCTCAAGAGTCTGAGGTTCTTCGCCTGTGCCTTGCTTTTCCTCTCTAGTCCACTCTCTACCTTCCCAAAGTCGTTCACTTGTTCGGATGGGGTCTTCGGTGAGATCAATCAAGGGAATCCACTCTTCTGGCCATATGCTTGGCAGCTCGTCTTCAGCTACTTCTGGCTCAGCTTCTTGGACCCCTTCAGCAGGCTGGACTCCTGGCAGTTCGTTATCAACTATTCTTGGGCCAACATCTGCTGATTCTGCAGCTCGACTGGTACTGGGCTGTACGTCGTCAGCTACTTCCGGTCTGGCTCCTGCAGAGTCCTCTGCTGGACGTCCTTCTGCTTCAGGCACTTCGTCTGGTGGTACCTTCTGGGTGTGGCTGGCGTGTATCCAACGCGGAACCCCAGCACACTTGACTGCTGTGGTAGTCACCAGAATCACCTGACGTTTTTCTCCCCACCTTGGCTCCAGGCAGCTCTTCCGAGTATGCTTCTTTATCTTCACCCAGTCCCCCGGGACCAGCTTGTGGAGAGGAGTCGTTGGATTGAGGATGGCGTCTTCTCCGATCTGGCGAGAGATAGAACGCACTTGGTCACCCAATCTCTTGCAGTATTCAAGCACCAAATCATCAGTAATACTCAACAGTTTGCTTCCAGGCACCCATGCTTGTCTCATCACTCTTCCCATAATGATTTCATGGGGACTTAGGCCTGTCTTGCGATCAGGAATACTTCTGAGTCCCATCAGGACCAAGGGCAGGGCCTTCACCCAGGTCAGTTTAGTTGCATCACACAGTTTTGCTAGTCTGTTCTTGATAGTTCCATTTATTTGTTCCACTACTCCAGAAGCCTCTGGACGGTAGGCACAGTGAAGCTTTTGGGAAATTCCAAAGGCCTTACAGAGTTCGTCGATCACTTCATTATGAAAATGTGAGCCTTGGTCTGATTCAATAGTGACTGGAACCCCGAACCTAGGTATCAGTTCTTTTAATAAACACTTAGCTACTGTTTTTGCGTCATTTTGGGGAGTAGGGAAAGCTTCCACCCACTTTGAAAATAAACAGACCATGACAAGGACATATCGTTTCCCTTCACAACGGGGCATGGTGATGAAATCAACCTGTATCCTTACAAAGGGACCCCCGGACCTCCCAATTTTCCCCAGTTCCACTACAGTCTTTTTCCCTGGGTTCATCTTTTGACATGTCAGGCACCTCTGGCAGAGGGACTCTGCTACTTTCCTGAACTTTTTACTGTACCAAGTCTGTTGGAACACTAGAATCATGGCGTCCCTACCAATGTGTGATCCTTCATGTATCAACCTTGCCATTGTGCTAAGTAGGTGTCTAGGTAATACAGGCATACCAGTTGGACCTATAATGACACCATCCACACGTCTTGGTCTACACCCATCGTCCTTCCACTTCTCTCTTTCTTGCCAAGGTGCCGCCTGCTGCCACTCTTTCACTTCATCCCATGTAGGCACTTCCTCAAACACTTGAAGTTGGCAGCTGATTCCTGGCCCCCCTCGTTTTGGATTTACGATATACCGATCTCTTGCGCACCATTGGGCCACTCGATCGGCATAATCGTTTCCCAGTGATACCTTGTCCATGCTCTTCTTATGAGCAGCACATTTTACCACTGCCAGTTCCTTTGGTAACTGGATTGCCTCTAAAAGGTCTTGGACAACTTTTCCATTTCGAATAGGGGTACCTGATGAAGTCAGGAACTCCCTCGGTAGCCACAACTGGCCAAAGTCATGCACAACCCCATAACAGTACTGACTGTCAGTATACACTGTTATGCGTATGTTCTTCCCAATTTGGCAAGCTTTTATCATAGCAATCAATTCGGCTACTTGTGCAGACTTGATGTGATATAGATAACCTGCTTCCTCAATTTTCTCTAGGGACACTACTGCATAGGCAGCACTCAGGCCTCCTTGTTCATGCCTTAGACATGAACCATCTACAAATAGTTCTTTATCATGCACAGGCAATGGCGTTTCCTTTATGTCTGGGCGTGGCTTGGTATTGAATTCTGTTAGATCAATACAATCATGTTCATCATCCACCCCCCCTTCCATATCCTTTGGGTCGGGGAGTAAGGTGGCTGGGTTCAGAATACTGCACCTAACAATGTTTACATTTGCAGCACCCACAAGAATCCTCTCATATTTAGTCAGCCGACTAGGGGTGAGATACTGTGTTTTTGTTCTGGTCAACAAAATTACCACTCCATGCGGAACATACACAGTTACCGGATGTCCCATGACAATTGACTCACTCTGTTCTAAACTGGCACAGGTAGCAGCTACTGCTTTCAGACATGCTGGTAATCCAGCAGCCACTGGATCTAAGGTGGCAGAGAAATATGCCACAGGCCTTTTCGTTGTGCCATGTTCTTGAGTTAGGACTGACAATGCGCAATTATCGCGAGTGTCACAGAATAGGGCAAACTCTTTGGAATAGTCTGGCATCCCCAATGCAGGAGCAGTACACAGACAATCTCGTAGTTTGGTGAAGGCTGTTAAGCTTTCATCATCCCATTCTACAATTTCGGGTGTTCCTCTCTTAGTCATTTTTATCAAGGGCCTTGCTAGGACTGCAAATCCCAGAATCCACTGCCTGCAGTATCCTATCACACCCAGGAACATTCTGATTTCTTTCTGAGTACGGGGCAACTGCATCTTTTGAATTATCCTCACTCTCTCCGATGTCACTTTTCTGACACCTTTTTCTATCTGGTGCCCCAGATATTTCACCGATTTTGCACAAAACTGTAACTTGTCAGGGGACACTTTATGTCCCTTTTCACACAGGTGATTCAGTAGGGCAATGGTGTCAATCACACAATCCTTATGACTTTTAGACGCCACCAAGAGGTCGTCTATGTATTGCACTAAGACAGAGTTCCCAGGTAGGACTAAAGTTTCCAAACATTTTTTCAAGATCTGATTAAAGATAGAGGGGCTCTCTGTATACCCTTGAGGGACCCGGTTCCAGCAATACACGTGACCCTCGAAGGCAAATGAGAAAAGAAATTTGCTATCTGGATGCAAAGGAATGGAAAAGAATGCATGACACAAATCTATCACAGTGAACCACTCAGCATCCCAGGGAATCTGATACAGAATCACTGCTGGATTCGGGACAATAGGGCAACAGGGAACTACTATTTTGTTGACTTTTCGTAGATCCTGTACTACTCTGTACTTGCCACTAGGCTTCTTGATACCCATAATCGGAGAGTTACATGGGCTACTCATCACCTCCTGTATGATGTTTCCTTCTAACAATTTCTGTATTTCCACAGCAACACCAGCTTTCACTTCTGCATTCATCCTGTAGGGTTTAGTATTGGGGTATACTGCATTGTCCTTTATTGCTATCTGTATGGGGTCCACATTTTTCATCAACCCTACATCTTTCCCAGTAAAGTCCCACACCTCTGGCTTCACGGCTTCTTGTAGTTCTTGGGGTAAATCCTGCATGGTCATTTGTTTAATTTCCGAGTCAGGGCGGACTAACATTAATTTATAAATGCCGTCTTCATCTGGGGTCTAAATTTCAACACCCTTTGGTGTGCAAAAGATGGTACAGTTCATTTTGCACAGCAAATCACGTCCCAGCAAGTTCACTGGACTGGTGTCGCACACGACAAATCTATGCATTTCCTTAAAGTTTCCAATTGAGATCTCCATGGGCTTGGTAACAGGAGTACTAATCAATTGATTAGATACACCCACTACTTGGATGGCTTCTCCCGAGAGGGGTAGGTTTGGAACGTCCACTGTTCTCACAGTAGAACGGGTAGCGCCAGTGTCCAACAGAAAGGTGACATCATTTCCGTCAACCTTTCCTTCAATGTATGGTCCGGACTGGTCTACCGGCAAGGAGGCGCCAAGTACGCACTCCTCGTCCTCCCCTCTCAGGCCCCGTCAGTACTGGTCATCACAAAGGAAGGTATCATTTAAAAGATACTGCGAAGTTGCTGTATTTCTGTTCTCATTGCTTTCCCAGACTTCTATTTCATCTCCCTCTGCCTGTTTTCCCCTGTATACTTGCTTTGGTGCTCGGGGCACCTGAACTGTTTTTACCTGTGGTTGAGTCTTTCTTGGCCTCTCTTTCTGCGTCTGTGTAGTTAAATCAGGAGTTTTGGGGTTATCTTCGGGCAAGTAAGGACACTCGTTACGCCAGTGTCCAATTTCGCCGCACTGATGGCAGGGAAATTTCTTCATAGCCTCCTCCCTGCTCATTTTGGGCCGGGGCTTGCCTCCTCCCCCTCCCCCAGGGCCTTCGTTCTTTGTATTTTTGACCATGTTACTCAACTGCTTTTCCTGCTGTTCTGCGAGCTTCACCTGAGCCCACATCACTTTTTCCTTGAGAGCCTTTTTCTTTTCTGCCATCTCGTCCTCGCAGTACTTTGCGTACCGCAGGACCTCGTCTACCTTTTTTGAGTGCCAACAGATTTTGTTATCTTTTATCCACTGACAAATTTCAGGTCTTAAACCGTTTACAAACCTGTAAATGAAGTGCGTCATGTCCTTCATCTCGATGTTATCTATACCACTGTATGTTTTAAACACCTGCAACAGCCTTTCATAATAGGAGTGCACTGTCTCCTCTCTTTCCTGCGTTGTTCTATCTATCCTGGTCCAATCAGTTTCCTTAGCTGGCACCTTTAGTTTCAAGTGCTGAATTACTTGTTCATACTTTCTCATGACTTCCTTCGAAGGTTCCCCTGTTTCTTTATCTCTTGTGTACTCCTCACTGGGCCAGGCTATGGCTATTTTACACTCGGTCCATAGATCGACCGGGACCACAATATCGAAAAACCCATCCAGGTCTTTCCACAGGCATTTCTGCACCTTTACGAACCTTTCCACTTGCCGGTACCATTCAACTGGCTTCTCGCGCAGTTTCGGAAAATCGTTAGTAAAGGACACAATATCCTGTCTGGACCATGGAACGTGCACATACCTCCCACCTGGTACTTCACGCATGGGGCATAATGTTTCGGGCTTGTCTACTTCTCTCAGAGGGAACTCAGGGGTAGCTTGTCTTGATCGGGCCTCATCTTTCTTACGTGCCCACTTCGTTTTCCACCTTTCCACATCTCCCCATTTTTGCAAGACTGCAAGCAACTCTTTAATCTGCAACTTCCTCCCTGACACATTCAAGTTCTCTAAATCCTTATCTGAGAACTCAGCTCGGTATGGTTTCTGCAAGGGCTTCGATCTCGATATATCTATCCCCATACTAGCTGCGGTGTCGGTCAGTTTTTCGTGGAGCACCCTAGTACTTCTGGTAAGACTTTTACACATAAACAGCAACTCTTCTTCAGAATAGGTATTCAATCTGTCTAACCCCACATTTCCTGCCATCAATTCCTCTATTTCTACCCTCAGCTTGTAGAGGTCTAAAGGTTTCGTTTGCGGAGCCTGTTTTTCTAACTCACGACTCCAATTTTCAATCTCTTCTGGCGTTACCAAGGAAACACTCCTAGTCCCTGTTGCTGATTCTAATTTAATTTCTTTCGCATCAAAAGGATTATGCCTCTTCTGCACTCCCTTTCCGGTCTGTTTGTTTGGTAGATCCAAGAACACCACTTCGGACTCGCACTCACTGGACTGATCGTCTATCAGTAGGGGCTCTTGCCTCGGCGGGGCCATTATCGGGTTCATAACTGGAGTGTTCGAACTTCCTTGATTATTCCCGTACAATGGAACCACTGGTCCGATTGTTACCGGAATAGTCAAAGCTTCAGGACTGGTATTTAACTGGGAGATCTTCTGAATTATTTCTGTCCTCTGTCTAGCTAGGGCCTCTTGCTCCCTTTCATCTAGTACTCTTCCTAATGTCCGGTCAGGTATCATCTGTGGGGTCAAGTGAGGGGTAAGACTCGGGGCAGTAGGATGCGTTTCACTTGGACCCCCACCATAATTTGGTTTCGGGAACAAAGTTCCTGTCCCAAATGACCTGCGCTCTTCCCCATATGGAGGCTGCAAAAAGGGTACCCCTGAACCTACTGGCTTTTCTTCGTTCTCATAAAGAGGTCTGGAGTAAAATGTTCTTTCACGGGAACATTTTTCCTCTGAGCTCTCGGGCATTCTAGGATATATATTGCGTACCTCCGGGGGCTCGGGCTTCTCGAAATAGGGCAATACCTGGCCCCCTCCCCCCCTACATAGGGATCTGTCCTCCTCCTTAATTGATGGACGCTGGAGATTCTCTCCTGCACTGGAAGGTCGGGCTCCTTCATTATAAGGGGGCGGACTTCTCGTAAAGATGTCATCTAACAATTCATCATCTGACTCTCCAAGAGCTCCCCAATGCTTACACTTTTCTGTCCTTTTTTCTCCCCCCGACAGGGTACATGCTGGCATCATAGGAAACAGACCCTCAACAATCATGCTCTGCCTCCACTGTTTCATCCTCTTATCCCTGGTCTCCTGTTTCAGCCTTGGGTACCACTTAGTCAGACCTTTGTCCATCCGGGGTTTCTCCCTTTCGAAAGCCTCAATTTCCCATTCCTCTAATGCCTCATACTGCGTTAGTCTCGGTCTGGGATGTAATTCATTCATGCGGGTTCTCAAATTAAATAAAATTCTGCCATTAAAAGTACCGTCTAACGGAAAAGCCAATACTCCGTCATCTTTTGTGTACTTTACCCAATTCTCCAACCACACACAGGTGTTGTACCCTCGGTCAAACATCATGAATGAGGCAGGAGTATTCGGTGGCGGGATAGTAACGCCCTCTCTAGACTTAATCGGGCTGTCCGTTTTGAAGAAATTCTTTACCCTGCTTACAAGGGACATCTTTCTCTTAGCTCCGTACATAATATCGTATCTATTAGCTTTCCACTGATCCCTTTCAAACCCTTGGTTTCTTGGATCGGGTCTAGTCTCTGGACAATACGAGTGCCACATACGATTTTTATGCTTAACTCTGTTTACAAAGTCACCTCCAATCAGAACGCGTCTTGTAATTCCGTGCGACCAATGAGGTGCACGCGTTCAAGTATTTTCGGCCAATGGGTGCGCGGCCCCTTCGTGAGACTGTTCTCACGCTCCGGCGCTTCACCCCTCCTTTACAATTCCAGCCCCGCTACCCGCCCGCTGCTTCTACCAATCCCAGCGCGGCACGGAGTGACGTCAGAGGCGCTTCGCGACTGACTCCCTCCCTTCACAAGGTAACGGAAACTTTCTTTCCTTTTAAAGTGCTCAGTGCTTGGTTATTTTACAACAAATACACATTCGCCACAGTGCTCAAGTGTCTAGACAGGAAAGATTTCTTTTACTGCAAGTAAACTACTTCCATTTACTTTTCACGCGCTGCGGGCAGATCTCTTTCGCCTACCCTTCACTCTAGCATCGGTGAACCTGTTATTCCCCTAAACTCATCCACTTCTTTCCGGGATATATCCGAGTCTAAGGTTTCCCAGCGGACCCCTTTGCTTTCACCCAAGCTCCGATGAACCTGCTACTCTTCCGATGTGACCCTTACTAGGTTACGCCACTATGGGAATTTTGCCAATGAACCTCGTTACTGACATTTATTCACACATATATTCAGAAAAACCCTAGTTAGTGCTTCCCGGTTATCCTAACCTGCACCTAACTTTCCTTAAGCCTGTGACCTCAGGACAATGGATTCTATTCACCACTTGCCCTTTCAATTCCCCGGGGAGTTCGGACAACAAGAAACAATACGGTTTACAAATACATGGATTAATACATATAACAATATAAGAACAAGAATAATAATGAAAAAACAGTTCATTGATTTCAGCAGCGTATTCACAAGAGAGTGATCAGTCCCCTCGGAACAGCCGCTCTTATAGCAGCATTAATGTACTAGCAGCTTCCGACTTAACTAGTCTAACTAATCCTGCCTGACCTTTAGCTAGTCCCTAACCATCCTCTGAGCTACCAGAAAACTGATAGAGCGCGCGAGGTCACCCAGCCAATGATTTCGCCGTTTCCGGCTTCAGGGCCCATATACTTTCAATTCACACTATTCATTGACCAGGCGACTTCACGGGCTGCTACCAATTGGGTGTGTTCCCTACTGTTATTACTCAGTGTACCCGACTTACCATCCACCGACACGGGTACCTATGACTTCAATGGATCAGGGGCCTAGCTGTAAAAGGAAAGGCAACAAATGCAATTTCAAATAACATTCAATATTGTTTAAATGACCACGGACAACTGGAAGTTTTAAAATGTTTATCTAAAGTTCGTTTTCTGAAAGCATGAGATTTACAAGAATAAGGCAATCGATAATCAAGATAATGAAAAGTACATAACTATAGAGAAATAAAGTCAGGGTAATCATTAAAATGCAATTATGAGATGCAAAGGAAATATACTATGCATTCAAGGCAGGAATTCTTTAGAAAATCTAAGTAAGGTCGTTCTAGACCATATCAGAAAATGACAAACTGTAATGCAAAATATGATTTCTAAAAGATAGGATAACATGAGAACATATCAAGAAAATTATGCAAAATGACTTTAAGTTTCAATAGTTTGCGGCAAAAGCATGGAAAAAATCAACGTGTGCAAAGGAGTGTCTTTATTTAAGCAAAAGACAGAAATATAGAAAGGTGCAAGTTTTAAGGAACTTAGAGCAGTATTTACCTAGACTGGTGTGGAAACCAAACCCTGGCCACGGGTCAGTTAAAGACAGGAAACCCTCAAGGAAGGATACCCCGCAAAGGACAGCAGGTGCAGAATGGACACCCCAGACAGGACAGGATACCCTCAGATTAGGAATCAGGACAGGACCTCAGGACAGGACAGCAAACCCTCAGGACAGGACCGCTCAGGACAGGACCACACCCGCAGTTTGGAAACAACGCCTGCGTTCCACCCTCTCTGCAGCTATCGATCAAGACCCCGAATGGGTCAGCGAACTCCCAGCAAAGTGCTTCGCCAGCACTTTAAGGTTCAGTAAAAACCTTAGTCTATGGTCAATTTCGGACAGAGTGCTCCGCAGCGCTCTGTATCTTCAGTCACCTATTGAGTACGATGGGTCAGTGACAGGTCAGCTAAACCAGACAAGTCGGACAATTTCCCTAGGTGAACCCAGGGTAGATATACTCTTTTGGGTCAGTGTACCACCCTCCAATGTTGCAAAGTGTCAGAATCCCCAATTTCGATTGGTCCTAAGGTAGGCTTTGGGTAACACACCAATCATATCAGTCTATTTAGATGCTACATTTACATATTTGGGTACCGCCTAGCGAGATTGGGGTTCCCATGAGAAACCGTGCAGAAATACGAGTGACAAATTAACAATGTAACACATGAGGAGCAACATTCTCCGCTCTCATAGCGCAGAGGTGGCTTTCCCAGGCGCATCTTGACTGTGGCTGCCAGCTGGCTGAGTTCCACTGTCCAAAGTGGCCACCTTTCAGTGCTCCCTGGTCATGCGCAGAAGAGACCGTCAATATGGCTCCCAATCAGTTCGGACCCCCATTCCCCGCGGTACATGAAAAGTAAGCGAGAACAAATTAATACACAAACATAACGTTATGAAATCACATCACAGGGTTGTACTTTCAACTTATCATCATAAAATATACTTATGCAGTCTAAATGTTAGCTACATAGAAACGGTGACAAGAGCAGTGGCACGAGCAGTACCACGTTGCAGGCAAAGCTATGAATTACGCATGCGCATAAATTTCCCTCCACTTCTGCAGACCCGTCAGGACACGTGAGTGTGGCTGACGCATGCGCAGTAACTAAATACAAGCGGCGGCCATATTTTACAGACACGGATTAACATCATTAGGAATACACATAGGCAAGCTTCTTAATCCTTATTCAAACTAAATATAAACGTTAGTAAGACGTACACTTATTACCTTGTTACACATAAACGAGGTTCATGACTTCGGCAAGATCGCAAAATATGCGAAGCTTTGCTTCATCAAAAGAGATCCGCCATCCTACACCGAGGATGTAAGATTGTGCTTAGGGGCAATTTATGGGCAACTGTAGGGAAGCAGAGTTCCTATGAGATGCAATTATATGAGATTCCCCGGAACTAAGGACATATAGACTTGAGATCCCATCTGGCGAAGGGACGGGAGATGGCAAACCTGATCAAGAGATAAAACTGTCTAAGAGAAGTACATCAGACAGAAGAGCTCTCACTGAAAAGCCTTTCTTGTATGTGAAAAGATTGTTGGGGCCCTGGGATGGTCCCAGTAAATAGTATTTTTTTCTAGAATGCTAGCTTCGCGGATGGTAGTAATGAGGTCCCAATCAAATTTTTGATGCATTCCTGTTTAAGAGTAAATTGTAAGTTTATCAACAAGCTGGGCAACTTTTAATGTTTGATAAGTCGACTTCTCTCTTTTTTTTGTCCTATGTGATTTGAATACATCTGGTAGCTTTAGTATTAACTTCTTTGCTACATACTTTCATGTTTGAGTTAAAGAGAATAAAAAAAAAGAATGCCAAAAACGGCCTGTTGATTGTCGTTTGTGTGAGAAATATTTGTTTATTTGATTTGGAATTGGCCAACTGGTTTTTTGTCACCCAACCACGTGACAAAAGTACACAAGGATTGTTCAGACCCGGGCAAGGGAAATCCTTTAGAGTCATTTTCTCACTGGATTTCCCTTCTCTTTTTGAAACTCGGGAGCAGCAACATTGTCGTGGTGTCACCAGGGCTTTAAGTGGAAGTGTTTTCAATATTATATACAAAGAAGCTTTAGTTGCTGCTTATTTATCTTAACAAACAAGATGATGGACGGAATGTTGCACAATGGCAAAACATTCACCCCCAGTCACAGATCTGAGTTTAATCCATCGTTATTTTGCTCACAAAGCCATCCCAGTTCAGACATGGCCATATGCAAATCAATCTTGACCATGTGCCTCATGGGAACAGTCCAGCCCGAATTGCTAAGCCATGTCTTCCCTGGACCGGAATCAAGCATCCTAGGACTGGTTTCTGGCTATCAGCCGTCTTCAGCCAGGATAGCTTGACTCCAGTGGTGTAGTGAGCAAGGGACCCACGTCTGGCATACCCTTCCCACAAAAGGTGAACAGCAAAACAAACAAGTTGATGGACGGAATGTTGCACAATAGCAAAACATTCACCCCAGTCACAGATCTGGGTTTAATCCATCGTTATTTTGCTCACCAAGCCACCCCAGTTCAGACATGGCCATATGCAAATCAGTCTTGACCCTGTGCCTCATGGGAACAGTCCAGCCCAAACTGCTAAGCCATGTCTTCCCGGAACGGAATCAAGCATCCTAGGACCGGTTTCTGGCTATCAGCCGTCTTCAGCCAGGATAGCTTGACTCCAGTGGCGTAGTGAGCAAGGGACCCACGTCTGGGCATACCCTTCCCACATAGGGGGAACAGCAAAACAAACAAGATGATGGACGGAATGATGCACAATAGCAAAACATTCACCCCCAGTCACAGATCTGGGTTTAATCCATCGTTATTTTGCGCACCAAGCCAGCCCAGTTCAAACATGGCCATTTGCAAATCAGTCTTGACCCTGTGCCTCATGGGAACATTCCAGCTCGAACTGCTAAGCCACGTCTTCCCTGGACCGGAATCAAGCATCCTAGGACCGGTTTCTGGCTATCAGCCATCTTCAGCCAGGATAGCTTGACTCCAGTGGTGTAGTGAGCAAGGGACCTACGTCTGGGCATTCCCTTCCTGTTGGACTTGGCCCTTCTGGCAGGTTCACCCCTGAACTTTTGGCCTGGTATTATTATTAATTATTAAATTATTATTAATTATTAAATAATTATAGTGTTTTCTGGTCTTTGCACACTTTTACACTGTGGCGCAGTGTAAAGTGCGTGCGCTGCCTGAGTGCGTGTGTGAGATTGGCCTGCCCTCCCATAGGAATGCATGGGGAATGTATGTGTCCCTGGTAGTTCCTGATGTGTGGGGTGTGCAGGCTAGAGTCTGGTATGTGCGGACTCATGTGATTGAATGCTGCGCAATGATGTGTGCAGCGTGTTTGTGTCTAATATGGAAGTGCCACTTCTAGAAGTGTGCCTGTCTGTGCAGTAAGTGTGCTGGCGTGTGATTGGCTGGAGCTGGCTGGTGAGCCTGGCTCCAGGAGTCTGGATAGGTCTGCCCCGGTGGTGAGTGGAGAGATTAGCATGCTGATGTGAGGGAGGGGTGCACCTGGGACCAGAAGAGGGCTGGGCTTTCCCCACACAATGCTGGCTCCGCCACCTGTGGTGCGACTGATGACCCTAGCCTGGCCAGTGAATAGGAAGGGGGGCTGGGCACATCACAGTGCTCCAAAACCAGCTGTGACTGGTTTTTCCCCCACCCTGCACCCTGAGACAAAGGAATTCACTGTATAAAAAGGGGCTGTGTCCCCTTACAAAATGTTCTTCTTTCCTGACTAGAATCTACCAGGGGCTTGCTGCTGCTGGGGCCCAGGGGAAGGCTTGCCTCCCTGGGCCCTGCCCAGCCCCTGGACTGCTGGAGGACTTCTTTCTGGGACCCCTTCTGCCTGGCCTGAGGATGGCTGGGAAACGTTCCTTGCCCTAGAAGCCTTGTCCTGTAATGCCCTGCTTGCTGCTGGGACCCTCCTTGCTGTGGGGGTCCTTTCTGGGGCCTTTTGGGATTTTAAGGCCCACCCAGGGCCTCGTGGGTGCTTTATCTTGATGGTTGGGCAGAGCGCTGTCGTTTTCCCCGAGGGAAGCGCTCCTGTCCTTTTTGTGCCCCTCGCAGGTGGCCACCCTGCGTCTTCTATATTTACTTTATTTTTAATTACATTTATATGATCCTTAGCGAGTGCCCACCTCGCTTGTATATTTTAAGTGCTTACCGAGGGTGCCCACCCCTCGTTATTACCCCCTGTGATTCACCGCCGCAGCCCGTGGCGAAACCAGAAGTCAGGCAGCTTTTCGCCTGGCCACAGGCGGGACTTCCGGTTTGTCGGAGGAAGTCCCGCCCGCCGCGGTATTCTAATTGGTGGCTGCCCGGAAGAGGCCAGCTGCCCGGAGCCTTGAGGGCTCGACACGAAGCCCCGGTCCCGAGATGGGGGACCGGGTGAAGACCAACACCGAGCGAAGCGGGCGTCTTGTGAAGGTGGGGCTCCCCTAAGGAGGGAGAGCCCCGCTGAGCGCTACCGCCGCCAGTGAGGAGAGAGAGCAGGCCGGGCGAAGCGGAGACCGGCAGCGTCAATAGCCCCGGTGAGTGCTTAACTCCTTGCCTGCATTGGTGCCGGTGTAAGGCACAGAGCCAGGGGTGCATTTAGGGCGGCCCCGGATGGCAGCGGGCCGCCCCAACATTTGTGATGAAGTCTCAGAGCCCGAGAGGCTACAACATCCCGGGGGCATTTTATTTCAGAGCCCAAGGCTCCCAGGGGCAGTTATGTATTTAGAGCCACGAAGGCTCCAACGATGGCCCAGAGTTGTTTTAAAGATTCCTGTGAGGGGCCATGTTTATTTGAAAGGCCCCAGAGGGGCCTGTGCTGAGCCCCGGGGTTCCTACCTGTTGGGGCACCTATGTTCTGAGAGCCAGATGGCTTCCAGAGGGGCCCGTGTTCCTTGCCCCTGAGGGCCCCAGTGAGTCCCAGAGCCATAGGGCTCCAACGATGAGACTGTTTTGTTGGGAGCCTAGAGGGCTCCCCATTTGGTGCAGTCTTTGTCCAGAGGGCTAGTGAGAGCCCTGTCGCAGTTCTGTTTCCAGCTGCCCAGCAAGTAGTGGGAAGCTGCACTGTTTAGGTTTTTCCTTCCTAGGGACATGTGTTTTTGGACTTAGGAGTGAGACGCACTCCTTCCTCCCTCCCCTGGCCTTCCCCAGCTGCGCAGCACTTAGTGCCAGCTGCAGTTTTTAGGGCTTGTCCTTGTCCCTCAGCTGCCCAGCAAGTAGTGGGCAGCTGCTACGTTTAGGTTTTGGCGCAGTGGCGCAACCTGGACTTTGTTGTGAGTTATGTGCTTCTTAGGGTGCTAGGAAATGTACTGTGTGTTGTATGTTTTGCGCACCCTGTGTTCTGGTACCTCTGAATGTGTTTTTATGCATCATGTACAAAGTTGCTTTCCTTACACCGCTGAATGTATGTTTATGCATCATGTGTTTTCTTCTCCTACACCTCTGAATGTTGTGATGCATCATGTGTAATGTTCTCATGTCTATACCCCTAAATGTATAGTGATACTTAGGTGGTTGTTCTTCCTAGTACAGGTGTTGCTAGTGAGGTCCTGGTTCCCTGCGTGACATTCTCCTAAGGTGGTTAGGGTTGCGTAGGTAGTACTTACCCCTTACCTGTGATTACTGGTTGTGTGCTACATGATTATTTGGTGCTTAACTATCTCCGAGGGCTTGATACTGAGCTTGCCCCCTGACCAGAGTCCCAGGACCAGTGGACTCTATTGTGCCTTCCCTGACAAATTGCTGGGACTTGTCTGTTCTCCTTGGGATGCTGGGGCCTCGCCTGAAGTGTGCCTCGCTCACTTCCCTGCAGCTCGTGCCTAGCCAACCCCGCCACGAGCCGCACTGCTCCTTGTGAAGCCGTGCTCTGCTCCGCCTGGGCCGCCCGCATCCTGCACCTCGGCAGCTTGTGCCTGGGCCGCCCTCATGCCTCGAGCCGCGCCGCTCTCCTCTGAGCCGAGTCCGCTTCGCTGGGCCACCCGCACCCTGCCCCCCTCTTCCTCTGAGCCCACACCTTGGTCGCCCCAACTAAACACTTGTAGTGCGCGGGTCACCACCGCCCTCTCAGGAATACTGAGGAGATCACTCGCATTATCCCGCGCAACCAGAACGGAAGGTATGGTCCGTATCCGCCGCAAGTTATTATATGTTCTATGGTCTAAAAGTGTTATTTATAAAAGTGCTTATTCCTGATAGTGGTCCAGGTGGCCCTGTCCTGTACATATATCCCCTGTAAATTCTGCCTGTGCCTGTTGGCACATTGTAAAGTGTGTGTTTTTATCTTATGTGTTTGGTGTAATACAAATGCTATTTTTATACATAACCTTGTGTGGAGTTTCCTTTGTGGTGGGCCTTGGGTGTTGTTGCTGGGGGTGCGTGCGCAAACACTTAACTCACATTGCCTCCGAGTTTAGCCTTACTGCTCGTGTCACGTTACCAAGGGGGTGAGTAGGGGTTATCTTGGCGTGTAACTCCCTTGCCCTGACGTGGGAATGGTGGTCTCTGACTGACCTTGGCGTAAGCCTTGGCCAGCCAGAGGTCCCATTTCTAACACTTCCCACATGGGGTGAACAGCAAAACAAACAAGATGATGTACGGAATGTTGCAAAATGGCAAAACATTCACCCCAGTCACAGATTTGGGTTTAATCCATCGTTATTTTGCTCACCAAGCCACCCCAGTTCAGACATGGCCATATGCAAATCAGTCTTGACCCTGTGCCTCATGGGAACAGTCCAGCCCGAACTGCTAAGCCATGTTTTCCCTGGACTGGAATCAAGCATCCTAGGACCGGTTTCTGGCTATCAGCCATCTTCAGCCAGGATAGCTTGACTCCAGTGGCGTAGTGAGCAAGGCACCCACGTCTGGGCATACCCTTCCCACATAGGGTGAACAGCAAAACAATCATGATGATGGACGGAATGTTGCACAATGGCAAAACATTCACCCCCAGTCACAGGTCTGGGTTTAATCCATCGTTATTTTGCTCACAAAGCCATCCCAGTTCAGACATGGCAATATGCAAATCAGTCTTGTCCCTGTGCCTCATGGGAACAGTCCGGTACAAAAGGGGGTGGTGATAGACGGAGCATCTGAACCAATCAAACACTCACACCCAGTCAAAAGATCTGGCTTTGATCCATCACCGTTCTTTAGCCCACTCTGCCACCCCAGTTCAGACATGGCTATATGCAAATCAGTCTGACCCTGTGCCTCATGGGAACAGTCCAGCCCGAACTGCCAAGCCATGTCTTCCCTGGACCGGAAACAAGCTTCCGAGGACCGGTTTCTGGCATTACAGCCGTCTTCAGCCCGGCTTGCTTGAATCCAGTGGCAAAGTGAGCAATGGACTCATGTCTGAGCATACCCTGCCACACTTATGGTGGCCAAAGCGGTACAAAAGGGGGTGGTGATGGACGGATCATCTGAACCAATCAAATACTCACACCCAATCAAACACTCACACCCACTTCGGTCCTCTTCTTTTGTCTAGCGCTAAGTGGTGTTTCCATTTCTGGGCGTCCCCCGTGCACTTTCATTTTTGTTTTCTGTGCCCTGCTTTGTTTCGCAGGTCAGGAGCTTTCTTAGTCTCTTCTCGTCTGGCAGAGAGGGGCCCACGCCATATCTCTCTTCTTGGTCCTATTGGTTTGGGTTGGTTTTTCAATTTATTTTTCTGTTGCCGGCCTGCCTATTCCAGCGCTTTTTCCAGGGTGGTTTGCCGGGTATGTTCCTGCCTTCTGGGCAGGTTTTCCAGGTGCTACCTTTTGGATTATTTGCTTTTCTGCCATTTGGGCTTGGCTTCACCTTTTCGTGCCCCATGGCCCGTGGGGGCCAATGTGTTTTCTAATTTTGGGTGTTTTGTTTTTGGTTCCAGGGGTCTCTAGCAGTGTCCTGTGCTTGGGTCATTGCCTTGCATATGCTTGTTTCTGCTTCTCTTGCGCTGTTTGTCAAAATCAGTTTTTAGGTTGGGTACGTACTTATATGTAAGGGCTGTGAGAGGAAGGCAGATGGGAAGGTACTGCCCGGTTACTTACTGGTAATATTCATTACTCCAAGTCCATGTCATCTCCGCCACAGTCCTCAGTTCCTTCCCACCTTCCTTGTTCAGCTGATTTCTTTCTAGGCTGAGTTATTTCAGGAAGTCCTTCCCAGAAAGTGATGTATGTATACCCTTTGATACAGGGCCATCTTGGATTGGAAAGGAAAGGCCAAGTATGGTGACTAGCTTCTGCATGAATGGAGATAAACTCATACGTAAGGACAATGACGAGGAAGACATGGACTTGGAGTAATGAATATTACCGGTAAGTAACCAGGTATTACATTGTTACTGTTACGAGCATGGGCTCTTTCAGAGCATCCTGACTCCTGCAGTCCCCCGAGCTCCATTTACACACACACACCAAAGGCCCTCCACTGAAAAATCCATATATGCCTAGGTCGAGGCCTTCTCCCTGAAGATCATGAGCTGGATGTATGACATTACAACGCATGCTTTTACAACGCATGCCACTACAACGCAACTTTTACAACGCAAGTCTTTACAACGACTTGCGCTGGGGGGCGCTGGATAGTGAATAGTTTAATTTACTATTCCAACTCCAGTCCCCGTGGATAGTAGGGAAGGTGTTGGATAGTAATTAAACTATTCCCTATCCTAGAGCGCCCCCCAGCGCAAATCGTTGTGATGACTTGCGTTGTAATAGTTGCGTCGTAATGGTAGTGCGTTGTAAATGTTGCGTTTTAGAGGATGGTTCCCTCATGAGCTAGGGTACGTAAAGATGTTTATTACTGCTCGATAATGCCCCCTGGTACACACATGTACTTCCTTGCACTGTTGATCACAAACACTTGTTCGTTCTCGATCATTCACAAACATATTCACATTCTCAGTTACTATGGCTCAAATTCACATGCAGACTCAAGCATATATAAACTAGGGGACAAATGTGTGAAATAGTGGTGCAGGGCAGCGCAACAAGCCACCTTGCTACTCTGCGTCACAGGAACAATGCAGGAATGCGCTGTATTTAAAGCATACAGTGCATTCCTGGGCAGTTACACAATGGGGAGCCTAGTGCCAACGCAGGCACCCTTGTACCACTTTGCAAGGGCGCCTGCATTGCATGGAGATTGTTTATGTTCAGGAAGGGATACCTTCCTGCACAAAAACAATCCTGGGAGGCATTTTCCTCTTTCTATGGGTGCTGCAGAATGCACCATACATAGAAAGAGGAAGTAACGAAGATAAATAAATGGGCGATGCGGTCAATGTTCCCATGCAAATTCTATGGTTTTCACCCTGCCTCAGATTTACCAGGAATTGCAAACCAGGAAATGCGTCGATATCTTACAGCTCCCCAGGGCAGGTGTAACAAGCAGAAATATCTTTATTTCTCCTCATTACTCCTCTCCAGGGGAGGCGTATTGTTTTGGCGCATTCCCAGGTTAACATGGGCTTGTAAATCTGTACATGCGTCAAATGCTATGGGAGTTGCGTGGGAACACTCAAACAACGCCCATGGAAAGCCTTACCAGAGCAGAGTAACACAACGCAGCGATCTGTGCTGCGTTGCGTCACTCCAGATTTTTGGAGCCACTCAAAGCCATGCAATCTGTAAGTCTGTTTATATGAGTGTATTTTTTAAAGTGTGTATCCATATGCATTTGTGTGCATGAAACCAATCCTGCTGACAACACAGGCACCCTTGCACCATGGTGCAAGGATGTCTGCGTTGGTGCTAGGCTGCAGAAATGGCACAAGCACAGGGGGAAAGGACAGGATACATGCGGTGCATTCCTGCCCTTTCACATTGCCATAGGGCAGCGCAGCATGGTGACTCGTTACGCTGCCCTATGCCAAATCCTCATTAATGAGAGGCATGGTTTCTGGTGCCGGTGGTATGCAGAAACACAGGGTGGGAAATAAAAAAAACGGTGCACAGTCATAGGAGACACAGAAAGTGGCAGGCCACATGGGAACTTGCCACAGACAGACTGTGCCCTCTTGTGAATGCGTTGGCAAATTAAGGTTAAGCTTATTGACTTTAAGGTCCCAGCAGCTTCCCAGATTGCTAGCAGGCACTTACTGCTGCTCCAGTAAGTCACATCTTCTGCAGGCACTGCAAGGATCACGCACTGTTAAATGGCTTTGAAGCCATTAAATGTGTATGCCAGTGCGTACGCACATATGGGCGGCCATCTTTAAAGTGTTTTTGTTCTACTTTAATAAAAACTTTACAAAGGAAACACACGTTGGCAAAGTCAATAGCTGGGTACCCAACGCCACACCACTTGGCTTTGTCAATGCTTGTCTTGTATTGACTCTCACAATGGCGCCCTCCCATTGTGTGCAGTGTTAGCCCCGCCTCCTTTGGTTGACCTGTTAATACCCCCACTCCCTTGAAGTTAGAGTCTAGTTGCCACACTGCCCCACACGTGTGACTCCTGAGGCTCAGACAGGGCGCAGGGCGAGATCAGACTATGGCATACCTGCCAACATTGAGAACTTTGAAAACAGGGAGATTTTGGAAATAAAAAATTGGGGGTATTTATTTTCCCTAATGACTTACATTGAAATGCAAGAGATTTTAGATGGGAGACAGCTCAAATAAAGCCAATTTGGGCCGCCTGAATCGGGTCGGGTGGCGTGTATGCTGTAGAGACTGTGGTTGGGGCCAGGCGCGCAACACCCATTGGACTCACCGGGCTTCAGCCCCCCCGTCGTGTGTGACAGCCCGGGAAGAGACAGATCCCGGGCACACACAGAGCCGCGCCAGAACGTTTCACAGGTCTTTAAAAGACCATTTGAATGTTAATTAGGCCTTGCAGTTGTTTCACCCCTTGCTGGCGGTCCTGCAGCTCCACTCTGCCGACTGATTAAAGGTTCAGCCCCCCGAAATTTTTCTTAGCCCCCCCGAAATTTGGTTCTAGTTGCGCCTCTGGTCGGGGCTGGTTTGCAGGTGCGGTCTCTCTTTACACATGAGCATTGTTTGGCAAGGCACATTCACTGCACAGCGTTTCACAATATATACCTGGGGGCCTATTTATCAAGGGTTTTGCATCGCCCCTGCGCCACGAAAGGTAACGCACACCTAGAGGAGATTTACAAAGCCACGCAAGGCTACCTTGCAAAGGTGCCCCTTCCTGCACAAAAACAATCCTGTTTGCAATGCAGGCCCCCTTGCACCGGGGTGTAAGGGTGCCCACGAGGGAAATGGATGGTGTGCCAGCACAGTGAGGGAGTGGGAATGCGCCATGGCACATCCCTGCCCTGTCCCTTGCAGCGCAGTGTGTGCTGCGCTGCCTTGCGTTAAACATTGATTGTTGGTCACAGTCACATCTCCGGTATCTCCTTATGTAATAACCTTATGTAATAACCTTTTTCCGAGAAGGTAAAAGACCTCCTCGGAATGCGGAAAAGTTCCTTCTTGAACCCCCCTCCTTCAAAAGAGAAAAACTGTTGGCACAATCGTTCTCAGGTAATGCGGTGAGAACCTGGAACTCGCTTCCTCCTTCGCTCCGTGCCATCACCTCCATCCAGATCTTCAAAGCGGACCTGAAATCTCTTTTATTCCAAAGACACTTTCAGAACTAATTCCCTCCTTCTCAGACCCCGCCAGGAAGTTCTTTAGTCATTGTAAAGGTGTCACATATATTTATATTTTTGTTTGTACATCCTGTGCTTTGCTGCGTTTGAGATTGTGTTCCTTTTGCCTGCGTTGTTCTGACTCTAAGGCCTGCTATTTTTCGCCAGGAAGTTCTTTATTCATTTTAAAATTTGTCATTTATATTCTTACTTTTGCTTGCACAGTCTGTGCTTGCTGTGCATGAGATTGTGTGCCTTCTGCCTGCGTTGCTTCGACTCTATGGCATGCTATTTTTATTTGTACCATTTCTGTAACAGTTCTCTCATGTAACGTAACTGGTTCTATTGTACAGCGCTCTGACGCCTTCGGGTAAAGTCCGCGCTTTATAGAAATGCATTAAATAAAATAAGTAAATAAATAAAATAAAAACCCTTACATCCGTCAATGCCCCTCCCCCACCGTGGAATGACACCGGGCAGCTGCTGCCAGGGTCAGATGGGCACTGAAACCAAACACAAGAATAGAAAATCGTAGTAAGGGGCTATATGTAAGCGCGTCGCGACACCTAGCGGACGCACAAGAAAACTGACACTCCTTGCTCCATCCTTTTGCCATTGCTGCAGGTACGCAACGTTCGCCTGGGCTCTGCTATTATTTAAAACAACATTCCTCTAATTCAGAGACTGCAATTAATTGTATGTGTGAACCCCTCAGCCGTGCCCTTGAGGGGTCCTTTTCCTTCATGTCCACCGCACCTGCCCCGCCGCGCGAGGCTATCAATCACTTCATAACCTGCATTTCTCAGGCGGTGGCCAGGGGTTTGGGCGGGATTTGGACCAGGCGCTTTCAAGCAGGGCTGAAATATTAAAAGGGGAGACAGGAAGCTGATGGGACGCAGAGAGGAACTGAAAGCGGCGAACTAACAAAACAGAGGGGTCAGAAAAGAGGCGCTAAAGAAACACCACGGGAGGCCAAGAAATACAGGAGGGAGTAGATTAAAATGCCTCTTCCCTGGCCTTCCCATCCTGCCCACCGGGTGTGTTGGAAGGATCTTAGTAGTGTTAATGTGGGCACCCATGCAACTGGTGCTCACATGAGCAGCTTCCGTGGTGACTCACAAGAAGACCCGGAACAAATCCAAACGAGTTTTGTAACTTCACCTTGAGCCACAACACCTGGGATTGGTCCATCTTGCCAGGAACCTCAACAGGCTCGAGTCACTGACTCATACACACTGAATCACTGACTCATTCTTCCCTGCTAGATGTTTCACCATGGGTGCAAGCTTCTTCCTTGTACTACTGACTCAGGCCACAGTATCTGGCTCGACGTCCCACCATGGCTGCAAGCTTCTTCCAGGCTTGATGTACCCCCATGGCTGCAAGCTTCTTCCTGGCTTGATGTACCCCCATGGCTGCAAGCTTCTTCCTGGCTTGATGTTCAACCATAGCTGCAAGCTTCTTCCTGGCTTGATGTACCACCATGGCTGCAAGCTTCTTCCTTGTACTACTGACTCAGACCACAGTATCTGGCTCGACGTCCCACCATGGCTGCAAGCTTCTTCCAGGCTTGATGTACCCCCATGGCTGCAAGCTTCTTCCTGGCTTGATGTACCACCATGGCTGCAAGCTTCTTCCTGGCTTGATGTTCAACCATAGCTGCAAGCTTCTTCCTGGCTTGATGTACCACCATGGCTGCAAGCTTCTTCCTGGCTTGATGTACCACCATGGCTGCAAGCTTCTTCCTGGCTTGATGTTCAACCATAGCTGCAAGCTTCTTCCTGGCTTGATGTACCACCATGGCTGCAAGCTTCTTCCTTGTACTACTGACCCAGACCACAGTATCTGGCTCGACGTCCCACCATGGCTGCAAGCTTCCTCCTTGTACTACTGACTCAGACCACAGTATCTGGCTCGACGTCCCACCATGGGTGCAAGCTTCCTCCTTGTACTACTGACTCAGACCACAGTATCTGGCTCGACGTCCCACCATGGCTGCAAGCTTCCTCCTTGTACTACTGACTCAAACCACAGTATCTGGCTCGACGTCCCACCATGGCTGCAAGCTTCCTCCTTGTACTACTGACTCAGACCACAGTATCTGGCTCGACGTCCCACCATGGCTGCAAGCTTCTTCCAGGCTTGATGTTCAACCATAGCTGCAAGCTTCTTCCTGGCTTGATGTACCCCCATGGCTGCAAGCTTCTTCCTGGCTTGATGTTCAACCATAGCTGCACGCTTCTTCCTGGCTTGATGTACCCCCATGGCTGCAAGCTTCTTCCTGGCTTGATGTACCACCATGGCTGCAAGCTTCTTCCTGGCTTGATGTACCACCATGGCTGCAAGCTTCTTCCTGGCTTGATGTACCACCATGGCTGCAAGCTTCTTCCTTGTACTACTGACTCAGACCACAGTATCTGGCTCGACGTCCCACCATGGCTGCAAGCTTCCTCCTTGTACTACTGACTCAGACCACAGTATCTGGCTCGACGTCCCACCATGGGTGCAAGCTTCCTCCTTGTACTACTGACTCAGACCACAGTATCTGGCTCGACGTCCCACCATGGCTGCAAGCTTCCTCCTTGTACTACTGACTCAGACCACAGTATCTGGCTCGACGTCCCACCATGGGTGCAAGCTTCCTCCTTGTACTACTGACTCAGACCACAGTATCTGGCTCGACGTCCCACCATGGCTGCAAGCTTCCTCCTTGTACTACTGACTCAGACCACAGTATCTGGCTCGACGTCCCACCATGGCTGCAAGCTTCCTCCTTGTACTACTGACTCAGACCACAGTATCTGGCTCGACGTCCCACCATGACTGCAAGCTTCCTCCTTGTACTACTGACTCAGACCACAGTATCTGGCTCGACGTCCCACCATGGCTGCAAGCTTCTTCCAGGCTTGATGTTCAACCATAGCTGCAAGCTTCTTCCTGGATTGATGTACCACCATGGCTGCATGCTTCCTCCATATACTACTGACTCAAACAACAACACCTGCCTCAATATACCTTAATGGCAGCATGCTTCTTCCTGGCTTGATGTACCACCATGGCTGCAAGCTTCCTCCTTGAACGGCTAACTCAGCCCACAGTACCTCGCTCGATGTACCACCATGGCTGCTAGTTTCTTCCGGGCTCGGTATACCACCATGACTGCAAGCTTGTTCCTGGCTCAGTGTACTACCTTGGGTGCAAGCTTTCTCCTTGTACTACTGACTCAGACCACAGTATGTTGGCTTGATGTACTGCCATTGCTGCAAGCTTCTTTCTGCTTCGGCATGCCAAAATGACTTCAGAGTCCTCCTTGAATGGCTGACTCAAACAACAGTACCGGCCTTGATGAATTTCCATGGCTGCAAGTTTTTTCCTGGCTCAGTGTACCACCCATATACTACTGACTCTAACAACATTACCTGCCTCATGTACCTCAATGGCTGCCAAATTCTTCCTGGCTCGATGAACCACCATGGCTGCAAGCTTCCTCCTTAAACAGTTAACTCAGAACAGAGTACCGGGCTCAAAGGACCACCCTGGCTGCAATCTTTTTTTTGTGAGTTTTATATAGAGCAAACTCGACTCAAAGGTATCGGAGCACTTTACATGAGCGCCAGTTTCCTTACACAAGGACACATTCATTTTGTTAGGGACGGGGAGATTAAGTGATTTGCCCAGAATCACAGGATGTTGAGTGTCCCTGCAGAGACTCGAACTCGGTACCCAGCTTTGAGGTCCACTGCTCTAGTCATTAGGCCACACCTGCTTTATTGAGGAAGCTACTTTTTGGCTCGATGTACCACCATTGGTGCAGACTTCCTGCTTGAAGAGCGAACTCCGACCACAGTGCCTGGCTCAATGTACCTCCAGCAAGATTCTTCCTGGATCGATTTATCACTGCCTTTTTGCTGCTGAGAAGATGGAGATCGGTGGCCACATTTATGAGGAATTGGTGTAAGGCAGCATCGCAAGTCCTCTTGCTGCGCTGCCCTCACCAATGTGGAAGGGCAGAAATGCACTGTATTTATTAAATACGGTGCATTTTTGTTCTTTCCCCATGCTCTGGCCCACAAACTACTGCAAAGCTCCAATGCAGGGACCTGTTCCTTGTGGGAACAGTCCAGCCTGAACTGCCAAGCCAGGTCCCCCCTGGACCGGAAACAAGCATCCAGAGACCGGTTTTAGAGCATCACCCTTCATCAGCCAGGCTAGCTTGAGTCCAGTGGTGTAGTCAGCATGGTGAGGACCTGGCCTGGCTGTTCGGTCTGGACTGTTCCCATTGGGCGCAGGGTCAAGACTGATTTGCACATGGCTGGGTCTAAACTGGGGTGAGAACGTTCAAGACTTGCACACTCAACCATTTTCACCACAGCAGGAAGGGGCGCCTTCCTGCACAAAAACAATCACCAGAGGTGTTTTCCTCTTTTTATGTGTTACAAAATGCATTACACTTGGAAAGAGGAGAAAGCGAGAAGGGAGATATAAATATTTCACCTTGGTACGCATGTTCTGAGGTTGGGATGAAAGGTTTACATGATTAAATTCATCTGAGACAGATTCAAAATGTATAAGTGCTGCATGGGAAAACCCACTGCAACGCCCTTCATTCAGAGTAAGGCAAGGCCGCGACTTGCGCTGCTTTACCTTACTCCATATCGATGAGGCCATGCAAAGTGGCTTTGCATTGCTTCATAGATATGATTGAGAGGCTTGCACTGCTTGAGTCTCAGAAGAAGTGATGCTCCGGTGGTGCGAGCCTCTCATAAATAAGCCAGGCGGTGTTTCTGGCTGCAGCGCAGAGAAGCCCCAATCTGGCAGCGGCACACCCAGGGCCTCATTGACAATATTTTGACGTAGGGCAGCACCACAAGCCTTCTTGCTATTCTGCTCTGCCTCGAAAGAAAAGGGCAGGAGTGTGCCGCATCTATGAGATAAGGTGTATTCCTGTCCTCTTCCCCAGCTCTGGTGCATAATTGACTGTCATGCGCCAACGTAGGCCCCGGTGTCAACGTTGTGGGAATTAGCACAAAAACAATCAATGGAGGCGATGATTTCCTACTTCTATGTGTGCTGCTGAATGCAGCACACATAGCAAGAGAAATAAACGAGGAGAAACAAAGTTATTTCTCCTTGTTGCGCCTACCCTACACCTCCGCTGGGGAGTTATGGGCTTTTGAAACCTTCCCAGGTTTAGAGAACATAGTAAATCTGGGCTGTGTCAAACGCCATGGGTGTAACATGGGAATGCCCACCGTAACGCCCAGAGTACGCCTACCCATCGAAGTGTGAGGCACTGACTTGTGCTGCGTTGCCTCACATCATATCTACAAGGCTATGAAAAGCCATGCAGGGTGGCTATACGTGGCCTTTTGGTTATGGCCTGCAGGATGTATGACGTTACAACGCATGCTTTTACATCGCATGCCTTTACAACGTGGTTTTTACATCGCATACCATTACAACGCATAGCGCTTTTGGGTGTTGGATAGTGAATAGTTTAGTTTACTATTCCAACTCCAGTCCCCGTGGACACTAGGGAAGGTTATTGGATAGTAAATTAACCTATTCCCTATCCTAGAGCGCCCCCCAGCGCAATGCGTTGTAATGGTTTGCGTTGTAATGACCGTGTTGTAATGGTAGTGCGTTGTAAAAGTTTTGTTGTAAGTGATGTTTCCCGGCCTGCATTGTGTTCGACTGAAACATCAATCAAAGTGAGGTTCTAGTGGTTCACACAGCCTTGTGGTTATGACCCTGCACTGTGCGTCGCTGATACATCAATCAAAGTGACGTTCTAGCGGCTCAAATGGGCTTGTAAATGAGGCCCTCAGTCTTGCCACACAATACTTTCAAATAATGCTGCAACCATTTCCAAATGTCAGCTGGGACTCTATTTACTGCGCTTTCAACGGAAGCAAGGACTTCTACCCGCTAGACTGACTTCAGCGGTCCCCTATCGAAGTTACTCCCTATACGGAAGGAATTAAGTACCCTCCACAGACAACACGGCTGTGTTGTTCCCTGAATCACCTTGCATGTTATATTTGGATTGCTCACATATGCTATGTCCTGAAGATGATCTCTAAATAAAAGAGATCAAAACACCGTCGGCCCTCTACAACCCGAACTCCATACATTAATTTATAAGTAGTTCTTTTATGTGTTGTCAATGCGATGTATATATTTTAAAGTCATATGCACAAGAAACAATTGATGGACCGAATGCTAGACAATGCAAACATTCACCACCACTCACAAAGATTTGGGTTTAATCCATCATTATTTTGCTCACCACCCCACCCCAGTTTGGACCCAGCCATATGCAAATCAGTCTTGACCCTGTTCCTTGTGGGAACAGTCCAGCCTGAACTGCCAAGACAGGTCCCCCCTGGACCGGAAACAAGCATCCTCAGACCGGTTTCAGAGCATCACCGCTCATCAGTCAGGTTAGCTTGAATCCAGTGGTGTAGTCAGCAGGGTGAGGACCTGGCCTGGCAGTTCGGTCTGGACTGTTCCCATTGGGCGCAGGGTCAAGACTGATTTGCACATGGCTGGGTCAAAACTGGAATGGCATGGTGAACAAAAAAACGATGGATTTTGGCCCAGATCTCTGTACTGGGGTGAATGTATGACATTGTTCTGCAATCTGTCCATCAATTCTTCTTTTTGCATGTGTCACCCCGAGTGGGACGGGTATGCCCAGATGTGGGTCCCGTGCTCTCCATGCCACTGGAGTCATGCTATTCTGGCTGATGGGGTCTGAAAGCCCGAAACCGGTCCTAGGATGCTTGTTTCCAGTCCAGGGAGGACCTAGCCTGGCAGTTTGGGCTGGACTGTTCCCATTGGGCGGAGGATCAAGACTGATTTGCATATGGCTGGGTCCAAACTGGAATGGCATGGTGAGCATAAATACGATGGATTTAGGCCCAGATCTCTGTATTGGGGTGAATGTATGACATTGTTCTGCATTCTGTCCATCAATTGTTATTTTTGTTCATTTTAAAGTCACTCTCACTGAGCACCTCATGCTGTTTGTCACATTTTTATGTGAGCACCTGAACTATTACTATTCTCTGCATACTGTGGAAAATAAACTACTATTGTTATCCTGTTTGATTCGTGTCCCTGGTCACACACTTCCTTGCTACCTTCAACATTAACTGTCTCCCCTGACTCAGTGGCAATTTTTTCTCATTCAAGCGCAACTCATGCCTCATCCTTGGATCATTTTCTGACCCATTGTTTCCATCAACACCGCCCCTGAAGTGTTCTGAAGGGGAGCACTAAGGGGCAGGTACCCCCGGGATGCTGGTCTTGTGGTATTGTCTTCACACACTGTAGGCTGCACTGATATTTTTCTTAAGTCACCCTCTGCCCTGGGGAAGCTGTGATGGGTCAGCACCTATAGACAGGACCTACAGATGGGATGAGGAGATCAGGGCATAGCTCGATGTGAGAAGGTTCAAGGCTTGCACACTCAAGCATTTTCACCACAGGAGGGATGTGGTGAAGAGGAGTAACTCCTTTACTACAGACAACAGTGTCAGCGACGAGCATCAGAGGAGTCAGCTCCGCCAAAGCACCTCTATTCCCCATCTCAGCGCCCAACCAGAATACTCTTCCAAAGTCTACACACTAAGGTTCTAACTCCAAGGCATCCGTGACATAAACACCGTTCTACACAACGGCTAAATGTAAATGTACATGTATTTATATAGCGCAAATCACTGACACGGTATCTAAGCGCTTGCTTAGGGAACCCGTCCTGGTATTACCCTGTGAGATACCCCGGCAGGGTATCCACAAGGTGAAAGCCAGGCAACCCGCCGCGAGGGGCCGTAGTGGAGATTAAGCAAGCTATTGCCCAGGGTCGCAGAGTGTGACCCCGTGAGTCGAGTAGGCACCAGAGCGAGAATTATCGAGTCAGTGGAATTTTAGAGCCCGAGACCCGCCGAAGCAGGGAATCGAACCCTGGTCCACGGCCGATCTCAGCTTCCGGGTCTGCCGACTCTAACCACTGAGCCACACTTCTCCACAAGACACAACAGGATGGTACTACTGTTGAACAAGTTTGGCCCCTACACTGCTTTGTATTGCAACAGAAATTTACCTCCACAGAAGGCAAGGAAAACCACAAATTGGGGCTCCCTGCAAAAGTCATAAACCTAAATATATTTAAACACCACCCAAAGCATCAGAAGCTCTCCAATTTCCATGCCTTCCTTCTCAATGGCAAACAACAACCATAATTCCCAAACTGCTTGATGTAGTTGTCGGGCAGGATCTTCACAAAAGTGCCTGAGGCCAGGTGGGAAGTTCTTTATTCCAAGCCCTTGGTTAGAGCCACAGTATCAGTATATCCTGCGAGGGCTTCACCCTCACTCCAACCATGATGAACTGCCATGCTTCAACCCGCCCACAGAGTCCAAAGTATCATGCATTGTCACATTCTCTCAGCATCTCCACACAAAATTACAAACATCATCACATTTTCTCAACAGCCACACTCAACATCCCATGTATCATCACATTCTTACAGCAACCGCTGAACATTCCATGCATCATCGCATTCTCACACTATCCACACTCAACATTCCATGTATCATCACATTCTTACAGCAACCACTCAACATTCCATACATCATCATATTCTCACACTATCGACACTCAATATTCCATGTATCATCACATTCTTAGAGCAACCACTCAACATTCCATGCATCATCGCATTCTCACACTATCCACACTCAACATTCCATTTATCATCACATTCTTACAGCATCCACACTCACCATTCCATGCATCATCGCATTCTAACACTATTCACCCTCAACAGTCCATGCATCATCACAGTCTCCCAGCAACCACTCAACAGTCCATGCATCATCACAGTCTCCCAGCAGCCACTCAGCATCCCATGTACCATTACATACTTACAGCACACACACTTAACATTCCATGCATCATCACATTCTCTCAGAAGTCACACACAACATCCCATGCATCTTCACATTCCCACAGCATCCACACTCAATATTCTATGCATTGTCACATTCTCACAGTATCGACACTCAGCATTCCATGCACCATTACATTCTCTCAGTAGGCACTCTCAACATTTCACGCATCATCAAATTCTCAGAGCATCCACACTCAACATTCCATGCATCATAACTCTCACAGCATCCACCCTCAACATTCCATGCATCATCACTCTCACAACATCCACTCCCAACATGCCATGCATCATCACAATCTCTCAGCATCCACACTCAGCATACTGTGCATTGTCACATTTCTCAGCATCCGAACTCAAGATTCCATGCATCATCACATTCTCTCACCAGCCACCCTCAAATCACATGCATTGTCACATTCCCTCAGCATCCACACTCATCATCCCATGCATTGTCACATTTCCAAAGCATCCACACACAACATTTAATTTAGCGTCACATTCTCATAGCATTCCTACTTAATATTCCATGCATCATTACTGTCTACCAATATCTACACTCAACATTCCATGCATCATCAAATTCTCTAAGCAGCCACATTCAACATCCTATGCATTGTTACTTTCTCTCGTTGTGTCCCTAAGGAGTTAGGCCCTTATGAATGGTTGAGACTAGACCTTATATTTATGTAGACAACAAAAATTGTCTCAACCACAATTACTTCAAATCAACTTGAATGGATGGAAAAATGAGTATTCATTCCAAACCAAGCAAATCTTTTATTGCCATTTACTTCAATTTTTTTAAACAATTTTTAAGTTATACTAGCAAAAAACAAACACTATACATTCAATGTTCAAACACTATTTACAAACATCACAACAAAATACATTAGGACAGTATCAAAGCAAGCTACAGAAAATAAAAACAATTACCAACAATACATATAAACAACAACAAATGAATACTTCAAAGTGTGCCTGGAACATGTGCCAAGTAAATGGCAATTAGTACAAATCGCTGGACGACTAGGTCCTAGTTATTATTACAAAATAGAATATGTTCCATCAAACACAAAGCCGACGCGTTTCGAGGCCAGGACTAATGTCCCTGGTCTCTCATCAGGGCTTTCGTTCTTTATATCTGTAGGATGTAAAGAAAGGAGACTGATTACTGGACTTTAACTGAAAGGATTGCCTCTCCTGAACTCTACAGAAGTAGATACCGACTGTACATACCGGGTTTAAGGGTCATGTGACGAGGGCGTCGCGTTCTTTGTGAATCAGAGACACCAAGGGCTTTATTCGCAGGGGGGTACCTTATAACAACAAAAGAAAGCGCATTTAACTATTGCGCTAAAACGGAAACTTGCTTTTTGATAAAGTAAAACCCAAAAAAAGGGGGGGGGGGGAGGGACTGACCTTCAATGTGCCGTTTCCCGGCCAAACTTCAGATAGATTGTCACCATGTGCCAGTTGTTCTATATTAAAAGACATATGTGGGGATAAAGTCAATGTAACTTAACACGCCACTATTCGTCCCATTAAAAGAACGAAAAACGGGCGCCTACCTTTCTTTGATGCTGCACTGGCCCGTAATGTTTTTTCTTCTTCAAAATAACTCCGCACTCGGACCTAGCGAGGCGGAAAAAGAAAACAATTTCAGAAGCTGCTCGGCATGAAGCCGGATCGCTGGAAGGTAACGCACGGGAAGGGGCCGCTTACCGATTATCTCCGTGCCTTCTCCAAACCCGTTTGAAAATCACAATGATTCAAAGATGGCCGGCGAGCTAAGCGCTGTTGGATATACTCATTCCAGAGCCAGTGCATTCTGGACTTTGAAGTTTAATGAAAATAGACAAACATAAAATTAAGAGTTCAAACGTTTGGGTGTTATACAGGTGACGCTTTGCTAGGCCTGCAAATAATTTGATGTGCATAAGGCATCTAAATTAAGATAAATTAAAGGAAAAATTATGTATAAATGTTGTACCCAACACCCTCGGAGTGTTATTTATTCAAAAGAATGTGAGGAAAAAAGGCACTTAGACCACCCGCGGGTGCCACATGGGGAACCAAGTCACTTGTCAAAATGTTAGTATTACAGGCGCGTGACCTCAGACAGGTTGTTTAATCCAGTCTGGGCACTATTAAATTTTAAAATTAAGTATGCTTCTTTTTGAAGCAAAACACGATCGATGTCTTGAACATTCTTTTTAGAATTGACTACATGCAGCACGGACCATCTGAAGTCTTGCTCAGTGTGACCCTTGTCGAGGAAGTGTTGCACCATGGGTGCCACCGTCACCTGCTTTTTGATTCGAGAGCGATGTTGGCTAATGCGGTGGTTGATCTGTTGGTTCGTCTTACCGACGTAAATCTTGAGACAAGGGCACTGAATCACATATACAACATTTTTTGTACGACAGTTAGAAAATTCGTTATGCAACCATTTGGTCCCTTGGTGAATGAATTCTTTACCCTCAATCGTGTTGGGGCAAGCGACACAGTTTCCACACTTGTGGTGGCCCTCAGTGGGTTGGAGTTTCCACTGAGCCATCAAATCACTTTTAGGTTTTGGAAGAGCAATATCCGCTCGAACCAGCTGTTGGCCAATGCTTCGATTTTTTTTGTATGCAAAAATGGGCCTCGAGAAAGGACAATCCAATCCTTCCAGAAGGTGCCAATTTTTAAGTACAGCTTGCCGGAGTTTGTGTGTGTCAGGGCAAAATGTCGTGACACAGACAAGTCTGTCCATTGGGGGGCGTTGTTTAGCTTGCAATAAGCATTCCCGTGGTGTATATTCTGCTCTTTTAAAGGAATGCTTGAGAAGCTTTTTGGGATACCCCCGTTGACGCATGTCAGAACAGAAATGCTGACCATGTTTTTCATAATCGTTCATTTCAGAACAATTGCGTCGAATTCGAAGCAACTGGCCAAAGGGCAAGTTGGCTTTTAGACTTCTTGGATGGGCACTATTATGATGTAAAATAGTATTCCTATCAGTTGATTTTTTGAAGAGGGATACTTTTAGTTGTCCTTGGGCACACATAAGTTCTACATCCAAAAATGTCATTCGATTGATACTATGTTCAATGGAAAACTGTATGTCGTTATGCCTGGAATTAAGCCAAGTGTGGAATAACATCAAATCGGTCTGGCTCCCCTGCCACAGGAGCCAGACGTCATCAATGTACCTGTACCACTGTTTGATGTGGTCCTTAAAAGGATTATTCACCTCCACAAATTTCTCTTCGTACTGTGCCATAAAGAGGACTGCCATTTCCGGAGCATAAGGACACCCCATGGCAGTCCCCTTGATCTGCATGAAGAATTCACCATTAAAGGTGAAATAATTCTTTTTTAATGCTATTGACGCCAATTTAAGAATGAAAGACGTGGGAACCCGATGGGGTCTTGGTCTCTTGTCAAGATAAATTTGCATCACCTCCAGAGCCTCTTCCTGTGGGATCTGGGTGTAAAGGGACGTGACGTCCATGGTGACCATTATTTGACATTGTGCATCAAATGGAGTACCTTCCACTTTAAGAAGGAAATCTGTTGTATCCCTGAGGTAGGATCTTACTTCTCTTAGAAAGGGTTTAAGGAAGAAATCCACGTACCCACGTAATCGTGTAATCTTTAAATGCACAGAGGCTTTGTAAAAAAGAGGAAGAAGAAATTGAGGATTTAATTAAGGCCTTAGAGACCAGCCAGGTGGTCACGGATGCCAAGTCACTACTAGAAAAGATCGAAAAAGAGATAGAGGCATTTAAAGATTACACGATTAACGACAAAACCAACAAATACGAAAGGGACATCAAGGCTTTTAAAATAGATCAAGTCTATCCCTTTCTGCGAGACGAACACTACTTGCAGCCAGATTCATGACAGGCCCTGTCTAACTTCCAAGGGAGGTCCAGAAACAGGTTTACAACATTCTCCAGTACATCGTCATATGATTCTTCTGGCGCTGACAATAGAAATAAAAAGAAGGGGGTGTCTTTTTTAGAACAGGGCAAACAATCCAAACCCAGGTACAAGGTACCATGGGAAATGAGAACGCGGAGCACCAACTACAAATCATATGTGGCCCCAGTACAGTTGTCAATTTATCATCTAGACAATTATCTGCTGATGAAGAAGCAGTCCTTGATTTAGGTCTCATATTTGTTCCTAGTTTGAGAACAGACTATACCAAACTCAAAATGGAGGCGATGGAGTTCTGTCGGAAAGTAAGGCTTAAAGCCTTTTTTTCTAACACACCCACAAATGAGAATAATGAGCCGACTGGTTTACGTAATAAGTCAAGCTTTACACCTTACAACAACATTCCTAAACAGGTCATAGCGTTCGAGCAGGTCTTGCTATCCTCTATCAGCAAACTAGAAAAGAATAGAAGATTCACTCATCAAAACATTTGCCATCAACAACGTGAGGCAATCAGATCCCTTAAAGACGACCCGTCTATTGTCATAAAACAAGCAGATAAAGGCGGGCGGTAGTCATCTGGCCCCGCCCCATGTATTTATCTGAAGGAGAGAAACACATTAGAAATACCACTTGGTACCGTGCACTTTCAGAAGATCCGGTCAAGCAGATTCAGGGATTAATCTCCCAAGTCTTGGAACTTGGTAAACAAAGTGGCTTATTGGGAACTAAAGAAGATGACTATTTGCTCAAAAAATTCCCCAGGACCCGGGTTCCATATCTTCTTCCGAAGATTCACAAGAGCCTGGATGACCCACCGGGTCGCCCGATTGTTTCGGGCTGCGACTCTTGCCTAGAACCGATTGCACAGTACGTGGATTTCTTCCTTAAACCCTTTCTAAGAGAAGTAAGATCCTACCTCAGGGATACGACAGATTTCCTTCTTAAAGTGGAAGGTACTCCATTTGATGCACAATGTCAAATAATGGTCACCATGGACGTCACGTCCCTTTACACCCAGATCCCACAGTAAGAGGCTCTGGAGGTGATGCAAATTTATCTTGACAAGAGACCAAGACCCCATCGGGTTCCCACGTCTTTCATTCTTGAATTGGCGTCAATAGCATTAAAAAAGAATTATTTCACCTTTAATGGTGAATTCTTCATGCAGATCAAGGGGACTGCCATGGGGTGTCCTTATGCTCCGGAAATGGCAGTCCTCTTTATGGCACAGTACGAAGAGAAATTTGTGGAGGTGAATAATCCTTTTAAGGACCACATCAAACAGTGGTACAGGTACATTGATGACGTCTGGCTCCTGTGGCAGGGGAGCCAGACCGATTTGATGTTATTCCACACTTGGCTTAATTCCAGGCATAACAACATACAGTATTCCATTGAACATAGTATCAATTGAATGACATTTTTGGATGTAGAACTTATGTGTGCCCAAGGACAACTAAAAGTATCCCTCTTCAAAAAATCAACTGATAGGAATACTATTTTACATCATAATAGTGCCCATCCAAGAAGTCTAAAAGCCAACTTGCCCTTTGGCCAGTTGCTTCGAATTCGACGCAATTGTTCTGAAATGAACGATTATGAAAAACATGGTCAGCATTTCTGTTCTGACATGCGTCAACGGGGGTATCCCAAAAAGCTTCTCAAGCATTCCTTTAAAAGAGCAGAATATACACCACGGGAATGCTTATTGCAAGCTAAACAACGCCCCCCAATGGACAGACTTGTCTGTGTCACGACATTTTGCCCTGACACACACAAACTCCGGCAAGCTGTACTTAAAAATTGGCACCTTCTGGAAGGATTGGATTGTCCTTTCTCGAGGCCCATTTTTGCATACAAAAAAAATCGAAGCATTGGCCAACAGCTGGTTCGAGCGGATATTGCTCTTCCAAAACCTAAAAGTGATTTGATGGCTCAGTGGAAACTCCAACCCATTGAGGGCCACCACAAGTGTGGAAACTGTGTCGCTTGCCCCAACACGATTGAGGGTAAAGAATTCATTCACCAAGGGACCAAATGGTTGCATAACGAATTTTCTAACTGTCGTACAAAAAATGTTGTATATGTGATTCAGTGCCCTTGTCTCAAGATTTACGTCGGTAAGACGAACCAACAGATCAACCACCGCATTATCCAACATCGCTCTCGAATCAAAAAGCAGGTGACGGTGGCACCCATGGTGCAACACTTCCTCGACAAGGGTCACACTGAGCAAGACTTCAGATGGTCCGTGCTGCATGTAGTCAATTCTAAAAAGAATGTTCAAGACATCAATCGTGTTTTGCTTCAAAAAGAAGCATACTTAATTTTAAAATTTAATAGTGCCCAGACTGGATTAAACAACCTGTCTGAGGTCACGCGCCTGTAATACTAACATTTTGACAAGTGACTTGGTTCCCCATGTGGCACCCGCGGGTGGTCTAAGTGCCTTTTTTCCTCACATTCTTTTGAATAAATAACACTCCGAAGGTGTTGGGTACAACATTTATACATAATTTTTCCTTTAATTTATCTTAATTTAGATGCCTTATGCACATCAAATTATTTGCAGGCCTAGCAAAGCGTCACCTGTATAACACCCAAACGTTTGAACTCTTCATTTTATGTTTGTCTATTTTCATTAAACTTCAAAGTCCAGAATGCACTGGCTCTGGAATGAGTATATCCAACAGCGCTTAGCTCGCCGGCCATCTTTGAATCATTGTGATTTTCAAACGGGTTTGGAGAAGGCACGGAGATAATCGGTAAGCGGCCCCTTCCCGTGCGTTACCTTCCAGTGATCCGGCTTCATGCCGAGCAGCTTCTGAAATTGTTTTCTTTTTCTGCCTCGCTAGGTCCGAGTGCGGAGTTATTTTGAAGAAGAAAAAACATTACGGGCCAGTGCAGCATCAAAGAAAGGTAGGCGCCCGTTTTTCATTCTTTTAATGGGACGAATAGTGGCGTGTTAAGTTACACTGACTTTATCCCCACATATGTCTTTTAATATAGAACAACTGGCACATGGTGACAATCTATCTGAAGTTTGGCCGGGAGACGGCACATTGAAGGTCAGTCCCTCCCCCCCCCTTTTTTTTGTTTTACTTTATCAAAAAGCAAGTTTCCGTTTTAGCGCAATAGTTATATGCGCTTTCTTTTGTTGTTATAAGGTACCCCCCTGCGAATAAAGCCCTTGGTGTCTCTGATTCACAAAGAACGCGACGCCCTCGTCACATGACCCTTAAACCCGGTATGTACAGTCGGTATCTACTTCTGTAGAGTTCAGGAGAGGCAATCCTTTCAGTTAAAGTCCAGTAATCAGTCTCCTTTCTTTACATCCTACAGATATAAAGAACGAAAGCCCTGATGAGAGACCAGGGACATTAGTCCTGGCCTCGAAACGCGTCGGCTTTGTGTTTGATGGAACATATTCTATTTTGTAATAATAACTAGGACCTAGTCGTCCAGCGATTTGTACTAATTGCCATTTACTTGGCACATGTTCCAGGCACACTTTGAAGTATTCATTTATTGTTGTTTATATGTATTGTTGGTAATTGTTTGTATTTTCTGTAGCTTGCTTTGATACTGTCCTAATGTATTTTGTTGTGATGTTTGTAAATAGTGTTTGAACATTGAATGTATAGTGTTTGTTTTTTGCTAGTATAACTTAAAAATTGTTTAAAAAAATTGAAGTAAATGGCAATAAAAGATTTGCTTGGTTTGGAATGAATACTTATTTTTCCATCCATTCAAGTTGATTTGAAGTAATTGTGGTTGAGACAATTTTTGTTGTCTACATTGTTACTTTCTCTCAGCATCCACATTCAACATCCCATGCTTCATCACATTGTCATAGCATCCGCACTCAACATGTCAGGCAGCCTCACATTTCCACTTTGTCTACACTCATCTCATCACATTCTTACAGCATCCACGCTCAACATTCCATGCATCTTCACATTCCCACAGTGTCTACACTAAACATTCCATGCATTGTCATTGTCTCACAAAATCCACGCGGAACATCCCATGCATCCTGACATTCTCTAAGCAGCCACTCTCAACATCCTATTCATTGTTACATTCTCTCAGCATCCACATTCAACATCCTAAGCATTGATACATTCTCTCAGCAGCCACACTCAACATTCTTCATCATGCCCTCTCAGCCCACGCATACCCAGACACAAAACTTCACTACATCATCCCCTTTCTCTACATAGAGGACATCACAGTCACAACTACATCACTACACCACTGCTCCAAAAGGCATATTCTAGAACAGGTCTCAACTCTGTAGGATTATAAGAATTAACCCATCTCTGTTTTACTAAGTAAAAATAATAAACACCAGAGAGCTATGCCAATATATCATTAATCAGATGGTCCAATTTCATTAAGTGGCATCTAAGTATCTGTTAGCACCAGAAAACCAGTGTATTTATTTGCAAAGTTTTATATAGCGCTGGCTAGACACGTAGGTATCAGAGCGCTTTAAAGATTACATAATTACTTCAGTTACTGATTCCAAGTATAGACATCAGAGAAAGATAGGGGGAAGGAACTTAACGAGGAGGCGAGGAAAACAATGTCATATGTCTGGCTGGGTAGCTGACGGCCGAGGGGGTGAACCAGGGCCAAACTCCTCTATAGCTGCATGTGACAGCTCCACCATTCGTCGGCCAAGGTTGTTCTGACTCCGCCGTGAGAACAGACAGTCGAAAAACATGTTATTACACGATAATATACGTTATTTTTGCGTTACGTAGCAAAGTCAAAACGTCTTATGGGGAATGGAAGGTAGAGGGGGAAAGGTAAACAGGGGAAAAAAGAATGCAGGTAGCGTCAGGCAGACCAGAGGGGGGAAGGGACTTCAGGGGAAACAAGCAGTCAAAGTGGAAGATAGACAAGACCGTGAAGCACGGTTAAAAACAATGTCCGATTTCCGGCTGGGTAGGTGACGGCTGGGGGGGTGAACCACGGCCAGACTCCTCTATAGCTGCATAGGACAGCTCCACCTGGTAACGGCCAATGGTAAACAGGGAAAAAGGAATGCAGATAGCGTCAGGCAGAATAGAGGGGGGAAGGGACCTCAGGGGAAACAAGCAGTCAAAGTGAAAGATAGATTTTGATGACGTACTTCTCTAAAATATCGGAAACTCTTATCTAGTGGAGCAGTAGAGTTCTGATGCTCCTTAACATTACTAATTAGACTTTAATCAACATGCTAATATGTTATTCTGCGTGTTCACATGTCGCAGTACACTGATGTAACCACGCCACATTAACTCCTTTGCTGCGGCGGCTATTCCGCCGCAGCGCTAAGGGGGGTCGCGCGGCGCTCACACGCTGGTGATGGAACCGCTCCGTCACCAGCCTCGGGTGAGCTGTGCTGATGACGGAGCGGCTCCTTAATGGGCCCGCCCGCTCAATAGAACGCGCCGTGCAGGCGTGAAATCAGCGCCGCGCAGGCGTGTCGGGCGGGCCATGGCGGAACCGCTCCGTCATCAGCACAGCGCCACCGCGACTGATGACAGAGCGGTTTCGTGATCAGCATCGATGTGGTTAAAGTATATTCAATGAATTGCTTATGACACAGCTGATTCCATGTAACCAAGATTTTTTAAAGTAAGCCTGACTGCGTGTCGAACAGAGCCTCTCGAAGTAAGGAATGCATTGCTGGTTTTCATGTGTTTTCATATTTTTTCTTTCCCTTGCAGGTGTCTTTAATTGTATGTCTCTTAGAACAGTTTAGCAGATCCTGTCCTAACTTTGCTTAGGGAAGAACTTTTCCTAACTCTGCTGATTCGTCTTTCTCTAGTTCTTGAGCTTGTGTCTTGGACACCCTCACATGATTCCCCCAAACCTTAGTTTGGGTCAACGGATGCTGACACCTTCTGCTTAGAATTCCCCCTGGTCACTCTTGATGCTTCATTTAGATGAGGGAAGTTCCTTCATTGAACCAATATACTCTTTGTTCTGCATCCTACATTTGGTTATGATTTGCATTTTCATTTATATAGAATACAAATTCAGACTGAATGACCACATTGATATATCTGCTTATTTCATTTCATTTCTCAATTGATTAAAGCTTGTATCTGTGACTCATCTGCTAATAAACCTTCATGGTTTGGGCATCATCCTCTCTGTCATTGTTGTGGAGCCAAGCGATTTCACTGTAATTGAATTTGGTGCGGATGCTAGCTCCTTTCATACACTTCCAGTCGATCACAAAAGGTCGATATGAGCAGTGGCGCGGCTATTTGATGATCACACCAGAGCCTCCAGCTATAGAAAGGCGCGCTGGATCAGTTGTCACTAGGCAGCGAGAGAGGCAAAAATGAAGGTATACCTCTGCCCTCCAATGTGCAGTAAAATACAGGGGGCCTCGTCCTAGCGTCAGTTTTGCGCTTCCGATGCGCCACTTTTTGTGACGCATCAGCGGCTTAAAGCATGCCTCCTGTTGCGCACTATTCACAAAGTGACGCATCTAAGTAGATGCGTCACTTTGTAAACCCCTGCGCTACATTATACCTGGGTCGGGTATAATGTATGCAGGGGAGGCATCCCCCCGCAAAAAGCCTCGTAGAAGTGATGCAGTGAAATATATGGGATTTCACTGCATCACTTCTAGGGCGGTGTTGCGTCAAAATCTTACGCCTGCCTCACAGCAGGCGTAAGACGGCCGTAGGCCCTTTCACATGGGGCACACCCTGGTTTGGGACCACCAGGGATAGCAGCCGGCTACGACGGTCCCGGTCTTGAAAGGGAGGAGCTGTGGTCTAATAGCCCCTTTTTTGACCCTGGGACATTAATGTCGGGTTTTTAATCCTGGCACTAGCCCTTGACCAGCTGTGTGCCTCTGGGTAAATCTCCCTGTCTCAGTTATAAATATGTGTAATGTTATTTTTACTGTAAAAAGTATTTAATGCAGGATTCAAATACCTAAACTGCGACTGACATACAGCACTCTGCTGCTCACCAGGTAGGTTTGTCCTCAGTGGACTTCAGTGAACTTAAATGTATGGCTTGGTAATGATAAATATGGCGACAATGAGGGTTTTTCTATAATGTGTTATCGGCTCACCTTTACTTACCTCTGTATGGCTCAACTGGCCCCCTAAAGGAACTCTTCACGCTTCATCAACAATCTTGAATTTTGGTTTTCAAAATCTGGTCTCCCTATGCCTTTATATTCATAATCTCTGATTCACTCATGTTTGTAAGAACATATCATTACCCCAGGTCCCTTATGTCCTCGTCCTATTCATTACAAAGTGGAGATGACCATCTCCCGACAGAAAAAAACAACAGGAATGCTGGGACCCTAATACTGCCCCTCCATCCGGGAGTACATAAGCAGTACTTACTCAGCATCCCTCCTGTTCTTTTTTCTGTCTGTCAACAGAATGGATGGTGTGCTGGTGCTGCTCCTGCTGGTGCTACTCTTCTCCCCTCACCCAGCTGCCTAGCTGTGCGGGCGTGGGGTTTCTGTGGGCTTTCTCCTGGCCTGCTGGGCTTGCTGGGAGTCTGGCCCTGTTGGAGCCGGTGTCCTGCTTGACCTCCCGGACATTTGCCGCTGGGGCTTGGTCTCCCGAGTTTCTTCCAGGTCGCATGCTCCTCTTCCCGAGCCGGGACGGCGAGGGGTGCATTGCTTGCTGTGTTCCTGCCGGTATCCTGGTATCCTGGCCTTTGGGGAGGGCCTTGTTCCTGGGGTTAGCCCCCCTCCGGGTGAGTCCCGCTTGCCGGGTTTTTGTTTCCTTCTTGCCGGATGAGTAATATGTGGTAATGAGCACTGGGGAAGCGCGTTCATTTCCGGTCTTTCTCTGGGGACACTGGAGTTGAGCTGCCGCCTGTTCCTGCTGTTCCCGTTGGCGGTGGGGGCATTGTTATGCTGTTGGACCCCGCTCCTTTTTCTTCTGGATGCATTGTATTTCTCTCCCACAGGGTGGCTGCTTGTTCCTCTGATCCCGGTGGCGGTGGGGGCCTTGTTCTGCTGTTGATCGCCACTCTGGTTGTTTATTTGCCGGCGCGCCTGGTGCGCGATTCTGCGAGCAGGGCTGCTCTTCTCCTGGGTGGCCTGCTGCAGTCTCCGTGCCCCGCGCTACTCCGGGTGTCTGCTGCCCTGGTCGAGTGCGCCTGGGTTCGGGGCGATGCTTCCGGTGTGTGCACGTTCTGCTTACGGACTTCCTCACCGGGAGTGTCCTGTCAGGGCTCGGAGCACCAGGTGCGTGATTCTGTGGGCAGGCTGCTCTTCTCGTTCCGGGTGTCCTGCAGTCTCCATACCCTGCACTGCTTCCAGAGTGCATTGCCCAGGTCGTGTGCCCTTGGTTCGGGGATGTGCTGGGGAGCTTCTTGTCAGGGCTGCTCTCCTCCTCATGGGTTGCCTGATGCGATGCCCTGTTTGTGAGTGCCTTGGATGGAGGCATGGCTACCTGTGTGGGTGCGTTGATGGGTGCTTGTGTGTGCCTGCAGTTGCTCCGAGCTGGTACTCTCCGGGGCACTCTGGTCGCCAACCCCGCCCCCCGCCTGCAGGGCATGGATCTTTGGCTGGTGCTGGGCAGTCGGGCACTGAAGTTCCGGGTTCGGTGCTCGTCTTTGGGACTGGTTCCTGTGTCCTCTCCCTTGGTCTGCGTGGTTGGGGTTTCTGTTGCTAGCCTGGGGCCTTGCTACCTGCACGCCTCTGCTCTCATCTGTTCTCTGAGGTTGTGCCTGTCGCTGGGTTTCACCGTTTGGGTCGCTACTTCGGGTGGTGCCCCTGCTCCTGGCTGTGCTTGCTTTTGTGTTTTCTTTTCAGGCTCTGTTGGGGGGGTTCTCGTCTCCTTTGAGTTTGTTTGCTGCTTCACTGTGCTGTTGGCATATGCCCTTTCTGTTTGTTTGGTGGCCTGCCTCGGATTGGCATGGGTTCCTGTCGCCACTGTGGTGGATGGTCCCTTTTTTTGCTGGCTCTCTCTGTGCTTGCTTCTGGGTTCCCTGTGTTGTTTGGGTTTCCCTGCCTGCTTGTTCCCACCTTGCCCTCTGCTGCTCTTGTATCGGGGTAGCCTCTCGCTTCCTTGGCGGCGGCCTGTTGTGGTGTGCTTCAGTCCCCCCCCTACTTCGGGCACCTCCATGACTCCCTGCCCCTAGCTGGTGGTGGGTCGGTGTTCCGGCTCCTTGGGCGGGTGCGTGGGGGGGAGGGGTCCTGTTGGCTCCCCCAGGTGCCTGTTGGCCTGCCACAGTTTTTTTCCCCGCTTTTCTTTGCTGTCCCTCTGCGTCACAGCTTCTAGGGGTGTCGCGGGTGCGGTTGTCATGGCCTGGCCTTGGTTGTGCTGAGTCCTCCCGTTTTTCAGGTGGACTTGCCTCCACTGAGGGGTTGCTGTTGTGTTGTAGCCTCTGCTCCGCTTGTGTATTCTGGATGTTCGCCTCCGCTTCCTGGCTTCTGCTTGGTTGGTCGAGTTTTGGGGCGCAGGGGCTCCTGTTTCCTGGCTTTGTTCCTCCCGTCACTTAGGCTGAGCCTGGTTCCTCTTACGGCTTCCTGGTGTCAAGCCTGGTGCTCTGTGGGGGGCTCTGCCCCCTCTGCATGCGCTTGGGTGGTTCATGCTGCCTTGCGTGCGGCTGTTCTGTTCTCCTTTGCTCCGGCCTGGGGCTTCGACTGTTTGTCCCAGGGCCTTCTGTGTGCTTGGGTTGCTTCTGGGGTCTGGCTGCTTCTGTTCTTGTTGGCTCCTGCCTTCGTTCTGCGTGTGCTTGCCTTTGGCTTGCTTCAGGTGTTTCCTGGCTGCCCCTCTTGGTTCAGCCGACGTTCCTGCCTGGTTTGTTCCAGGTTGGGGCCTCCTGGGGGTTCCTGGTGGAGGCTTCTCTGGCTGGTGTGGTTGGGCGCCTGCTCTTCTCTTCCTTGGCGCCCCCCTTCGGGTTGTGTTTCCTGTGGCTGTTCAACTTTTGGTCCCTGGGGTTCGTGCCGCTGCTGTTTGGGCCGGGCTGTCTTTTGCTGCTGCTGTGTCCTTGGAGTGGCGCCTGTTTCCCCTATTCTTCCCTGGGTGGTTCTGGTCTCGTCTGGTTCCCGTGGTGGGTGCCTGGCTGGGTGTCTGCTGGGGCTTTTCCTCTACTACCTTATGGTCTCCGTTTTGGGGCTCTGCATCCTTGCCTGGGCTCTCTTCTTGTGTCCTGGCGGGGTGCTCTTCAGTTGTGGCCACGTCCTGGTGGGTCCTTCGAGGCCTTCTCCTGCTGATGTTTCTCTTCCCGGGCTTGTTTTGCCTTTGTTGGGGCCTGTGTGGGGTCCTGTGCCTCCGGGTCTCCCGGCTTCATGCTGGTTCGGGTTGGCTTCGGGCTGTGCCTCCTGGGCTTTCTGGCTGTGCTGTCTCTTTTCGGCATGCTCTATGGAGTATTTTGCTGGACGTTTCCTGGTTCTTTCCTGGTTCTGGTGTCCTGGCCTTTGCTTCCCTAGGCTTTGTTCACGGTTTGAGTCTGTTTGGGCACCCCCCTCTTCTCTGGTTGGGATGCAGTTGTGTGGTGCTCTTGCCGCTGTGGGGTCCTCCCTCCTGGCTGCAGGTTGTCTTGGATTTTCCTGCGACTTGGCCCTCTGCCTTCTCTGCTTCCTCCGCCTTCTGTGCTGGGGTATCCCTGTTCCTTCCTGCCCCTTGCTTTGGCCTGGGCACTGCGTGGGCTCCTTCCGGGGTTTGGTTGGGCCTGCGGGTCCTCCTGCATAGTCGAGTTGATTCGCTGTGGTCCTGGCTTCCTGGTTCCTTTGGTGTCGGTTGCCCTGGTTTGTGCTGTTTTCTTGGCTCCTCTCCGGCGTTGCTGGGTCGGGCCTTGTGGACTTTTGGTCAGGGTGCTGTGCGCCCTGGGGCTGTTTCTTTTTTCTGCTGCTCCTGTACTTGCTGCTTGCTTGGCCTGGATGTGGGGTGCCTGTTCAATCCTCTGCCGTGTTGGCGCCTGTTTTTTTCTGCCCTCTGTTCCTGGTTTGGGGGCTGCTGGGAGTTCCCGGTTGCTCTGGACTCCCGTTCTGCCTTGTTTTCCCTCCCTTTTGGGATTGGGGGATCTCTGGGGGTTGTGGCTGGTGGCTCTGTATCCGCCCTTTTTCGGCTTGTTCATTGTTGGTTTCCGGTTTTGGTGGACTCTCCTTGGTTGGTCAGCTTTCGGCTGGTTCTTTTTGGGGGCGTCTCTGACCTGTGGTCTTTGGGTTGGCCTCCTCTTCCCCTGCTGTTCTGGGTTTGGTGACTTTCCTGGTTTGGTTGGTGGCCTCCTTCCCGGTAGGGTTTTTTGACCTCCTGGGGTTTTAGGGTCTCTTTCCCCTTCACTGTCTCTTCTGTTTGGTTGGGGTCTTGCTCCTGTTCGGCTCCTGGGCTCTTGCTACTTCCTGGGCCTCCTCAGTGAGGTTTTAGTGCGTTTTCTCCTCTGGATTCTCTGGGGTCGGGTCTTTCGGTTTGGTGAGGTGGGCCGGTTTCTGGCCTGTGCTTTCCTTCTTCCTTGGTTGGTCTTTGTGCTTGTGCCTGCGTTCTGTTGGCCGTTTCTTTCTTTGGCCTTCTTCGGGCTGTCTCGGCTTGCTCTGTGTCTGTGTGGCTGCAAGGTCCTGTGTGCCTCCCCGGTCGTTCTGGGCTTGGCGGCCTTGTCTGGTGGGTTGCTCCTCCATGTCCTTTGGGTCCTGGTTCCGGTTTCTCTTGTTGGCAGCTTCCTTGTTGGGGTCCTGGCCTTCTGTTGGTCTCTGGTCCTTGTTTGGTCCCTGCTGTCAGTTCCGGATTGCGGGCCGGTTGTTTCTTGCGGTCCCCCTTTTCCTCCTCTGTGCTCCCTTGGGTGACTGCTTTTGTTGTGGTTTCCTGGGTGTGCTTGTGGGTGTGGAAGGCCGGTTTTCTGCTTTGGTATTCTCCACTTTGTAATGAATGGGACGAGGACATAAGGGACCTGGGGGTAATGCTCTATTACTTACCGATAATCTTCATTACTCCGGGTCCCATTGTCCTCGTCTCATTCATACACCCCTCCCTCCCTCCCGGACGGCCGGCCTTCCTGTCTGGGCTTGGTTGTACAGGAGGGATGCTGGGTAAGTACTGCTTATGTACTCCCGGTGGGAGGGGCAGTATTAGGGTCCCAGCATTCCTCTTGTTTTTTTCTGTCGGGAGATGGTCATCTCCACTTTGTAATGAATGGGACGAGGACAACGGGACCCGGAGTAATGAAGATTACCGGTAAGTAATAGAGCAGTCCCAGAGCGGGGTTCGGATTATCTGCTCGCACCAAAGACATTCTACATCTGTCAGTCACTTAGAACTTCAAGTCTTCTTGGGTTATAAAATGAACTAAGATAATCCCAGCATGCTGGTGCTTGCCAACACCAGAGCATTCGGGCTTCTAGCAGCAGGCACACCTTGCCCACTGCTTTCGGAAACTGGGATCCCAGCAGAGAGGCTTGTTTGTGCACAGATCACAATCATAAGTCGTGCCATATTGATTGTTTCTGGTAATTACCCCGCGGTTAACATTTTGACAGGTCAAACCACTAGAATTTTCCTAGTAAAATATTTCCTTTACATATTGGAACATGCTGATTTCGCTGCAGTAATCACTAACATGTGTATGCTGGCACTATTTCCAGAGTGAAACTCGGAATAGGCAATAGTGATCTGATCCAATAAATTCTAAATACTTCGGGTGCATTTCGGATCTCTTCCGTTGTTACTCAGAATACCTTTGTGGAATTCTTTTTTTAGTATTATGTTTATTTTAGAGTGAATATTCTTTTTTCATCAAGGGGAGAGCCCAATACTTCTTTAATGTATAAAACAATTAGATACTTCAGCCAATGGGGAAGGGGTCTTTCTTGCACCGCCTTCGAAGCTAGACATGAAAGTTCCATGTGTGGAACTGTGTATTTTATTTTGTAACAAAGGGGCATTTTACCAACAACTAGCGATAATTATCACTGTGTTGGCTTAGCGGGAATATTTCTATCGCCGCACTTCACCTGTTTTTATCACTGAGATACCTTGCTATTAGCAAGGTTTATCTCAGGAGCGATAAAAAACAGGCGAAATTCGTAAATATCGCTGTCAATACAGCGATATTCAGGCATTACCGTGACAATGCTCTTAGCCATGTTATCCACCTCCCATTGGATAACATCGCTAAGAACTGCTCAGGGCAGGGTTAGCTTTTGGAGATATTCGCGCTTAGCGCGAATATTTCCAAAACTACGCCTGTGTTGATCATAGACAATAGCGATTGCAGCGACTGTTTTCAGTCGCTGACATTTTGGCACGCCCACTTTGCATGTCATTAGCGATAATTATCGCTGACATGCAAAGTGGGCCCCAAAAGGCCCGCTATCGCCTACAAGCTGTCGCTAACTGGTGTTAGCGACAGCTTGGTAATAGGGCGATAAAATTATCGCCGCTTCAGCGGGAAAAAGTCCCGCTAAAGCGGCGATAATGGCCCTTGGTAATATGCCCCAAAGTTCGTAAATTTAATATTTTTGAGCGGTATTCCCCTGCTTAATATCAAATAATTTACAATCACGAAAACAACATTTATTGATATGCACAACCAAGTAAACCACATTCTTGACGAATTGTAGTTGGCATACCCTACTCTACTTTTTCATTGTCTCCAAGGGTCAGAAACATTCCTCTGGTACACTTCCAGGACCTGTGAGGTCATTAGTGGCTGCAGCAAGAACATTCTTAAATTGTCACTATCCATTCGTAATTGAACCACATGACAACTTGGAAATCTGTATTAAGTGCCTGCGAACACTAAGAAATTGCTATTTGATGACCTTTAGTATATACTATTTTGCAATTCAGACCTTGAGAATGGAGATGGTGTGTGTGTGTGTCAGGCACGTCAGTGCTCATTGCCACCAAATACACTCCTCACTCCTGAAGTTGGACACCATGGGCCGGATTCGCTAACTTCTAAATGCCCTTTGTGAATACCTAAAGTCGTAAAGTTAGGATTTTGTCTCAGATTACTTCTGTGAATCTTGCCCAGAGACTTTCCACACCCTAATCACGTGAAAATACATATTCCTATCTGAGTTCTGTGTCTTGACAGGAAGGCTCGCTTTTGCTATGGGCGAGCAGGGCACAGGCCTAGGGTTTTTAAAATTTGAGAGGCGTATAAATAGATCACCTCCCAATCTGGCATTAATAATTAGGGGTGGGCGGTAAACTCCGCTCGGCGGGTGGAGTTCGCAGAGTTTTGCCCACTCCGGCTCCGCCCGGAGTGCAGAGTTCTGTAAAAGCTCTGTGAACCGCCGTGTGGCAGAGTTTTTCTCACACGCAGCTTTCCTATGTTAAGTTGGCGAGCGCGAGCGAGAAAAATTGAGCACTAAGACGAACCCTGGCGCGTTTCTCAATGGAGGTGGTCGCAGCAGGTCGCTACCATTTGTTTTGAGAATGCAGTTGGCTGAGCAGAAAAGGTGGGAGAAAGAAGCAGCGCCCTCTAGCGCGGTGCCATTTGCGCTGATTTTACAGTGTGGAACAAGCTCCCGTCACAAAAAATCAGCACAAGCAGCGCAACATGCTGAAATCCGCCACTCGTGGAACTCTGTGGAGTTTTTATTTATCTCCACAGAATTCCACAGAGTAAAGCTCCTCAAGTTCCGCCCACCCCTATGAGTACCATTGACTTGGGTAAGAATAAACATTTGCTATTCAGTGCCAAGATACTCCTCTGGGTAAATGTGCGCTTACAAATACACGTTATGTTACATTAATACTGCTTTCATTGCGGGCTGCCATTCTATTCATTGCTTCCGATTGCGGGCTCTATACTCTCAGTCATTACCATACCTCTGATCACCTTTTCCCCACTCCCCCTTTATTCTCCCTCACCCCTTCCCATGGACTCTCGCCTCCAGTTCAGCAACTGAATAGGTGATTAAGGTGAAGGAACAAGGAACAAATGTGTGCCGACAGGCTGTTAGCTGGTCTAAGGTATTCAACCATCACTGACCAGTGAGTACAGAAGGGCTCCTACCAGGATCATCAATGGGAGGGGGAGTTAGGGAAAGGGTTTGGGAGGAGGATCATTTTCGGCGCTATCTGAGGACAGGCTGGCCCTACCTGACAGCCTACCCCAGATGTTCTCAATGGATGATGTAGCAGCCACATAAAACTACTTGTAAAATAAGCTTACATATGTCATATTAAGCTGTAAACCTGCTGCAGCCCTCTCCGACTTTCACAGCACACAGTGCCCGGGGCTCGTGAACTCCTTGTAGTAAGCAGTGATGCAAGCTGGTGAAGCCGTGGTGCAAGCGGCCCGCTGCTCTTTCACAGTACGCAGTGAGCTGGGCATGTGATATCCTTGTAGTAAGCAGTGATACAAGCTGGTCAGGCCGTGGTGCAAGCAGCCCTCGGCTCTTTCACAGCACGCAGTGCCCAGGGCAGGGGCCTCCCGCTTGCACGCCCCTTCTCCCTCCCACCCCAACACGCTGCAACCTCGCCAGACCCATGGCGCCAACAAATCCCCGCTCCCCCAGCAAGACTTCACCAAGGGGTGGCAGTGCGCGGCTAGCTGAGGACCACGTATTCTGCAGTGCCTGGCGGAGCAGCCCCTGCCCACCCCGCACCGACCCAACTCGCCCGACCGCCCCATAGGCCATAGCCGGCCCTCCCTGCTCTTCCCATCTGACAAATTCCCTTCCTCGGACGGCCCCCTCCCTCCTCTAATCCCGTGACCAAACCAAACACTGCCTCTTCCCTAGGCGCCCAAGCCAGTGCCCCTCCCCCCCAACGCTCCCGCTTGCACGCCCCTTCTCCCTCCCACCCCAGTCGCGCTGCAACCTAGCCAGACCCAGGGCGCCAACAAATCCCCGCGGGGCTAGCTGAGGACTGCTCATCATGGCCTGCAGAGAGACGGGTTCCCATTTCTTAAGCTGGTGAGACAACAAACTAGGTAAGCAGGAACATAATATGAATCAGTTGCAGTGGTGGAAGGTGAAAGAGGACTCCAGTGCTGGTTATTGTCAGCAGTTGAAGCAGCGATGCACCTTTGGGTAACACGAGTAATAATAACTTTCTTTAGAGTTTTGTGATTTCAAAGTGCTAGAAATAATAGGCGGTACTATTACCTAATGTAATGGTATTTAATGTAGGGATGAAAGAATGAGTTAACATTGTAAGGCTTCCAACTTGTAACCTGCAGGGTTCACAGTCCGAAACCTACTCCTGGAATCAGGTAGGAGGTGTGCACATGTCCCCCCTTCTGTGTGTTCGCACTCCATCCTGTGTGTGACACCACCCCCATGCACCCTCCACAGAATTCACAATGTGGCACCCTTTGCTGGGATGAAGTAGGAGATGGGGACATGTCCCCCCCTGTCGTAATTTAGCAATGATTAGGTTAAGCATTAGCAGAAGACATCTTGTATTTAGAGACTATCTTGTATGTACCGATATTTATAGAGTGCACAGCTACTTCCCGAAGGTAGTGTCCCGGCGCTGTTCGTATACCGCCTAGGAACCCTTCCTGGTTTTCCCTGTGAGTGTCCACTCCTGGGCACCCCCCAGGGTGAAACCAGGCATCCCAGCGAATTATCGGGTCCGAGGAAACTGAGCCCAAGACCCGCCGAGGCGGGTATTGAACCCTGGTCCTGGGCCAGACCTCTGCATCAGGGTCTGCCGCTCTAACCATTTGAGCCACACTTCTCCACTTGTCCGTTTACGGAATCCATTTTGTATTTCTGTTGACCATTTTGTATGCATGTGCTCTGTCTTACCTTCCTGTCAACTGCTCTTGAAATCTGCATAGAGACAGGATATGTTTAGTCTCCTCTGCTATGCACATGCTCAGTTGAGCATACAGCTGTCTCCAACTTGTAACTGTCAAGATGTGCCCACCAGAATTAGCTGACTGTCAGTCCTTCCCACTTGTTGCTAGCACACCCTCTGTATGACCTTATATGTATTTGAAACCAACACTCTGTGCCTTGTACCGCCTTCATTTCAGCCCCTGTGTGGGTATAAAAGGACCAAGCTCCTTCCAGTCAGTGTGCTACCTAATACTCTACCGAAGGGTGTTGTGTGAATGTAGTTCCACCTCATGAGGTTTAATAAACTCTAGCTTTTCTATTCCAGTTTCTGTGCCAACTTCTTATTATTGGTCTGAGGACTCTAAGCAGAGAAGGGCGAATCTCTTGCACTAGTAGGCCTGGCTGGGGCTTGCTACCACAAATTGGCGCTTCCAAACGTGGAGCTCATCGGCGACTTGGATGCCCGAAGGACTGGTCGAGGCGAAGGATTGGAATCTCGCTTTGGACGTAATCACTGCCGGTGGAGACCCGAGTCTTGGCATCCACATCGTTTTCCCTTTCTTTCTGATCTGGCCATCCAGGTGGCGCCGGTCCTCGACTGAGATCTCTTCTGTTGATTCGCCGTGCAGTGACCGTTTGGTCGATTTGAGAACTTGGCAGCAGGAACCTGGACACCATTTGATTGGTAAGAGCCGTTTTGCGGCACTTGCTGTAAGTTTGACGCCTTGCATTGGTACGGTAGTTTAGAAACGCTTACTGTGGCATTTGTATATGGAATTGGCCAAATATTGAACTCGTCCTATGAATATGTATATATATGTGTTGCAATACATATAGGCCGGTAATGATGAGATTTTTTTCTACTTCTAAGAATATTTGAACGGCGCAATGTACGAAGAGTACTTTAAGCGCTACTTTGATTATAATACTGAATATTTTGCACTATTTTTGGCATGCCTGTTTCCAGCACACTTCGTAAGATGTGTTCCTTTTGTAGTGGTACCAATTTGAGAATCTATAAATCACAACCGGCCCCCCCGGAGGGGACGCCTAATAGGGACATGTATATTAAATATGGTATTTCCTCCATAATGTACAGCACATTATGTAACAAATATACCCGTAAGGATCCTGAGTTGCGTTGGCCTATGCATGGGTCATTTGATTTACGAAAGATTCAGTATGTGGAGCAACAGATGTTCAAGCGAAAGGCTAGGCAAGACATGTTTGACTGTGTGCGAATGTGGGAGAAAGAAGTGCGTGAGCGAATGAAGCGTGAACAGGCCTTGATTGAAAAAGAACAGCGTAAAAGTGTGCATGCGAAAGCATTAGAAATGAAAAATAAAGAGATTAAAGAAATTAAAGAAAGGGTAGATAGGGAGCGTCAGTTACAGGTAAATGGCCAATACACTATTCGTAGGCCTCTTTATCCTATTCTTAATATACCCCAAGATGATTTTCTCCTATTAGATCGTTGTCTACCTCCGTATACTCTTCCCTCTGCGCCTGATGAGTCAGATGAGGACTCTCCTACGGAGCAGGATAAAGCCCGAGATACTCGCTCAATGTTAAATACCGAACGTTCCTCTCAGATTAGATCTGCGGCACGTAAAGCTGACCGTAGTGCTAATACTGCTTCTGCAATTTTAGATACTATTGAGAATTGGTCGGAAAGGGAACAAAAGTATTTTACCGAGATATTTGCTGGAGAGGTTCTTGAGCGATTTAGGAAATATTCGGCGGAAGTAGAGCCAGATGATATAGCAGCGGATTGTAAGCAATTATGTGAAGGTTCTTTTGTTTTCTCCCAGGTGTCTGACACGATCAGATGCTAGGTTAAACTACGTGATGAAGCAGTCCATTTGCGGGAGGAGAAAAAGGCAGCAGACGCAGCTGCACAAACATCTCGAATCAACATGGCACGAGCTCCAACGCTCGAAACAGATAAGAAAGTTGAAAATGTGAAACCTATGCGGGAAGCCGCGCCTTTATATGTTCCTCATAAAGGAACAGGCACAAATTATGATAAGACTTCTATTGACGCAAAAGGGTATTTTATTTATAATTGGGTTTACACTCCTTGGAATATGTCATGGCTCTTAAAAATGCATTGCCTGATCCGACAGCTTATTATGAAGAAATTGAGGGTGCGATTAGCTCTTGTACTATGACTTTGTCTGACATTTATTTGTTTTTTGGATTAATATTACTGCCTGATATGTGGAGAACTGTGCGTAAAGTTGATGATCGTGTGGTATTTGGGGCATTGTGGCCAGATATAGAACAATTAGATAAAGATAGAGAACCTGCACAAAAACCGTGTCAGCTAAATTTAGATCTTACAGTGGCTATATTGGTTAAATTAAAGACGATTATTCCCCCTAAAAGGATAGATTGGACTATATTAGCATCTTGCAAGCAAAAGGTAGGTTAATCAGTTTCAGATTTCTTCACACGCTTTGAAAAAGCATTCCACAGTTTTAGTGGCCAATCATTGACAGATGACACGGGTAGGCGTCTGTTTGTCGATAAATATGTCACAAACCTTTTGCCGGAAATAGCTAGTCGCTTAAAGGCCAGCGAAAGTTCATGGACTACCTCCTCTCCGGTTTCTCTCCTAACTATGGCTCAGTATTATGAACGACAAGAATTAGAAGCAAAAAGTAAGGAGTTAAAAGCAAAGGTTATGATGGCTTAAGCTTATGGTCCACCTTCTAGAGGTAATAATAGAGGTGAACGTGGATCTTATGGTTTGTCTTTTCCCCCCTATCCTCGTGTAGATTTGTCTGTTGATCAGTGTGCGTATTGCAGACAATTCGGACATTGGATTTCTAATTGTCCAGTACTACGTGCTCAGCAGGGTTCACGTGGTCGGGGACAAATGAGAAATCGTTCAGGATATTCAGGACCTAGAGGAAATACAAATGATTGTGCTAGGTTTGATGCTAATACACGTGGACAAGAGGGGGCTAATACTTTTGACAGACGGAATCAATATCAAATGTCCGACTATGAGCTGTCTAATTTGCAAGATTCTGCTTATGCATAGGATTGCCTTGAATGGGGTAAGGAATCAGTTGAAGTTCCAGAAGGGTCCCTATATTACAGTACAAGTTTAGGGTTCTACAGATCAGTTTCTGGTTGATACAGGAACTACTCGTAGCACCTTGTCTAAACACTTGATTCCAAGGGCTCCCCTGTCTGGCTTAACTATTACATCGATAGGTTTCGATGGAACATTTCCCATAGCCCATTGTCACAGCCACTTGCACTTCATGTTGATAAGTTTACTGCTCCATGTCCGTTTTTGCTTTCCCCAAATACACCAGACAATATTGTGGGTCTTGACATGCTCAAATATTTCAGGGCCACGATACAATGTTCTCCGGAAGGAGTACGGGTTATTTTAAATGACAACCACCCCATGATTGAGAGTTCTTGTATTGTTAAAGAGGCCATTGCCCTAGCTTCACTCCCTAGTACTTTGTGGGCTACTTCAGATACCGATATAGGACAAATGCTTATTCCACCAGTACATATTAGTGTCAAGGAGGGTGCTATACTGCCGAGATTGCCTCAGTATAAAATTTCTCGAGAAGGAGAAGAAGCACCTACACGTATTGTACAAGATCTGATAAAGGTGGGAGTGGTGGAAGAAGTTCCTTATAATGTTTGCAATAGTCCGATTCTTCCCATTTTGAAAAAAGATGCTGACACTAAGATTTATAGATTTATCATTGATTTGAGAGAAGTCAACAAGATTGTAGTACCACAGTATCCTGTAGTATCTGACATAACGACACTGCTTACCTTGGTCCCTCCAACTGCAACTACATTTTTAGTAGTGGATCTGAGGAACGCTTTCTTCTCGATTCCTATTCATCCTGATAGCCGATATTTGTTCGGTTTCACTTTGAATAACAGATCATACAGATTTTGTAGAGTTCCTCAAGGGTACACTGAGAGTCCGAGTATCTATAGTCAAGCCTTAAAAAGACAACTCGATTCCTTTATTTTGCCTGAAGGAGTGGCTCTCATACAATATGTTGATGACATCTTGTTGGCAGCTGATCCACCTGAGCAGTGTGCAAAATGTACTTTGTCCTTACTTTCTTTTCTTGCGACACATCACCATAAAGTATCACGGAAGAAATTGCAATATTGTAGACCGAAGGTAACCTATTTAGGTCATCTTCTGTCTAAGGAGGGCCGTGCACTGACATCAGATCGCATTCAAGCAATTCTAGACACTCCAGTACCTTCCACACAAAAAGATGTTCTTGCATTTATTGGGTTAACTTCATTTTGTAGGCAATGGATATTGGGTTTTTCACACATTGTTAAACCTTTGCTAGCACTTTTGACTAAGAACACTCCGATTCCTCTTCCTTGGACAGATGAATGTCAAAATGCTTTTCGCCAGTTGAAACAAGCTCTTTGCTCTGCGCCAGTGTTAGGTACACCAGATTATACAAAGGCCTTTACACTCTATGTACACGAGAAAGATGGATGTGCATTGTCCGTTTTAGTACAGACACACGGTGACAAGCAGCGTCCCTGAGCATAGTTTTCTGCAGTTCTTGATCCTGTTGCTCGTGCGTTGCCTGGATGTTTCTGTTCAGTTGTAGCAACAGCTGTGTCTATACGTCAGAGCGAAGGGATAGTTTTGTCACACAAACTGTTGGTGCTAGTACCCCATGCAGTAGATGCCCTTTTGAATCAGACCAAAACTCAGCATTTAACTAGTGCTCGCTTGACAGGATACAAATTGACACTGTTAGCACCTCATATTACATTAAAGAGGTGTGCAACACTAAACCCAGCCACTTTGTTGACATATCCTGCGACTCAGTCTCAATCAAAGGAGCCTCATAATTGTATATTCCTCACTGAGGAACAGACAAAGGGTCGCATTGATTTGCAAGATATGCCCCTTCCAGATGTCAATGGGGAGCTGTGGGTTGATGGGTCCTGTTTGAAGTTAACAGATGACACAACCTCAGCCGCATATGCAATCACCACACTTGAAACAGTAGTGGAAACAGCTCGCATACCAGAGAAGTCGGCTCAAGCAGCTGAACTAATAGCCTTGACACACGCATGTGAGCTTAGTACTGACTTATGTGTGAATATCTACACGGATAGCCGCTAAGCGTTTGGAGTGGTCCATGATTTTGGTCTACTCTGGAAGAAAAGAGGCTTTCTTACATCCCACGGGATGCAGATAATGCACGGAAAATTAGTAAATAATCTCTTGACTGCACTTACATATCCAAAGAAAGTTGCTATCATGAAGTGTAGCACACACAAGAATGTCACTGACAAAATAGGACAAGGAAATGCCTTTGCAGATCGTGTAGCTTGCGAAACTGCAATACAGCGAAGCACTACATCTATGTACGTAGTAAAATCACAAGCTGAGCGTTGGCATGATTCTAGAGAGGAAGTATTGGATATACAGAGATCTGCCTCTGTGGAAGAACTTGAGCAGTGGTTCAAAGAAGGAATGTTAGACGATGAGGGTTGTTGGCGTAACAAAGAAATGAATAAATGGAAATTGCCTGCCGCCTATTTACAACCTATGGTTCAAATGGCACATGGGCTGGCACATGTTGGAGCTCTAGCAACAACTAAATTGCTTACACAAGTCTGGGAGTTCCTGAAATTGCCAGCACAGCTAAAAGAGTGGCACAGTCCTGTTTGATCTGTTGGCAGTACAATCCTGGAAAAGGGACACAAACTCCTACAGGAGGGCTTGCTACACCAACCGCACCTTTTGAAGTTTTGCCGATGGATTACATCCAACTTGAACGCTGCAATAATCTAAAATATGTCCTAGTGGTGGTATGTGCCTTCAGTAAATGGATAGAGGCGTACCCTACAAAGGATAATACTACTCTTACCTCAGCAAAGGTGCTTCTGAAGGAATTTCTTCCTAGGTATGGTGTTTGTAAAATTTTGTGGAGTAACAATGGACCTCATTTTATTGGGAAAGTTGTTGATTATGTCCTGAAAGGATTAGGTATCAAACAGAAATCCTATGCAGTCTTCCACCCACAATCAGCAGGATTGGTGGAAAGGTATAATGCTACCTTAAAATTAAAGCTGGCGAAAATACTAGCTTTCACGTCCCTAAAGTGGCCGGATGCATTGCCTTTGGCACGGTTATCCATAAGATCAGCACCACACTCACGATCAGGTCTTACACTGTATGAGGTAGTATTTGGAAGACCGATGAACATTTGGGGAGTTACTGAGCCACGCCCCACACATGATGTACCTTGTGTTCTGTTGAATGATTATTTGGCACAATTTACTGACAGTTTGACTTCTATTCATCAACAGGTTCGAGAAGCTCTTCCAGATAGATCTACAGGTGAGACCCATGATCTCTGTCCCGGTGACCACGTAATGATAAAAGAATTCGACAGATCAAACAGCTTAGAGCCGAGGTGGCGAGGTCCGGAGCAGGTGCTGTTGGCTACAAGGACAGCGGTTCGAGTAACGAACAGAAAGAACTGGCTCCATATCACGCATTGCAAGCGTGTACCGCCCGCCTTGGTGGAACCTGCTGCGCTGACCGACCATCGAGAAATTCTGGAGACGGGGAAAGGTCAAGCTATCTCATCGGACGAATCTACGGAAGTCTTACCGGACCACACGATTCCTGGAACATCGCGATACAATTTGAGACCGAGAAAAGAATCAGCAGTTTTGAACGAGACTGGTTGAGCTACCACCTTGGGTTTGTGAAAAGGAGAGCCAATGAGGCAAGGGGGGGGATCAGCCTTGCATTAGTGTAGTGACACCCGTCTTAGCCCGCGGTGAAGAAATCAGTGGCTACCCAAGGGATAAGAGCTCCAACGATTGTTTTCAACAGGTTCTTAGAAAGATCGAGCATCGTTGTCATTTGAAATGAATAGGAAAATGATTTGTGCTGTAGGGTTTGTTGTTGCCCTGGTGGTTTTGTCATTAACCACTTGGTTCATTGAGACAGCAGTTCCTGCTCGACAACTTTTAGTTGCAACTACTCCAGCTCCACTGGAACATCACTATTACACTCTTCCTTATCATGAGCAGAAACATCAACAGTCCTATCTGAATAACACATTCATCCAGATGTTGCATCATACCCATAATGCTACAAATACTACCAATTGTTGGGTATGTGGGATGATACCCGCATACCAGAAGCAAGGAGGAACACCTTTTATTCCTCTACCGTTTTCCCATAATGGTTCATGTCAAGCTTGGTATGCCCTTTTGTTTGCTTATGGAAAGCCTTCAGTAGGTGGAATAATTTTTCAATTAAATAAAGAATGTTACCAAGATGAAAATGGTTATCCTCAAGCTAAAGGGACTAAATGGGAATGGGATGAATATCAACCAGACAATATTTCGACACCATATGTCTGAGAACGGTTAAAAACAATGGACTTTTTGTGATATCTGTAACAAGAGCAAAATCAGATTTATGTATTAGCAGTGTTTGGAGAATTCTTGTAGGACAAAGTGAATGTATTACTGTACTGAATATTGATGTTATGAATAAAAGTAGTTTCACCTCATCGCATAACACCTATTTTGTTTATGCTAATAAAGGATATTATCAATTACCTGTTGGATGGTCGGGGTATGCTACATATAATTTCTGTTACACCCTGCGTTTTTAGCACCTGCATCATATCATCTTGACCTGAAGTTGTACAGTGATATTTCTAAGAATAGAAACAAACGAACAATAAGTACAGATGAGATCGACCAGACAGATGCCACTTTGCAACAATATGTCGATTTCAATTTGGGTTTGTTCTTCTTTGTGGGTGCTGCATTAAATAGCAGAAAGATCAGACGATTGAGTCGTGTAGTGGAAGCTGTCACCAATCAGACAGCTATGGCACTTGGGAACATTACGGAAGAACTGCAAATTGCAAGAATTGTAGCACTCCAAAACTGGATGGTGCTTGATGTGATTTTGGCTGATCGGGGTGGTGCATGCCGCATCATCGGTAGCAGTTGCTGTGTTTTCATCCCTGATCACTCACCTTCAGTTTATGACGCCATCTCTAAACTGCATAAGATTGCTGCAGACATTCACCTAGAGACTGGTACATGGACATTTTCAAACTGGATATGGACACTCTTTGTTACTTGGGGCTGCAAGCTACTGACTATTCTTTGTATACTACTGGTGATACTATTCACATGCTCTACTTGTATACAATGTGGTCCCATGATTTGCTCCATGTGCATCACTGCTTGTACACCTGCCAAAAGAAATATTACAAAAGAACAACAAATGCTAAACAGTGAAGTTACTAATATAATGAACATCAATGTACAGGATGCAGATCCAGATTACCCTAGACAGACGAATGTCTTCAGCAAATGCTGAAAGGGTCGTCTGTCGTAATTTAGCAATGATTAGGTTAAGCATTAGCAGAAGACATCTTGCGTTTAGAGACTATCTTGTCCGTTTACGGAATCCATTTTCTATATCTGTCGGCCATTTTGTACGCCATGTGCTCTGTCCTACCTTCATGTCAACTGCTCTTATAATCTGCCTAGAGACAAGATATGTTTAGTCTCCTCTGCTTTGCACATGCTCAGTTGAGCATACAGCTGTCTCCAACTTGTAACTGTCAAGATGTGCCCACCAGTCAGCCCTTCCCACTTGTTGCTAGCACACTCTCTGTATGACCTTACATGTATTTGAAACCAACACTCTGTGCCTTGTACCTCCTTCATTTCAGCCCCTGTGTGGGTATAAAAGGACCAAGCCCCTTCCAGTCAGTGTGCTACCTCATACTCTACCGAAGGGTGTGGTGTGAATGTAGTTCCATCTTATGAGCTTTAATAAACTCTGTCTTTTCTATTCCAGTTTCTGTGCCAACTTCTTATTATTGGTCTAAGGCATGGGTACTCACAAACTTTCTCTCGGGGGCCAAATTTACAGTGTGGTTTGTGGCTGAGGGCCGCACCGGTGGGGGCGGGGATAAAGCAAACAAAAATTGTGACCATGAGGTTAAACACAGGTCCCTGCAGCAGACACCTTCGTCCACTGAGCCACCAGACCCAGCATACACACATCTTTCTCTCTCTCCCTCCTTCTCTACCTCCTTCTCTCTCCCTCCCTCTCCCCCTGTGTCTCCCTCCCTCTCTCTCCCTCCCTCTCCCTCCCTCTGTGTCTCCCTCCCTCTGTGTCTCCCTCCCTCCCTGTCTCCCACTCTCTGTTTCCCTCCCTCCCTCTGTGTCTCCCTTCTCCCTCCCTCTGTGTCTCCCTCCCTCCCTGTCTCCCTCCCTCTCTGTGTCTCCCTCCCTCCTTCTGTGTCTCCCTCCCTCCCTCTGTGTCATCCTCCCTCCCTCTGTGTCTCCCTCCCTCCCTGTCTCCCACTCTCTGTTTCCCTCCCTCCCTCTGTGTCTCCCTCTGTCTCCCTCCCTCTGTGTCTCCCTCCCTCCCTGTCTCATTCCCTCTCTGTGTCTCCCTCCCTCCTTCTGTGTCTCCCTCCCTCCCTCCCTCTGTGTCTCCCTCCCTCCCTCTGTGTTTCCCTCCCTCCCTCTGTGTCTCCCTCCCTCCCTCTGTGTTTCTCTCCCTCCCTGTCTCCCACTCTCTGTTTCCCTCCCTCCCTCTGTGTCTCCATCCCTCCTTCTGTGTCTCCCTCCCTCCCTCTGTGTCTCCCTCCATCTCCCACTCTCTGTTTCCCTCCCTCCCTCTGTGTCTCCCTCACTCCCTCTGTGTCTCCCTCCCTCCCTCTGTGTCTCCCTCCCTCCCTCTGTGTCTCCCTCCCTCCCTCTGTGTCTCCCTCCCTCCCTCCCTCTGTGTCTCCCTCCCTCCTTCAGTGTCTCCCTCCCTCCCTCTGTGTCTCCCTCCCTCTCTGTGTCTCCCTCCCTCCTTCTGTGTCTCCATCACTCCCTCTGTGTTTCCCTCCCTCCCTCCCTCTGTGTCTCCCTCCCTCCCTCTGTGTCTCCCTCCCTCCTTCTGTGTCTCCCTTCCTCCCTCTGTGTCTCCCTCCCTCCCTGTCTCATTCCCTCTCTGTGTCTCCCTCCCTCCTTCTGTGTCTCCCTCCCTCCCTCTGTGTTTCCCTCCCTCCCTCTGTGTCTCCCTCCCTCCCTCTGTGTTTCCCTCCCTCCCTGTCTCCCACTCTCTGTTTCCCTCCCTCCCTCTGTGTCTCCATCCCTCCCTGTCTCCCTCCCTCTCTGTGTCTCCCTCCCTCCTTCTGTGTCTCCCTCCCTCCCTCTGTGTCTCCCTCCATCTCCCACTCTCTGTTTCCCTCCCTCCCTCTGTGTCTCCCTCAATCCCTCTGTGTTTCCCTCCCTCCCTCCATCTGTGTCTCCCTCACTCCCTCTGTGTTTCCCTCCCTCCCTCTGTGTTTTCCTCCCTCCCTTCCTCTGTGTCTCCCTCCCTCCCTCCCTTTGTGTCTCCCTCTGTCTCCCTCCCTCCCTCTGTGTCTCCCTCACTCCCTCTGTGTCTCCCTCCCTCCCTCTGTGTCTCCCTCCCTCCCTGTCTCCCTCCCTCTCTGTGTCTCCCTCCCTCCTTCTGTGTCTCCCTCACTCCCTCTGTGTCTCCCTCACTCCCTCTGTGTCTCCCTCCCTCTGTGTCTCCCTCCCTCCCTGTCTCCCTCCCTCTCTGTGTCTCCCTCCTTCTGTGTCTCCCTCCCTCCCTGTCTCCCTCCCTCTCTGTGTCTCCCTCCCTCTGTGTCTCCCTCCCTCCCTGTCTCCCTCCCTCTCTGTGTCTCCCTCCTTCTGTGTCTCCCTCCCTCTCTGTGTCTCCCTCCCTCCTTCTGTGTCTCCCTCCCTCCCTCTGTGTCATCCTCCCTCCCTCTGTGTCTCCCTCCCTCCCTGTCTCCCTCCCTCTCTGTTTCCCTCCCTCCCTCTGTGTCTCCCTCCGTCTCCCACTCTCTGTTTCCCTCCCTCCCTCTGTGTCTCCCTCCCTCCCTCCCTCTGAGTCTCCCTCCCTCCTTCTGTGTCTCCCTCACTCCCTCTGTGTTTTCCTCCCTCCCTCCCTCTGTGTCTCCCTCCCTCCCTCTGTGTCTCCCTCCGTCTCCCACTCTCCGTTTCCCTCCCTCCCTCTGTGTCTCCCTTCTCCCTCCCTCTCTGTGTCTCCCTCCTTCTGTGTCTCCCCCCTCCCTCTGTGTCTCCCTCCCTCCTTCTGTGTCTCCCCCCTCCCTCTGTGTTTCCCTCCCTCCCTCCCTCTGTGTCTCCCTCAATCCCTCTGTGTTTCCCTCCCTCCCTCCCTCTGTGTCTCCCTCACTCCCTCTCTGTTTCCCTCCCTCCCTCTGTGTCTCCCTCCCTCTCTGTGTCTCCCTCCCTCCTTCTGTGTCTCCATCACTCCCTCTGTGTCTCCCTCCCTCCCTCTGTGTCTCCCTCACTCCCTCTGTGTTACCCTCCCTCCCTCCCTCTGTGTCTCCCTCACTCCCTCTGTGTCTCCCTCCCTCCCTCTGTGTCTCCCTCACTCCCTCTGTGTCTCCCTCCCTCCCTCCCTCTGTGTCTCCCTCCCTCCTTCTGTGTCTCCCTCCCTCCCTCTGTGTCTCCCTCCATCTCCCACTCTCTGTTTCCCTCCCTCCCTCTGTGTCTCCCTCCCTCTCTGTGTCTCCCTCCCTCCTTCTGTGTCTCCATCACTCCCTCTGTGTTTCCCTCCCTCCCTCCCTCTGTGTCTCCCTCACTCCCTCTGTGTCTCCCTCCCTCCCTCCCTCTGTGTCTCCCTCCCTCCTTCTGTGTCTCCCTCCCTCCCTCTGTGTCTCCCTCCCTCTCTGTGTCTCCCTCCCTCCTTCTGTGTCTCCCTCCATCTCCCACTCTCTGTTTCCCTCCCTCCCTCTGTGTCTCCCTCCCTCTCTGTGTCTCCCTCCCTCCCTCTGTGTCTCCCTCACTCCCTCTGTGTCTCCCTCCCTCCCTCTGTGTTTCCCTCCCTCCCTCCCTCTGTGTCTCCCTCACTCCCTCTCTGTTTCCCTCCCTCCCTCTGTGTCTCCCTCCCTCTCTGTGTCTCCCTCCCTCCTTCTGTGTCTCCATCACTCCCTCTGTGTCTCCCTCCCTCCCTCTGTGTCTCCCTCACTCCCTCTGTGTTACCCTCCCTCCCTCCCTCTGTGTCTCCCTCACTCCCTCTGTGTCTCCCTCCCTCCCTCTGTGTCTCCCTCACTCCCTCTGTGTCTCCCTCCCTCCCTCCCTCTGTGTCTCCCTCCCTCCTTCTGTGTCTCCCTCCCTCCCTCTGTGTCTCCCTCCATCTCCCACTCTCTGTTTCCCTCCCTCCCTCTGTGTCTCCCTCCCTCTCTGTGTCTCCTCCCTCCTTCTGTGTCTCCATCACTCCCTCTGTGTTTCCCTCCCTCCCTGCCTCTGTGTCTCCCTCACTCCCTCTGTGTCTCCCTCCCTCCCTCTGTGTCTCCCTCCCTCCTTCTGTGTCTCCCTCCCTCCCTCTGTGTCTCCCTCCATCTCCCACTCTCTGTTTCCCTCCCTCCCTCTGTGTCTCCCTCCCTCTCTGTGTCTCCCTCCCTCCTTCTGTGTCTCCATCACTCCCTCTGTGTTTCCCTCCCTCCCTCCCTCTGTGTCTCCCTCCCTCCCTCTGTGTCTCCCTCCCTCCCTCTGTGTCTCCCTCCCTCCTTCTGTGTCTCCCTCCCTCCCTCTGTGTCTCCCTCCCTCCCTCTGTGTCTCCCTCCCTCCTTCTGTGTCTCCCTCCCTCCCTCTGTGTCTCCCTCCCTCTCTGTGTCTCCCTCCCTCCCTCTGTGTCTCCCTCACTCCCTCTGTGTCTCCCTCGCTCCCTCTGTGTCTCCCTCCCTCCCTCTGTGTCTCCCTCCCTCCCTCTGTGTCTCCCTCCTTCCTTCTGTGTCTCCCTCCCTCCCTCTGTGTCTCCCTCCCTCCCTCCCTGTCTCCCTCCCTCTCTGTTTCCCTCCCTCCCTCTGTGTCTCCCTCCGTCTCCCACTCTCTGTTTCCCTCCCTCCCTCTGTGTCTCCCTCCCTCCCTCTGTGTCTCCCTCCCTCCTTCTGTGTCTCCCTCACTCCCTCTGTGTTTTCCTCCCTCCCTCCCTCTGTGTCTCCCTCCCTCCCTCTGTGTCTCCCTCTGTCTCCCACTCTCCGTTTCCCTCCCTCCCTCTGTGTGTCCCTTCTCCCTCCCTCTCTGTGTCTCCCTCCTTCTGTGTCTCCCCCCTCCCTCTGTGTCTCCCTCCCTCCTTCTGTGTCTCCCCCCTCCCTCTGTGTTTCCCTCCCTCCCTCCCACTGTATCTCCCTCAATCCCTCTGTGTTTCCCTCCCTCCCTCCCTCTGTGTCTCCCTCACTCCCTCTCTGTTTCCCTCCCTCCCTCTGTGTCTCCCTCCCTCTCTGTGTCTCCCTCCCTCCTTCTGTGTCTCCATCACTCCCTCTGTGTCTCCCTCCCTCCCTCTGTGTCTCCCTCACTCCCTCTGTGTCTCCCTCCCTCCCTCTGTGTCTCCCTCACTCCCTCTGTGTCTCCCTCCCTCCCTCTGTGTCTCCCTCCCTCCTTCTGTGTCTCCCTCCCTCCCTCTGTGTCTCCCTCCATCTCCCACTCTCTGTTTCCCTCCCTCCCTCTGTGTCTCCCTCCCTCTCTGTGTCTCCCTCCCTCCTTCTGTGTCTCCATCACTCCCTCTGTGTTTCCCTCCCTCCCTCCCTCTGTGTCTCCCTCACTCCCTCTGTGTCTCCCTCCCTCCCTCCCTCTGTGTCTCCCTCCCTCCTTCTGTGTCTCCCTCCCTCCCTCTGTGTCTCCCTCCCTCTCTGTGTCTCCCTCCCTCCTTCTGTGTCTCCCTCCATCTCCCACTCTCTGTTTCCCTCCCTCCCTCTGTGTCTCCCTCCCTCTCTGTGTCTCCCTCCCTCCCTCTGTGTCTCCCTCACTCCCTCTGTGTCTCCCTCCCTCCCTCTGTGTCTCCCTCCCTCCCTCTGTGTCTCCCTCCCTCCTTCTGTGTCTCCCTCCCTCCCTCTGTGTCTCCCTCCATCTCCCACTCTCTGTTTCCCTCCCTCCCTCTGTGTCTCCCTCCCTCTCTGTGTCTCCCTCCCTCCTTCTGTGTCTCCATCACTCCCTCTGTGTTTCCCTCCCTCCCTCCCTCTGTGTCTCCCTCCCTCCCTCTGTGTCTCCCTCCCTCCCTCTGTGTCTCCCTCCCTCCCTCTGTGTCTCCCTCCCTCCCTCTGTGTCTCCCTCCCTCCTTCTGTGTCTCCCTCCCTCCCTCTGTGTCTCCCTCCCTCTCTGTGTCTCCCTCCCTCCCTCTGTGTCTCCCTCACTCCCTCTGTGTCTCCCTCGCTCCCTCTGTGTCTCCCTCCCTCCCTCTGTGTCTCCCTCCCTCCCTCTGTGTCTCCCTCCTTCCTTCTGTGTCTCCCTCCCTCCCTCTGTGTCTCCCTCCCTCCCTCTGTGTCTCCCTCCCTCCTTCTGTGTCTCCCTCCCTCCCTCTGTGTCTCCCTCCCTCTCTGTGTCTCTCCCTCCCTCCCTCTGTGTCTCCCTCACTCCCTCTGTGTCTCCCTCCCTCCCTCTGTGTCTCCCTCCCTCCCTCTGTGTCTCCCTCCCTCCCTCTGTGTCTCCCTCCCTCCCTCTGTCTCTCCCTCCCTCCCTCTGTGTTTCCCTCCCTCCCTCCTTCTGTGTCTCCCTCACTCCCTCTGTGTCTCCCTCCCTCCCTCTGTGTCTCCATCACTCCCTCTGTGTTTCCCTCCCTCCCTCCCTCTGTGTTTCCCTCCCTCCCTCCTTCTGTGTCTCCCTCTGTGTCTCCCTCTGTCTCCCTCCCACTCTCTGTTTCCCTCCCTCTCTGTGTCCTCCCTCAATCCCTCTGTGTCTCCCTCTGTCTCCCTCCCACTCTCTGTTTTCCCTCCCTCCCTCTGTGTCTCCCTCCCTCTGTGTCTCCCTCCCTCCCTCTGTGTCTCCCTCACTCCCTCTGTGTCTCCCTCCCTCCCTCTGTGTCTCCCTCCCTCCCTCTGTGTCTCCCTCCCTCCTTCTGTGTCTCCCTCCCTGTCTCCCACTCTCTGTTTCCCTCCCTCCCTCTGTGTCTCCATCCCTCCCTGTCTCCCTCCCTCTGTGTCTCCATCACTCCCTCTGTGTTTCCCTCCCTCCCTCCCTCCTGTGTCTCCATCACTCCCTCTGTGTTTCCCTCCCTCCCTCTGTGTCTCCATCACTCCCTCTATGTTTCCCTCCCTCCCTCCGTGTTTCCCTCCCCTCCCTCCTTCTGTGTCTCCCTCACTCCCTCTGTGTCTCCCTCTGTCTCCCTCCCACTCTCTGTTTCCCTCCCTCCCTCTGTGTCTCCCTCCCTCTCTGTGTCTCCCTCCCTCCCTCCCTCTGTGTCTCCCTCACTCCCTCTGTGTCTCCCTCCCTCCCTCTGTGTCTCCCTCACTCCCTCTGTGTCTCCCTCCCTCCCTCTGTGTCTCCCTCCCTCTGTGTCTCCCTCCCTCCTTCTGTGTCTCCCTCCCTGTCTCCCACTCTCTGTTTCCCTCCCTCCCTCTGTGTCTCCATCCCTCCTTCTGTGTCTCCCTCCCTCACTCCCTCTGTGTCTCCCTCTGTCTCCCTCCCTCTCTGTGTCTCCCTCCCTCCTTCTGTGTCTCCCTCCCTCCCTCTCTGCTCTCCCTCCCTCCCTCTGTGTCTCCCTCCCTCCCTCTGTGTCTCCCTCCCTCCCTCTGTGTCTCCCTCACTCCCTCTGTGTCTCCCTCCCTCCTTCTGTGTCTCCCTCCCTGTCTCCCACTCTCTGTTTCCCTCCCTCCCTCTGTGTCTCCATCCCTCCCTGTCTCCCTCCCCTCTCTGTGTCTCCCCTCCCTCCTTCTGTGTCTCCCTCCCTCCCTCTGTGTCTCCCTCACTCCCTCTGTCTCCCTCCCTGTGTCCCACTCTCCCTCTGTGTCTCCCTCCCTCCCTCTGTGTCTCCCTCACTCCCTCTGTGTCTCCCTTCCTCCCTCCCTCTGTGTCTCCCTCCCTCCTTCCGTGTCTCCCTCCCTCCCTCTGTGTCTCCCTCCATCTCCCACTCTCTGTTTCCCTCCCTCCCTCTGTGTCTCCCTCCCTCCTTCTGTGTCTCCCTCCCTCCCTCTGTGTCTCCCTCCCTCCTTCCGTGTCTCCCTCCCTCCCTCTGTGTCTCCCTCCATCTCCCACTCTCTGTTTCCCTCCCTCCCTCTGTGTCTCCCTCCCTCCTTCTGTGTCTCCCTCCCTCCCTCTGTGTTTCCCTCCATCTCCCACTCTCTGTTTCCCTCCCTCCCTCTGTGTCTCCCTCACTCCCTCTGTGTCTCCCTCCCTCCCTCCCTCTGTGTCTCCCTCCCTCCTTCTGTGTCTCCCTCCCTCCCTCTGTGTCTCCCTCCATCTCCCACTCTCTGTTTCCCTCCCTCCCTCTGTGTCTCCCTCCCTCTCTGTCCTCTCACCTGTGTGTGTGTGTGTGTCAGCCCTCAGCCGGGGCTGAGACAGCTTCCCCGGCCGCGCGCACACAGCCCCACCAAGTACTTCATGGGTCTTTAAAAGACCATTTATATGTTAATTAGGCTTTGTTGAATTTCACCTCTTAGGCCCCTGCAGCTCCCCTCTGACAATCACTGGAATCCCCCGGGCCCCCACAGAGCAGAGTCTGAGTCCGCGCTGCTGCGGCTGTATTTGCGAACACTATTTAATTTATTTATTTTTAAACACAGGTGTCTGCAATGTCCGCGGGCTGCCCAGGAAGGCTTGCCGAGCCGTACTATGAGTACCCCTGGTCTAAGGACTCTAAGCAGAGAAGGGTGAATCCCTTGCAGTAGTAGGCCTGGCTGGGCCTTGCTATCACACCCCCTGTGCACATGAGCTCCTCCTGCATAGGCTGTATGTCAATACAATGCAGTGTTTACACTGCACTACCATTACAACGCTGGTTTTACAGCGCAAGTCGTTACCACGACTTGCGCTGTAGGGTGCTGGACTTAGGAATAGTAAAATTTACTATTCCAACACCAGGCTACGTACAGTAGGGAAGGTTTTGGAACAGTAAATCTACTATTCCTTAGCCTAGAGCGCCCTCCAGCCCAAGTCGTGGGAACGACTTGCGTTGTAAAACCAGTGTTGTTATGGTAGTGCGGTGTAAACACCGCGTCGTAATGGATGTTCCCCCCTGCATATGACCCCTCCTGTGCATATGACCCCTCCTGTGCATATGAGCACCTCCTGTGCAGATGAGACCATTTTTGTGCGTGTGACGCCCCTCCTGTGAGTATGGTCCTGTCCTGTGCTTGTGAGCCCCTGTGTGTCTCTAATACACTCTACTTCTCTCTAATACTCTCTAATCACTCTCTACTACTCGCTCTGATCACTATCTAATACTCACTCTCTACTATCTACTACTCACTCTACTACCTACAACTCACTCTACTACTCTCCATACTATCTACTACTCACTCTCTACTACACTCTGGTACTCTCTAGTACTAACTATTACTCTCTAGTCTATACTTATGCTCTGTTACTCATTCTCTAACACTCACTCTACTACTCAATATACTATTTACTACTCACTCTACTATCTACTACTCACTACTACCCTCCACTACTCTCTAGTACTCTTTACTACTCTTTAATACTCACTCTATAATACTCACTCTCTACTACTCAGCTACCTACTACTCACTCTCTACTACTCACTATCTCCTGCATACTCTCTCCTACTCACTTTATACTACTCTATACCACTCACTACTACTGCCTACTACTCTCTACCATTCTACTCTCAACTACTCTCTATTAGTCTTCTACTTACAATATATCTACTAATCACTACTAATTTCCACTACTCTATTGCTCCCTCTCTACTACTCACTCTAATTACACTACTACTCTACTACTCACTATACATACTCTCTACTACTCTCTAGTACTCTCTACTCACTTTCTACTATTCAATACTACTCACTCTCTACTAATCACTCTCTACTACTCACACTGAAAAACCAGTGTGACCTTACTCCAACTCTTTGCCTAAAGGCACTAGTGAAAAAACATTAAAAATGCAATAGGTCTCATCTTTATTACACTTAAAGCAATTCTGTCTGTAATCAGGTAGTTTTTTACCTTTACTTTTATTAGTGTTTGTAAAACTTTCATGTACATAACATGCATATATATGCATATATATTACCTACTGGCGGTCGCCAGTAGGTATATATAGTTAGGATTTTTTCTCTATGGGATTTTTGAAAATTCTATGTCTAATAACTTTGGCGTTTGTGGACGGAATTGGCTGAAATTTTCTGGAAAATGGAACATTTTGTTTCTGAGCAGCCCCTGGAAATTTGGGGGGGGTTCGTCCAGGGGGGGTCGAGAAAAAAGGGGGGTCCCAAAACGTGTTTTTAACATTGAGTTTTCCATAGGGCGGTTGGCCTCACTTTTAGCCCGAACGGCTGAATGGATTTGCACGAAACTTGGCAAAATTGTAGGGACTGGTAGCCCGATGTGCCTTTTGTAGGTCTCAATATATGTGCTCCAGTGGATTTTGAGAAATTAACGTTTAAAAAAAGATATATATCTGTAAGCGCGCTCTGGGCAGCGCTCCGGTTCGCGGACCTTACGCGTAACAGAACTTCGCGTAGCGAAGCTGATTGGCTCTCCGGTGTCTGTCAACATTCTAAACAGTCCGGAGCGGCCGCCATCTTGTCTCTCGGTAGGATTGAGAGACAAGAGGAGGCCAAAACAAAGGGGGAAATAACCATAAGGGGGCATACTAGATCCTCCCTGACCCCCTAGGTTTAATGTGGAGGCTTTAAAAGGGCCCCGCGGGGCAAAAAAACAAAAAATTTTTTTTTTTTTTTGCGTGGGTAGCGCCCGGTACGCGTACCGGGAAGCGGTCGGAGGAGCGTACTATGAGGAGAAAAGAAAGACAGGGTATAAACATTTTGGCAATTTTGTTATAAATGGAAGGTAGTTCTGAAAAGAACTGTTTTTTTATTCTTTTTCTTTTTTTTTTTTTTTTTTTAATGAATTTTCTGAACAATTTTTTGATTTTTTTTTGGATTTTTGAAAACTATTTTGTGTTTTTTTTGTGTTTTGTAAGGGGGAAATAACAAAAAAGCAGGGTTAGAACATGTCTCAACAGGAGCAAAAAAAAATAAAAAGGATTCATTGTTTTCTCATCTTGTAGCATTTATGATTTTCTCCAGCTCGGTTAATCAAAGTAATACTCTTCTCTCCATAAGCAATAGTTCCTCCACAATATATACAAACTATTTTGTAGTGTGCAAAAGGAGCTTGAATATTGGGGATTATTTCTCGGCCTTCTGGTCCGGCGAATGAGCTTTGTCCCCTGTTGGTGCTGGGGATGACATCTGGGGGGTTGGCAGCAAGATCCCTTACTTGTGCTTGGGAAAGATTATTAGGATGCCATCGCTCCATGTGGCGAATCATTGTATGATTGCCAAAGCTGTATTTCTTGTTGGGGTTGCCACGAGAAAGTATATTTTTGCAAATCAAACAAGACACCTGGGGTGCATTGACCTTCTTTTGTCCAGGTGGAATTTTAAAGAATTGCCATATGTAGTGCTCTTTAATATGGCTCTGCCTTGGTGTTTCTGGCAGGAACTGCCTTACTTGCTCTTCCTCCTCCTCCTCCTCTTCGTCCTCATTATCTTCCTCTCTACCAAAGTCCAGTGTTGGTGGTGGTCCTTTTGGTGGTGGTGGTGGTGGTGGTTGCTGAGAAGCACCAGCTGCAGCTATTACAGAAGCCATTGTGAAAAATAGGTCTTGCTCTCTGGAAATAGAAAGTAAGAATGAGGTAAAAAGAAGGAGGGGTTTTCATCATTTGAGAAAAAAAAATAGTTCTAAACCAATGAAGTGTTATTTTTAGGTCACATGACCAAGCCTAACAACATTATGAAACCAAAAGTGAAATGAACCAATGAAAAGTGTTATTAACAAGTCACATGACCTCTCACGCTTATGTTACGCGCTGCGGAACGCGCCCCGGATAGCTTCCGGTTCGCTGCGCTTCGCGCCTCGGTCCGCGCCCCGGAGCACTTCCGGGTGCGCTAACGCGGTACGTCATAAGACGCATTACGCGGTAACGCGATACGTCGCGCTTTCGCGACGCGCCGCGGATCGCTTCCGAGGAGCTGCGTTTCGCGCCTCGGTCCGCGCCCAGGAGCACTTCCGGGTGCGCTAACGCGGCGCGTCATAAGACGCATTACACGACAACATGATACGTCACGCTTCCGCGACGCGTCACGATAATGATTTCTAACGTGGCAGTTGCGCTAACGGAACGTTTACCGGTTCGCGGACCGGGTCGCGGCATCAAATTGAGCTAACGGGAAGCTTCCCGGTTCGCGGACCGGGAGCGAAACCAAAAAAATATTTAAAAAAAAATAATAATAAACATATAAAATATATTTTTGGATTTAAAGAAGAATACATTTTACAGCTTTTGATATTTGCTATTAAAAAACCATTGAAATTCACTGAAAAAACCATAGGTTATAGACCATATATAGTTAGGAATTAGCATTTACAAAACCTTGAAAATTCACTGAAAAAACCATAGGTTATACACCATATATAGTTAGGAATTAGCATTTAAAAAACCTTATTTTACTCACACAAAACCATTGAAATTCCATATATAGTTAGTTGCACTAACTATATATAGCGCACCCGCAATCCACTGCTGATGATGTCACATATTACATCATTCATGACATGGTCAGTGACATCACTGATGACATCACTGATGACATCTCAAATGACATCACTGATGACATCACTGATGACATCTCATTTGACATCAATGACCACATCACTGATGATATCATTCATGTGACAATACAATGCATCTCCTCACATTTTAATATAACCTCTGTTTCACCCAGTGTTAAAAAGAGTATAATTTTTGAAACCATTGACACACCAATACTAGTTACTACATACGCACTCACTGATTGCTACGTCTACACACACCTTCACTCATTCACCCATATAATCATTCATACATACAATCACTCATCTTTACAACACTATCATATGCACTCATACACCTATACAGACACTCACAGTCTGCCACTCATCCATGGAGTTACTCACACACCTAGTCAGTCCTGTAAAGAATCAATCACACTTCCATTTTCTTGTCTATACAGTTAAACATAGAGCACCTTACATTTTCAAACATATACTAACACATACTTACTTTCTTATACAATCATTGATACAAGTACACATTGATCTGCACAGAGTCACACACCTCCCAGCCAGCCACACACACACTCAGTCTCCCATACAAATACTTGGACAATCAATCAATAACCCATATAGTTAATCATATAGCTACTGATCAACACATGCAGCAGTTTACAGAACAACAGACATAATGATGCTCAAATTAAGACAGTTTAGTCACTAACCCATGCACTCAGTGAGACACATTTAATCACTCACTCATACATTCAGTCATGCACCTACTAAATCCTTCGTCCAGACACTTATACATCTACTCATTCTTCAATATGTAAAACATATTTAAACTTTACAGAAACACACAGTCACTGGATGATGTCATCAGTGATGTCATCAGTGATGTCATTTGAGATGTCATCAGTGATGTCATCAGTGATGTCACTGACCATGTCATGAATGATGTAATATGTGACATCATCAGCAGTGGATTGCGGGTGCGCGATATATAGTTAGTGCAACTAACTATATATGGAATTTCAATGGTTTTGTGTGAGTAAAATAAGGTTTTTTAAATGCTAATTCCTAACTATATATGGTGTATAACCTATGGTTTTTTCAGTGAATTTTCAAGGTTTTGTAAATGCTAATTCCTAACTATATATGGTCTATAACCTATGGTTTTTTCAGTGAATATATATATGCATATGTATGTGTATAACTATATATATATTTACACTTACACATACATATATAAACAGATATAAACATATATAAATATCTGTATATCTATATAAATACCAATATTAATTCATGCATACATATACATACATATGCATGGTATGTACATAAACGTTTAAAAAAACACAAATAAAAGCAAAACTAAAAGCGACCTAATTATAAACGGAATTGCTTAAGCTTAACTAAAGGCAAGACCGTTGCGTTGCAAATGCTTATTAAAGGAGCGCGCACTGGCTTCACCGTGCCCCGGCTGGTACAGAGCACAGCGGTACAGTATAGAACCGTGGTTCCCCTGGCACCCCGGTGCGCCGTAATGAGGTGCCAGGGGCGCCGCGCACAGTCTAGGGACCGTCCATAATTTTCACGGACCGTACGTCTTTTGTCTGTAATTTTGGCCTCTCACAGGGAGCAGCGCTGCTCCCTGTGAGAGGCCTCACACCCCCTGATGGAGCCCCCTCGCACTCCTCCTGGGGCACAAGAGCAGCCCCTCCCGCCCATTGAAATTCTGTATGGGGCTGATTGCCACATACAGAATGACAATGGGGCAGTCTGGAGTGTGGCAGCATGTAAAGGCCTCCTCCTGCCTCAGGGTACAGAAGGGCATTCTGTTAGAAAAAAAAGTAAAACACCCGAGCTGCAACGTGAGAGAACACTTCATTTAAAGAAGCATGAAAAACAAGTTAATAAAAAGAACGGGCTATCGTTCTTTCTCTGTCTCGTCATTTTAGAACTGAAGTATTTTCAATATTAGATTCAACAAAGCCATGGTTGCTGCTTTTTTATTTTACGGAACTAGCAACCATTAAAAAAGCCAATAGTCCTGGCTTGTTGTTGGTGTAATGATACTTGCTGTATTATATATCTGAATGCAATTACAGAAACAACATAATACAAGTCAGGCACAACACTATGCTAAGCGCATATTTTTAGCCTAGGTGTTTTAAACCACGCCCTTAATTACATCGAACACACACTTTGAAGAGACCCCCCCAGTTTTTTTACACCACTTAAAGCCCTGGAAACACCACCATGTCACAGTCGCCCCACGTCCAGGCACTGTGCATCATGTGTGACTCATGACTTCTACATTTTCAATCTGCCTATGTGCAGGAGTATAGTGAACCCTCCAAACCCCCCCACCCCTCACCCCTTGCTGTAGTTCGTTCTTGAAGGGCCTCTTCTGTTTGCAACTCTGCAGACAAAGGCTCAGCTCATGTGAAAAGGTGGGTAAGTAAATAAGTGAAGGAATGTCTGAACGGCTGGATGGATTACTGAAAGGATGAATGCATGAATGAAAGGGGGGAATGGATAGATAATGAAAGAAAGGATGGATGAGCGAATGAGTGGAAGTATGGATGAGAGAAAAGGTAAATAGATGGATGTATGGGTGGAAGGGTGGATGGATGGGTAAAAGGGTGGATGGGTGTGTGACAGGATGGATGGATGAGTGAAAGGGCAGCTGATGAGCGAGTAAATTGGTGGATGGGTGTGTGAAAGGATGGATGGATGGATGAATGAAAGGGTAGATGATGGGCAAGTAAATGGGTGGATGGATGAATTGATAAGTGAAATGGTGAATGGATGGATGAGTGAAAGGGATGTAATGATTGATGAGTGAGTGAAAGGGGGTTTTATGGACAAAAGGATGGATAGATGAGTGAAGTGAAAGATGAGATTAATAATTCAAGCATTCCAACCATTAGAATACCTTAATTGCGTCCCAATTACTTTAAGGAAGACAACAGGAAGTACATACCCCCCACCCAACCACCGGTAAAAAAATGGTGGGGAGCCACGGCCAACTGCCGCTTAGGTCAATGGAGCCACAGGTCAAAAAAGTTTGGGAACCACAGGTATAGAATTAAAGTATTGTCCCTGCTCACAGCACTTCACCTCTTCGACACTGGAGGGCAGTGCCGGGCTTCTAACCAAAACTTGGCGCGCGCAGTCCGCCCAGAGTGAAAACACAAGTTTTAGAATTGATGACGATTGTTTTGTGATGTCAAATATAGCGCATCAGTTAGTGCAGACATCACAACTTTGTCCTACCAGAGACCCCGTAAGCTTAATAACAGACCCGCCCCCGCAGCAGGTGCATTGATGCGCTCAGCTCCCTGCCAGGGTTATTCACCCGGCCTCCTCACGGCTTTTCCCTTGTTTACTTTCTCATGTGATCTGTGCCCCAAGTTTGTGTATATTTTGTGTTGTCTAAAACATAGTGATAAGAAAGTCGACCCCTCGGAATCTAACTTCAGTCATCATGATTCCTGTTTTGACACCCACTGACTCACAACGGGTGGGACAGGGTTGGGCGCGTGACACGTTTGTGAGGGTCTGTCTTACAAACAACTTTTTTTGACTCACGAGTCTAAAATAAGTTTGCACAATTTACCGCTTTTTTACTAGAGTTCTAGAATTAATTTAGGAGTGTATGACTTACATGGGCCACCTGCCAGACTCAGGTTTTCTCTACTTTCACTTGTGAGCGTCAGGGTCGTGGCGAGTAAAACCCTTACAAAGAGGTCTTTTGAAGTGCAACATTTTTGTTCAATTCGAACATTTTTGAGTGCACCTCACACTGCACTTTTAAGTTGAAACTGGAATATTAGACGTACGTATGCAGTCAGTGACAGCAAGGCGGTAGGTTTTTCTTTGGGTTTGGGGGAGAGTTGGGAAAAATATCTTGTATTAGAAAAATATTCGTTAGTGACAGAATTTCTTTTTTCAAAAATACTTCGAAAATATTTGAATCGGTTAGTCCTAAACTAATGTTTGTAGTTCATCGAGTGAACTATGCAAACTTGGGTGTGTGAAAGTATCCATAGGGGTCTTTTTGCTGAACCCCATCCACATACGCCTGCTACAACAGTCATAAACTAAACCTGCGTGAGAGAAGCCGTCAGTGGAATCCCACAGCAGGCACAATTTAGGAACAAGCATAGGTATATCTTAGGAAAGTTGCAAGACACACCTACCCTACTAACTAACAGGAGAGCGGAGTTCTTCTATGAAACAAGGAATTATAGGGCATATTAAAAAGGACCGGTGTTAAAATTATCGCTGTTTTACGATAAAACGGCGATAATGGGCTTGATAATACGCCTTTGTTAATTCCCATGGAAGCCCATGTTCTGATGTTAACATGGGCTTCTATGGGAATTTACAAGGGCGTATTATCAAGCCCATTATCGCCGTTTTATCGGCAGTTTCCTGCCGCTAAAGCGGTGATAATTTTAACACTGGTCTTTGATAATATGCCCCTCATTTTTAGGTCTCATAAAGTGCAGCACATGCGCTGCCTCTACGAGGCATCATGTAATCTGTATAGTAGGTGAAACTCCGCCTATTGCCGGTAGTTTCTCCTGCCGCTTGCCATTTGTTAACTCTGGCATTTATATTGTTAGTGGGCTTATGGTTGGCTTACGATCCGATCGGTCACTTCCGTTTTGCATCCATTTCGCAGGAAGCAGCACCGACCAACTACAGTTTTGTTCCGCTTCGCGGCATAATGTATTCGTGTAGGAACTACTTCCTTGTTTATTGTCCACTCGTTCTCCAGTGCCGCTGCTTGTTTATTTATAACCAGGGGGCACGTCTTATATTGGAGAACAGCCATGACAACGCGGGGATTACCCCGCACTGCCATTACAACGCGGGGATTACAACGAAAGTCGTTACAACGACTTTCGCTAGAGGGCGCTGTTGGATAGGGAATAGTTTAATTTTCTATTCAACACCTTCCCTACCGTCAACGTGGGCTGGAGTTGGAATAGTAAATTAAACTATTCCACTATCCTGCGCCCTCCAGCGAAAGTCGTTGTAACGACTTTTGTTGTAATCCCCGCGTTGTAATGGCATGCGATGTAAAAGTCCGCGTTGTATTGACATACAACCCTTATATTCCACCGCTTCCAAAGCTGAGAAGAAGGGGCATGCGATGCAGGGGCCATCGTGTACATAAAGCATTTTTTTCTCAGAAAGCTCACTTTTTCTCACTTAATATATCAGCATGCACCCGCGTCTCCGACATCGCTCTTCATGGTACTTTATTTTCCCCCAGTTTGTTGAAGCACTGTGCCTCCCTCACAGTGCACACCGCCATCGCTCCTGAGGCACCCATTTCTCTGACACTGCGCTTCATGTTTTGAACAGCAGGGTGCTAGTAATGCTTGTTCACCCTGCTGACAAATTTATGAAGCGCCCCCTGCATGCAAATATAATTATTGAAGGCGCTGGGGTGACATATGGGTTCGAACTGCTCCGAACGCTGCTCTGAGAGTGATTTTATTTAATTCCTTAATTTGAAGAGGGAGAAATCCCGAGGCTTGTCTGCTCTGACCAATAAAGTCGAAGGTGAAATTTGAGTATTCCCCCCCCTCCCCCTCGTTTTACATCACATTTGCTTTCCCGGGATTATTTCAAAGGGCGGAAAATAAGGTTTGAGGCGTCTTGGCTTCATATATATATAAAAAAAATGGCATCCAAACAATGTCACAAGGCATTGCTTGAGAGAAGTGGGAAGTCATATTAATTAATGACGAGACGGACGAGTCGGTTGAACGGAATATCGCCCCTTGTAGTGCTCTGCTGCGGTGGTTTGTGTGCTTGTATTTTCGTAATTGTTGGTGTTTGCCAAGGTAAATATCACAGACACAACAACCTCTGGCGCGAGCTCAGTGAGAGGAGAAACACCGATGCATACATTGGCGGAGCATGGATGCACACGCTGCGTGCACTCGTGCAAATTCTCTAAGATGCTGCAAAACATTCACGTGTGAGGAAATAATTGGCCTGCATGCAAAGCATACCTGCCATGGAAGATGCCAGGCTCTGCACAAACTGCCAAATTTACCCCTTTAGCCACAATGAAAGGGTCTAATATGAAAATGCATATTTTCCTCAGAAAGGAACATGTATCTGTTTATTTTTTTTTTACTAATGTTGTTGGGAGAAAGAGATGGTGTAAAGCGCAGGCAGAAGACAGTGCAAATTTCTCACAATGCCTGGCACTCGGTCACGCAGGGATTCGTAACACACGCTCATACAATCCTTGGCCTCTCTGCAGACCGCACAGAGCAAAGGTCATGTATGCCAATTGTAATTGTGGTTATATTGAAAAGTGTGAGAAGGACACATACAGCTGTCGAAATGGGGACAGAGCGAAAGTTAAAGCAAATACTGTGCTTACAAGTGAGTGGGCACCTTGTGTGTGGGGGAAGGGAAGGGGATGCGAGGAAGTAGGTGCAGGAGTGAGTGAAAAGCTGGCTCTGAAAAGGAACGAGGTGAGGTGCGAAATATACATTATTTCACAAAAGATAGGAAGAGAAATTGAGCTAAATGTCTAATAAAGAGACTGCAGGACAGACTGCGAAAGTGATCGAGGCTCCGAAGACCTTGGACACACTAAGGTCTAATTCACAGTCTGATAAAATATAAATTTGTGTGTGCGCATGCGTGTGTACACACACGTATACTTTAGCAGATTATGAATTAAATCTTATTAGAACATTGGAATGTTGGGAGCTCCATTGAAAACAATGGAGTGCTCCGTGCTTATAATGGCTGGTATGAGCCTGGAGCTCCAACATTCCAATGTTTCTTTGTTCACAGCTCTGGCTGTGGACAAAGGCTTCAGGGAACCTGAGGGGATTCCAATCCCCTCGCGCACCCAAAAGGCTTTGTATTTCTTGTTAGAACATTCTGTCCTCTAGTGACAGAATGTTCTAATAGCCTTATAGTCCTTCGTAGATGGGCTATACCGCTATTAAAGTCCCACTCCCTTGTTAAAGGCCCTCGCCTTCGGCTCGGGGCCTTTAACGCTGGAGAGGGCCTCTAATAGCCAGTATAGCCCTCTACGGCGGGCTATAAGGCTATAGTATGGCCATGGTCTTCAGAGCATCAATCATGTGTGTGAGTGTGTGTATGTGTCACCCACGCACGCTCTTTGTGGTCCCATGTTATAACAGGTTTCTAGCATGACCACAGAGCCATGGAATTCTAAAACGGGGAGGTGAGTTGTGGTGGTGTTTGAACACAAAAGAAGGGATGATCTGCCCCCCCCCCCCCTCCTCAGGCCATTTGTGTGTTCCGGGTTATCTTTGCCCTTGACCCTCGGCTTGGTGCTAGGCCCTGTCTGTGCCCCTTGTTCTAGATGGGACTTGCTTTACACCTGAGCACGTGTGGACAAGCAGCAGAGACGTGTCACTCAGCCTCGGCGATGCACACACCGTGCACCTGATCAGCACGGACGCACGGCGCGGCGTGCACCTCGGCCCTATGTGCGCACAACACATTACTACTGAAGTCACCTCTGTGACGCAGGACACAACTTCTACCCGGGACTTATGCAGAGCATGCACTGTCTATGACCTCACGGATGCAGAACATCGTCACGGCCCCTCTGTATGCACGGCCTCTCTGTATGCACGGCCTCTCTGTATGCACGGCCTCTCTGTATGCACGGCCTCTCTGTATGCACTGGTATATAGAACAAGGGAACCCGTATAGGTAGCGAAGGACCTCTGGTAATTAGATTTATAAGATTAACAAAGGTCCAAAGCTCATTTGTAATAACATGCAAAATAATAAACACAGGCTTTAAATAAGAACTGCGTCTTTTTTGACTCCAATATCCAGCCGGACAAGGAGATGTTTATTTCAAAAGATTTTTGAATTGTGTGCAAATTTTGGAAGTGGAACAACCCACAGATGACTGGGCACAAGCCTGTACCGAGACCAAGGGGGAAGAACAGTAAAAAGGAAAAGTAACAAGGAAAAATAACAGGCAAACAGTTTGGAGAAAAGGTGGCTCACAGTACATTCAAATATTATGTAAGCTCTAACCAACAGTAACTGCCACACATATCATAAACATAAGAGGAAACAGTTCTGTGAGAATCGACGTAACGTTTCGATCCCTATCTCCAAAATACACTTGGGATCATCTTCAGGACTACAATATATAATTTTGCCTGTTTGAGGTTATATCAGCCCTAGCAGTCCGCAAGAGTACGGTCACAATGTGCAGGGTTCAGACTGGGAGGCTTCGGGGAATCTGGGGCGCCTGGCTTGATGCGTGGGGCCGCCTCCCAATGTACCCGAAGAATGACGGGTAGGTCCAGATCGAGGATCAAAATGTGACCTGTGCACAGAAGCAATTAATGCATCGTTTGGACAGGACACGCCAGATGAAGCAAGCCTGGGCCGTGCGCTCCGTAATGTTAATGCTTTCAGGCGACAAATGGGTCCCGTTAATCTATTTGCCCGCTAACCATAAATTAACCTGCTCAGTCACTCACCTTTCATGCTCCTCCTCAGTCTTTTCTCACAGGATCCACCTCATTCATCTCCTCAGCCGCTGTTGTTCTGACCATTACTAACCTCCCCACTACCTGCTCTTCACCATTCACCAACTAACCCATTCACAAGCTCATTCTGCTACCAGATCACGCATCCTTCCGCCGAATTGTTTTTTCAGTCATCTATCTACTTATCCACCGTCACTCGCTGACTCATGCACCGTCACTCGCTGACTCATCCACAGTCACTCACTGACTCATCCACCGTAACTCGCTGACTCATCCACCGTAACTCGCTGACTTGTCTGGTGTCACCAGTAGCCTCCTCCGCCGTTACCCTGGCTCATCTATCTATTCATCCACCATCACTCGCTGACTCATCCCCCATCACTCGCTGACTCTTCCACCGTCACTCGCTGACTCGTCCACCGTCACTTGCTGACTCATCAACCGTAACTCGCTGACTCGTCTGGCATCACCAGTAGGCTCCTCCGCCGTTACCCTGGCTCATCTATTTAACAAGCTACTCGTCCACCATACAACTAGTTAGCTGTACAGATAACCAACCATCCACTTTTACTCTCATCCACTTACCCACTCTTACAACATACCCCTCACCTTCACTTACTCATTCATCCACATATAAACTTCTCCCTCCACTCACTGGTCTGTACATCTGCCCTCCCCATGCACCTACTCACCCACCACCCACTCGCCTACTCGCCCATCCTTGCACTCGCTGGCTCACTTAGCCATCTACTCGCCATTTATTAACATGCTCATCATCCTCTTACATTTAATCACCAGCACATCAATAAAGCACCTGACCCCTACAATCCGCCTAGTCTTCCATCCACCTACTTACTCATTCCTTCTCCTGACTATACATTATCTTGCCCTCCCACTCTTTCAACCATCTTATACATCCATCAATACTTCTGCGACTCACTCATTCCTCATCTGTTCGCTGTCCATAAACCTGCTTATTCACCAGCTTATCCACCAACTAATCATACATTCGCCTAATCATTGCCATCCACTTACTCATCCTGTAGTCACCTTGTCCATAACACACATATTATTTCAAGCTAAACCCGCATATCAAGTCCCGCGCTTCTCCACTTGCACATTCATCCACTTATCTACACATTCATGCACAGTGTACCGACCTATTCATCCCTCTCCTCACCCACCCGCCTCTTCAGTTAGTCCAGTAGCCGCCCATTGATCCAACTTTCCTCCTATTCACACACTCACCACAGTAACCTTTTAGAAGTGGGAGCATAAAAGGCACCACGCACCAGTGCCCTTAATAAAACCTGCATCACATTTTCCATCCTTTCCTTCATCATCCACATGCTAGTTTACCATTCATTTATATGTTTGTCAACTAATTCCTTCTTCACCTACTTATGCATCCACCTCCTCTCATCCATCCATCAAACACTTTATTTATCTACCTACCCACTCATCCACCAAACTCCTATTCACTCATTCGCCTACGTATATTCATCCAGTCTCCTAACAATACATCATTCTCCTCTCTTCCATACTAATCCATTCACGTGCTCAATCATCCTCTATTGACTGCCTCCCTGACCCATGCAACACTATTCACACATCCACCAACCATATGCACTCTTACTGATCCACCTGTTTACCTAGACATGCACCTTCCTATTCACCTACCCATCCATAGTTCACTAGGTATACATCCATGCAACTTCCCATCACATCCATCAGCCCATTGAACTACTGTCATCCATCCATGCACTCCTTCACCTTCAGTACATCCACTCACGCACTCCTATAACCATTTCCACTATTGCCTGCATCCACCATTCATCAACCTACAAATTCATGCACACTCCTGCTAAAACAGGCGACTGCTTATTTATCCATCTACCACCCACCTCTCAATTGTTCAACTGCCTACTCAACCACCCACCCACCTACTCATATATTTACCCTACTTTAATAATTGTTTCCCCACTTGTTCACAAAAACCACTGATACACATACCTAATCATTCAATTATTTATTTGTACACCTAGGGCCAGATGTAGGTGGCCATTTACCGGCCGGTAACGGCCGATTTCAGCCGTTATCGACCGGTAAATGGGTTTTTGTGATGTAGGGGGCCAATTTTACTGATTCGGTAAAATTACCGAATCGGTAAATTTACCGAATCGGTAAAATACCGAATCGGTATTTTTACCGATTCGGTAAATTCTAGATGTAGGTGGGACTCTTCTGAGTCCCAAAGGCCTTACAGATTCGGTATTTTACCACCCAATCCAATTGGGTGGTAAAATACTGAATCCAGGTGTGCATGCACATGTGTGCATGCACACCTATGCCATGTGACAGACAGACATGCCCTTAGGGCATGTCTGTGTGCCACATGGCATACATGCCTGTATTCGGGGTGCTAGAGGATGTCAAAGTGACACCCCCTGCACCCTTGCTGGAATCGGTATTTACCGAATCGGTAAATACCGATTCGATATTGCCCATTGATTCCTATGGGCTTCAAGGCCCATAGGAATCAATGGGCAATACCGAATCGGTATTTACCGATTTTTACAGATTCAGTAATTCAATTACCGAATCTACCTAAATCTCCCTACTTCATATTTACCGATTCATAAATACCGAATCGGTAAAATTCGGTATTTATGAATCGGTAAATACAAATTACCTACATCTGGCCCCTAGTCACCAGCCTACCCCTTAATCAGTCAACTAAAGGTTTCACCATCCTTTTCTCTCATTTACCCACTTATCCATTTGGGACCCCATCTTTCAATCCTTTGGCCTACCCGGCTTCTCATGCCCCCCTGACGCATTACCCATTCATGCTCACGCCCATGTAACTACTTATCCAGCCAGTCTCATCATCACTCCAACCACCCCGTCAACGCATGTCTTTTTCTTCAATGATTCATGCTGGAGTTTAGGAGGAGTTTGTGAAAATGCATGGCTAGTGACCTCTTTCAATAATTTTGTGATCTGAAAAGCTAGTGCTGGTTACCCATCCTTCATAATTCTCTTTTTTGTCATATGCAATTACGGTTGGTAGGTTTTGAGAGATAATCATGTTTCAAACACGGACCTTTGTGGCTAGGTGTATTTGGCAAACAGTTGGATTCCAGGATAGTAGTTGGTGCAAGGTAAACCCAGGGACACTGCTAAAAGGTGATTCTGCAGCTGTGGCTTTTTTCATTAGTACGAATTTACCTCAGTAGCGAGGTAGTTCGTCATATGCTGCATAGTTACCAGATTTTTAGGTCGAGCCTGGGCAGCGCATGCGCTGGTCTGTGAGGCATGCTGTATTCAGTTTAGGGACGTGAAGCTCCACCCACTTTCCACCCATATTTCTCATTGGCTTTTGTCATTGTCCACTGTAAACTATGGCTGCTCATTGGTCTGTAGGCTTAGTGGTCCCACCTTAGTACCGACTTGTCTCATTTTGTAACCTCCCATGGCGCCCCCCTCTGTTATGTGTGTGTTATTACTCAGTAGAATTTAATTGCAGCCTGCGAGTACGATTTTCTCAAATAGCTTTGTCCTGCCTGCTCTTGCAAGCAGGAATTGCATTCTCCTAACGCTTTTTAAAAAACTTTTATCGCACGAATGCATTTGCAATGCAATAGGTCGCACATTTGTGAGAGTTTAAGCTATTGGCACTGTAAATGACAATGCTTTTCATTTATCTGTTTTAAAAACAACACACAAATAAAAGGCATTGTTATTTACAATGCAATAGCTCAAACACTTGTAAATGCGAGACCTATTGCATTGCAAATGCTTGTTCTAAATTGTAATCATATTTTCCTTAATATGTCTTGACGTTATCGCTCCTGTGCAAGAACAGGAATAAATGATGGTCTTTGACACACTTTCTGCAGCGCTTAAAGCGTTCACTCTAACTTCGGTGTGCTTGAAAATGTACCGGTAAATGTTTGTAACTCCCGAATAATTTACACCTAAATTCACCTTATTTCTTTAACCCCTCCCATGCTGGTGAGCGGAACCGCTCCGTCACCAGCCACTCACGTGCTGTGCTGATGATGGAGCGGTTCCGTCACGGCCCGCTCGGAGCGCCTGTGTGTTGCGGATTTCACGCCTGCCCTGGACGTTCCATTGAGCGGGCGGGGCAGTGACGGAACTGCTCCGTCATAAGCACAGCGCACCCGAGGCTCGTGACAGAGCGGTTCCGTCACGAGCATGGGAGCGCCGCGCGGCCGCCCCACCCCCCCTAGCGCTGCGGCGGAATTGCCGCCTCAGCGAAGGGGTTAAGGTCTTCTGGTCAATAACCCTGACAGACCCTGCAGCCGCCCAGAATATGTGACACAGAGTAAAGGAAACGAATGAATAAATGACTCTCACCTGAGTAAGATACATTCTTGCATTTCACTGACTTCCGCTTTTCTAACGTCTTCAGTAATATAGTGCAACTCACAGAGGTGTAAATTGCACCTTTCTGCTGACGCTGATTGTTTTTTAACCAGGATAACACCTCCAGAATGTGCTCTGGGAAGAGAAAGCAATGACGGGTGAGAAGAAAGGGTAACAAGGCTCTTTAATTCTGAGCAGGCCGGGCAATGAAACGAACATCCTTCGGGTACTTGCTGCACAAACTAAGATCTCTGTTAGAAAGAACAAAGGAAATAAACAACCAAGCCATCCCTCCTCCCCTAAAGAGTTCCTACCCCCCTTAAATTTCTCTGATTCACTACCTCTGTACCATATCTATCCTTCTGCTTATGCTTTGTTAAGCGGGGGTGAAGTCTCGCTCTTCAACTATGTATTTTAATCCTGAAATACTGATTTCTTTTTATAAGTTTCTATCCTTACCCGCTGTCTTCAGCAAGGACTGTTTTATCTATACTAATATAATAAAGAGAGAGCCCAAACCTTTGAGGCGGGTAATCTCAGGAACCACAGCACCAATCACAACACCCAATACAGCGTTGGAAAGGGCAGTTGCAGCAGAAGGACATAGGCTATGCAGACGCCCACCATATACATTTAAAAGGTAAAAGAACCGTGCCAGCAAAGTAGTCCCTTGTGGCGTGTCTGCGTTGTGCTGTGGGCGTGTGCTGGGGGCGTGACAAACGCTGGGGGCATGTGGTACGTTCCGCCCTTCATGCCATGTCTCATAACGTGTGCTAATCCCACCCTGCTCCCTTTAAATACCCCTTCACCCCATAATCATAACCCACCCGTACTCCTTAAAATACCCCAACACCCTTAAACACTAACCCATCTTAACCCTATAAATATACCGTGTACCCCAAAACCCAAACCTATCCTTAAACCCTAAAAACACCCCTGTACCCTAAAACCCAAACCTACCCCTGAACCCTAAAATACCCCAGTGCCCCAAAGCCCAAACCTACCCATGAACCCTAAAAATACCCCTGTACCTCAAAACCCAAACCTAGCCCTGAACCCTAAAAATACCACTGTACCCCAAAACCCAAACCTACCCCTGAACCCTAAAATACCCCTGTACCCCAAAACCCAAACCTATCCTTAAACCCTTAAAATACCCCTGTACCCCAAAACCCAAACCTACCCCTGAACCCTAAAAATACCCCTGTACCCCAAAACCCAAACCTAGCCCTGAACCCTTAAAATACCCCTGTACCCCAAAACCCAAACCTACCCCTGAATCCTAAAAATACCCCTGTACCCCGAAACCCAAACCTAGCCCTGAATCCTAAAAATAACCCTGTACCCCAAAACCCAAACCTACCCCTGAACTCTAAAATACCCCTGTACCCCAAAACCTAAACCTAGCCCTGAACCCTAAAAATACCCCTGTACCCCCAAACCCAAACCTAGCCCGGAACCCTTAAAATACCCCAGTACCCCAAAACCCAAACCTACCCCTGAACCCTAAAAATACCCCCATACCCCCAAATCCAAACCTAGCCCTTAACCCTAAAAATACCCCTGTACCCCAAAACCCATACCTATCCCTAAACCCTAAAACTACCCATGTACCCCATAACCCAAAACTATATCTGAACCCTTAAAATACCCAAACACCCCAAAACATATACCTTAGTACCCCAAAACATATACCCCTATACCCATACTTACCTTATCCAAACATTAAAAAAAACCATGCGTTTACCATTCATGCATTTACAAGGAATTTTGTTGTAAATGTATGCGTGGTAAAAGCATATAAAATGTAATGCCATGCATTATAATGGCATTGCGGAGTCATGGTACTTTCGTAATGAAAGTATGCGGAGTGATGGTATGCGGAAAGAAAGTTGCGGAATAATGGGTATTTACCCTCCTCCGGTAAGTACATTGGTGGCACGGCGGCCCACATCTCCAGCAACATACTCATATTTTTTCACCACCCATTTGAAAAATGCACAGGTCTCTCTCATTGATGGCCAGCACCGACATACACTTTTAGAGACACCTCCCGCCAGAAGTTCTAGAATTGCAAACTTTAGAGCTGGGGAGCTACGTTCGAATCTCGGCATCAGCTCAACATCCTGTGATTCCAGGCAAATCGCTTTGTCTCCCCGTGCCTACCACAAATGAACGTGTTCTTCTATAATGTAAATTCTGCTCGTGCCATGTTGTCGAGTTTGCGCTATATAATATTGTAAGGAAAAATAAAGTAGGGAAACTCAAGTTCACACACTACTGAACGCGCACTCTTAAGAGCATCAGCAGTGCACTGTGAATCAGAGCATTTCACAGGCCTGTCACAGATAAGAAATGCTATCAAAACAAAATCCTACAAAACAAAATACTACTGGCCGGCAGCAATTCATACTCGGACAACGTTGGGACGGGCTGCTAGTAATAATAATAATAATAATAATAATAATAATAATCCACATTTGTAAAGCGCGAACAATCACCCGTCAGGGTCTCGAGGCGCTGGGGGCCGTCAGGAAGATTGCCCAGAGTCACATGGTGCTGGGCTAATCTGCCGCCGGTGCCGGGGATCGAACCGTGATCCCCAGATTCCAGTGTCAGACGCCACATCTTTCTGTTCTGTGCGCTCTGCATACGTTGTGCTTTTAGCGGTGCCCGTTTATAAAAGCGGGTCTGCCATTTCTGTTAGCGCTCTGGTTGTTCCTTTGATTTACAGATAAATGCACACACTGACGCAACCGCGCAGCGGACGCGAGTACCGGTCACGCGCAGAGGTCACACCGCTGGCACACTGAAGGCACACCAAAGGCAAGCCCATCTGTGCCCGTCTGCAGCTGGAATGCGCTGTGCGTCAGGATCCCTTGCCTTTTTAGGTCTCGCCTGCATTGCAGCGCCTGTGCTGTCGCCTTTGCTAGATCTATAGTAGTTGGTTTTCTGTCTGGCTTCTTTGGAAGCGGGGTTTGTGTCGGCCATGTCTCTCTTAGGCCCCGCCCACTTGCCTAGCATTGCAGCACATTCGCGCTGAGTCACTTCACTTTGTGTCCATTTATCCATGCATGTTTGAGACAGAAACTGCTGTACTGCGCATGCCTGCCGAAAGGAAGTGAAGGATTGGGCATGCACAACTTGCCTGGACACAGCATGTGAACGCGCCTGGAGAGGACGTATGCACGCTCTGCTTTGCTTTCCTATTGCAAAGTTCCCCGGGTGTTTCCTGTAATAACAGCGACTGAGCAGAACACGTGCACGGCGCACTTTCACTTTCTTTACTCCCCGCGTCTCCACTGCTTTTAAGCTGTAAATACAAATGAAGCATTACCCCACAGTGTACTCCTGTTCCTGTGGATTTCCACCCCCCTATTCTGACAGGAAGCACCCCTCTCTAACACGCTGCCCCATCCCGCTGACCCGAACCAGAGCGGGCCTTCCTTTCCCTGCCACTCTCCACATTTCAACGCCTCCCTACGGTGCTCATTTCCGCACTTCCCGCCGCGACTTTGTGGACTTTCAGAGCCTTGCCATGCTTCCGTCCCTCATTGTTGCACCTCCTGTCGCAACTACATGGACTCTCCTTCAGAGTCCTGCCACGCTTCCCTCAACCTTCTACATCACTGCACTGCCTCTCAAGTTTCCCACCCGCTCCTGATCCTCGCACTCATGGCAGTGTCTTCCATAGTGATCTGACTCATGCAGACATTACAGCCTGACAGCCGGTTTATCCCCGCATTCCTTGCGCCCCCCCCCTCTTGTTTTTATTTGTACAATCTATTTCCACAGTTGTCGATGGGGTGGACTTCCGCATTGCCTGGAGGCACGTGGCAGCAACAGCACTCCTTGTTCCTGGTTTCAACACTGAAGTACATATACCAGGTCCTCAGTTTGTTGGTCTGTCACCACCTCCAGGTTGGCAGTTCACCAGATGCACGGCGGCCAGATCTAAAACGCTGAGGACAAAACGTGTCACCTGCTCTCAGTAATAGGCATCTATAATCCTTCCAGATGTCAGCCTCAATGGATGCATGGACCAAGCCTGCCCTCCTTCAATTCCCTCTGTGCACTTAACCTTCCATTGGTCTCTTCCATGATACCCCAAATAATGTCCTGAGCACCCGTCTAACCACTACCAGAGGTCCCCCTTCCCCCCACCCACTGGCCAAAGTTACTAAGGTTTGTCCGGACCTTTGGCCAAAACCTGCATTAATCCTATAATATAATAACAGTTTCTCTAGAGAGCTAAGTGCTCTCCATCTTCCTTAAACAACTCCAACCACTCTTAAATTATCATGAAATGTTTAAAAGCCATGAAACTGTGGGCCCTACAAACCCAGAAACCCCCCTGTTCGTCTCTCTTCTGGCCCTCGGGGGGGGGGCAGTCGGATCATTGCCCCCTCCATACCCTTTTGAGGGTAATAAAGAGTAATTTGATGCTGTCTTTAGTGATGTTACTTAGAAGAAAATGCATTCCTCTCCTCAGTTTTGAATGTGAAAGTGGATTTTGCATTAAGAAAATAGAGCTAAATGTCAGGAGCAATCTGGGGCAAAATTCCACCCCCAAGAGCACATTTAGCGAATGGCTGCTCATGCTCGCTATTTGTGCCCTGTTGTATTAATCACTATTTCTTAGTACAAAATGGATCCTCATGGCCCTTTTGGACATGAGGGGGCATTTTTACGCTAAGAAATAGCGCTAAATGCAGAACTGCTCTTCTTATGTATCCACATAATCTTGTGGAATTCCTTGGTAATCGTGTACAATTACGGTACACAGAATTACGCGAGTTACACTTCCCCAACCTGTAATGTTCACTACTTCTGTATGGATTATAATAAACTTCCAACTCTGATGTTAACTGGTCCCACCTCATTCCAGATATTGAGACCCATCTCACTATATCTAAATTAGAATATAAAGCAAGTTGCACTCCTTACAGTAAATGTTATGCTGCACTCCAGCCACTTTAATAATCATGTGACTATCTATATTTCATTTTTCCAACCAATTGTATGTTGCCTACCTGTTGATCGAGAAAAAATGATTTGATCAAGAACTTTGGTCTTTGATATTTCACATAAATCAGTTTTCCACCTCCCTAACGTTTTTACTCCCTCTCATATCGCATCACTTTGATAACTTACTGTAGACACGCCTATCCCAGAGGAATGAGTCTCAAATTCCCACCCATTCAAACCATCATTCTGCAGACAAAGTCACAGAATGCCAGACACTTGGCACATTTTTTTAATGCCCTCAGTGGGTTCTCAGCCGATCTCTTTGTACCACACATGGAGTCTGTTAGAAAGGGGGTTTCTGGTTAGCATTATATGCACCTAAGTCATGCAGAACCCACCACTCTATTTATTTATTTGCGGTATTTGTAGAGCGCAACACTCATCCCGAGAGATATGAAGGCGCTTATACCAGAGCTGATGATTCTGCAGAACTAACACTGAGACGAGGCGTTAGGGTTTGGGAAAAAGGTACGTTTTTAGTTTCTTCCGGAACTGGAGATAGTTGGCGGTGTGTCTTAGATCTTGAGGAAGCTCATTCCATTTCTTTGCTGCTAGATAGGAGGATGAGCGACCACCTCTAGTCAGGGTACTGGAGATACACACACAAGATAACCCTCTGCTCACCCCCTTGGTAGCTTGGCAGAGCAGTCAGGCTTATCCCAGAGGCAATGTGTGAAGCGTTTTCGCATCACAAACACACAACAGTGACACACAAGGCACACCCCAAAAGAAACTCCACACAAGGTTATATCAAAAATATCCTTTGTATTATGCAACAAAAACATTAGACCACCATCACATAAATCACTTTGCCACTAGGCAATTGTCATAACAATACATTTAGGGCCCGATGTAGGTCGGTCGGTAACGGCCGAAAATCGGTATTTTCGGCCGTTACCGATTGGTAAATAGGTGATTGGCATGTAGGGGGCTTTATTTTACCGAATCGGTAAAATTACCAATTCGGTAATTTTACCGATTCGGTAAAATAAAAAATCGGTAAATTTACCGAATCTGAGCCACCCATATGTAGGTGGGACTCTTCAGAGTCCCAGGAGCCTTACCGAATCGGTATTTTACCATCAAATCCAATTTGATGGTAAAATACCGATTCCGGTGTGCATGCACATATGTGCATGCACACCTATGCCATGTGACAGGCAGACCTGACCTTAGGGCATGTATGCCTGCCACATGGCACCCGAGCCTGTTTTGGGGGTGCCAGAGGGTGTCAAAGTGACACCCCCTGCACCCTTGTGAAAATCGGTATTTACCGATTCGGTAAATACCGAATCGGTAATGCCCATTCATTCCTATGGGCTTCAAAGCCCATAGGAATGCATGGGCATTACCGATTCGGTATTTACCGAATCGGTAAATACCGAAATCATCCGATTCGGTATTCCAGCACATCTGGAATACCTACATGTCGACCCCATAGATTTACCGATTTTTAATTACCGAATCGGTAAAATTCGGTAATTTAAAATCGGTAAATCTATTTCACCTACATCTGGCCCTAGGTGCAATAAAGCAAATGCTTATACATTGCACTTGTCATAGGAATATCACGAAAGGCACCATTACTGTGTGTAATCTGCAGTTCCTAAAAACGACACTTTGTTATTTGTTCTTCTCCCAGATTAGACTGACATTTATCATAATATTAGGGCACCAAAATGTAGGTGACTATAAGTCCCACGGATCTTCCCATGTTAGAGCGAGATAGCAACTACCTATAACGAGCCCATAACCTGAAACCATCAGGCCATGAGGACACATAGCACCGCCTCAGGGTAGGAAGAAAAATGCCAGTATTTCCAAAACCCTTAATTAATGCATTTCCCATGAGGCATATAGGGTGCAGCGGTCTTGCACTCCTATTCGGTATCCTACGGATGTATGACGCTACGACGCATACTTTTACAAGGCCTACCATTACAACGCAATTTTTACAACGCAGGATCCTTTACAACGAATGCCTTTACAACGCATGATATTACATCGCAGATGCCTTTACAACGCATGCCATTACAACGTAAGTATTGGTAAGTATATAAAAATATTAAAAATATAATTAATTAAAATTAATTTAATTTAATTTAATTTAATTTTTATTTTACTTTAATTTTCTTATTTTTTTAAATATATATATATTTTTTATAAATAATGTAAGTGTTTTAAAATAATATTCTAACTCCAGGGGGGTGTAATAGTAGGGTAAGTGCTGGATAGTGTTGTGCTAAAATTTACTATTCTAACTCCAGGGGGTGAAATAGTAGGGTAAGTGCTGGATAGTGTAGGGGTAAAATTTACTATTCTAACTCCAGGGGGGTGTAATAGTAGGGTAAGTGCTGGATAGTGTAGGGGTAAAATTTACTAATCGAACTCCAGGGGGGTGAAATAGTAGGGTAAGTACTGGATAGTGTAGGGGTAAAAATTACTATTCTAACTCCAGGGGGGTGAAATAGTAGGGTAAGTGCTGGATAGTGTAGGGGTAAAATTTACTATTCTAACTCCAGGGGGGTGAAATAGTAGGGTAAGTGCTGGATAGTGTAGGGGTAAACATTTTAATAAATATTAAAATTACTTATTTTTTTTTAATAAATGATATTTTTTATATATATATTAAATAATTAATATTTAATTCATATTTATTTATTTAAAAAAAATTAATTAAATACATTTTTAAAAATAATTATATACTTACCTATACTTACGTTGTAATGGCATGCGTTGTAAAGGCATCTGCGATGTAATATCATGTGTTGTAAAGACATTCGTTGTAAAGGATCCTGCGTTGTAAAAAATGCGTTGTAAAGGTAGTTCGTGATAAAAGTTGCATTGAAACGGTTGTTTCCCGTATCCTACCTATGGTTGTAGTTGCCACCGGGAATCAGGGTCTCTGTCGATGTTCTACAATTACATCGCAGTGCTCCCAGGTCTGGGCAAGAGTAAGGGTGGGGAAATCCATGGTAGCGATCTGCGGAATCCCCTGCTCGGTCCCCTCATGCAGAGAAACTAAGGACAGTTGCCCGCCAATGTGCGATGCAGCCACCAAAATTGCGTTGTAGCCCTTTTTGGCCCGGGCGCCTCACACCGACATGGCCCTGTGTGGCTAGGGCAGGGGTAAAGCACGCCACCCAGCCTGTTGTTAAGTGGGGAGCCTGAGAGAATCCTTCATCAAGAAAGCCAGAGAAGCTTCTCCAACAGCACCTGATGTGCAAAAGACGACAAAAAGTACCAGGAATTTCCAAATAAAGTGAAAACACCAGAAAGAAGACAGTGATGTCCCTGAGTCTTCTAAAACAGCCGGCGCACACAAGCTCCTGGAGATTCTTCCCAAGCAGGATAGCAGGATAGCAAAGGAGTCAGTCCTTTTCCTTCACCATAGACAGAAGCAGCCACTGCAGGCCAACCCACCCCTCACTCAGACAAGGCAGCGCTCATGTCCTACCGTTCACATACAGTGCACCCAGCCCATGGGGGTACCTTGGGCCTCCCTTAGGGGTGCCTTACCTGTAAGGAAAGGGAAGGTTTGGGTCTAGCAAGTGGGAGTTCACTTGCCAGGACAATGTGGCAGTTCACAACTGCACAAGCGCACTGAGGACACATTTACAGGGCTACTCATGTGGGTGGCACAACCAGTGCTGCAGGCCCACTAGTAGCATTTGATTTACTGGCCCTGGCACACACCGTTCACTGTACTGGGGACTTATCAGTAAATTAAATATGTAAATGTACAGGAATTTATATAGCGCAAATCACCGAGCGGTTTCTAAGCGCTTGCTTAGGGAACCCGTCCTAGTATTCCCCTGTGAGATAACCCCGGCAGGGTATCCGCAAGGTGAAAGCCAGGCATCCCGCCGCGAGGGGCCGTTGTGGAGATTAAGCAAGCTATTGCCCAGAGTCGCAGAGTGTGAACCCGTGAATCGAGTAGGCACCGGAGCGAGAATTGTCGAGTCCATGGACATTTTAGGACTCAAGACCCCACCAAGCCGGGAATTGAACCCTGGTCCCGGGCTGACCTCTGCTTCCAGGTCTGCCTCTTCTAACCAGTGAGCCACACTTCTCCAGTGCCAATCATGGATAACCAATGATATCGTAATTTACACAGAGAGCATATGCACTTTAGCACTGATCAGCAGTGGTAAAGTGCCCAGCATCCTATAGCCAACTAAAAAAGGGTCAGAAAAATAGGAGGCAAAAGGCAAAAAGTTTGGGGATGACCCTGTGGAAAGAGCCAATTCCAACATAGTTCCATACACCTTTTCCCTTTTGATCTACTTTGCTCCTATGTAATGTACCCACCTCTGTTTTTTATGCATACACACAATTGTCTACGAATTTCTTCAAACCCCACGAAACCCCCACTTCCAAAGCCCTCAAAGCTCCAAAAAAAGACCTTTGTCCGGTTGGACATGTCAAAACGAATATAAATCAATTTTGTCTATATTTATTGTTCTTCTCATAATATGTGCATGGGACCACTGTTGTTTAAATTATTTTCCAAAGAAGATTAGCGTAAAAAATCTACGAAACTGATAAAATTCCCAAGTGGGTGTACACACATATCTCATCTGTGGAACGACCACTTTTTCAAAATATTTGCTGGTATATGTTTCTACTTATATTTTTGTCTTCCATATTCGCTCAACCAACCTTCCAGAATTCTACAAACCAGTTTGCCTTTACCAGGTTCATAACCCTAAAAACACTTCACATAAAGGCTTTGTTAGCCATTTTCCCATCCATAGTCACTGAAGACCAAGCAGCAACCACAATCCTTCAGGGTGAGGCAAAAGCAACACCCAAATTAACCAATGCTCAACCCTCTGGTAGCGTGGCATAGAGCAGCCAGGTTTAACTTAGAGGCAAAGTGTAAACTATTTATGCAGCACACAAACAGTAATAAAGTGAAACACAACACAAGGAATATCCCACACCAATCCAGGCAAATATAGTAAAATGTAATAAATAATTGGACAACAAAAGGACAACATTTCAATCAGTAGAATAAGATATACAGTTGTAAAGATTTAAGTGAAAATAGCTTCAAAAAGCCCAAAGTGCCACTCGGGGCTATTTTGATTGTGCGAGAGTATGAGAAAGTCACAAGTTCAGGCCAACCGCAATGGAGCACGGGTCGGATACAGAGACCAGTTTTGTACCACCGTTCGCAGTGGAGGGTGCCGCAACAAAAAGTAGAAGATGTACCCTGTATTTCTTCCTTCTAATTTGAATTTTCAGCTATTAACCCCTTCCATGCGTCGGACAGCCGGCGGCCCTCCGACGTCACGGTGGGCGTGTGCGGAGGACGGCCGGGGGCCATCCGAACCACGCCCACGCCGTAAATCACCCGCACCGCGGCGGAATTTTCGCCGCGGTCAAGGGGTAAAATCAAATAAGGATGTACAATTGGGATGTTGTCCTTGCGTTTGTCAACGATACTAAAATCGCAGAACGTTCTGAATTTATCTCAGGTCTACACCAGAGAAAGATAAATGCTAGAGAGTGAAAAAGCAAGGTTTTCAATTCTGCTGAAAATATACAGCGGTTGGGAGCCAAGAACAAGGCTGGCTTCAAATCAACAAGAAATGCGTGAGGAGACATGGGTGAACCAACCCGTAGGAGGCGTATGAAAAGAAAATGTAGAAATCCCAGGGATTTCGTGTCCATTGAAGCGTGCCACCAAACCTACTCAAGGGGCGACAGAGCTCTGGCCCCTGAAATCCTGAAGACTTACCGGCATTAGGGGAGGCAGTAATAGCACTGCTATGGCTAGGTGACAGTTTCCATTGAAAAGGCATTTTTTGTTTTCTTAATAACTGTGGCACCCTTTGACAATTAGGTGGCATACATTTATAAAAAAAAAGTTCAGGACACATTTCTTACAGATCTGTTAGGCAGGTGCTTAAAAAAGAAAGTGGGGTCCCAAAAGTGAAATGTCCCATTGTAATTGCCATAGAATTCTTTGTTTCTAAGTACAAAAAACTTCTGAACAGAATTGCACCAAAATTAGTAAGTAAATGTAATGTTGCTCACGGATGTGCCTTTGCTCTTTGGTGCAAATCCATTCAGTGATTTTTGAGAAATTAGCATTTAAAAAATCCAGTCTGTTCATGAAGAAGTTCCATTTTAGTAATTTGTGCAGTCTCTATAGATAATTTTGCAAAATGAGTTAAAAAAATAAAGACACATTTGACGCAAATTCTTTTTCTCCTGCTGTGCATTGCATTGCATTGCAGACGGCCACCTGACTTCAGAATCACAAGTGTACCATGTATGGCAGCTGGCTATCTGTCACAGAAATATGTATGTTACAGTTGTCTTTGCCCAACATTTGCGCCGATAATTGTGTTGAGAAAAGTCCTGAGCCTGGGAGTCCATCAGTGGTGGCTCCTTCATTAAGGCAGAGGAGCGTCGCCCCACTGCTTTTAAGCAGTGTAAATAAAGAACAAAATTATATAATTTTATTTTATGTTTCCGTGCTGCTTTGAGGGCAAGTGGGGCTGTCTGCTCTCAGACTAGGGCAGGGGAGGAGTGGTTTGCCCACTCCAAGTGCGCAATGAATGTTTGGTCGGCCCTAATGGTGGCCTGGGTGGGCACTGAGGCACCCATCAATATTAAAATCAGTCCCCAGGGGATGGGGTCCATGTGACCATAATAGGCTCTGGGAGGGGGGGCACACGCCTCTCTTCCCTTTAAAAAAATGAAGGTTCTCTGTTTTAATTGCTGCTGAGTATGCAATGGTGCCAAATCACGTAAAAGCTCAGCCAGTTTAGCCCCACACCATTCTCGTTAACAGTATGCAACGGCGTTCCCGCCATTTTTCAGGCTGATGGACAGCTCGATTTACCAAAGTGACATAACTAAGTTTCCAGGCAATTTTTTTTGTTTTTAAGAACAGATTTTATTTGCAAAATAACAAATAAAGCGCAGAGCACTGTAACCCAGCAACTTGTGCATACAAAATGTACATTGAATTGACTTTGACAATTTCAATAATAAAATAGGACCACTGAAGAGCAACGCATTTTAAATATTAACAAAAAGAAAACAAAACAAAAACCCCAGAAACCCACCCCCCCATCGCACTTGCACCTACCCCAGGCAGCACCACAATAGAACAGTCTTGTCTGCATAGACATGATTTATCAGTACCTAAGGGGCGATATTGCATGTTGACTAGAGTGGGAGGGAAGTCAGGTCGGGAGACCTGGCTACGGAAACGGGTTCCAGCTCTAAGCCACGGTACTCTGCCCATCGCTTCCAGATTTTATAATGCTTAATCGGGCACCCCCTGGTCGCAAAGATGGGAATCTCCAAACCCATACAGAAATCCATGCCATTTTTCCACGCAGATACTGAGGGCACCCTCGGAGCCTTCCAGGCTCTGGCGATATCTAACTTGGCCAAAGTGAACCCTAATAACATAAGATGGCGCTTGTATATGTTACCTCCTACCTCGTCCATAACATGTAGCATCAAGTACTATTTACTGTGAAAGTTGATACAATTTATTATGTAATGAAAAATGAGCTGTAAAATTCACCATTTTGGTCTGTCTTTTTCCAAAATTTTCTTGTGGGGAGGACCCCCTAAAACCCCTGTAGTAGTGGTCGGGCGCGCTCGCTCGCTAAGTGCCGGAGTGGGGGCTGGTCTGCCAAAATTTGCCAGGGCTGCTTTCAGTTCCCAGTCCGGCCCTGACCACACCACTGCGCTGGGGTGTGACCACACCACACACTGCTGTCCACGACTGTCACTCCAAAGACATCCACCACAGTGCCAGAGCCGGCTCCTTCTCAAAGATACTCATGCCGCACTTTGTGCTCTTGGGGAGACTAGACTGAATGCTTGTACAGACTAGATGTGTGTATCCAGTGCACATGACCTCCTCGTTCATCTCCCCTGGCCCTTACACGTGAGATGTCTCCTACCCGCAGAACATATTCCCATCCCCAGCCAACAAGGTCATTCCCCTGGGATGGCCGCCATTTACCCAGCCATCCCCTCAAGGGGAAACCGTATCGTCACTTCCTGTCGAAATGTCAAGCAAAGCAAAAATACAACAGAAAGCACAAAATAACCAATCCCACCTCGGGGGGAAGGAGGTGGAACCAAGACCAGGACTCGGGCTAGTTAAGGTTGCCAGTAAATGACCAGGGCATCACTGGACACCTGATAAGATGGATAAAGTGATGACGCTGCCTGGGCATGCCATTATTGGATGGTGTGAAAGAGAGATGGGAAACCCAATAGACCCTTGTAGGCTTGGGCAGTGAACAATTGAGATAAGAAGTAGCTACAATGGATTTCGTTTGTCTATTAATTTTATAAAACTTATGAGTTAGTTGTCAAAAATCTAACCCCAGGGTATCCATAGGACAACAATGAAGCTCTTATATACTTGAAACGATCAGATAACCGTATCAAAATCAATTAAAACAGAGCCAGCGGAACATCTATGCAACATTTTCTACCACAAAGAGATTTGAAGCAGTGTGAACATACTGCAAGATCAGTTGATCTGTGAAAGATCACAGGATACAGTAAAGCCAGCTTCAAATCTAGGAGACACAACTCCTGTAATGGACAGGGTGCTCATGAAGCAGGGGTAGAAGGAGGGTTCCATACAGGGGCACCCTACAGGCAGCGTGGCTGCAGTACCCTTGGCAGTGTCAGCGATCGAGGTGCATTAAAAAAGTATGGGAACCTTGATGCTGCATGCAATGGGGGCGGGGTCAGTAAACATGGGGCGGGTGCAGTGATCATGGGGCGGGGTCAGTGAACATGGGATGAGGTTAGTGAACATGGTGTGGGTCAAAGTTGTGGCTAAAAAGACAAAATATTCTGTACGTTCTGGTGGTCTTTCACCATCAGCTAGCTACATATAAAATGACACGCAACTTAAATGAAAAATAAATGTAAAACTCTTAGACCTGGCACCATTAGCATGGGTCTCCCTTCCATTTTTGCTGTTGCCTCATGTGTTTTTCTATTGTTAGATGCTTTGGGCACTGTGCCACTGCTGTCCAGTGCCATAGTGTGATTGCTCCCTGCTGTAAATTAATTAGTGGTTCCATGATTGGATATTTGGTTTACTTGTCAGACCCTAGTACAGTGCACTGAGTGTGCCCAGGGCGTGTAATCCAAGTGCTGCTGGTGGGCTTGCAGCACTGGTTGTGCCACCCACAGAAGCGGCCTTGTAAAATGTGCCAAAGGTCTGCCATTGCAGAGCCTCCGTGCAGTCTGGTACTGTCATGCTGACTGGGCAAGTGCACCCACTTCCCAGTCACTAAACCTTCCCTTTTCTTCATATTAGTCACCCCTATGGTAGGCCCAAGGGCAGTGTGCATTGTAAGTATACGGTAGGACAAGCCCTGATGTGTGCGGCATGTCCTAATAATGAATTACAGCCATTTTCGTTTTTAGGGCTCGCCAGAGAGACCTATTTTCGTTGTGTTGCCTCCCAAGGGAGACAGACCGGGGCACGCACCTACTTGGGTGTGTGGACGCGCTTCTCAGACGCACTTGTGCAGACGCGCTTTATATACCTGTAACGGTGCGCACACACACAGCCAGCCCCCCTGCACACACACACGCACACAGACACACGCACGCGCGCGCGCACACACACAGACACAGATACAAACACACCGTCGCCCTCCCACGTACGCACACACACACACACACACACACACACACACACACACACACACACCGCCGCCGCCGGGTTCAAATAATCGGCGGAACAAAAGCGCAAAAAAGGAGAAGTTACAACTGGGCGGGGGTACGTAGAGTTTTAATTTCGAGCAAAAATAGTAATTTGTGTGGTCGATAAAGAAAAGCAGAGGTGGGCTTAATGTAAATATTAGCATTGTCCCTGGGGCATGCCTCCCTAAGAGGACAATGTGTGCCATGTTTGCTAACATTTAGGAGCAGTGAAAGGGGCATTTAGGAAATATGATGGGGGAATTAAGGTCCCGATTGACTTGCGTGGAGGTGGAAGTTTCTTTTTAGAAAATGAATGTCGAAATAGAGACATTTTGCTTAAAAAGAATTGACGTTATTGCCAAATCAGAAGTGTTAGTATGTATGATACATAGTGTTGTGCACTGTTCTTGTCCAGTGCTTGAAGGCAGTAGTTTTGTTAGAGCTTGGGGAAATTCGGTTTACAAAAACGACCAGAAAGGTACCTTAAGACGTCACTAAATAATCAAGAGATGTTCCTACATATGCCCACCATGATCGTTTTGGAGCTGTATTCACATCTTTTTTTATCTTTCACAAATTAATGTTAGGACATTTTGGGATAACAGAAGGGTGTTTTACTTTCTGTTTCTATGAATTCGAAGTGTTATTTAATATAAGGAGTTCGAACTACTTGCAGAGAAAAACTGATTAAAACGACCGTTTTGAAGATTTTCTATTGTTCTTCCATGCATCTCGAAATATCTTTTTTCATATCTCTGTGCATGAAGTGTACTAATATTCACACTAAGGAGATGAAACCAACTTTTTATGCCTTATACTGAAGTGTACCACGTTTTTTGATGTTGTTCACAATATACACACCGATAGGGTGCTATTTTGAACATTGTTGTACAATGGCGAATACATGTATGCTGTTTGTGTTACTAGAAATGAGGAGGAGTGTGGCTCAATGGTTAGAGTGGCAGACCCTGATGCAGAGGTCTGGCCCGGGACCAGGGTTCAATTCCTGACGCTGCAGGGTCCTGAGCCCAAATTGTCCACGGACTCGATAATTCTCGCCTTGGTGCCTATTCTAATCATGGGGTCCCACGCTGCAACTCTGGGCAATAGTTGCTTAATCTCCCCTACGGCAGCCCACCCGCTGCGGGATGCCTGGCTTTCACCCTGGGGATACCAAGTTGGGGCTATCTCACAGGGAAAAGCCAGGACGGGTTCCCAAGGCAAGCGCCTTGATGCCTTCGGGTGATACGTGCACTATATAAGTCGCAATACATTTACAATGATCCAGTGGGGGCTTGTGTTTTTATCTTTATTTATTTTTTAGTTTGCTAATGTTACAAAGCACCCCCAGCACGTTATTAACTCATTATCACAGTCCGTACAGGATTCAGACCAGCAGAGGAAAATATTGCTTAAGAATGACCCTTATAAAGTATTGTTGTCTTAAAGCCACAACCTCTTATTTGTGCTCACCGTAGTGTGGCCATACAGCTGCAGTTCTTAGTTGGAGGCAAAACAATTACAAATACATTTCACAGTTTAAAAAAAGAAAAGAATTGAAACGGAACGTAAATGTATTTGATTAATATATGGAAGACTAGGAATGTTCCAAGCTCGTCCCTTATTTGTATGGATGATAGAAGAAGCAAAAGAAAACAAAATGTTTCTAACACAACCCTCTGTATAGTAAAGCATATTTGAGTTCTTCATTAGATTGACGGTATTAGAAGTTTGGTGTTTCCCGTCATGATGCGTGAAAGAAAATTATGCATGTTGGAGAGGTACATCAGGGCCAGGATTTCTAATAAAGGACTGGTGAAGGAAAGCGAGGCTCCTGTGTCCACCATTCTAATGTAACAAGCTATTATTACCAAGGGAACTTGCTGCTGAAAATTAGCAACATATGACCATACCAGTTTTTCTTTAGGTAATATATTATAGAAGCTCTGAATGGTTTGGCATTTATCGCACAAGCTAATGCTAGCCCGGTGACGACCCCGTAACACGCTTCCTCTGCTTCTCAGTGGTTTTGCTTGTTCTGCTCCCCAACGACCAGGAAACCACCTTGCTGAAGGTGCACCTCTCCTTCCTAAATTCTGCCTCCTGATCGCAGTCCTTGACTTCCATCTCTCCCCCGCCCCTTTCCTGCCTTCATTTTTAGGTCTTGCATGGTGTACTGCGCACATGCGCAGTCGAGCTCGCAAGATTTTATATCTCTTAGTAAACTTCACTAAGAGGGTTAAGCCCTGCCCCTCTTCTCCATTGGCTGGCTTCGTAAACGGTGGCCAGCCATTGGAGAAGAGGTCCTAGTGACGTTCTTCTTTCTCTTTAAGCCATGTCTTTTTCAGATTGACTTCCCTGACTTACTGCTGGCGTAAAAGGTTTCTTATCTTTTTGATGTGTCCAGATGGCCCCATAAAGAAGATAACAAACCTTTTACCCCAGCAGGAAGTCGGGGAGGTCAATCTGAAAATGACGGGGCTTAAAGATTAAAGGCAGCACTTTCCCTCTTTCCGCCATCCGCTTCCCCTCCCGTCTTCTCGCCATTTCTACGATGAGCTGACTGCAGCCCTATACACCTCAATTCGGAGCCTCCGGAACTGTGAGTACAGCCTCCTTATACCCTGCTACCATTGCCAGTTGCTGCTCACGATCCGCATCTCTGGCCGCCATTTTAGCGTGTGATGCACTACAGCATCGCCTGCCAGCAGATGAGCCGGGGCCCGGCAGCGGCCCCCAGCAGCACGGCTACCCGCAGGCCTCCAGAGTAAACGTTTGTCATGGGTGCCGGCACTCAGCCCTCCGCTGCAGCTGGGGGCCATCCACCGCTGTCCTGTACTGCCAAGCCGGGTTTGGGTATCTGGGGGCCACCACACACACCGGGTCCCTTTCGGTCCCTGCTGGGTCCGGTCATGGTCCTTCGCTGTGGTGCTGCCAGTCCCCAGGCACTCAGTATGGAGGGGCAGAACACCAAGCACGGGTCTGCCTCACCTAAATGTCGGTAGAGGGAGGAGGAAAGGAGCAGTCGTCAGTTCACCCCAACAGGTCCCCATCAATCATGATGCTGGGCGAATCAACCTGGAGTTACAGAGACAGGCAGCCACTCATCAGACAGCTCTGCAAATGGCACCATGAGTTCTGTTCCCAACTAGGCCCTGCCCGGGCCTCTGGCAACGATTCGTATTTGCTGGCATTGGGGGCTGATCCAGCCCTGGTTACCCCTCAACAGGCATGCAGAGGGTACCCACAAGTATTTTACTATGGAATGCACAGTCATGATTCAGGATGATGAAGGATTTTGTAGTGGGCCGCCGGGAGCTCAGGGCTTACGTCCTGTCGACCATGTGCTATGCGACCCCCCCACCCCAACCCACCCAGTATATATACTTTCCTTAGTGCTAAGAATACTGGAGTAGGTGTGGAAACCTAAAACAACCACACATTTTCGGAAGCTATAGGGGAAGCCTTTACTCCACTCTGAAAAATATTTAGAATGTGGAGGGAAATAAAGTTTAAACGTGGAAATTGCCATTTTCAACAGACTTGATGTGAATTACCTGCACTGTGGGCAATTTGCAGACTTCCGTCTTCAAGAGGTATCGAACATATATATTTCAAGGCGTACTCGGAACAATATTTTTTAACTCCTTCAAAACATATGTACATCTTTATTTGTATAAGCTTCATTTTCTCAGCGACGCAGAGGTCGAAATAGCCCGTATTGAATAAAGGCTTTTACAAGTAGTATATTCTCTTTATAAAGTACGCATCTTGAACCAGGCACCGCAGGCCAGGTCTCCTAGGGCCTTTCAATCATCCCATGTTCCCACCCCCTCTCTTTCCGAGATCCTCCATGGTCTCTTGTGCAAAGACTTAAGCCGCCATCGGGGAAGTGACTTCTTGCTTCCTGCCCTGGCAATGCAGCCACATTTCCTACTTGAAAGACAAACATGGCACCCCCTACAGTTGGCATCATGCGTGCTTGCATACTATTGTCTTACCCATGAGTTGGCCCTGGTCTAAAAAAAAGTACAGATTGTTGTTTTTATTGCAAATACACTTTTAAAGAAAGGTCTGGCAGTTAACCGGAAGTGAATAGCTGCCATTACACCAGGGTGTGTCTTCTGTAATAAAGCGTTTGTGGGCAGGTTGAACTGGGCCTATCTTGTGACCCGGCTGAGAATTTACGTAAATGCAAAGAAGCACTTGCGCTCCACCTGTCTACTCCTCTTCAGTGGTTATTCTTTGCTTAAAGCACCATAATTCTTTCAGGCCACTTGTAAGTTAATCGAAACACACAATGTTTACAATGCGTACCAGCCTTCTTACCTGCAACGTCACACCCATGAATTAAGCACTTACCACAAAAGCACATTAGTTGTGGAAACTGGAAGGCTGACATCTCTGGCCTTGCTTCTGTTAGACCATAGCATTCGACTAGACTAGATGGAAAGCACAAAAATCCTGCTTGAATAACATGTTGGATGTGTTCTACTATTTTTGGACTTTTAAGCACAGCAGGCTTTTACAGCCACTTCTACTGAATTTCTTTCTTAACTAGCTTTCTGCAATGAGAGTGCCTCTCAGCCAGTACTTGCCTTTTAGCTATCAGCACTAAGCATTCTGGGGCTTGTAGTTCCCCCATTTTTAGGTCTCGCGTGGCGTACTACGCACATGTGCAGTCAAGCTGTGTGGCAATGTGTGTGTGTGTGGGGCTCTGTGTGTGGCTCTGTGGGCGTGTGTGGAGTGGAGTAGCCCGCACACCACATCCACCACCACTACATCCATCACCACCACATCCACATCTACCACCACCACATCAACCACCACCGCCACCACATCCACATCAACCACCACCACCACATCCACCACCACATCCACCACCACATCCACCACCACATACACCACCACATCCACCACCACCACCACATCCATCACATCCATCGCATCCACCACATCCACCACCATCATCACATCCACCACCATCACCATCACCACATCACTGTTAGAAATGGGATCCCTGGCTGGCCAGGGCTTGCGCCAAAGTCAGTCAGAGACCACCACTTCCACGTCAGGGCAAGGGAGTTACACGCCAAGATAACCCCTGCTCACCCCCTTGGTAATATAGCACGAGCAGTAAGGCTAAACTTGGAGGCGATGTGAGTTAAGTGTTTGCGCACGCACCCACAGCAACAACACCCAAAGCCTACCACAAAGGAAACTCCACACAAGGTTATGTATAAAAATAGCCTTTGTATTACACCAAAACACATTAGATAAAAACACACATTTTACAATGTGCCAACAGGCACGGGCAGAATTTACAGGGGATATGTACAAGACAGGGCCACCTGGACCACTGTCAGGAATCAGCACTTTTGGAACTAGCACTTAGAACATAGAACATAGAATGTAAAATCACTGTAGCACAAATTAGAACATAAAGTACACAACCAGTAACCACAGGTAATGTTAAGTACCACCTACGCAACCCTAACAACCTTAGGAAAATATTACGCAGGGAACCAGGACTTCACTAGCACCAACTGTACTAGCAAGAACAACCACCTAAGTATCACCATACATTTAGGGGTATAAGCATAGGAACATTACACATGATGCATAAACAACACATTCAGAGGTGTAGGGAAGGAAAACACATGATGCATAAACATACATTCAGCGGTGTAAGAACAAGGCACATGACACATAAAAACACATTCAGAGGTGCAGGGAAGGAAAAGACATGATGCATAAACATACATTCAGCGGTGTAAGAACAAGGCACATGACGCAAAAAAACACATTCAGAGGTGCAGGGAAGGAAAACACATGATGCATAAACATACATTCAGCGGTGTAAGAACAAGGCACATGACGCATAAAAACACATTCAGAGGTGCAGGAAAGAAAAACACTATTGGGCAAAATTCACATTAGTCACCACCTGTGACTGTCCCTAGGCCAACTGGCCTCTCTAGGGCTAGGACGCCCTGTGTCCCAAAGTCAGGGGCCTAAACGTGGCAGCTGCCCACGAAGTGCTGGGCAGCTGGTGCAACAATGAGGGCAGGGAGCCTCTCTGGGCTCTAAAACAAATGCGCCCCCTGAGCTCTCGGGGGCTCTACACACAAAATGGCCCCCACCGTTGGAGTCCCCCTCCTGGGGACTCGAAATCTCATAAATGCCTCTGAGCCTCTCTGGGCTCAAATGAAACAAATCGGCCCAACGAGCCTCTCTTAGGCTCAAAAACAATGTGATGCCACCCACACCGGGCCCCACTCACCAGTGGCTCGCGCAGGGACGTCTCCTCTCTCGGGCTGATCCTCCACGCTGGGGAGCTCCACTCTGCTCCCGGTCTTGCTGCGGCAGCTCTTGGGCTGCGTGGCTCTCCTTCGGCCTCCTGGCGGCACTCCAGGGCTTTCCCTCGGTCCCGGGAGCCCTGTGAAGGCAGGCGCCGCTCTCCTTCTTCACGCACCGGATCCCGGGGCCGGCTCCCGGCAGCTTCCGGCTTCCTCTTTCCTATCCCGGGCCGGCAGCCAATCATAGTGCGGCCCAGGAATGACGTCAGGGGGGTGTCCCGCAGTCCCGCCCCCGGCCTGCCTGACTTCCTGGTCGCAGGCCGGGCGGCGATTTTCCTGGCAAAACGAGGGGTGGGCTCCCTCAATGGATTTAAATATAACGCGAGGTGGGCACTCGCTGGGGGGCCACAAGAAATAGCTGCAAGGTCCCTGGCGGGGTGGGCACCTGCCAGGGGACTTTAAAAATAGGCAAATAAAGCGGGCAAATACCGGGTGGGCACCGGCTGCGAATGAAAAGCGCTCTCAAGCACTAGGGGCCCAAACAAAGCGCTCCCAGGCGCTAGGAGGCAGCAAGTCCAGCAAAAGTCCTGTAGGCAGGCAGGGGGGCAAGGCTGGGCCCAGGATCCAGCTCACAGGCCCCTCCAGGCAGGAAGGCAGTCCCAGTGGCGGTCCTCCTGGTGCCCAGCAGCAGCAGCAGCCCCCCTCTAGATAGGATCAAGAAGGGAACAAATTGTAAGGGAACACAGCCCCTTCTTATACTGTATATTCCTTTGTCTGAGGTGCAGGGTGGGGGAAGAACCAGTCGCAGCTGGTCTGGGACCACCCTTGATGTGCTCAGCCCCTCACTCTATTCACTGGCAGGGCTAGGGTCGTTAGACGCACCACAGGGGGCGGACGGAGCCAGCATTGTGTGGGGAAAGCCCAGCCCTATTCAGGACCCAGGTGCACTCCTCCCCAGCCATCAGCATGCTAATCTCCACACTCACCACCGGGCAGACCCATTATGACTCATGGAGCCTGGCACCCCAGCCAGCTCCAGCCAATCACATGCCAGCACCTTTACAGCACAGACACAGCCATGTCTAGAAGTGGCACGTCCACACTAGACACATACACGCCGCATACATCATTTCGCAGCAATCAATCACACGAGTCTGCACATACCAGACTCGAGCCTGTACACCCCACGCATCAGGAACTACCAGGGACCACTGTTCCCAGCAACGTGCGCGGCTGCGCGCGCGCCCACGTCTGTTTCTCCGAGCGCGCATTTTGCTTGTGGAGCACGCACCCTCAGCACATCCCGGGAGATCCTTCGCGCCGCCGCTTTTATAACTCGAGCGGTGCAAAAAATGATCATTTTCTGGTTGCTGTGACTCCTGCACTTGCTGCATTTCCTTCTTAATGAAGCGCAGCTGGGGGCTGTTGATGGTCCTTTGTGAAAATATTTGTTAATCGCAGCACCGTAATGCGCTGCAATTAACATAAATATTTTCACAATGGCCCACAATCATCCCCAGCCGTGCTTCTTTAAGAAATGCAGCCAGTGGCGTAGCTACGGGGGGGCGGTCCGCCCCAGGCGGCACTAGTTTGGGGGCAGCGGCATGCTCATTACAGTTGGCCTCGGATGCAGGTGACTAAAGCTATTTTGAGCCCTTGGGGAGTCCGGGCATGAAATAGCTGTGTTAGTTTAAAGGCGGCGAACTAGTAAATTGGATGAGGCAACGGATATTATCCTTCAGAAAGACGCTGCAGCAACGAGTTTGTGCCTAAATGCCCGTGTTTATCAGGACAAATACACAATCTTCAATGTCAACACAGGCGATGCCTCCAACCATTGGAGTAACATTCTAAAGCATTATGGGATGAATAGTCCTGGCCTGTGCATTATAAGACTAATAACATTGAGGCTCGAATTGTGCATTTGGGGTGTGGCAATAATGTGGGCACTTCAGGGCCTAAATGTTTGAGGTAATATGTGGCATGTTTCTAGTTAACATTACCATTTGGAAATGTTTCCAACCATGACGTTGCACACTAGCACAGCTGTTCACCGTTTTTCATATTGAGCCTGACAATATTTTACGAGCACAACCCGAAGGTGCTTTCATGTGAAGTGCAATTTCAAAGTTTCGTAGTGTGTCTCCTTTAAAGTGTAGTTTTGAGCAGCGCGATTGCTATACATATTTCAACCATGTGATCAGCGCGATGGTTTCTTATACAATGGCCTATAGTGATTATTGGGGAATACTACGTTCAAAATAACATGAAGGTATTTACTTTTCAGTGTCAGTGTTTAAGTTTAAATTATTGTAAGTACTACAATGGTTCGGTTTTTGCACTATGCACTTTATTTTTAAATATTGTTTGATGCACTATGTATCATACAGTTGACGATATTAACAGCCATTATGTACATAATATTAATGTAATTCAGTATGCATTCACTGTTTTTAAGATAATTTAAATGTAATATTTACATTTCTGATGCCATGAACTTTGTCTATGTCTATGATTTTAAAATATTTAAATGCTTTTACCACAATGGCCCACATTAGACTGAGGAGGCTGCTCCGTCAGCTGAAACACGTCTCTCTATGCTGGGTCAGAGGAGGCTCATTTAATAACAAGCATTTACAATGCAATGGTTTCGCCTTTGGAAAAGTTAGAGCTATTGGCATTGTAAATGACAAAATGTGAATTTATGTGTTGGTTTTGAAAACAGATAAATAAATGGCATTGTCATTTACATTGCCATTAGCTTAATCTCTGCAATCACTCTGCACTCTCTAGCACTCCATAGCACTCCCTAGTCACTCTGCAGTCCCTAGCACTCTGCACTTCCTAGTCACTCTGCAGTCCCTAGCACTCTGCACTCCCTTGCACTCTGCACTCCCCAGTCACTCTGCACACCCTAGTCACTCTGCACACCCCAGTCACTCTGCACACCCTAGTCACTCTGCACACCCTAGTCACTCTGCACACCCTAGTCACTCTGCACTCCCTAGCACTCCCTAGTCACTCTGCACTCCCTAGGACTCCCTAGTCACTCCCTAGCACTCTGCACTCCCTAGTCACTCTGCACTCCCTAGCACCCCCTAGTCACTCTGCACTCCCTAGGACTCCCTAGTCACTCCCTAGCACTCTGCACTCCCTAGTCACTCTGCACTCCCTAGCACTCCCTAGTCACTCTGCACTCCCTAGGACTCCCTAGTCACTCCCTAGCACTCTGCACTCCCCAGTCACTCTGCACTCCCCAGTCACTCTGCACTCCCTAGCACTCCCTAGTCACTCTGCACTCCCTAGTCACTCTGCACTCCCTAGTCACTCTGCACTCCCTAGTCACTCTGCACTCCCTAGTCACTCTGCACTCCCTAGTCACTCTGCACTCCCTAGTAACTCTGCACTCCCTAGTCACTCTGCACTCTGCAGTCACTCTGCACTCTGCAGTCACTCTGCACTCTGCAGTCACTCTGCACTCTGCAGTCACTCTGCACTCTGCAGTCACTCTGCACTCTGCAGTCACTCTGCACTCTGCAGTCACTCTGCACTCCCTAGCACTCCCTAGTCACTCTGCACTCTCCAGTCACTCTGCACTCCCTAGCACTCCCTAGCACCTTGCAGTCACTCTGCACTCCCTAGTCACTCTGCACTCCCTAGTCACTCTGCACTCCCTAGTCACTCTGCACTCCCTAGTACTCTGCAGTCACTCTCCACTCCCTAGTCACTCTGCACTCCCTAGTCACTATGCACTCCCTTGCACTCTGCACTCCCTATCCTGACTAATTAAGACCAGCTATATAAAATGGTTGAGCCATCATCATACAAACAACCACACATTGAGAGTAGCCAACCCTGCTTTAAATTATTGATTACTTTTTCGGTCAACATTGCTACTTAATTACTCAAATTAGCATCCCTTTGCTGACCATGCACAATGCCAATGGATTACGCTGTTCAAAACGCCAATACCAAATTTCATTTATCTTCATAGGCTCTTATCAAATCTTAAAGGCTAAATTCTGAATCCTGTGTGAACATTGCTTGCACAGGGATATGAATTACGAAAAGGGTTGTTAAAAAAACAAAACAGACAAAAAGTAAGCCATGCGGAATTCAGTGTGTTTTTCCACGCTGAATTGAAGGAGCTTACCAAACGTGGTGAATACTTCAACGCATAAATAACCTTATTTATCAGCTGCTCTATATACCTCAATCTCTTCTGCTTAACTTGTAATGACGACCATAATGTTGCCCAATAATAAATCTACTGGTAGGGACTCTGATAATCATCTGTTGCTGAAAATAGACAACAAGTCAACACTTTCTCTACAGCTTAGTCATAGATTTGAAAAAACTTCAATTTCAAATGCACGTTTAATACAATTTTGACAAGCGGGTACAAATTAAGAGGCAGTGTATCATATGGTATGTGTCAACTCTGTTCTAAAGGTATCTCGGGGAGCCTTTTGTATAGCTGAAACACGAAGCCGGGGTAAATAATGTAAGAAACAAAGTACATTAATTCAAAAAGGAATGTAACAGACACAGTGGCACAACAGTAATGGGCAAGCAACAGCAAAACTAGACGTAATGGTGAACGACAAAAAAAAAGTCTACAGGGGATGCTTCTTTGGGGGGTGAGGGGGGCTCGTGTGCTGTCAAATTGCGTCTTCTAATACTGCGTAGTTTCATGAGCAAATGTAAATGTATTACAAACACTTTAATCTTACAGGTGCACATTTTAATTTGACAGCCCAATAAAACAAGAAGGAAAAAGAAAACAATACAAGAGGGAAAAAGATAATGTAAGAGGGCAAAAGAAACTTGAGGCACAAAGTGAATAAGTTGGAAACTGAAGAATGGTACCTGGAGCAGCGAAATGTAAATTAAATGAGTGTGATAGAGAGTAAGAACTATAACTCGAACGGGGCAAGATGACCCATGAAATGGCCTGTTGTCCCTGGCACTGCAGTGGTACGGGGATAGTCCGATTTACGGTTGGGTGGATCGGTGGAAGTTACGCAATCCATGGGATGCAGGGTGGTTTAGTAGGAGTTGGGGTAATTGGACATGCCGGTCACCCAAGATTTAGGGGGTGTTCGGCAGGGGGGTTCTGTAGGCAAAGTGCAAGTGGGGCGTCGGAGGAAGAAGGGCGAGGTTGGATGACTCAGTATGGGGGTGGGATTGGAGCGTGCCCCTGCGAGAGGGTTGCACAATGGAGTAAGGACCAGGGTGATAGTTGGGAATGAGTATTAGAGGGTGAAGTTGGTGGTGACGGTTGGAGGGTATAGTTGAGGGAACCAAATGAGGACTAGAGAGTACAGTAAGGAGAGTCTGCTGAGGACAGGAAGGTGCAGTAAGGGACTTGAGGGTGGGAGGGGGATCGGGGTTGAAGAGGGCACCAGGGAGTCACCCCGGGGTAATCACTCACTTGGCTTGCGCCTCGTCCAGGCTCTGGTCCGTGATAGTCATGATTTGCTGCAGAATGTCCCCGATGTCTTGCTTCCGTGGAGGCTCCCCGTTATCCTGGTGGGGGTTCATTCCTTGCAGGCCCGGGGGCCCCTGGTGCGGGGGGTGCCCTGGCAGGCCCACCCCCCGGCCCTGCATCAGCCGGCCCTGCTCGTCCATGCTGCTTCCCGGCGGTGGGGGGCGCCCTTCCCCCCCCGCCCGGCACAAATAAAGACTCTCCTTCGCTTCTCCGGTGGCGGAAGCTGAAAGGGGCTGAAAACCTTCCGAGTGAATCCACGGGCCTCGCTCGGTCCCCTACCTCCCACGGCGCGGGCCCTGGGCCTTCTCCCCCTCCGCAGCACCGGGGTCTAGTCTCGGGCCTGGCGCCGCTCCCCCTCGGCTCTAATTCCAAGCCTGCTCCCCCGCGGGCGGCCCTCGGGCAGGCGCTGGCTGAGGTAAGATGGGGGACGAGGAGGTAGTGGTGTGCTGTGTGCGGGAGGAGGGCATATGGTGGGGGAGGGCTTGGAAACTCATGGCTTCCCCATCCGCTCCATGCTGATCCTGGAGGAGGCGAGGCCTGGGAGGGCCCTGCGCCCTCCTCCGCCGCCTCCCCCTCCCGCTGAGGCGAAGGAGAACAACAAGCACCTACGAGGACACAGGGGGCGGGAGGGGGGCGGGAGAGGACACGAACGGCGGGAGGGGGGCGGGAGAGGACACGGACGGCGGGAGGGGGGCGGGAGAGGACACGAACGGCGGGAGGGGGGCGGGAGAGGACACGAGCGGGCGGGAGGGGGCGGGAGAGGACACGGACGGCGGGAGGGGGCGGGAGAGGACACGGACGGCGGGAAACGTGTACAGGACAGCGAGGGGAGGCGGAAAGGCACAGGGAGGGGGCGGGACGGACGGCGGGAGGGGGCGGGAGAGGACACGGAGGGGGCGGGAATGGACAGCGCATCTGAATTCACTTTCAGTGAAAGGGGAGGGAACGGGAAAAAACGTAACTCCGCCCTGGGAAAAAATCTCCGGAACGCCCCCGAATCTGGTCCGGCCTTGATGGACAGATCCGGCACTCAATGGCTAGCCTCCATTTATGGAGCTAGCCAATGAGAGCCGGGGGACGTTCCAGAAGTCCTTATTGTCGACATAGGATTTCACCTGCGCTGAAAAGCTGCGCAGAGCGCAGCCTTCGGCAGGCGAAACCCAAAAAGGCCTGTACCCAAGTAGCCCTTCTGTGTGTGCTCTTTTCCAGAAGTGGAGTAGAGAACCACCGGCGGCCACAGGCAATGCGATAGATTGCCGTAACAGAATGGCGGCGGGCACCCCAGATGTAGGGCAACAGCAGTAGTGGCTCTGAGTGCCAACTGCATCCCCTGCTTTCTTTGAAAAGTGAAAAACACAGAGGGAGCTGGTGAAAAGTATAAAAGATGTGCCTTCCTACCTACTCTGTAGCCTTGGACCGTGTCCTGTATGTGCATGTAACTTGCATGACCGAGGTAACAATTAGCGGCAATACTACGTGTCTTTCAGGCCTCTTTCAAGTGCTTGCCATCCTTTTTCCACAGCACCCCCCACCCGTTACCTGCGATGGACGGCAATCTGAGGGATAGCCCCGGGCACCAGAAGCTCTAGCTACGCCATTGAATGCAGCAAGTCAGTGTTTGGCGCAAAAGTATGTCAAAGGCGCTTTTAAGGAATATTTGGAGCAAAAGTATGTCAAAGGCGCTTTTAAGGAATATTTGGAGCAAAAGTATGTCAAAGGCGCTTTTCAAGAATGTGGGGTCGGTGGCTGCAATCAAAATGATGCTGACGAAGTTCACATCTTTTACTCTCCGAGGATGCAAAATGTGTCTGCTTTGCAAAAATTTTCCTGTTACAGAGACCCTGCCAATAGAAAAGTTTTCCAAAACGTTTTCCTGCAGGAGAACTTTCCGGCTTGAAATTGGCTTCATGGTTTGCCAATTTTGTACAAAAATGTAAAATTTTAAGAAAGTGTAACATCCACAGCCCTGCTGAAATCCAAGTTGCCCGGGTCCACCACTCTTCCTTAGTACAAGCGTAACAGAATAAATAATATTCAGCATCCGTGAGCACAGCGACAGGTCTCGTGAATATTTCACATCTAGTTCATCTCGGGACACTCCGAGGCCGGTAGTGCAGCTGGGATCAAAGGGGAGGGGGGAAGAGATCTATGTCCGGGTCAGTTTGCAACAATAACCGTCGAACTGCCTGCATGTGTATGATGTGTGTGGGCATTATATGCTTAGGGGCTGGTAGTCTCACACAAGACGTCCATGGGGCACGAGGGATTAACCGTATGCTGGTTTACAAGATGTCATCATTTGTTTCAGTCAGGGTGCACAGTATTAGGAGATACTGTAGTTTGCCATTAAAGAAACCACAGACTTCACTCTACAGGTCCCTCCTCGGGCATGTTCACTCTTGGCAGCTGCTTTCTGACTCGTATTGAAGTTTCACACCTCCGTAGCTCTGACTGGCCTAGAAGACCGTAAGTGGAACCTTCAACTCCGAACACTTCGACCCATTTGCATCCTTGCCTTCCCTTGTTTCCTGCCCCTGGTCCAAATTCGAAATCTGTTTGCATCTAATTCAGGGATAGTAACATGCTTATTTCAATATTTTAATGCAGCAGCAGCTTGCTAATATTATTGCAAATAATATTTGTGATCTCCTATTTCTTATATGTGAGGTCCTGTTTTAATCTAAAATATGCATTTTATAAATATTGCACGGTCATATCACTCACATTGAAAATAAATTAAAACTGTATTTACTACAATTTGTTTAAGAACTGTTCAAGGTCATCAGGGCAAGACTCTCTTCAGAACAGAGCTGTCTCTATCAGGAGGCTCCCTGAATGACTGCGGCCTTAGCCAGAGCCCACTTTACCCATGCCCGAAAACATCTCTGACTTTCATGGTTAGTGCAATCCTGTGTGCACTCCCATGCTGGCATTGGCACATATGCTGTGCCCTGTATAGAGAGGGGTGGTCTTGTTTAACAGTTCCTAACCTTTAGTTTCGCAGCTTCCTTCCCTATAAGTGCACTAGAGTTACGGCACAGCAAACTGATATACCAAGCGGGAGCATAGCTACCATTGATGCAGCAGCTGTAGTGGCACTGGGCCCAGAGCACTGAGGGTTCCATTGAACCCTGATAATGGCTGTGTTTTACTACCCCAACAACAGTTAAAGGTGCCATTTCCTTGTTGACACCAAAGTCCATTCCTTACTTGCTACACATTTTAGTTCGAGCCTGGACAGTGTAGTGCTGTTCTGCGAAGCATGCTTTATTGTGTTATGACATAGAAGCTCTGGCTATTTCCTACCCATCTTTTTAATTGGCTTCAGTCCTTTCGAAATCATTGCTTTTAATTTGTGAATAGGCTTAGTAGTCCCTCCTTGGTACCTCCTTGTCTGCATTTGTATCCTCCCATAACGACTGGACTTTTTAATTTTGTTGTTACACGGTCTGCTTTATCTAGTGGGTGAGCACTGTTTTCTTTAATGATCTTCTCTATTCCACAAACAACGGCGCAGCAGGCCGCCAACTTTTATATCATGTCATTTACTCATGTATTTTTTAATTTTCACCGCAGTCCGCTTTATCTACAGCGGCCGTGCTTATTTATTTAATTTACTGTGCAGTTAGCTTTCACTTGTGCAGCTGCGCTTATATATTTATTTATTTACCGTTTTCACTTTAGTGGCTGCGCTACAAAAGCTTTCTTTGTTTCGTTATTTTTATTACACTTTGTGAAAAAGTGCTCCATAGGCACTTTCACTTTAATGTTGGCCGCTCCCTTTCTTTAGACGCTGCACCCAGACGCGCGGTCTGGTTCCTGGTGCACATAATCTTGGCTGCAGCGCACGGGACCTTATACTGCCGCACACAGAGGAAAAAAAAAAGAGGGAACATTGCCAGGGACACATACATTCCCAATGCATTCCTATGGGAGGGCAGGCCAAAGTGCGCAGAACCCAAACATCACCATCACCAGGTTACCATTAAAAGCAAAAAGTTTAGGGGTGAACCTGCCAGAAGGGCCAAGTTTAACAATCACCACAACCACCACCACCACATCCATCACATCCACCACCGCCACATCCACCACCGCCATATCCACCACCGCCACATCCACCACCACATCCACCACCACCACATCCACCACCACCACATCCACCACCACCACATCCACCACCACCGCCACATCCACCACCACCACCACCACCACCACCACATCCACCACCACCACATCCACCACCACCACATCCACCACCACATCCACCACCACCGTGTGTGTGTGTGTGTGTGTGTGTGTGTGTCTGTGTGGCTCTGTGTCTGTGTGGCTCTGTGTGTGTGTGGCTCTGTGTGTGTTGCCCTCTGTGTGTGTGTGTGTGGGGGGGGGGGCTGCAAAAGCAATAGGTCTCGCATTTGCAAGAGATTAAGCTATTGGCTTTGTAAATGACAATGCCATTTATTTATCTGATTTCAAAACCAACAGATAAATAAATAAAATGTTCATTTACAATGCCAATAGCTCTAACGTTTCCAAAGGGGAGACCGTTGCATTGTAAATGCTTGTTCACTATTGCAAGGCTTCCTGTTCTCAATAGGCTAGAACGGGCTGCTGGATTGTTACATGTTTATAATCCTAGCAGACTCAGAGAACATGGTAGAAATTCGAGTTTAGTAGGCCTGGACTCAGAACGATAAAATACATCTTTTAAAAGTTTATTTTAATATTCTGTGTTTGCAAATACCACTGTTAGAAAGTAGGTATTTGCTTGCCTAACCATTTGAGCCCGCCACTGCGAGGTTGTGTATTCCTTGTCTGGGTTTGTGTGTGACAGGACTGGGGAATTCCAGGAGACAGGCTGGGGCCACCTGGTGGTGAATAGCGAGATCAGCAACTAGATGGGAGGGAGTAGTTGCACCTGGGACCTGATTAGGGCTGGGCCTCTACAATGCCGGCTCCACCCCCTGTAGTGTTTCTGATGTCTCTGCCCTGCACACTGAAAGAAGAGAAGGAAGACTGTCAACAGAGTACTCCTGGGCTGTACTTGCCTGCCACAATGCTGGCTCCACCTCCTGTGGGGCATCTGATGTTCCTCCCCTGCATGGTGAAAGGAAAGGAGCAGTCTGGTAAACAGAGTGCTCAGGAACTGGTTTGGACTGGGCGCAGGCCCCTCTCCCCTGAGAGAACAAATGATTTTGGGGTATAAGTATTGGGACCCTGATCCCATGAAATTAGATCACTCCTGAACCTGACAAAACCTTTGCTGAGGAGAAGGAAACTGAAGAAACTGAGTAGAGACTATTGCCAAGCCGAAGTGCTGCTTGGGGGATTGGCCTGCAGTGGTTGCCTGAACTGCCTAGAGAGGAGGAAGGACTTTGTGGAATTTACCTTTATTTTCAACTTGTGCAAAAGATCTCCAAGGGCTTGGAAGAGAGCTTGCACCCTGACCGAAGTCCCAGGCCGAGTGGACTTCACCAGCCTTTGTGAATTGCTGCTGGAAACAGCACAATGTGCAACGCCTCGCTACACCAAATCGAACTGGTTTTACCGACGCGGTCACTGCTGCTGACTTCGAGTCCTGTGACCGCACCGGAAAGGGGCACCGCTTCGCACACTTCGCGACGCACCGCCCAACTCGCACTGCTGTTCGGACTGATCGACGCCAGCTCCCGAACTCCGGCTCGAACGCCACACTGTAAAGCTGGAAGCAACGCAACGAGCAACGTCTGCCCTGAACAACGCAAGCTCTGAGCTCACCGCCATTGTCAACGAGCCGTAGCCTGCACCGCGATGGAAGGGACACCGTGACCTGCTACGCTTTCTTTTTTTACACCACGACGATCCCCGGAACCGGCTCGCACATCCGTGCCGGCCGCCCCAAGGAAAAGGTACTGTGTTTGAGTCTGTCGACATTTGAGTGGATCGGACCGCTGCGGTCCGCTAGATTTGTTAGACTCTGTTCTTTCAGCACGCTGTAGCTGGACGAGGCTACCGACTCACACAGAACTTTGATTTACACCTTTTTAACCAGAACTCTTGAAGTTTAATAGAACTGTGGATTCTTTTTGTTGTTTATTGGTCCTGTGGTAACTCTATATAAAGTATACGTATTTTTGATATAAAACCTTGTGTGGTGTCCATTTGTAGTGCTGTCACTGGGTTACTGTATGTGGTCACAACTGCTTAACTTACATCGCCTCTGAAATAAGCCTTGACTGCTCTCGCCACGCAACCCACAGGGTGAGCAGGGGTTATTTTGAAAGGGTAATTTCCCTTGCCCTGACTAGAGGAGAGAGTCCCTGCTTGTCACAAGTACTTACCTCTGCCAACCAGAGACCCCAGATTCTAACAAAAATCTTCTCCTCTGAGGGAAATGCACTACAGTACATTATGAAACCTGTATAAGTTAATGTATTGCAGAGGTCTGTGTGTAACCAGAGAGCCACAGATCTAAATCTTGGGGTGTAACAGCAGAGTCCAGTTACTTGTGTATTTGTAGTTCTATGAGGTCACAGAAAGCACTGTTAATATGTAAGTCATTATTTTTACCTTGCATTACACACAATATAATATGGAGTGCTTCAAAATGCGCAGAAATGTTTAAGTTAAAATGGTACATCCAATATATAGATTTGAGTAATACCCAGAATGTACATAATGCAATTTTTCCTTTACATACCTGTCCCTTTAACATCTCATCAGGAGTAGTAAGCACTACACAAATGCAATTAAAAGCACACAGTTCACAACTCTTTTGGTACCACTTTGCACTCCCACTCCAAAAGAATAAATATTTGCCATCTCAAAGCTTCCAATGATTTGATCAATTAAAGTCATTACCGGCTCCCAAGCATTCCTTACATTTGCTTTTTACCCTTTGTATTTGCATATTAACTTGTTGCACACATTTTCATTTCTTTCCTGCAAGCAGGCACCCTGGCAGGAAGGCTTGTTTAGCTGTCTGCCTCGGCTTCGGTTTCACAGCACAAGAGACTCACTGAATGAGACTTCAGAAGAAGAATTTAAACTATCAGCTTTCACCATCCCGGGACGGTTGCCTTTTTACAAAAAGTAGGGGAACGATTTTTCATAAATCAAAAACGTATGGGCATGTCGTGCCCCTCCGATCCTGCTCGCTTCGACCCCTGGGCAATGTCTGTAATGACTTGCTGTGGGGTCTTCAGGTGCTCTGCGCCCTCTGAGTACTGAGAAGGTTGGGTCTTGCAGTGTGCTGCCTAAGAAGAAGCCGAGGCTACTGGCAGCGCACTGTAAGGTGTACTGTCCAGGCTTCAGCAGCTTGCCCTTCTCTCATTGGACGGCACGTCAGCCTGTCTAGAATGAGGCACAAATGAGGGCAAGGGGTGGGGCCTTTGCGATTTATTTATTTATTTATGCATTTTTATATAGCGCGGACTTTACCGAAGGTGTCAGAGCGCTTCACAATAGGAACAGTAATGATACATGAGGAGAACATTACAAGTGAGCATGTTACAAGAGCAAACGTTACGTTACATGAGGCAATAGTGACAATTGTGAGCAAACAAAATACAAGAGGTAGCAAACGGTACATTACAGGAGGAAAAAGTGACGTGTGCAGGTTACAAAAGCGTACAGAGTACAAGTAGAGGTAAAATACTGCAATAAATGGAGGACACTCAAGCACAAGAACAAACGGTACGTAGGCAATGGTGGCACTTGTGCAGTATTTTTTTCATCTGCGCAGGATTCGCAAAATTTGCAGGTTTCTTACCACCGAGGCGCTCGTTCTCGTCATCACAGCTCTTATTATCTCCCGTCTTGACTACTCTAACACCCTCTATGTTGGGATACCTGCTTACCATCTTCACCGACTGCAGCTGGTGCAAAATCAGGCAGCGAGACTGATCTTTCATCAGCCTAAACATCACCATGTCTCGCCCCTGTTGAGGAAATTGCATTGGCTCCCAGTGGCTTTTCGTTGCATGTTCAAACTTGGCTGCACTGTCTTCAAGTCCCATTCTGAGCAAGCTCCTGCATTCATTACATCTAGCCTCCTGCGTTATGCCCCCTCGAGAGACCTTCGATCCTCTTCACAAAATTTGTTGATCGTTCCAAGGTATAAACGCAAAAAGCATGGTGGCCTGTGCTTTTCTCTCTTGGCACCCACATTGTGGAATTCCCTCCTGACCTCCCTTAGACTCTGCCCTAGTTATGTGTGTTTTCGTAAACTGCTCAAAACCCACCTTTTTCAGTTGGCCTATGAGTAACTTTGCTGCACTGCTCCCCCGCATTTGTCTTCAGCGCCATGAAACCGTCTGGTGACCGAGCGCGGTATAAATGCTTTTAACATAACATAACATAACAGTATCTAAAGCAAACAAAATGTAAGAGGTAGCAAACAGTGTGTTACAAGAGAAAAGTGACTTGTGCATGTTACAAAAGAGTACCAAACACAGGTAGAAGGGTAATACTGCAATAAATGGCAGACTCTCAAACCACAAGAACACACTGGGAAGGCACTTCCATAGTACACCCATAGCTCTGCTGTTCCTGACTGTTTCCCTTTCTCAGTGTTCGCGGTGAGGTGGGCGAGAGGCTCAGAGCACCCTCCCACACACATGCGCAGTCTCCATTTACAAGCCAGCCTGCACATGGCTCATGACAGGCAGTGGCGGCTGAAAAACACAGATGATTCCAAGGTAGGGTCATGTGGCATCCATGCCAACCCTCCCAATTCAAGCGGGAGACGACCGATTTCAAGGCTTGTCTTCCACCTCCGATTAGGGATTGGGTAAGGTGATCTGCTGGAAAGAAAGCCAAAGTGAAATGTTGATGCCTGTGACGCACGCTCCCATCTCCCTCTCCAAAAAATGGTCTCCTACATCAAAGGTTAAGGCCTTGTACTTAATTATTGAAGGGGGAGATTAGAGCATGCAACAGGCCTTGATGTTTTATTTAAAAAAAAAATAATAAAGTGTTGATGTCTGTCACGCACGCTCCAATCTCCCTCTCCAAGAATTACCTCTGACATGGAAGGTTGAGGCTTTGTACTTAATTATTGAAGGGGGAGATTGGAGCATGTGACAGGCCTTGATGTTTTATTTTGGGTAGTTTTACACAGCGCATACCATTATGTTATTAAACTGCCAAAAATAAAATGCTGATTGTCTGTCAGCATATATGCCAATGGATCCGGTCCAGGCAGACTGCCGAGCTCCAATATAAATCAATGGGAAAGTATATTCTCCAGACTATTTTTTTAAGTCTCCCACTTTCTTGCCATAAAATGCTGGGATATACGGGGATGCTGTTGGGAATGGTGAAGTCATCCACAAAGCCGTAGTTCATTGGTATCTGTGCCATAAAGGCGCTTAAGGCAAGCTCGTCTGCGCTCGTCCGTGCCGAGACCGGGCTAAGGGCAACCCCCCCCTGCTCGACCCATTCTGGACTCTGAGGCACACAGATACAGTAGGGAAACACTAATGCTGCTGACCCACTGGCAGGCAGAGCCAACTGCCCACGCCTAGCCCCTAACATAACATCAGAGGACAAGAACCCCTGCCCCAACTGCCTAGGGTGCTTGCCACACATTAATCCCCTCCCACTTGAATTGCTATTGAAACCTGATCAGATCTCAGGTAACAGGCATATCCCGTCAACACATGCTGAATATAAGCATACTACTAAGGGAGAATTAATCAGTGGATTACTAAACGTCAGAACCCTCCCGAAACATGCTACTGAAATACAGCTACTGATTGAGTCCAACAACCTGGATATTCTATTTTTAACCGAGACATGGATGGCGGCGGGAATGGAACCAGAGTTGGGGCTGGTATGTCCAGCAGGATATAAGATTATTCATAAACCCAGGACTATAGGACGAGGGGGAGGAATAGGAATCATTTTCAAGGAGGAGTTAAATATTGCAACATTGGATGTTGATATAGTCTCATGCGCTGAAGTCCTCGGGATATCGATCAGACATGACTCAGGCCATTGCCTCACGGGCCTAATCTGCTATAGGACACCGGGGCATATCAATGCAATACAACAGCAGGAATTGATCACTGTTATTAATAACATGTCAATCTCATATAGCAGACTGCTGGTCCTGGGAGATTTTAACCTATGGGATAACGACCAACTACACACGGCCTTTTATAATATCACCCAATCTTGTAACAACTTAGGGCTGAAACAATGGATAACTACCCCCACACATAGACAAGGAAATATACTGGATTTAATATTCGCTGCAGAGGATCTTATCACTATGGGAACAACATTACCAGTAGGTTGGTCAGACAACCATCTCCTACTATTTAATATCCACACCTTGGTCAATACAGGACCTACAAATACGCAGACTAGGACCTTCAGTGGCCGTGACTGGAAGGGTCTGCTAAAAAGGAAAGAGGAAGGGAAGTTTGATTTCCGTCAAGTTGGGAATTCGTTTAATTTAGAGAACGATATCACCACAAATGATCATTTACTATGTAAAGAGGTAACCAGGAAACTTGACGATACTGCACCTCTGAAAGCAATCAGAAAAAGAGGAAAACCCTCCGCGCCCTGGTATACGGATAAATTGAAAGAACTGAAAAATGCCTGTAAAAAGGCGGAGAGGCACTGGAGAAAAAATTATTCAGAGCAGGAGAAACTGATCTGGAGGCAAACAATTGTACAGTATAAGAAAGAAATCATCACAGCCAAAGCAAACCACTTCGCAGACCTATTATTAAACAGTTCCGATAAATCTCGTGACACCTTCAGGATAATCAGAGAGCTATCCCATCCTGAATGTGCTAACAGCCAAATCAAGTGCTCACAAGAATTATGTGATGGTCTAGCATCATTCTTTCAGGAAAAAATTACTAAAATCATTGAGGGAATGAAGGGTGTTTCCATCCCTCTAGTGCAGGATAACAGTAATCCCGAGAACAGGGAGAAGAGCGAAGGAAATGTAAGACGCCCCACTCCAAAGGCCACCCTGGAAAATTTTGAGACCCCTACAGAACAAGAATTTACAAGAACAGCCCTTAATACAACATCAGGATCCCCTTTGGATCCTCTACCTCATAAAATAGTAAAGGAGTTCGGGGATGAACTCTTTCCAGTATTGCGACAGCTGTGTAATCAATCTCTTAACACAGGCACCGTACCAAAAGACTGGAAACTGGCGGTTGTCACCCCCCTACTAAAGAAACCAAATCTAGATCCGAACTGCCAAAAAACTATCGACCTATATCGCTCCTGCCATACCCTATCAAGATCATAGAGCGGTGGGTCAGCAGGTCACTTGCCCTCTTCCTGGAAACTAACAACATCCTGGAAGAGGAGCAATTCGGATTCAGACCAGCTCACGGAACCGAGTCAGCTTTGCTGACAGTTCTGGACGACCTACGAATGAGGGCGGACAGGGGAGAGTCAGCAATTCTAATCCTGCTGGACCTGTCCGCCGCATTCGATACGGTGAGTCACGACATCCTGCTGACAAGACTGAAGAACATTGGAGTTGGGGGAGTTGTGCTCGACTGGTTTCACTCCTACTTGACGGATAGATGGCAGGCAGTAGCTATCCCTCCATACCAGTCAGAGTTTGTTAAAGTTCCACATGGGGTCCCACAGGGGTCTGCAATTAGTCCGATACTTTTTAACGTATATATGCAACCCCTGATGGGCATCATCAAGGCTCACGGCATTAGCGTGATCAACTATGTGGATGACACGCAGCTGATGATTTCTCTTGATGGTGCCCACGCAGATTCACTTGAGACCTTCCACACCTGTATGTTAGAAATGACACTCTGGTTAAATCAGAACTCATTACAATTTAACAGTGACAAGACTGAAATAATGCATTGCAAAGTAGGTAGAATCACCAGAAGTCTACCCACGGACTTCTGGCCCCTGGAGCCAGGGGAGTCACTGACCCCAGTGAAATCAGTGAGGAACCTTGGAGTCAGTTTTAATGACAGTCTGAGTTTAGAGACCAATGTTAATAAGCAGGCGAGTAGCTGCTTTGCTTTAATGCGAGGACTTCGAAAGCTGCTACCCCTTTTACCAACACAGGTCAGAGCCACCATAGTTAGGAGTACCATTCTCAGCCGCCTGGACTACTGTAATGCTCTGTTACTGGAATCCCCTGCCTACTTGATTTCCAGACTTCAGAGCATCCAGACGGCTGCAGCAAAATTGGCACTCTCTCGAGGGCGAAGATCCTCTACTACCCTCACATTGGCTGATTTACACTGGCTACCTGTACACCAGAGGATCTGTTTCAAATCCCTATGCATTGTCTTTAAGGCAGTGCATGGGATGGGCCCCCGACCACTTCAAAACAAATTTAAATGGTATGAACCTACTCGGTCCCTTCGATCCTCCTCTTCTAATCTTATAAGTATACCCAGGATTAGGAAAGTCACCTATGGTGGCAGAGCCTTCAGCATAGCTGCAGCTCATCTGTGGAATAGACTACCTATTGACATCAGGAAAACAGATGAACTGATGGCCTTTCGAAAAAAGGTGAAAACATGGCTCTTCCCTAAAATCTAACTATCTAGAATCAAATGATATCCTTTCTACCCCTGATGCACAGCGTTTCAGCCACATGTACACAGCGCCAGGATGCCCGTAGGGTTGCAGAGCGCTTTACAAATACTATAAATAAATAAATAAATAATAAACCCCACACTTTACAGGGGCTGCAAAATATATTATACATTTGTAACTTAAACCAATCCTACCTACCGTCTTTATGAATCATGAGGCAACTTAAAAGGCTGCACCACTAGAGGGCGCCAGCTGACCTCAGTACCTTGCTTGTTTTTGCCTTGAGGTTTTGTTTTTAGGACAAAGGGGTATATGTAGGTAGGCGTTTACGATTCGCAAACGCCAAAATTTGGCGAATTTCGGCGTTTGCGAATCGCAAACAGTGCTTTGGTATGTAGGTGCACATTAGCAAAATAAGGAATCGCAACATGTGCGATTCCTTATTTTGCTCAAGCATTTAAGGAATCGCAATTCTATGTAGGAGTGAATTTTAAAATGCGATTTTGGCTTAAGGAATCGCAAAATACCACCTACTCCAAGTAGATGGTATTTTGCGATTCCCTTTCTAAATGCATTTTTTTTTAAATTCAAAGTGCCATGTAGGCGCACAGACATGCCCTTAGGGCATGTCTGTGCGCCACATGTACTTAGAGGCACATTCCAGGGGTGCAAGACGTGTCCTTTGGACACCCTGGCACCCTTAGAATTGCGATTTTCTCATAGAAAATCGCAATTTGAGAATGTATCCCTATTCATTCCTATGGGCCTCTTAGCCCATAGGAATGAATGGGACACTCATTCCTTAATTGCGATTCGCAATTTGCTAATCGCAATTAAGAAATGTTAGAGATTCGCAAAAAAAATGCGAATTTTTACCATCTATTCCATTTTGCTATTCTCAAATAGCGATTCTTTAAAAATCGCTATTTGGGAATCGCAAAATGGAAATTACCTACATAAGCCCCAAAGCCTTTTGGTGTTGGCCAGATCTATTTTATATCCAGTACCACCATAAAGTGGGCTTTGGAGCTGCCATGTGCTTAAGACTGAATAACAGTTTTGTTAAATTCCCTGCTTTCTCCACTTGATCTAATTCCTGTGTTTTGCTCACCCAGAAGTGATTCAGTCTGACACTGCTCTGATTGTTTGACATGTATCCTTCCACCGCTAATGTTGATTGCAGTCTGCGGGCTATTTTTTTCTTTTTCGTTTGGCAGTCCTTGGGATTTCATGTGCTTTTTTATTGTCTTTCACATGTAAATGTAATTTCATTTACATAGCGCTTACCACCCCTGACGAGGCGTCAAAAAACATTTTCTGCAAGTAGCACGCTACTCCGGAACCCAAAAAGGACTAGTAGTGAATTAGTAAAGGGAAATGTGAGCTAATTTCAGAGGTGGACATGTGAGTCGGTTAGTTGGAATGAAAAGAATCGTGGACGGATAGAAGAGGGAAGAGTATAGAAAGTGTTTATCGGAGGATCATAGAGTAGTATTAGGAGGAGGAGATTTGGGATGAGTAAAGGAGGGATGAGTGGAAACAAGTCTCTTGAAAAGTATTAGGGAGATCATAGTAGTAAAATGAGGTTTTAAATGCGTCTAAGGAAGGACACATGAAGCAAGAATGTAGATGGGTTGTTTGGGAGATCATAGTAATAAAATGTTGTTTGGGGTGATACTAGGAGGGGTAGAAGAGGGAAAAGTCTAAAAAGGGGCATTTTAGAGACCAGAGTTGTAGAAGGAGGTTTGTGAGGAGTCAGAGAGCAGAGGTAGAGGAGATATTGAGAGAGGTATAGGGTGAAACATGGGTAGTGCAGTGGAGAGACTCAAATTATATAAATTAGTTGTTTTGTTTTTCTTTATAGCAGGAGTAAAATATTAAATACATAGGGGCTTATTTACAAGCCTTTTGCGCTGCCGGTATGTCACTTTTTCCCATTTTAAAAGTGACGGACCGACGGTGCAAGGGGCTTGTAAATAAGCCCCATAGATACATAAATAAGCGGAGGGTATACATGTATATTGAAGGTATTCAATCAAGGTTTAAGTTGTATTTAATAAACTCAGACTTTTAAGTGTTGCTGTATTTTGAGCTAATTTATTTGTGCATTTTGTTATCTTTTGAAAAAAAAAAAATTTCAAATACGAAGGGCGTCCCCCACGAAAACTTGACACTTTGGCAATGCTGACCCTACAGTGAATACCGAGTGTACCGAGTGTTCCTCTCGGCCATCATCGTCCATATCACTGCCTTGATCCTGTGCTTCTGGGATCACGTTCACCTGGGACCTCACCGCTCGTCCTCTATTTAATCAACAGACTTTCATAAAGTGGTTCATTTTGCCACATGAGGTGGACCTTTTTCCTGTCGCTGGGCACTCCAACGGCCGATGTGACGGTCCCCCACAATATCGCAGACTTTCAAGTGTTGCTGTAGTTTGAGTTAATTTATTTGTGCATTTTGTTAACTTTTGAAAAGCTATATTTTTCCAAAATTTCAATAGTGAAGCAATTGTAATTAAATAGTTATGATAATATCTACATATTGTGATAGATAAATAAACGGAGAGCTATGAGTATCTAATTAAATAGCTCATATGAAAATTATGCAGTTACCTTTATAGATCTCAAGCACAGAATAATATGTATGTATTTTAACCATAAGTAATATGTACATCTGTTAAGCAGACCTAAACAATATCTATATATTTAACAACATAATTAGTATACATATTTACACAAAGAAATACACAGATCTAAAGACATAGATTTAATCAAAGTAAATGGTTATATATTCACAGGGGTATGCTGTGTATTTATGTTTGAGTATGGTGGTTTTATAGAGAAGAGGCAACTCTTGAGTAGGTTTCTGGAGATGAGATAGTTATTTGTGGATCTTATGTTTGGGGGTGAAGAGTTCCATAGTTTGACTGTGTGAATAGAGAAGGATGTGCACCTCTGGGTTTTTCTTGAATGATGGGATTTTAGGGCGATGTGCCTGTTTGGAGTGGACTCATTTATTGAATGCATTTGATGATTTTATTCCTGATGAAAAGTGGTCCTTTTCCTTGTATAGCTTTGTGGGTGATACAAAGCAGCTGGAATGTGAATCTTTATTTATTTATTTTATTTATTTGATCTGTTTTGTAGAGCGCCTGAATCACCCCCAAGGGCTTATCTCTGGACTGAGGACATGCAGCAGTAGGCCGAAGAAGGAAATAAGTTAGAACAGAACCGTTTTAAGGAGCTTTCTAAATTGAAGGTGGTCAGGGCATTGTCTCAGATGGGTGGGGAGCTGGTTCCAATAGAGGGGGGGGGGCAAGGTGAGAAAAGGCATCTATCCTTGATTTCTTAAACCGAGGAACAATGAGAAGCAATTTATTTCCTGAACAAAGAGACCTTGTAGGAATGTAGTGATTGAGTTTCCTTGCAAGGTAAATGGGGCCATTGCCAAACACGGCCTTGTGGATGGTGCAACAGATTTTAAACTTAATTCGCTTGCGTACCGGAAGCCAGTGAAGCTGTTGAAGAAGGGGAAGGGAAGCCGTTCTGGGTGGGGCATTCAAAGCAAGGCATACCTCGGTGTTTTGATCTACCTGCAGTTTGCACAGCGAGGACTCATTGGCTGAGACCAGGAGAGTGTTACAGTAATCTAGGCGGCTTATGAGAGTTTTGCGTGTAGACTCCGGGAGGAAAGGGAAGACTTGTCGTAACAGACCAACCAACAGACCAAGCACATGGAAACAGGAGCCGGCAGTATAAGCCACATGTTCTAACATGGCCAGTGCCTGGTCTAGGCATATGCCAAGATTCTTGACAACAGTCTTGGGTACAGGGGGATCGCCAAGATCCACTGGCCACCAGGCAGGCAACCACAGCGGTGGAGCATCTCCGAAGAGCATGATCGTGGTCTTTCCTGCGTTAAGCTGGAGGAAATTGTTCCTCATCCAGTTGGAAATGGCTATCATACCTGCGGAGAAAGTGGACTGGGCTGTAAGAGTGGATTTATTCAATGAAAATAAAAGCTGAGACTCCAGGTGTTTATTGATATGCTTTTCCAGTAACTTGCTCAGGAGGGGTAATAGGGAAATGAGCCGGAAGTTGGACAGGTCCTCCATAGGGGCCTTGGTATTCTTGCAGATAGGAATGACCAGTGCCGCCTTCCATTCAGTGGGGAGATGTGCCTCTCCTATTGAGAAATTGAGAAGCAAACAAATAGGTGCAGAACGTTTTTTAGAGAGTGAAGAAGAAATTTTAGCAGGAATGATGTGAATTGGAGAGCCTGATTTTACAGTACGTTGCATTAATTCCACATCATCACAAGTAAGAGGGGGAACGTTCTCTAACAGCTGCGCCTTTGTGAGGGTAGGTGGGCTATGAGATGTATCATCCTGCTGCAGACTCCCCACTAAGGTGATCTTATCATAAATCAACTCCATTTTCTGTGCAAAGTGCAATGCTATTTTATCACAGAGTGATTGAGAGGGGGCCGCCTCATTATCACAAGCCTTAGGATTGGTGAAGGATTTGAGGATCCAAAATAAAGCTTTGGGAGCCTTCCCTGCCTGATTAGGCCGTTGTGTGATAAAAGCTTTTCGTGCTGCTTTTATGTTGTTGTGGTAGTGGGTGAGAGCGATCTTATATCTTTCTTTATTGCTCCCATCATGGGTTTGGCGACAGCCATGTTTCTGCCCAGAGGTCAGGCGAGAACCATACAGACTATGGGTGCCTGGCCATGCTGGGGAGCAGTTTCAGAGGGGCAACCGGATCTATGGCTGTTTATACAGAGGAATTAAAATGGGCCAGACCCTCCTCGATCTTATTAGACTCCATGGGCCAGATGTAGGAGGCCAAATACCGGTCGGGAACGGCCGATTTCGGCCGTTACCGACCGGTATTTGGAGTTTCAGATGTAGGGGGCCTTAAAATTACCGATTCGGTAAATTTACCGATTCTGTAAATTACCGAATCGGTAATTTTACTGAATCGCTAATTAGTAATGTAGGTGGCACTGAAAACAGTGCCACCGGCCCTTAAGAATTTGTTATTTACCATCAAATACTATTTGATGGTAAATAACGAATTCCTGTGTACATGCACATCTGTGCATGTACACCTGTGCCATGTGACACACTAAGGGCATGTATGTGTGTCACATGGCACACAAGCCTGAATCAGGGGTGCAACAGGGTGTCAAAGTGACACCCTGTCCCCCTTGTAAAATCGGTAATTTTAGCGAATCGGTATTTACCGATTCGGTAATTGCCATTGATTCCTATGGGCCTTAAGGCCCATAGGAATCAATGGCAATTACCGAATCGGTAAATACCGACTCGGTAATTACCGAATTATACAGATTCGGTAAAAATCACCGAATTTTTTCCTACATCTGATTTACCGAATCTAGAGTACCGAATCGGTAAAATTCAGTATTCTAGAGTCGGTAAATCAGATTTACCTACATCGGGCCCCATATTCCATGAAGTAGAAAAGGTAGCCTGGAAAAGGGCTGGGGTAATTATGCCATTGTCTATGGAGGTGATGGGGGGCCGGTCGGGGTGCGTCAGACACCCTAGGGCCCTTAATGTGGAAGTCAACGAATGCATGGTCGGTCTAAATCAGCGGACGGGGAGATTCGCATAGGATACTGGACGAGTTGGTGGGGATGAGGTCCAGTGTGTGTCCCGCTGCATGTGTGGGGCCGTCGTTGATCTTAACTAATTCTAAAGAAGCTAGATCTGCTAGAAGCACCGAGGCATCGAGATTTGTCATGCACTCACTATGTACATTGAAGTCTCCCAACAGTAAGAAATTTTTGGTGGAGATAACATGGGGCGCTATTAGTTCAGTAAGTTGAAGTGAGAAATCAGCAAGGGGGCCAGGGGGCTGGTATACTATGTGCCCTTCCAGCTGTGTTGTGGAAGTAGGTCCATACTGAAGACTAGCATTTCAATCCTTTTGTTGCACTGTTGCTCAAGTATAGATACTTGATGCAATCTTTATGGACAATGGCTAACCCGCTTGGGCCTGGCAGCAGAGTTCTGAATACATTGTCGTTTTTCATAGTTGATAAAGATGATCTGTGGCAGAGGCCATTGGCATAATTAAGTTTAGACTGTACAAGAGAGGTAGCAGCTAACTCCTTGGGTCGAAATCCTAGGTGTGGGAAGATGCGTTGCAGAGTGTTCATGGTAATAAACCGTGACTTTGCTAACTTGTCCACTTGGGCCTTCATTATTAACTTTGAGTCCATGGTAATTGCAAAATGTCTTACTTCCTTCTATACATTAGGAGTTGGTCATAGTTCATCAGGCTAGGTGCAGAGGGCGAACACCCATCGCAATGAAGTGATCACCTCACGGGGACTTCACAACGCATTTTGAACATCGCAATAACGTTTACATCGTAAGGCACAGCAGCATGACGTGTAAACGTTTTCATCGTTAGGCATGCCAACGTAAGCCAGAACGACGCACCTTTACAATGTACACGTTAATGCGATGTAAGCATTGCTGCGATGTTATAATAGCATTCCTTGATATTGTAAGCATCGCTGCGATAATATAATAGCATTGCTTGATGATGTAGGCATTGCTGCGATGTTATAGCATTGCTTGATGTTGTAAGCATTGCTGCGATGTTATAATAGCATTGCTTGATATTGTAAGCATTTGCTGCGATGTTATAATAGCATTGCTTGATATTGTAAGCATTGCTGCAATGTTATAATAGCATTGCTCGATGTTGTAAGCATTGCTGCGATGTTATAATAGCATTGCTTGATATTGTAAGCATTTGCTGCGATGTTATAATAGCATTGCTCGATATTGTAAGCATTGCTGCGATGTTATAATAGCATTGCTTGATGTTGTAAGCATTGCTGCGATGTTATAATAGCATTGCTTGATGTTGTAAGCATTGCTGCGATGTTATAATAGCATTGCTTGATGTTGTACGCATTGCTGCGATGTTATAATAGCATTGCTTGATATTGTAAGCATTGCTGCGATGTTATAATAGCATTGCTTGATGTTGTAAGCATTGCTGCGATGTTATAATAGCACTGCTTGATATTGTAAGCATTGCTGCGATATTATAATAGCACTGCTTGATGTTGTTAGCATTGCTGCGATGTTATAATAGCATTGCTTGATGTTGTACGCATTGCTGCGATGTTATAATAGCATTGCTTGATATTGTAAGCATTGCTGCGATGTTATAATAGCATTGCTTGATGTTGTAAGCATTGCTGCGATGTTATAATAGCACTGCTTGATATTGTAGGCATTGCTGCGATATTATAATAGCATTGCTTGATATTGTAAGCATTGCTGCGATGTTATAATAGCACTGCTTGATATTGTAAGCATTGCTGCGATATTATAATAGCACTGCTTGATGTTGTAAGCATTGCTGCGATGTTATATAATAGCATTGCTTGATGTTGTAAGCATTGCTGCGATGTTACAATAGCACTGCTTGATATTGTAAGCATTGCTGCGATGTTATAATAGCACTGCTTGATGTTGTAAGCATTGCTGCGATGTTATAATAGCACTGCTTGATATTGTAAGCATTGCTGCGATATTATAATAGCACTGCTTGATGTTGTAAGCATTGCTGCAATGTTATAATTGCACTGCTTGATATTGTAAGCATTGCTGCGATATTATAATAGCACTGCTTGATGTTGTAAGCATTGCTGCAATGTTATAATAGCACTGCTTGATGTTGTAAGCATTGCTGCGATGTTATAATAGCACTGCTTGATGTTGTAAGCATTGCTGCGATGTTATAATAGCATTGCTTGATATTGTAAGCATTGCTGCGATGTTATAATAGCACTGCTTGATGTTGTAAGCATTGCTGCGATGTTATAATAGCACTGCTTGATGTTGTAAGCATTGCTGCGATGTTATAATAGCACTGCTTGATATTGTAAGCATTGCTGCGATGTTATAATAGCACTGCTTGATGTTGTAAGCATTGATGCGATGTTATAATAGCATTGCTTGATGTTGTAAGCATTGCTGCGATGTTATAATAGCACTGCTTGATGTTGTAAGCATTGCTGCGATGTTATAATAGCATTGCTTGATATTGTAAGCATTGCTGCGATATTATAATAGCACTGCTTGATGTTGTAAGCATTGCTGCGATGTTATAATAGCATTGCTTGATGTTGTAAGCATTGCTGCGATGTTATAATAGCATTGCTTGATGTTGTAAGCATTGCTGCGATGTTATAATAGCACTGCTTGATATTGTAAGCATTGCTGCGATGTTATAATAGCACTGCTTGATGTTGTAAGCATTGCTGCGATGTTATAATAGCACTGCTTGATATTGTAAGCATTGCTGCGATGTTATAATAGCATGGCTTGATGTTGTAAGCATTGCTGCGATGTTATAATAGCACTGCTTGATATTGTAAGCATTCATAGGAATATTAGAGCTGCTCGTAAAACCCACATTGTCTCCCAACTTTCTGAGGCAGGTAATGACTCCAAATTACTGTACCAGGTTCTCTGTACATTCACTAAGCCCGTCGCTTGCGACAGCCCAGAGACACTGTCCCAAAAACTGTGTGAGGATACTGCTGGGTTTTTTGCCAATAAGATCGATGCAATTTATCGAAATATTGCCCAATCAATCTCTCTCGTTGATATTAAGGACCCCTCTCCCAGCCTTCAGCCCGGAACAGTCGGACCTGGCCCCTCTGCGCTGTCCTCTATCCCTGAGATCAGTCTGGATCAAGTCAACTCTCTGATTGGGACTATTAAATCAGGCAGCCCAGTGGACCCTGTACCTGCCCGTGTCATGCACCTTATTGGGAGTGTTCTCAGTCCCACCATTCAGACGGTGATCAATCGCTCCCTTTCCGAGGGATTGGTCCCCCGGGAGTGGAAAAAGGCCATGGTCAAGCCCATCAGAAAAAACACCTCCATCCCCTGGTCGGACATGACCAACTTGAGGCCTATCTCCCTTTTGCCGTTTGTCGGCAAATTGATGGAGAAACATGTTAACCATCACCTTTCAAGCTTCATTGAGCAGACCGGCTGTTTGGACCATTCTCAGTCGGGGTTCAGGCCTAGGTATAGTACCGAGACGGCCCTTCTCTCCGTCACGGATGCTATACGCATGTCCCTGGACAGGGGTTTGTCTGTGGTGTTGGTGCTGCTGGACTTGTCCGAAGCATTCGACACCATATCCCATGCCATTCTCCTAACCAGGCTAAAGGAGATTGGCATTGACAAATCTGCCCTGGCGTGGTTCACCAGCTTTCTTGCAGAGCGCACCCAGAAGGTAAATATGGGTTCCTTCAGTTCCACCTCCACCAGCATCTCCAGAGGAGTTCTGCAGGGCTCCTGTCTCAGCCCTACGTTGTTTAACGTATATGTCTCCTCCCTGGCCGACATCATGAGGTCTTTCGGGTTTATGCCCATCTCTTACGCTGACGACACGCAGCTGCTGTTCACTTTTAAAACCTTTACCCCGGAGATAAGACAAGCTTTCTCTGACGGCATGACTGCGATCGCCAGCTGGATGGCCAGGAACTTTCTCCAGTGTAATGTGGGAAAGTCGGAGGTCATGCTATTTGGAGAGGCAAAAATCCTGTGGACCCCTGACTGGTGGCCCACAAGTCTGGGTCAGGCCCCTTCCCCTAAAAAGGTGGTGAAAAACCTAGGGGTCCGTCTGGACCACGATCTCACTCTTGCTCACCATGCCAGCACCACGGCGGGATCCTGCTTTCACGTTATTAGCCTCCTTCGGAAAGTGTTTCCTCTTCTCCCTGACAGTACAAGAAAGACCTTGGTCCAGGCCCTCGTACTGAGTCGCCTGGACTATTGCAATGGCCTATTTCTAGCAGCCAATGAAGGAGTGCTCAACAAACTTCAGGTTGTTCAGAATACCGCGGCACGCTTGGTGATCAATGCCCCCCCCAGAACGCCATCCTTGCCCCTTCTCAAAGCGCTCTACTGGCTTCCCATCCGGAAACGGGTGGAATTTAAGATCTGCTGTGTGGTGCACAAGAGTCTCCATAACCTAGGGCCGCACTATCTGGCCGAAAAATGTGTCTACCACCGCCCTTCCCGTAATTTGAGGTCCAGCAATCAGCTGTTATTACAGATTCCCAGACACAATAAGACCAGACAGGGAGGTCGTGCCCTCTCTATCATGGGCCCTCGTCTGTGGAACAATCTTCCCCTTTCCCTTAGAGAGTGCTCGAGCCACCTAGCCTTCAGGAAACGCCTAAAGACTACTCTGTTTTAGGATGAGCGCATGTCCCGACCTGTTCACTACACAGCACCGCGCGGAGATACACCTTCGGGTGTGAGGCCGGCGCGATACAAACCCATAAATAAATAAATAAATTGCTGCGATGTTATAATAGCATTGCTTGATGTTGTAAGCATTGCTGCGATATTATAATAGCATTGCTTGATGTTGTAAGCATTGCTGCGATGTTATAATAGCACTGCGTGATATTGTAAGCATTGCTGCGATATTATAATAGCACTGCTTGATGTTGTAAGCATTGCTGCGATGTTATAATAGCACTGCTTGATATTGTAAGCATTGCTGCGATGTTATAATAGCATGCTTGATGTTGTAAGCATTGCTGCGATGTTATAATAGCATTGCTTGATGTTGTAAGCATTGCTGCGATGTTATAATAGCACTGCTTGATATTGTAAGCATTGCTGCGATGTTATAATAGCACTGCTTGATGTTGTAAGCATTGCTGCGATGTTATAATAGCACTGCTTGATATTGTAAGCATTGCTGCGATGTTATAATAGCATTGCTTGATGTTGTAAGCATTGCTGCGATGTTATAATAGCACTGCTTGATATTGTAAGCATTGCTGCGATATTATAATAGCACTGCTTGATGTTGTAAGCATTGCTGCGATGTTATAATAGCACTGCTTGATGTTGTAAGCATTGCTGCGATATTATAATAGCACTGCTTGATGTTGTAAGCATTGCTACGATGTTATAATAGCACTGCTTGATATTGTAAGCATTGCTGCGATGTTATAATAGCACTGCTTGATGTTGTAAGCATTTGCTGCGATGTTATAATAGCACTGCTTGATATTGTAAGCATTGATGCGATGTTATAATAGCATTGCTTGATGTTGTAAGCATTGCTGCGATGTTATAATAGCATTGCTTGATGTTGTAAGCATTGCTGCGATGTTATAATAGCACTGCTTGATGTTGTAAGCATTGCTGCGATGTTATAATAGCACTGCTTGATATTGTAAGCATTGCTGCGATGTTATAATAGCACTGCTTGATGTTGTAAGCATTGCTGCGATGTTATAATGATTCAGAAAAGGGGGGTGGTGATGAACAGAGTGTCTGAATTAAGCAGACCACTCTTACCCAGTCCAAAGATCAGGGCTTGATCCATCACCGTTATTTAGCTCACTGCCCCATCCCAGCTTAGAACCTGGCTATATGCAAATTAGTCTGTCCCTGGCCCAGTGCATCATGGGAACAGGGCAGACCAAACTACCAAGCCAATTCTTCACCAGAAAGGAGACAAGCTTCCGGGGACCGGTTTCTGCCATTTCAGGCGTCGTTGGCCCGGCTTGCTTGAATCCTGATGGAGCAGTGAGCAAGGGACTCATGTCTGAGTATACCCTGCCACACCTATAGTGGCCAAAAACGATTCAGAAAAGGGGGGTGGTGATGAACAGAGTGTCTGAATTAAGCAGACCACTCTTACCCAGTCCAAAGATCAGGGCTTGATCCATCACCGTTATTTAGCTCACTGCCCCATCCCAGCTTAGAACCTGGCTATATGCAAATTAGTCTGTCCCTGGCCCAGTGCATCATGGGAACAGGGCAGACCAAACTACCAAGCCAATTCTTCACCAGAAAGGAGACAAGCTTCCGGGGACCGGTTTCTGCCATTTCAGGCGTCGTCGGCCCGGCTTGCTTGAATCCTGATGGAGCAGTGAGCAAGGGACTCATGTCTGAGTATACCCTGCCACACCTATAGTGGCCAAAAACGATTCAGAAAAGGGGGGTGGTGATGAACAGAGTGTCTGAATTAAGCAGACCACTCTTACCCAGTCCAAAGATCAGGGCTAGATCCATCACCGTTATTCAGCTCACTGCCCCATCCCAGCTTAGAACCTGGCTATATGCAAATTAGTCTGTCCCTGGCCCAGTGCATCATGGGAACAGGGCAGACCAAACTACCAAGCCAATTCTTCACCAGAAAGGAGACAAGCTTCCGGGGACCGGTTTCTGCCATTTCAGGCGTCGTCGGCCCGGCTTGCTTGAATCCTGATGGAGCAGTGAGCAAGGGACTCATGTCTGAGTATACCCTGCCACACCTATAGTGGCCAAAAACGATTCAGAAAAGGGGGGTGGTGATGAACAGAGTGTCTGAATTAAGCAGACCACTCTTACCCAGTCCAAAGATCAGGGCTTGATCCATCACCGTTATTTAGCTCACTGCCCCATCCCAGCTCAGAACCTGGCTATATGCAAATTAGTCTGTCCCTGGCCCAGTGCATCATGGGAACAGGGCAGACCAAACTACCAAGCCAATTCTTCACCAGAAAGGAGACAAGCTTCCGGGGACCGGTTTCTGCCATTTCAGGCGTAGTCGGCCCGGCTTGCTTGAATCCTGATGGAGCAGTGAGCAAGGGACTCATGTCTGAGTATACCCTGCCACACCTATAGTGGCCAAAAACGATTCAGAAAAGGGGGGTGGTGATGAACAGAGTGTCTGAATTAAGCAGACCACTCTTACCCAGTCCAAAGATCAGGGCTTGATCCATCACCGTTATTTAGCTCACTGCCCCATCCCAGCTTAGAACCTGGCTATATGCAAATTAGTCTGTCCCTTGCCCAGTGCATCATGGGAACAGGGCAGGCCAAACTACCAAGCCAATTCTTCACCAGAAAGGAGACAAGCTTCCGGGGACCGGTTTCTGCCATTTCAGGCGTCGTCGGCCCGGCTTGCTTGAATCCTGATGGAGCAGTGAGCAAGGGACTCATGTCTGAGTATACCCTGCCACACCTATAGTGGCCAAAAACGATTCAGAAAAGGGGGGTGGTGATGAACAGAGTGTCTGAATTAAGCAGACCACTCTTACCCAGTCCAAAGATCAGGGCTTGATCCATCACCGTTATTTAGCTCACTGCCCCATCCCAGCTTAGAACCTGGCTATATGCAAACTAGTCTGTCCCTGGCCCAGTGCATCATGGGAACAGGGCAGACCAAACTACCAAGCCAATTCTTCACCAGAAAGGAGACAAGCTTCCGGGGACCGGTTTCTGCCATTTCAGGCGTCGTCGGCCCGGCTTGCTTGAATCCTGATGGAGCAGTGAGCAAGGGACTCATGTCTGAGTATACCCTGCCACACCTATAGTGGCCAAAAACGATTCAGAAAAGGGAGGTGGTGATGAACAGAGTGTCTGAATTAAGCAGACCACTCTTACCCAGTCCAAAGATCAGGGCTTGATCCATCACCGTTATTTAGCTCACTGCCCCATCCCAGCTTAGAACCTGGCTATATGCAAATTAGTCTGTCCCTGGCCCAGTGCATCATGGGAACAGGGCAGACCAAACTACCAAGCCAATTCTTCACCAGAAAGGAGACAAGCTTCCGGGGACCGGTTTCTGCCATTTCAGGCGTCGTCGGCCCGGCTTGCTTGAATCCTGATGGAGCAGTGAGCAAGGGACTCATGTCTGAGTATACCCTGCCACACCTATAGTGGCCAAAAACGATTCAGAAAAGGGAGGTGGTGATGAACAGAGTGTCTGAATTAAGCAGACCACTCTTCCCCAGTCCAAAGATCAGGGCTTGATCCATCACCGTTATTTAGCTCACTGCCCCATCCCAGCTTAGAACCTGGCTATATGCAAATTAGTCTGTCCCTGGCCCAGTGCATCATGGGAACAGGGCAGACCAAACTACCTAGCCAATTCTTCACCAGAAAGGAGACAAGCTTCCGGGGACCGGTTTCTGCCATTTCTGGCGTCGTCGGCCCGGCTTGCTTGAATCCTGATGGAGCAGTGAGCAAGGGACTCATGTCTGAGTATACCCTGCCACACCTATAGTGGCCAAAAACGATTCAGAAAAGGGGGGTGGTGATGAACAGAGTGTCTGAATTAAGCAGACCACTCTTACCCAGTCTAAAGATCAGGGCTTGATCCATCACCGTTATTTAGCTCACTGCCCCATCCCAGCTTAGAACCTGGCTATATGCAAATTAGTCTGGCCCTGGCCCAGTGCATCATGGAACAGGGCAGACCAAACTACCAAGCCAATTCTTCACCAGAAAGGAGACAAGCTTCCGGGGACCGGTTTCTGCCATTTCAGGCGTCGTCGGCCCGGCTTGCTTGAATCCTGATGGAGCAGTGAGCAAGGGACTCATGTCCGAGTATACCCTGCCACACCTATAGTGGCCAAAAACGATTCAGAAAAGGGGGGTGGTGATGAACAGAGTGTCTGAATTAAGCAGACCACTCTTACCCAGTCCAAAGATCAGGGCTTGATCCATCACCGTTATTTAGCTCACTGCCCCATCCCAGCTTAGAACCTGGCTATATGCAAATTAGTCTGTCCCTGGCCCAGTGCATCATGGAACAGGGCAGACCAAACTACCAAGCCAATTCTTCACCAGAAAGGAGACAAGCTTCCGGGGACCGGTTTCTGCCATTTCAGGCGTCGTCGGCCCGGCTTGCTTGAATCCTGATGGAGCAGTGAGCAAGGGACTCATGTCTGAGTATACCCTGCCACACCTATAGTGGCCAAAAACGATTCAGAAAAGGGGGGTGGTGATGAACAGAGTGTCTGAATTAAGCAGACCACTCTTACCCAGTCCAAAGATCAGGGCTTGATCCATCACCGTTATTTAGCTCACTGCCCCATCCCAGCTTAGAACCTGGCTATATGCAAATTAGTCTGTCCCTGGCCCAGTGCATCATGGGAACAGGGCAGACCAAACTACCAAGCCAATTCTTCACCAGAAAGGAGACAAGCTTCCGGGGACCGGTTTCTGGCATTTCAGGCGTCGTCGGCCCGGCTTGCTTGAATCCTGATGGAGCAGTGAGCAAGGGACTCATGTCTGAGTATACCCTGCCACACCTATAGTGGCCAAAAACGATTCAGAAAAGGGAGGTGGTGATGAACAGAGTGTCTGAATTAAGCAGACCACTCTTACCCAGTCCAAAGATCAGGGCTTGATCCATCACCGTTATTTAGCTCACTGCCCCATCCCAGCTTAGAACCTGGCTATATGCAAATTAGTCTGTCCCTGGCCCAGTGCATCATGGGAACAGGGCAGACCAAACTACCAAGCCAATTCTTCACCAGAAAGGAGACAAGCTTCCGGGGACCGGTTTCTGCCATTTCAGGCGTCGTCGGCCCGGCTTGCTTGAATCCTGATGGAGCAGTGAGCAAGGGACTTCCCAGTGTAAGAATTGGCTTTTGTAGTCTGGTCTGCCCTGTTCCCATGATGCACTGGGCCAGGGACAGACTAATTTGCATACAGCCAGGTTCTGAAACTGGGATGGTGCAATGAGCTAAAAAACGGTGTTGGATCTAGCCCTGATCTCTTGACTGGGTGAGAGTACTCTGCTTAATTCAGAGACTCTGTCCATCACCACCCCTTGTTGTAAATAATTTTGTCCACCCTAAGCGTGGAAGGGTATACTCAGATGTGAGTCCCTTGCTCATTGCACCATCAGGATTCAAGCAAGCCGGGCCGAAGACGGCTGAAATGCCAGAAAACGGTCCCCGGAAGCTTGTTTCCTTCCCAGTGTAAGAATTGGCTTTTGTAGTCTGGTCTGCCCTGTTCCCATGATGCACTGGGCCAGGGACAGACTAATTTGCATACAGCCAGGTTCTGAAACTGGGATGGTGCAATGAGCTAAAAAACGGTGTTGGATCTAGCCCTGATCTCTTGACTGGGTGAGAGTACTCTGCTTAATTCAGAGACTCTGTCCATCACCACCCCTTGTTGTAAATAATTTTGTCCACCCTAAGCGTGGAAGGGTATACTCAGATGTGAGTCCCTTGCTCATTGCACCATCAGGATTCAAGCAAGCCAGGCCGAAGACGGCTGAAATGCCAGAAACCGGTCCCCGGAAGCTTGTTTCCTTCCCAGTGTAAGAATTGGCTTTTGTAGTCTGGTCTGCCCTGTTCCCATGATGCACTGGGCCAGGGACAGACTAATTTGCATACAGCCAGGTTCTGAAACTGGGATGGTGCAATGAGCTAAAAAACGGTGTTGGATCTAGCCCTGATCTCTTGACTGGGTGAGAGTACTCTGCTTAATTCAGAGACTCTGTCCATCACCACCCCTTGTTGTAAATAATTTTGTCCACCCTAAGCGTGGAAGGGTATACTCAGATGTGAGTCCCTTGCTCATTGCACCATCAGGATTCAAGCAAGCCGGGCCGAAGACGGCTTAAATGCCAGAAACCGGTCCCCGGAAGCTTGTTTCCTTCCCAGTGTAAGAATTGGCTTTTGTAGTCTGGTCTGCCCTGTTCCCATGATGCACTGGGCCAGGGACAGACTAATTTGCATACAGCCAGGTTCTGAAACTGGGATGGTGCAATGAGCTAAAAAACGGTGTTGGATCTAGCCCTGATCTCTTGACTGGGTGAGAGTACTCTGCTTAATTCAGAGACTCTGTCCATCACCACCCCTTGTTGTAAATAATTTTGTCCACCCTAAGCGTGGAAGGGTATACTCAGATGTGAGTCCCTTGGTCATTGCACCATCAGGATTCAAGCAAGCCGGGCCGAAGACGGCTGAAATGCCAGAAACCGGTCCCCGGAAGCTTGTTTCCTTCCCAGTGTAAGAATTGGCTTTTGTAGTCTGGTCTGCCTTGTTCCCATGATGCACTGGGCCAGGGACAGACTAATTTGCATACAGCCAGGTTCTGAAACTGGGATGGTGGAATGAGCTAAAAAACGGTGTTGGATCTAGCCCTGATCTCTTGACTGGGTGAGAGTACTCTGCTTAATTCAGAGACTCTGTCCATCACCACCCCTTGTTGTAAATAATAGCGATGTTATAATAGCATTGCTTGATGTTGTAAGCATTGCTGCGATGTTAATCGTACACATTGTAAGACACACACAGACGGGAAAACTCGGACACGCACAGCACGCACACACGGGAAAACTGGAAAACCGGCATGTAAAACTGGAAAACCGGCATGTAAAACGGGAAAACCGGCATGTGAAACTGGAAAACCGGCATGTAAACGTTAATGCGATTTAAAAATTATAAGCATGACACAATGTTATTATTGTAAACGGAAAACTGGCAAGGTGTTTCCCACGGCACAGATGGGAAAACGTCATGTTATAATTGCACAGACCCATCAACTAGCCACTGTTGCTCTACTAAAATTCGCAATTTGGCATTTATGGATGGATGGATGAAAGAGTGGATGGATGAATGAGTAGTGTTTTTAAAGCCTTGGCCACTTTTTACCTTTTTCCTGGAGGAGAACACCCATTCCCTATACCCCATTTAAATATTAGGTTCCCTTACCACACCCCATCACTCACTTCTAAACATCCGCCCCCACATTTACCCGAGAACATCGGATGTGGAAAATCCAGTCATAAAGGATCTCTCTGACAAAAGCTGCAGCCCACTGACCTATTTACATTCTGTGCACCGTGTGATCTGCATTTCGAATGGACTAAGCTAACCAAATAGAACTAATGTTGTTCCCTCTGGAATACATATATTTTCAAAGTCCCTGGCACGGTCAGGTCAGAAATGTTGCATTTCACGCTACAAGATATTCTTTCAAAGGTCCAATAATAAAATACCGAGCAAGTAAAAGTAACGTGATTCCGCTGCCACCAAGTGGCAGAGACTTTAAGCGCAGGCTGCACTGTTGTTGGCTACAGCCGAGTGCTGGGACCACAAGGTTGCTCATCGGGATTAGGAATTTCTAAATGCAAAGATCACTCAGTAGCAGCTGAGTGCCTCACCATGGATGTCACACACTCCCTCCAAGCACTGCTAGTGAGCGCGTGATAGCGTGTGTGGGGGGGGGGGGGCACTGGTGAGGGTGTGGCAGTGTGGGAGTGACACTGAATACTTCTCCTGTCACTCGTGTGTGAGTGACAGTCTGGCACAGGAATAAAACTGTGACTGCGTTCACTGCACGAATCAGCGAACAGCATCAGCCTATCTGCTCTTAATTGCTTTCTGCAATAGTTAGCTGAAATAATTCTCAATTATGCAGCTAATGTATCACATTATGTATGGGTTCATTATGCCTGGGGTTAGAGGCGGGATCACGCATTGAGCCAAAAAAATTCAAAAACTGTGGTAGGACACAAAGAACGCGTTGTAATGACGTGCGATTTGGCAGTCTCCGATGTTATGTGCTTGCCAATAGAAAAGAACGCATTGGCGTTGCAACAACGTGCAATGGTAAAATTGCCGATGTGTGGTCTTTGCGATGTATTATACGCGTGGTAAAAGCACACACTGCAGTGGTGCGCGATGTATGAACATACATCCGGTGCAGAGTGGGTTATCATTTTTTGAATCGCCACAAGTGAGTATTTCATTTTTGGAAGCATTCAATTTGAGATGGCTCCATGTCATTCACTGATCAACCGCTGGGAGGCAATGGAAGATTTGTGAATTTTCAATGTCTTTGGGACTTTCAATTTAAGGACTATTTTGTGTCATCTGCATAGTTGTAGCAAATGAGGTGAAATTCATTGATCAGTGCCGGTCATGACTTCATGTAGATGTGGAAACCCATGGGTGCGATGATAGAGCCTTGCGGGACCCCTGCTTTTGGTACGGTTTGGATAAGAAAGGGGGGGTCTGGATGACATTAGTTCTGTTTTAAAGGTAGTTTGTAATCCAGTCGAGAACAGCCCCCTCTATGCTGGATTTGTAGAGTCTTTGAAATTAGAGTGTCATGGTCAACTGTGTCAAAGGCAGCTGAGAGGTGCAAGCGAAGCAGAGGAGTGATCCCATTTTGAGCTACTGTGTTTTTGAGGACATTCCAGATGGGGATGAGGGCTGATTTCATGGCTCTTCCTGGACATGGCTGGCTTTAGTGCTGGTGGTGCCTGAAGTGACAATAATTTTCGGTGTCCTCACACCCTATGACTGCTTCCTCAGATTCTCTCAGATCCATAAATTCCCTTTGTGATTTTTGTTTGATGGAATGCAGAGGCTGGGATGACCTATTCTTGGTGGGAAATGTTGCAAATGGGTTGGTGCTGGTGGTTTTCCTTTGTTTTAAATAGGAGCCCAATGTGAGAAGTTGGCCTGGCATATGCTGTCCACTATTCTAGTGGGCACCTTGCACCAGTCCAAACGACCCCCAATTGATGGTAGGTTAAAGACAACCTTTATAAAAAAAGCTATCCTAGTGGTAGCTGTGGAGAGCAGCTTTCAGGATGAGTCTTGGAGGAATGTAAAGCAGCTTGTTTTACCAGTCTATAATCTCGTGAATGAACAAATGAATGGAGAACCACACCAGATATATATATATAAAATATATCTATTTATTCTAAACACATCCCACTAGTCTCTTTATGAGGCTAGTGACAAAAGTACCTAAGTACAACTTAATAGCACACAGTAAATTAGCACGATATACGTTGAGCCCTTGGGGCGTACCAAACCCTATATTAAGAAAGTGGTATAAGAACCACGACTTGCATAGACACAAGGCCTTGAGCCTGTAGAACCGCTGGGGCCACCAAGAACCACTCAAGGTAGTGACAAACCGGAACCACGGGGAAAGTGTGCAGTGTGTGAACACAGCCGCGACTCACCATTAACTTCTATGGGGAAAGTCACGGTTGGAATTTTAAAGATAAAGAACACTTAGAAGAGGACTTGGAGCAAACCCCTTTAGAACTAGTGGGTTCTATATCCTACACCCATTGGAGCACCGGAGTACTCGAGTTACCTCACCCAGGGAAGCCGGGTGCATAGGTGTCTTTTGGAGTCGGGTTTTGTCGTCATTTTCAATGGCGATCTGCTGCAAAGTGCTGCTGGCGTCCAAGTGGAAAGTGTCTGGTATAATCCAAGCCTGGATCGAAGATGAGAAGAACCTGAAAGCAGAGGGGACAGAGTCTGAGTCACTTGCCAGTGACCAGGGGCACGATAGTCGACTGCCCACCGATGTCGGGTGATTTCAGGTGAAGAAGGTGAAGCTTGACTCTTCTGCGACGATGACCAGGAGGTGTCGATGACAACCAGGATCTGGATTAAAACTGTACCATGAAGGATGTCGAGTGCTGCGGTGTCAGTGCCCAGATTGGACCCGACAAGCCTTGGCAACAGCAACCCATGCAGGAATCAAAGAAATGCTTCGGTGCATACCAGCAAGGTCAGAGGGACTCCCCATGCGGTGGAGAGTCAGGGCACATCTAGAGAAACCAGGAAAGCCCAAGGAAAAGTAGAGTTGCCTTCAAGGTGACCCTCCAGTTGACAGACCAGGGATCGCGAAGGAACCTCAAGAGGAAATGCAAGAAGTGGGCTCACAGAACACTCGTGGAGTGTAGGCCCACAATCTTCAGTGCAAACGGTGCTCGGAGCTTGGGCTACAAGTAACCCAAAGCACAACTTCAGGAGGGATCACTGACATAATATCGATTACACAAATATCGAGGTAGCCAAATATCAAGTTAAAAATATCGACTACAAAAATATCAACCTCCTATCTCCAAACAGGTAAGTGCAAAAATATTGAATCCAAAATATTGTTGTAAAAAATATAGATAGTAAAAATATCGAATTTTTTAAGTATCTTAAAATTAATTGAAAAATAATAAAATACTAAATATAAATAATTTAAACATACTTAAAGTACTTAAATAAACTTACAAATACAAAATAATTAATTTAAGTTAAAAATAAATAAACATACAATTTGTTTTTTAAAACATACATATATATAAACATAATATTAATTAAAAATACATAATATTTTTACCATAGGTTAGCATTTACTATCACTACTTCACAGAGTGCATCAGTAGAGAAAGCATTGGATAGTGTAGGGATAAAAATTACTATTCCCACTCCAGTAAGTGCAAAAGTAGGGAAAGCGTTGCATAGCGTAGAGGTAAAAATTACTATTCCCACTCCAGAGAGTGCAACAGTAGGGAAAGCGTTGGATAGCGTAGGGGTAAAATTTACTATTCCTACTCCAGTGAGTGCAACACTAGGGAAAGCGTTGGATAGCGTAGTGGTAAAAATTACTATTCCCACTCCAGTAAGTGCAACAGTTTGGAAAGCGTTGGATAGCGTAGTGGTAAAAATTACTATTCCCACTCCAGAGAGTGCAACAGTATGGAAAGCGTTGGATAGCGGGAGGATAAAAATAACTATTTCCACTCCAGTAAGTGCAACAGTAGGGAAAGCGCTGGATAGCGGGAAGGTAAAAATTACTATTCCCACTCCAGAAAATGCAACAGTAGCGTGGCTCAGTGGTTAGAGGCGGCAGACCCGGAAGCTGAGATCAGCCGTGGACCAGGGTTCGATTCCCCACCTCGGCGGGTCTCGGGCTCAAAATTCCACGGACTCGACAATTCTCGCTCCGGTGCCTACTCGACTCACGGAGTCACACTCTGCGACTCTGGGCAATAGCTTGCTTAATCTCCACTACGGCCCCTCGCGGCGGGATGCCTGGCTTTCACCTTGTGGATACCCTGCTGGGTTATCTCACAGGGGAATACCAGGACAGGTTCCCTAAGCAAGCGCCTTGAGACCCCTGGGTGATTCGTGCGCTATATAAATCGAAATACATTTACATTTACATTTACAGTAGGGTAAGCGTTGGATAGCATAGGGGTAAAAATTACTATTCCCACTCCAAAGAGTGCAACAGTAGGGAGAGCGTTGGATAGCGGGAGGATAAAAATTACTATTCCCACTCCAGAGAGTGCAACAGTAGAGAAAGCGTTGGATAGCGTAGATGTAAAAATTACTATTCCCACTCCAGTGAATGCAACAGTAGGGAAAGCATTGGATAGCGTTGTGGTATATAAATAAATAATACCGGATCTAGGTTTGACTAGGCATAGTAATAACAGATAGCTCAATAAATAAGAGTCAAGATTCGAGGTAGTAGGAGTTTGCAGGTTTATTACAGCATAAAGGACAGGAACAGGACGACCTGCATAGGAATAGGATGGCAGAGCCCGGCAGCTGCCGGGGCTGGATCTGGGATGAGCGCGCTAGCTTTTAATAACAATACACAAGTATATATAGTAAAACAGTTGCATTACAGTACATATGATAGGCGGAGCAGTGGGTGGAGCAAAGGGTGTGACGCGTAGCAGTCGCGAAAGATAAGGGTGAAAGTGGGTGTAACAGGGCGTATACATAGATATGTGATGCAAACGTAACAGAATATGTCATGAATGGGGCGGAAACATGGAGGGGGCTACCCAAGGAGCCGGGACCTCTAACCTGATGGTGCGCGCAAACTGGCAATGACGTGTTACTAGGAGAAGCTGGGGGCTATGAACTCTGTGCTAGGAGCAGAGACTGAAGTCTGGAGAGTCAGGGCGACATGTACCTAAACAGTATCTAGTATCTGATGTTTAGAGAACATGTTGATAGAATCCAAAAGTTATCGGGGTAAAGGCTAACAGACTCTAAGACTGGAGCATGCATTATTCTACATGTAGTGCGTGATGAAGAATATTAAATGACCATAAATACAGTATTTCTCTTACATGGAGACGTAAAGGCTAGACAATGACGGAAACTATTGATGCGGTTCAGTAGCTTAGGAATGCAGAGAAGGAGGGCTGGACTGATAACTAGAATCATAACATACTCTTGGCAGACTCAGAGGCAGAGCCAGGCTGAACCGGGCACTGTGAGACAGGAAGTAAGTGAAGGGTCAGGGATACAGGTGGGGGCTGTATCGCTCCTCAGCGAGGGCTTCAGGAGACAGGAGCTGAATCTGGTGTCCGGGCCCTTTTGAGGCCTAGAAACGGGGACTTTACAATGGAATAACGTGCACACTGAGAAACGTGGCAACGTAACTTTAAATAGGCCTGATATTCGTAGTATTCACGAGAACTGGAAATAGACATACTAGAGATGGACACAACTGTAATTGCGTCATTAATCGAACATGGGGAATACATATGCATATTAATCATGCACAGATAACATATGATGGAGGACGCGTAGGGACACAGAACATGGCAAAATTTACTTTTCCACATTCCCTCCTTGTCACTACGTTTCCATCAGGAAACATCAATATTCATGATACCATCTATCATTTCATACAGTATCATTTGCTCGTCTCGAATTTTCTTGGAACGGGATTTAGAACGGGGCTTGGGACTAGGAATACAAGAGGTAGCACAAATGCCGCAAATCGCAGGGCCACATTGTATACAGAGGCAGCAACTGAATATGATCGCTACTGCAATACCTAGAAAGGACAATACTTTCCATCCCCAGGCGGAAATTATATTCCAGAACCAACCGGACCATGTCCAGGTGCCTGGATCTTGGTGTAACAGATGGGCAATTTTATGGAGTCTGGTTATGGCTGAATAAACAGACGGCGCGTTATTTGGAATGAAAATGCAGCAACTAGATCCGATGACTCTACAGGCCCCGCCCCTATCGGCCAGTATGACGTCAAGGACGAGACGATTTTGCAAAACGACAAATCTCATAGCAGATTGCTCTTCGGTTAAGTTACCTAGAGCAGAGGCAGTCTCATTTACTACAGCTTCAAGGGTTCTGGTTAACCTACGGATTAGCTTGCTATTCTGGATAGGTCCTATAAAGAAGAAGAAACCTCTATTGAAATCTGTATACTGTTCTAGAGCAGTTTCAGTATAATCGACAATCGGGGACTCGATCTCCCTTCTATGTCTAAGGTGTACTAGATGTGTGTTTCTATGATAATCAGGTGGGGCTAGGAAAACTGGTGGCAGTAGGAAGGCAATGTAACAGGTTCCCTCCCAATCGAGGGGCAGACGAACATATGCGGTCTGACCACAAACAAAATAAGAATGACGTGAAGCTTTGAAAATAGATTTCCTACTGTCACTATACTTGACAATAGTAGTACAATCACTATGGCCTACTTGTACGGAACCATTATTTCGGACACATAATTCACCTTTGACTGGTAATACTGAAATAGCAGGTAAGTCTGGAGTAGTATCAGACTGAACATTCAGGACCATGAAATTCGAAGAATAATTTCCTAAATTGTAAACTTCATTCTCTAGATCCAACCCTGTTCTGTGGGGAAGACCTTGCTTGTCTGGGAAACATGTACTGTTAAGGAAAGACATATCTGTTGAGGATGACGTTAACGTGGACCATGCTCCACACGAACCATTATGTGAAAATGGATAAGGAAAGAGTGGCAGAACTCCCTTCGGTGTCTGGAAAGGGGGGAGTCGACCACACACCCAACAATTAGTGGCATTGCTGGTCTGGTGTGAATAATGTAACATGCGGATAAAAGAATTGTTACGCATAGCGAGGCGATAAGAGAGTTCATGAGGAGGCAGATCACTAAACGTGTGCTCTACTGTAACATTAGAAGACTTATTTACATGAGAAACTGGAAAATACAAGTAAAATGCATAACTGGTGCAGGAAATCATAATGCTGAGAAATAATATGAAACTTAGAAAAACGATACATCGGATTGAGTTTTGACTAACTCTCTCACTATGGGGGTCTATTTTATACATGTCAGAAACCGGTCTAACCGTTTCACCTAGGGGAGGACTTAGACAATCAAACTGGCTGACTTATTTTACTAGACCTTAACTTTTTCTTATACTCCTGTTGCGGAGTTGTCTCTAACAGGGAGGGTGCAATATCATTGTCTTTTGCGGGACAGTCCTTAAGAATAGTACTTTGGCAGTCCTTTAAATCCTCGGAAATGTTCTTTGAAACTGGTTTCAATCCATAAAACTTTTTGATATGCGAAAGATGCACCCAGCCTTTGCGTCCCTCCAACTTCACGGCTGTACGGGTGGCCAGGAGGACCTGTCGGGGCTCCTTCCAGCGAGGCTCCAGCGGACTTGAACGATCAAAATTTCGCACTAAGACCATGGATCCGGGAACGATTTCATGCGGTGCCACCTCGGTATTGTCTGGAAATGCGGCGGCAACCTGTGAACGACAAGAGTTGAGGGCAGACATCAAGGAAGCTAGGTAATCTGTCAGCATATTACTTGAAACATCTGTAATACTTCGGGGTCTAGGAGTACCCCACATGTTAGGGGGGCGGCCGAAAACGACCTCATACGGGGACAGACCTGATCTGGAATGTGCGACCATGCGCATATAGAACAGGGCAACTGGCAGAGCTACTAGCCAGTCTACACCTTTTTCTTGACAAACTTTTGCAATTCGAATTTTCAGGGTCTGATTATGTCTCTCTACGAGACCAGCTGCTTCAGGATGGCGTACACAATGGAACTTCCACTGGTACCCTAACAACAGGGAAACATGTTTCATCAACTCAGATGAGAATGGCTGGCCGTTATCAGAATATACGACTCTAGGGAGTCCATAACGGGGGAAGAACTCACGAACCAACTGCTTGGCAGTGGTCGCGGCTGTGTAATCTGGGACTGGATATGCTTCTGTCCACCTGGACAAAGCGCATACAACTACAAGGACATACTTGAAACCTCGACATCGCTCCATCTGAATGTAATCCATCTGGAGGACTTCAAAAGGGTGGTCAGGGGGCTGGAATCCACCTTGTTCCACCGGGACACTTTTACCTGGATTAAACTGACAACATATCATACAGGTACGGACTTTCTGCTTGGCTGCAGCTCGTAAATGCTTGTTGAACCAAATGTTCTGGATACTATCTAACATAGCTTTTTCTCCTAAATGTGCTGGACTATGTGCGGTATTAATAATGACTTGAACCATAGAGTCGGGGAGAAACCATGTGGCCTTTCCCTTCGTCAACCATCCCTGATCTGTCTGGACCCCTCCTTGTTCGGACCATTTCTTGATTTCATCGGGAGTAGCATGTAACTGGATATCTATGACATCTTGAGTAGGGTCCTTAACTGTCATACATGTAGTCGGATCTGGAGTGTGTGTCTGTGTTGGCTTAACTGAAATGTCTGGAGTCTGTGCTGTAAGCTTGGCTGTGCGATCTGCTAGATCATTACCTTGAGAAAAGGATCACTGACATAATATCGACGACACAAATATCGAGATACACAAATATCGAGTCAAAAATATCGATTGACAAAATATCGACTCCCTATCTTCAAACAGGTAAGTACCAAAATATCGACTCCAAAATATCGACTTACAAAAATATAGACTGTCAAAATATCGATTTTTTAAAATGTCTTAAAAGTAAGTTAAAACTAATATAGTAATAAATATATTTAATATAAACTTAGAAATAATTATTAAAAAAATATAATTTTAATAAATAATTTATCTAATTAAAAAAATTACATCACCAAAAATTACACACACACATATATATATATATATATATATATATATATATATATATATATATATATATATATATATTTAAACATATTATTAAATAAACATATATAACATTTTAGAAAATGTTTAAAATTTATTGTTACAACTATAGTGAGTTCAACATTAGCAAAAGTGTTGGATAGCGTAGAGGTAAAATTTACTACTCCCACTCCAGTGGGTGCAACAGTAGGGAAAGCGCTGGATAGCGTAGAGGTTAAAATTACTATTCCCACTCCAGGGATGTATGACGTTACAACGCATACTTTTACAACGCCTACCATTACAACAAAACTTTTACAACGCAAAAACTTTTACAACGCATACATTTACAACGCAAGATTTTACAACGCATATACCTTTACAACGCATACCATTACAACATAAGTATTGGTAAGTATATAATAATTTTTTGAATATAAATTAATAAAAAATATTATAATATAATTTAATATAATTTAATTTTATTAAATAAATGTAATTTAAATGTAATTTTACTTTATTTTTACAAAGTACCCCTGTACCCCAAAAACCCAAAACTGACCCTGAACCCTAAAAATACCCCTTTACCCATAAACTGAAAACTGACCCTGAACCCTAAAAATACCCCTTTACCCGAAAACTGAAAACTGACCCTGAACCCTAAAAATACCCCTTTACCCAAAAACTGAAAACTGACCCTGAACCCTAAAAATACCCCTTTACCTACAAACTGAAAACTGACCCTGAACCCTAAAAATACCCCTTTACCCCAAAAACTGAAAACTGACCCTGAACCCTAAAAATACCCCTTTACCCAAAAACTGAAAACTGACCCTGAACCCTAAAAATACCCCTTTACCTACAAACTGAAAACTGACCCTGAACCCTAAAAATACCCCTTTACCCCAAAAACTGAAAACTGACCCTGAACCCTAAAAATACCCCTTTACCCAAAAACTGAAAACTGACCCTGAACCCTAAAAATACCCCTTTACCCAAAAACTGAAAACTGACCCTGAACCCTAAAAATACCCCTTTACCTACAAACTGAAAACTGACCCTGAACCCTAAAAATACCCCTTTACCCCAAAAACTGAAAACTGACCCTGAACCCTAAAAATACCCCTTTACCCAAAAACTGAAAACTGACCCTGAACCCTAAAAATACCCCTTTACCCAAAAACTGAAAACTGACCCTGAACCCTAAAATTAAAATATTTATCAATTAATCAATTATAATTAATTACCAATTATATTTTAATTAATTACCAATTAATAATTAATTAACAATTAATTTTTAAAAAATATCAATAAATAAATTAACATATTTAATTAATTATAATTAAATTACTTCCCACCCTATTCCCCTATAAACCCACAACCCGCTACAGAAAATAAATTACTAAAATTAAAATATTTATCAATTAATCAATTATAATTAATTACCAATTATATTTTAATTAATTACCAATTAATAATTAATTAACAATTAATTCTAAATTATTATCAATAAATAAATTAACATATTTAATTAATTATAATTAAATTACTTCCCACCCTATTCCCCTATAAACCCACAACCCGCTACAGAAAATAAATTACTAAAATTAAAATATTTATCAATTAATCAATTATAATTAATTACCAATTATATTTTAATTAATTACCAATTAATAATTAATTAACAATTAATTCTAAATATATATCAATAAATAAATTAACATATTTAATTAATTAGAATTAAATTACTTCCCACCCTATTCCCCTATAAACCCACAACCCGCTACAGACTTATATTACACAAAAAATAAAAATTATTATTAACTTACCTTAAATTCGATATTTTTGTTGTCTATATTATGTCTAGTCGATATTATGTCCATTCTATATTTTTGATTCGATATTATGTCCATTCTATTCGATATTAATTTTCTCTAGTCGATATTTTTGTTGTCTATATTATGTCTAGTCGATATTATGTCCATTCTATATTTTTTACTCGATATTCTGTCCAGTCGAAATAATTGACTCGATATTATGACTGTACACCTGAGAAATAGTGTCAGTAACTTTCGTATGTGCTTTGCATTTCATGATAGCAATGGATGTCGGTAAGTGTATGGCATCTAACAGAACCTGGATAAGGAGACCATGCTGAATCTTGGTTCCATGAGAAGTCATGAAACCTCTCTCCTGCCAGAGCACTCCAAAGTCGTGTACAACTCCAAATGCGTAACGTGAATCTGTGTAAACATTAACTTTCAGGTTCTTGGCGTGTATGCAGGCTTGAGTCAGAGCAACTAGCTCCGCTGCCTGAGCAGACAGGGTGTCAATACGGTGTGTTTCAATAACTTCAGTGTCAGTAGTCACTGCATATGCGGCTACTAGTTCTCCTGTACTGGTTCTCATGCATGAACCATCCACATAAAGTGTCAGGTCGGGATCTGGTAATGGAATATCTGTCAGATCTTGTCTTGGCTTGGTCATGATGTTAACTACTTCCACACAGTCATGTGTGGCAGGATTTGAAGTAACTGACGGTAACAGTGTAGCAGGATTTAGAACGTTGCAGCGTCTGATTTCTATGTGTGGCTGGAACAGTGTCAATTCATAACCTGTTAAACGTGCAATTGTCAAGTGCTGAGTTTGTGTTCGGTTTAAAAGAACTTCCACGGAGTGTGGAACTTGTACTGTCAGGGAGTGTCCTAACACTATGGAATCACTTTGTCTGATAGCTAGTGCTGTGGCTGCAACTGACTTGAGACACGCAGGCAGAGCCTGGGCTACAGGATCTAATGTGCTCGAAAAATAAGCACAAGGCTTGTATTGTCCTGCTTGATCTTGTGTGAGAACAGATAATGCTGTACCTTCGCGTTCAGTGACGAAAAGTGTAAAAGGCTTACTGTAGTTTGGTGTAGCTAGAACTGGAGCTTGGCATAGGGCTTTCTTTAATTCATTAAAACTAAGTGTATGTTCAGATGTCCAAGAGAGAACAGTCGATACGGCTGCCTCCTGTGTCGTTAACTGTATCAGTGGCTTGGCTAGAAATGCATACTGAGGAATCCATTGTCTGCAATAAGAAGTAAGGCCGATAAAAGCACGTACCTCCTTCTGGGTCTTGGGCTGAGGAAGACTCGCTATTAACTGAATACGATCTGGTGTCAACTGCCTACCCCACTTGGACAGCAAGTGGCCTAAGTAGATCACTTGCTGGACACAGAATTGAAGCTTCGAAGGGGACACCTTGTGCCCCATCTCGGCTAGGAAATACAAGACTGTAAGGGATGCTCGTTCGCAAGCATGTTCAGAACGGGCTGTGATCAGTAGATCATCGACATATTGGAGCAGGGCAGTGTCAGTTGGCATGTGAATGTCGTCTAGTTGTCTCTTGAGTGCTTGACTGTAAATACTAGGACTTTCTGTGAAACCTTGAGGAGCGCGTGTGAACATATAGCTCCTTCCATTTAAACAAAATCCGAAAAGAAACTGGCTGTCTGGATGAATGGGGACACTGAAAAATGCGTTCTTGAGATCTATGACTGTAAAAAATGAAGCTTCGGAATCAATGGCTGTCAATAGGGAAGAGATATCTGGGACAACTGGGTACTGGGGAATAATACATTTATTGAGTTCTCGAAGGTCAATCACTAATCGATATACTGGAGGTGCATTTGGATCAGTACGTTTCATAACTGGAATGATTGGAGAATTACATACATTGGAGTCAGTTTCTACCACTACTCCTTGAGTCATGAGCTCGTCAATAATTTTGGATAAGGCTGCTACAGCCTCAGGTGGCAATCTGTACTGTCTGATTCGTGGCAGGACTACACCTGGCTTGAGAGTCACACGATGGGGTGTGATTTGCATAAAGCCAACATCAGTTGGACCTTGCGCCCATAGATGCTGCGGGACATTGGACAATCTCGGATCAAAATCTCGTAATACATAGTGACCCTTGAAGTCACGTAGGAACAATCGTATTCCCTCTGGGGAACAGCATATAACTGCACCTAACTCTTTCAGTGTTTTAATGCCTAATAGATTTTCTGGACATGACTTAGTAAGTAACAGATCAGTAGTGCGGGACAGTGGACCTACTTCTAGGGTAACTGGCTTTGATATTTCATTTACAATAGGCTTTCCTGAAAATCCAAGGGAAACATTTCTAGAGCCTGAGAGCGGAGCCCCTGGAACTTCGGCGTGACTTATAGTGGTCCTACTTGCCCCTGTATCAATCAGAAACTTTCTGTCTTTCCCTAATACTTGACTGTGAACATAGGGACCTTCTTGATCTACAGGTATCTCGATGAGAGGCAAGCCTACCTCCCTCTCTAGGCTGTTTCATGAATATGGTTGATACTCTGGATACTCTGACTGAGCATACTGGTACATCTGCTGTGTAACATGCTGTGTTGCAGCAATAGGCTGCGGTACAGTAACTGTCTGTTGTGCATTCTGTGGCTGAGAAGTCTGTGAAACTTGCTCTTGTCTAGGCGGACGTGGTCTTTCTTTAGTCTTACCGGTAGCTATGTTGTGTTTCAGAACTGCACACTCGTTTATAAAATGACCTGGCTGTTTACAATAATTGCAGTTCCCTTTAACGGGAGCTGCGGGATGACTGGCTTGATTCGGTCCCCTCTTCTGACTGTTTTGTGGGACAGATTGTGCAACTAGCACTTTCATTTTCGTGTCTTTCATACGTTTTCTCTCGTGATCTTGCTCTTCTCTGATTCTATTCTGGTGGTATTGAAGCATCTGTAACATTTGGGACGGGGTATTAGCTTGCCAGGTACTTTCGACTTTCAAAACTCGATTCTTAACTTGTGGACTTGAATTCTCGACTAGTTTAGTAACGAAAAGATGGGGGTATGACTCGCTACTTGTCTTGAGGCCACTGTTTATAATAAAACATTTCTCAAATCTAGAGTAAAAATCACTAGTGTCTTCGTCTTGTTTCTGTTTACATGCTGAGATTGCATCCCAGTCTTCCTTTTTAGTTGCTAATAGTCTGGGCAAAACTTGTATTAACAGTTCAGGTAATTCTTTACATTTATCTCCAAGACCGGTACCTGGTACTCGTGCCTTATCTTCAGCTTCTAGAACTGCCCAATCGATCTTTTTCTCTCCCACCTCCCATTCTTTTTCCTTGAGTTTCTCATATACCCCTGCGGGCAACAGGACCTTTAACATTTTAATAATATCTGGATACGTGTATTCTCCCATACGGAGCATGTCCTTTAATTCTCGGTGGAACCCTGCTGGATCTTTATCATGACAGGGAATTAACTTTTTCATCTCTAAGAGTTCCATCTTTGTAATCGGGGTGTAAACAAACACTCGTTGCATTTCACCACCCTCTGTCTTAACTGGATGCACTTCTCGTAACGGATTCTGTCTGTCTATGTAAAAGGGTTTACTTTCTGGGGGTGAGACATGAACAAAATGCGGGTTCAGAAACATACTATATTTGTGGCGCTGTTCTAGAATAACACTAATTAAATCGGTACCTAACCCTTTCCATTTATACTGGAGTAACTCGTTCAGGACATCGTGTAACGGACCTGGATCAGAATGTTGACCCTCATACAATGTAATGAGGTGCTGGATCATATACATACCCACCAGTCGTTGCTCGGCTGGGGGCAATTTCAGAAACATTTGTGCCACTATTTCGTCTGGAAAAGTGGTAGAATCAGTAATCCATCGGACTGCTGATCGGACTAGTTCTTGTTCATGCATAGTACTTAACTCGCTATAACCGATTCGTGATTTCAGAATGTGGTCGGTAGCTTGAAATACTTGTTCTAGAGAACCTTGTTCTGGTGTTGGACGATGGAAAGTTGACTTGTGTTCTAGGCGTAAATGTCGGTCTGGAAATCTAGATTTTCCTACATATGCTATTCTGGCGGGATTCTCGTCCTCTACCTCTTCCGCAGAGTCATTTTCTTTCTCGCTTACTTGTGCTGCCTTACGTTGATCATGTAACCTTATTATTTCCTTACGAATTTTCTTGTACATACTCTCTATACTACTGATAGTTCTATGCTTACCCTCGGCTATATTCTCACTCCACCTTGTCAGGGTTCTCATTTCGACTTGATCTTTGGTCGGATAATCTTGTTCCCTTATTAGACAATTAATCAGAAACTTTAATATCATGAGCTGGATCTCAACTTTCCTTTGAGACATAACTTCACTAATACTTTCTGGATCATCCCCTGTACGGATGAAACGGTATATTCTGTCTAGATCCTCCTTCATATTCGGTAAAGTGACCAAGTATTCGGACACCTGCCTAACACGCACGGAAAATATAACCATACTATCCTCGCCTGGAACTGGATCATAACAGCATTCAGTAAGAGCTCGCCTGATTTCTGCAATGGACTGATATTTAGGCGTACGCTGTAACGCACGTTCATGTAACTCGACTGCTCCTGGACGTCTATTTGGCGGTGGGGTCTGAGGAGGACCTCCTCCTGCGGCCCCTAAACTGGAACCATCGACTGATGCTCTTCGTACTAGCGCGGCGGGAAATTGAAATGCAGGCTGGACTTGTATGGCGGGCTGAACCTGGGGGACCGTAGCAGGTACTGCAAGGGGTGCCCCGGTGTCTGGAGGAGCAGGAATTGCCTGATTTACAGGGACTGGCGGAGCGGGATTTGCATATTCCGGGACTGTGTCGTCCAAATAGGACGAGATGAAAATATCAGCTGCGGTCGGTTTGTGACGTAGCTTGGTCGGAACTAAGGGTGGCGGAAAATTACTGGATGCCTCCGGGGTCGCTTTTGGCAAGCCCTCGGCAAGAAGAGGGTACATACCCTTAATGAGGGCGTTCCTCTGTCTGTCTGACTGTTCGGTTTTAACTCGTTCACCTATCTCGATTAATTCCCTTTCTTGGGCTCGTTCTAAGGATTCTCGACTTATTTCTGACTTTCTGATTTCTTTTTCGGTTCTTTTATGAGATTCTTTGCGCCATAACTGGATGGCGTCTTTCTGTGACTGTCTGGCTTTCTTTTTCCATAATGCTTCTTCTACTCTCATGATGCACTCGGCATCCCACGTACCTGATACGGGCCATCTATACTTTTCCTCTAACTCTTTGGTATACTCTACCCATAAATCTAGATATAATATGGCACTTATGCCATGCTTCTGATACATAAAATGACCTGGACTGTCCCTAGGCGGGACAGGAACTGCTTCTTCTAGCAGACCCTTTCTAGTTTTTAACTGACGTAATCTCGAAAAGAGGGACATTGCAAACTTGAATCTGAACACAATACAATACACGAGGAACAATAACAATTGAGAAAACAATTCAGGCATACCACGACATTGAAAATACATTGAATAACATTATGAAGCAACAGTTCGGACAGAATACTACCTGGAACACTGAGAACAGAAACACATGAATTTCTCGAGAACGGAACAGGCTAGAATTACTGGATGCGCTGCTGAAACAGCACGGAACATACCGGTCCCATAAAGGGACGCATCAAGACCCGTATCCACCTAGGTGAACACTTTGTTTCAGATCTGCGTACCCAGACCCATCGGACCAGAGACAATTTAGATTGACCCTGTCTAGATACTACCCCAGCAACGGTACTCACCGGGCAGCAAGAACGGAAAGCCTCGGACTGGACTGGACTGCTTCGACGCCGGACGGACGAACTTCGGACTTCTGTTACGGGTGGGCCTCCGGATACCTCGGACCTTGGACTCTCGGCTTGGGCTCTGGTCGGGACTCGCCGCGTTCCTCCACCGTCTCGTCTGGATGCTGGACCGCCTCCTCCGTCTCCTCCGTGGGCCTGAGGGATACTTAAAGCAGAAATATCTGCCGGTGCGCAGAAGAGTTCCGTCACGACTGCAGAGGGTCAGGGGGCCGGCGTGGCTTCACCGACGCGTGGGGAAAGGGCAAGTCCCTATTCGGGCGCCATTATGTGGTATATAAATAAATAATACCGGATCTAGGTTTGACTAGGCATAGTAATAACAGATAGCTCAATAAATAAGAGTCAAGATTCGAGGTAGTAGGAGTTTGCAGGTTTATTACAGCATAAAGGACAGGAACAGGACGACCTGCATAGGAATAGGATGGCAGAGCCCGGCAGCTGCCGGGGCTGGATCTGGGATGAGCGCGCTAGCTTTTAATAACAATACACAAGTATATATAGTAAAACAGTTGCATTACAGTACATATGATAGGCGGAGCAGTGGGTGGAGCAAAGGGTGTGACGCGTAGCAGTCGCGAAAGATAAGGGTGAAAGTGGGTGTAACAGGGCGTATACATAGATATGTGATGCAAACGTAACAGAATATGTCATGAATGGGGCGGAAACATGGAGGGGGCTACCCAAGGAGCCGGGACCTCTAACCTGATGGTGCGCGCAAACTGGCAATGACGTGTTACTAGGAGAAGCTGGGGGCTATGAACTCTGTGCTAGGAGCAGAGACTGAAGTCTGGAGAGTCAGGGCGACATGTACCTAAACAGTATCTAGTATCTGATGTTTAGAGAACATGTTGATAGAATCCAAAAGTTATCGGGGTAAAGGCTAACAGACTCTAAGACTGGAGCATGCATTATTCTACATGTAGTGCGTGATGAAGAATATTAAATGACCATAAATACAGTATTTCTCTTACATGGAGACGTAAAGGCTAGACAATGACGGAAACTATTGATGCGGTTCAGTAGCTTAGGAATGCAGAGAAGGAGGGCTGGACTGATAACTAGAATCATAACATACTCTTGGCAGACTCAGAGGCAGAGCCAGGCTGAACCGGGCACTGTGAGACAGGAAGTAAGTGAAGGGTCAGGGATACAGGTGGGGGCTGTATCGCTCCTCAGCGAGGGCTTCAGGAGACAGGAGCTGAATCTGGTGTCCGGGCCCTTTTGAGGCCTAGAAACGGGGACTTTACAATGGAATAACGTGCACACTGAGAAACGTGGCAACGTAACTTTAAATAGGCCTGATATTCGTAGTATTCACGAGAACTGGAAATAGACATACTAGAGATGGACACAACTGTAATTGCGTCATTAATCGAACATGGGGAATACATATGCATATTAATCATGCACAGATAACATATGATGGAGGACGCGTAGGGACACAGAACATGGCAAAATTTACTTTTCCACAGCGTAGGGGTAAAAATTACTGTTCCCACTCCGGAGAGTGCAACAGCAGGGAAAGCGTTGGATAGCGTAGGGGTAAAAATTACTACTCCCTCTCCAGAGAGTGCAACAGCAGGGAAAGCGTTGGATTGCGAAGGTATAAAAATTACTATTCCGACTCCAGTTAATGCAACAGTAGGGAAAGCGTTGGATAGCAGGAAGGAAAAAATTACTATTCCCACTCCAGAGAGTACAACAGTAGAAAAAGCGTTGGATAGCGTAGGGGTACAAATTACTATTCCCCCTCCAGAGAGTGTAACAGCAGGGAAAGCGTTGGATAGCGTAGGGATAAAAATTACTATTCCCACTCCAGTTAATCCAACAGTAGGGAAAGCGTTGGATAGCGGGAAGGTAAAAATTACTATTCCCACTCCAGAGAGTACAACAGTAGAAAAAGCGTTGTATAGCGTAAGGGTAAAAATTACTATTCCCACTCCAGAGAGTGCAATAGTAGGGTAAGCGTTGGATAGCGTAGGGGTACAAATTACTATTCCCACTCCAGAGAGTGCAACAGTAGGGAAAGCGTTGGATAGCATAGGGGTAAAAATTACTATTCCCACTCCAGAGAGTGCAACAGTAGGGAAATCATTGGATAGCGTAGAGGTAAAAATTACTATTCCCACTCCAGAGAGTGCAACAGTAGGGAAAGCATTGGATAGCGTAGGGGTAAAAATTACTATTCCTACTACAGAGAGTGCAACAGTAGGGAAAGCGTTGCATAGCGGGAAGGTAAAACGTACTATTCCCACTCCAAATAGAGCAACAGTATGGAAAGTAAATACTTCATATATGAATAAAAATAAATTCAATATTAATACTGATTACAAATTAATTAAAATAAATTCCCAATTTAAGATATTATAATAATTATTCAATTAAAAATAATAAAATAATTTTAATTACTAAAAAAGAATTACCTATTAATACAAATTATTTACCAATAACAATAAATTAGAGAAAAAAACATCAAAAATGTAAAAATGAATTCTAAATAAATACCAATTTATATAATAATAAATGTAATTAAATACAATTAAATGACTTCCCACCCAATTCCCTATAAACCCACAACCTACTACAAAAATTAAACACATACAATTAACATAATTATCAATTAATCAATTTATAAAAATAATTACCAAATATATATTAATTAATTACCAATTAAAAAATTAATTAACAATTAATTGAAAATAAATGGCAATACATATTTTAACATATATAATTAATTATAATTAAATTACTTCCCACCCTATTCCCCTATACACCCACAACCCGCTCCAGAAAATCAATAAATAAAATTAACATAATTACCAATTAATCAATTAATAAAAATTAATTACCAATTATATTTTAATTAATTGCCAATTAAAAATTAATTAACAAATAATTCTAAATAAATACCAATACATTAAAATATTGAATTAATTATAATTAAATTACTTCCCACCCTATTCCCCTATAAACCCACAACCTGCTCCAGAATTATATCACGCAAAAATAAATACCATAAATAAATTAATAAAAAAAATTATAAAATAAAAATACACTTTTAACATATATACTAACATAAAAAACACTTACATACTATTAAAACATAAATATTAACTTACTTACCTAAAATTCGATATTTTTGCTGTCTATATTCTATCCATCTATATTTTTGTTGTCTATATTCTGTCCCTCGATATTTTTGTTGTCTATATTCTGTCCATTCGATATTCTGTCCATTCTATATTTTTGACTCGATATTATTGCTATTCTATACGATATTTTTGTAGTCTATATTCTGTCTTATCTATATTCTGTCTACTCGATATTTATAACTCGATATTATGCTACCTCGATATTTTTGTTATTGATATTATGTCTGTATACCCTTCAGGAGAGGTCAAGAAGTTAATGCACTGGTGTTAGACCTGGCACCTTGGCGTGGGTCTTCCTTCCACTTTTTGTTACTTTGCTTCGTGTGTTTTGCTGGTGTTAGCTGCTCAGAGCGCTGTGCCACTGCCAATCAGTGCCACAGTGCAAGTGCTCCTTGTATAAAATGTATATGTTGATTGGAATCCATGATTGGCTTATTTGGTTTACTATCAGACCCCACTAAAGTGCACCAGGAGTGCCCAGGGCTTGTAAATCCAAATGCTGCTGGTGGGCCTGCAGCACTGGTTGTGCCACCCACAGAAGCATTCTTGTAAAATGTGTCTAAGGTCTGCCATTGCAGAACCTGCGTGCTGTCATGCTGACTGGGCAAGTGCACCCACTTGCCAGTCCCTAAACCTTCCCTTTTCTTCATATCAGTCGCCCCTATGGTAGGCCCAAAGGCAGGGTGCATTGTAAGTAAAAGGTAGGACAAGCCCTGATGTGTGTGGCATGTCCTAATAGCGAATTACAGCCATTTTCGTTTTTCACTATTGCAAGGCTACCTGTTCTCATAGGCCAGAATGGGCTGTTGGAATTGTTACATTCTATAATCCTGACAGACTCGGGGAACACAGTAGAAATTCGAGTTTAGTATACCTGAACTCAGAATAATAAAATACATCTTTTAGTGAAGTTTATTTTAGTATTCTGTGTTTGCAAATACCACTTTTAGAAAGTAGGTATTTGCTTGCCTAACCATTTCAGCCCGCCTCTGCTAGGATGTGTATCTGCTGTCTGGGTTCTGTGAGTGACAGGGCTGGGGAATTCCAGAGGGCAGGGCTAGGTAGCCTGGTAGTGAATAGAGAGATTTACCTCAAGATGGGTGGGAGGAGTGCACCTGGACTCTGAATAGAGTTGTGCTCTGCCACCACAATGCTGGCTCCACCTCCTGTGGGGTGTCTGATGCCTCTAGCCTGCTCCCTGAATGAGAAGTCTGAGTCATGTCCACAGAGCGCTCAAGAACTTGTTTTGGCTGGGCATAGGCCCATCAACCCCAGAGGAACAAAGGAATTAGTGTGGTATTGGGTTTCGTCAGGTCTACATACTCTGCAAAAACTCTCGAACACTATAGAATAGAAGTTGGCACGGAAACTGGAAAATGCAAAAGACAAGTTTATTAAGACCCCATGGGTGGTGGTACATTCCTACAGCACCCTTCGGCAATGCAAGAAGTATCACACCGAACATCGGTGCGCGACCTCTTTTATACAAGTTTAACAGTAATAAAAAGGTAGGCGGTACACTCGTTTCACAATTTAAGTACATATAGGGACATTTTTGGAGCACAGCCAGCATGTGGGAGGGGTTTTGGTACCACTGGTCAGTTTGGGGAACATTCCTAGGAGGTGACCACTCATTAATCCAAATGTTCGAATACGCATGCGTGAGCTTGACCAATGCTAAAAATAGCCTGTTGCCGGGCAAGGTAAATGGTCATTGGCATGGAGGAAGGACAAAAGGGCATGCTGACCACGAGGCCGCATGTTCATGAAAATGGAAGCCAACGAATACAAAATGGCCCCCGCACGTCTGGTCAAGTTAACGATGAAAGCTCGTGTAGCTGAGCTAAATGCTAATTCAGTTGCTGCCAAATTACGACAGATGGCCCTTTTAGCATTTAGCTGAAGCTACCTCATAATGGAAATAGTCAGGATGTTCATCATCAATATCAATCATCATTATTTTCATCACTTCTGCATTACTCATTTGCTTATTTTTGGCAATAGCTCGTTTGGATGGGATACAGGCCGTAATGCATACAGAACATAGGGTAGGGCCACATTGGATACATAAACAAAGGAAAAAGAGTATTCCAATAATCATACAAAGGATAGTCAGCAATTTCCAACCCCAGGTACTAAGCAAAGTCCAGAACCAATTAGAGAATGTCCATGTACCATTTTTGGGGTGAATTTCAGCAGCGATTTTGTGCAATTTGGAAATGGCATCATATACAGAAGGTGAATTATCTGGAACATAAACACAACAACTACTTCCAATAATGCGGCATGCACCCCCTCGATCATCCAGTACTACATCAAGAACCATTCGGTTCTGAAGCGTTACAATTCTAGTAATCTGGAGTTCCTCAGTTGAGTTCCCTAAAGCAGAGGCAGTTTCATTAGCAACAGCTTCCACAACACGTGTTAACCGTCTTATTTTCCTGCTGTTTAAGGCAGCACCAACAAAAGAAAACAGGCCTAAATTAAAATCTACATATTGTTGTAAGGAGGTGTCTGTTTGGTCCACGTTTTCAATCTCTAATGTTCTCTTAACCCTATTTAATATAAAATCATGATATAGTACAAAATCATTATGGTACATAGGCGGGGCAATAAATACAGGGGGTAGTACAAAAGATATATAACAGGTTCCTAACCATCCAAGGGGAAGACGATGATATCTTTTTTTACCACAGATAAAATAAGTATTTCGTGAGGCTACAAACGTAATACCACTCGGTGTATCAAATGTGAGAGTAGTATTACATTCACTTCTCCCTACCGGAATTGTTCCTTTATTTCTTATGCAAAGATCAGCTTTAGTATCAATAACCGTGATCACATGTAGACTAGACATATTTATAAGTCTTTTTTTTTTTTTTTTTTCCTTTTTTTTATTATTGAAGGAAGAACAAAGAGAACCAAACATAAGAAAACACATATGTTATACATTTCCAAAGAAACAAAGTATATGAGTAGTTACAGTATTATTTAAATAGACAGCTTATATACAGAAAGACGTTAGAAGCAGAGATCTGACTATTACTAAACTTTGACAAAATAATTGTATAAAGAAATAAAGATTTACAAATAATATACAGATATTTATGCTGGCCTCATTTTCTTTCCAATTCATTTAAATCATGATTCAAAAAAATGTAACCAGATTTTTTCCTTTTTTTGTATAGCCTTAAGGCCCCTATGCCTTGCTAATGACAGTTCCATGGAGTTGATTTCCTTCATCAAAAGCCACCAATCAAAGACAGCTGGGATATCTTTAGATATCCATAATCTAGCGATGACTAACCTGGCACAAGCGAAGATGATAGTTATTAATTCTTTATAAGGACAATTTGTTTCTTGGATATCTAATAAAACCAGTTGTGCTGAGAGTGGTGGTGTGACGATTTGTTTTTTATTTAGGACTTCAGATAGTTCTTTCCAAAATGACAAGAGCGCTGGACATGAATAAAGCATATGTTCTATGCCCGCCGCTTCATGGTCACATTTCGGGCACTTAGTTTTCTTATTGACTTGATTGCCCCGTGCCCAACTAGCTATCCTCTGCGGTGTATAATAAAGTTGAGTGATAGTTCTGTACGTCTGTAATCTCAAACTAGTAGACTGCACAATCGAGTTTATGTGACGTAAAGAGTTTGAGATCTGTAAAGGATTAATATTCATACCCAATCGGAGAGACCATTTGGCAGCTATTTTCGTGTAGTCTTCGTTTTTTCCTTGTATCAAATATCCATACCCAAGACTTATTAATGATTTTACTTTATTAGAGTTTAGACATTTAAGTATGTCTGATTCAGTTGCTTCCGTAATTTTCATTTTAGAAAGTAAATAGTCCCTTATCTGAATATATTTAAAGAACATACTGTCGCTTAAACTATAAATAATTTTAAGTGCTTCAAAATCTAGAAAACCATTCTGGCCATAAAAATCCCCTAGTATGTGAATGCCTTGTCTCTTCCAAAAAAAGCCTGCTCCATCAGAGAAAATGTCAGGAAACCCTGGATTATCCCATATTCTAACCTCTGCGTTATGATATGTGATTTTCCCAATTGTCATTATTTGATCCCAAATTTTCTTAATATGTTTGACTGTCTTAAATTTCACTCGCTTGAAGTAGTTTGGGTCTTGCAAGCGGTATAGGAATTGGTTACTATCTAGTCCCAACATAAAACGGTGGAAAAATAATGGAGTTTCGTTTTTTAGCAAACTTCTAATACGACCAAAAAAAGAGGCTAAAAAGTAAAACCTAAAATCAGGAAATGTTAATCCGCCCATTTCTGTTGGCAGTGTTAATAATTTCAAAGCCCTTCTCGCTTTTTTGTAAGCCCATATGAAACTGCTACATATGCCCTCCAGTTTTTTGAAGAAAATGTTATTGGGTTGCAAAGGGATGGATCTAAATAAATATAGCACCTTCGGCAGAATTTTCATTTTTACTAGATTAATACGTCCCAAAAGACTTATCGGGATCTTGTGCCATTTTTGAAGTGACTTTGCAGTTTCTTTTAGGAGAGGATCATAATTTAGTCTTATAATTTTATCAAGATTGGGTGCTAATTTGATGCCTAAATACGTAGCGCTTGAACATAAGCCTTGGATAGGTACCAAAGGTTTGTAATTGGCTATTACCTGTGTTTTGCCTACATTTAGTTTGTAGCCTGAAACATGACCGTAGCTAATAGCTTCCTTTATTATTTCAAGTGTAGCTTTTGCTAAGTCTGTGGTAAATATAGCTATATCGTCTGCAAATGCAGTGATTTTCAAACTCTCTCCACCATGTACAAATGGTTGAATATTTCCTTGCTTAGTTAGTGCATTTAGGAATGGCTCCAAGGAAAGAGCGAAAAGTAAGGGAGACAGGGGACACCCTTGTCTGGTACCCCTCCCTATTACAAAACTCCTTGACTCTCTCCCCCCATAGCTGATTACAGCCTGCGGGCTGTCATATAATGATCGGACCCACTTCAGGTATTGACCCTGAATGCCTATCTTCTTTAATGCTTCCCACAGATATTCCCACCCCACTCGGTCAAATGCTTTTTCGGCATCTAACATTACCATTCCGAGTGGGGTGAGGGTAGTCGAGGCGACATCAAAGGCGGTGATTGCTGTGTTTACATGTGCCGTTGTGTCTCGCCCAATCACAAAACCATGTTGTTGTGGGTTAACCAAAGTCGGCATATTGGGTGCTAAACGATTTGCTAATATCTTAGAAAAGATCTTAGCATCTGCATTGAGCAGTGAAATCGGCCGATAAGAGCCACAGTCTTCCGGTGGTTTTTTTTTTTTAAGAAAGAATACAATTTTGGCTATTTTCCATGATATAGGTACTTTTCCCAAATTATCTATAGAATCAATGACATTTTCCAACAAAGGTAATAGTTCTTCTGCGCAGACCTTATATAGTTCCATGGGCAGACTATCCTCACCAGCTGCTTTGCCAGATGGTAAGGCCAGGATCGCGGCATTTATTTCAGATTGTGTTATTTTTGAATTAAGGAGTTGCAATTTTTCCTTAACTGTATCTTTTGATGCGGGCATATATTTATCCAGATATTGTGTGATTCTTGCTCTAGGAGGAGTATTATCAGGAGTGTATAAGCTCTGATAGTAATTAACAAACTGACCTAAAATTTGTTCTGGTTGATCATATTCTTGTAAGTCGGACCCTTTAATTTTTTTGATGTCGGTTCTCGCCTTTTTATCCGCGACTTTATATGCGAGTATTTTACCTATTCTGTCTCCTCCTTCATACTGGTTTAGTTTGTATTTATGTATTTTAGAACAATATCTGTCTCTTAGCGTCTTTTTAAGAGAAGATTGCAGTTTTAATAGTTCGAATCTTGTCTCCTGGGTATTTCCATTTTATGCCTTAGTTTCTTCGGCTAGTTTCTGTTCCAGTAATAATATATCTGAAGTAGCTTTTTGAGTTATCCTACGTTTTTCAGCATTGAGTGTGTAGATAAATTGTTGGGTAAACCCCCTTATGCTGCACTTACATGTGTCCCAAACTATATCGATTTTGGCTGAGTTAATATTGAATTCGATACATTCTTTAATATGTTTCTTTAGGGAAGTGACAAAGCCCGAATCAGTTAATAAATATCTCGGGAAGGTAAATTGTCTTAAATCTGGTCTTGACTCACCATTCTCAAATTCTAGTAATATAGGGTTGTGATCGGAAGAGACCCTTGGGCACAGTTCAATCTTACAGTTATTCAATATACGATCAGTTGCCCACACCATATCGATTCTCGAGCAAGATCTATGGGGCGATGAGTAATATGTGTGTCCCGCTAGTTTTGGGTGTTTATGACGCCATATATCTTTTAGGTTATGCAATCTACCTAGCTCGAGAATCGCAGATCTGACCTTGCGCATCCTGTGCGGAGAGCCGTGTCCGGTAGAATCTAATTTATAATCTATTACGCAATTAAAGTCTCCCATCACTAATCTTTCTCCCTCCCATTCTAGTAACTCGATACTTAAGTATTCAAATAACTTGGGGTCATCTATATTAGGGCCATAAACCAAGCATAAAACAAACTTCTGGTGTTCAATCTGGACTTGTGCTATCGCCCACCTCCCCCGTGTATCCGATGATGTTTTTGTAATTTCTATCGCTATTCCTTTTTGTTTTAGTATTGCCACTCCCCTAATGGAGGCACCCAAAGTTGAGCAGACCACAAGCTCATACCCCATTTGTAAGAGTAATTTCCTGTCTTGATAGCTGATATGAGTTTCAGATAAAAGAGCGAATTGAGGTTTGTACATTGCCAGTTCTTCTTGGACCAATCTCCTCTTTTGTTTGCTTTTAAGGCCAGCAACATTCCAAATTAACAATTTTGTTTTGGACATAGCTTACATCTAAGTTCTTTGTCTTCCCTCTGCATTAAATCTTTATTGTAACATTTCAACCTTCTGTATACAACGTCTTTCTTCCTTACAATACATTTTTCTCCTATTTTTCCCCTCTCCCTCCCTCCCTCAACCCCGGACCTTTCCTTCCCTCCCAAGTACCTTTGGGGGGAGTACCCCTCTATCCCTTGCTGCCGCTGGTATGGCAGCCTAGTGAGATGGCTAACACAGGAAAAGGCTCTACCCTCTTCTTGAAACAAAGTTATTCGTTAAATCTACAAAGACCAAAAAAAAAAAAAAAAAAGAAAATGTGACAAAATAAAAATTATATAGCAAGAAACCATAAAGCTAGATCATTCCACCAATAATTTCAATCCATTTTTGTGCCCCTGATGATCCAGCGTAATCTGATATTTTAAATACAAGCTTCATAGCCTTGCCAGCTGTCTCTTTTATTTCTGCCTTTCAGCTGTAAATTTTTCTAAAGCCTTGACCGCCTCTTCTTGATCTGTAAAGAAGAAAGGTCGCCCATTATTGATCACCTTAAGCCGAGCAGGCTCTTGTAGGTAAACTGTACAGTTTATAGCTTTGAAGGAGTCAATTAACTTTCTGAGCTCCCACCTTCTGTCCATTGTTTCCTTGCTTAGGTCTGACCGTACAAAAAAAGATATGTTGTCGATAAGAACCGGGCTATTGGGTTTAGCTTTAAATAACACAGCTTGTTTTAGCAAGAAATTTCCAAAGTATATCAGGATAGGTCTCGGAAATTTATTATTTTTGTTCTTTTGGAACAGAGGAAGTCTATGTACTCTCTGCAATTGAGAGTCCCAATCCCAGTCAGACAGATCACTAAACGCTTTTTGAAATAATTTTACCACATATGACCTGACGTCGGCTCCCTCTGCCCCCTCTGGTACCCCAAACAGCCTAAGGTTCTGCCTACGCGCTCTATTTTCCATGTCTTCAACCTTAGTCTCTAGTTTGGATATCCGTGTGACATGTTGTTTAATTAGCTCATCCGAGCGAGTAGATCCTTCTTCGGTTCCCACGACGCGTTGTTTAAGATCTTCAATTTCTTGTGTGGCTCCCCCGAGCTTTACGCATACCTCACTCATAAAAGCTTGAATTTTGGTATTATCTTCTCTTAGTTGCAGAAAATGCTGCTGACTTTCTTGTCTTTGAGCGATAAGAGTTTGCATTATCGTGTCCATAGTAGTCAAACTTGGCTGATCTTCGATAGCTGTCCCCCCTGGAGTCTTTCCATCCAGTGGCGAATTAACACCTTCCATATTGTGAAGACTTGGTGGCTCTATATTATCTGACAATGATATATGACTGGTTTCAGATATTTTTATTTCCATGTCGGATTGAACCCCTTCCACTGCATCAATCCTGGAATCATCCGCCCCCTCTTTCTCAGCCACTACATTTGCCATCATTAGTTTGGGAGCTATCTCTAATATAGTTGACTGGGAGTTTTTGGGGTTTTGCTCTTGGATCAGATCAGCTGAAGAATTGGTAGTGAGACAGGGCAGGTTCGTATCCGTTATTGTACCCATAGCCATGTCTTTCTGGGTTGTATCAATTGGCGATGTTTTTCCATCTATGGTTATGTTTGCATTTGCTACAGAGCCGATATTCTCCAGCCCCGAAGACATTTTCTTGCCTCCCTTCTGATGGAAATCTTCGTCAAGGCTAACTCCAGAAAGCCTCAATGCCATATTCTTTACACCCCCTTTAGCTTGTATCCATTTTCTAAGCGGACTGTCATCAACATTGCCTTTAGTCTTTGGCGCAGTTTTGGATACAGAGGAACTATCCTTAGTCAATGATTTGTTGAGGGCTTTTTTCAGTTTATTCCTGACTTTGCTTTTTGTTTTCCTTGAGGCTGTTTGTTTAAGATAGTTCTGTCTATTGTGGGTGATGTCTGTCTCACTATCGCCACCTTCTGACATCTCTTCATATTCAAGATTAGTTCCATCTTCATTTGCCTCAGCTTCATCTATTAGTATGTTTGTTAGATTCTGGTCTGGTAGACCATTAGATCCATTAAGGTCAATTACCAGCTGAGTAACCGATGTTGAATCATTTCCTATATTTTTGACAGTCTCTAAATTTTCTATAATTACTTCTTCAACGTTTTCTAATTGTCTGCCACTTGGTGTTGTTCTCTCACAATCTGAGTTTGTCTTATTTCCAACACAGGCACCATCTCTATTCAAAGTTTTAATCGTTTGACTGAGATTTTCCTCTGACCTCTTCTCCCCTATAACCTCGCCCTCAATCACAGGTAGTTCTGGATGCTCAGTCAGGCCTGTCTGCGTATTCGATACTAACATTGAGTTGTTAGTAGTTGAACTTAGGGAAGCGTTATGGGTTACTTCACCCCTAGTAAGTGACTCTGACTCAATGTTTCGAGCGATTTTCTTATCGAGTACCCCCGGGCTATTTACATGTTTGGTGTCCTGCACCATCCTTCCTTTACCCGCTTCAGTAGATCCTGCAGCAGCTGCCGCCACTTTCCCTTTGCCATTATTTGTATTTTCTGTTACTTTGGAGTTATTCTTAGAGGTAGAAGTTGATATAGTGACAGTACCTGAGCTCTCTTGTCCTCGCTCTTGTCCTCCGTTTTTCCCGGTCCGTGCAGATCTTGTGTTCAACTTAGGCGCCATATCCGTGTCTGTTTCCTTATCGCTCAATCGTAGTCCATCCGGCGTTCTCCTCTCAGATCTAGCAGTGGCTGTGCTCAATTGTGCCACCAAAGCTCCTATTCCAGTCCAGCTAAACCAAAGAGTTTGAGCTTTAGAAGCTTTAGAAGCTCTTCTTGTCTTCAATGCCGGCAGTATCCTTCTGCTCAGGCGGCTCAGGTGATTCAGTAATTGCAGCATTCAAAACCCAAACTTCTCACTTTTGTAAAAAGCGATTATTATTGTTATTGATCAAAAAAAATTATAGTAGTAATGGGCAAGCAGTGATCGAACCGTGATCAAGCCGTGATCAAGTCCGCTCAGCCATCGAGTTGCTATCGCCAATAATCAGTAATCCGTTAAGAGGAACTAGCCTGTCCCCTTTTCCTCTGGTTTAACGAGAGAAAGGCGTTTTCCCTCTTCTCCGTGCAATCTCTCTCACAGACGCTGGATGACCCCTACTGACCCCTGCTGACTGCAAGTACCAGCTGGAAGCCGAAAGCTGAGGCCAGCGAGGAAATCGGGGAAATCGGCTCTGTCTTCTCCGAGCCTCACAGCGTCTCTCGATGGCACAGCTGCAATTGTAGCCGCCTCCCGCTCAGCCATGAACACACTGGCTGAAGGCGTCTCTCCTGGAGCTTCAGCTGTAAAAACTCCACATGGTCGATTACCGGTCGGTCCGACCGGCCACTGAGAGGCGGCTCCTTCCTCTACCTCCGCCCGATGACCGGAGCCCCCAGTCGTCCCACCGGGCACATCCAAAGCTGCTGCCAGCAAAGAGATCGGTTCTGCGTCCTTTCCGCGTTTTCCGCAGCTGCAGCCACTCTGCTCCAGCCGGTCGCCTACGGGTGGTCTCTTCTCTCACGCCGTCTGCCTGCTGTCAGAAAACCGTAGCTTCACCATCCAGGCTTCCCGGGACGTCAAGCACCGAAATGCCCCTTCCAGCATTGACCGGCCTCAAGTACCGGGTGAGTCACTAGCTATTTCGCATTACTGTGTCACTAATTTGGACCGAATTTTAGCTCTTCGTTGATTTTTTTAGATATTACCCTGAGGTACCGGGAAGAGCCGACCCGTGCTGCCTGTCTCACCTGGCGGCATCAACCCGCCATCTTGACTCCGCCCCTCAGAGAAAATAAGTCTTTGATTAGTGAAAACACGAGGTGTAGATACATTATCCGGTCGATATTCTTCCCACTCAAATTTAGTTCCTTCTGCTTGTGGGTAACCATCTCTATCATTATAGCATATCTTATTTAACCGAAAGAGTAATCCACCTTTTGTTGGCCATCTTAAAGTAAAAAGAAGAGTGTACCAAGCATTACAAGAACCATTATGTGAGAACGGAAGAGGAATGAGCGGAGTTCCTCCTTTCTTTTGATGTCCAGGCAACATTCCACATACCCAACAGTTCGAAGTGTTCGTCATGTTGTGAATGTGATGCAGAATTTGAATAAAGCTGTTATTCAAGTAAGTCTGTCTATGTCTCTCTTCATGATAAGGCAGAGTAAAATGGAAATGTTCAGATGGAATTGGAGTGGTAGGCAGTAAATATTCTCGTGCAGGAAGCAGTCGTTCTATAGTCCAAGCTATTACTGCTATTACCACTATAGTTGTAACAAAAAGAACTGCACCCAAAATTCTTCTGTGTGTCAGTGTCGTAGGTGCCATAGTACAAAGAACAAAGTTTCACAAACCTCGGAACGGTTACTAACCAGCCTCGAAAAATGTAAAGAACTCTTTATTTTCTTAGTCGTAGGTTATACTTCGCTCCACCAGAAACAGTGTGGTCCGGGAAGGCTCCCTCCGACTCGCGAGGCGTAACAGCTGGGCTCTTCTCTGCATTCAAGATGTCTCGATAATCAGACAACACCGCAGTATTCACCAGATCCGGAGAAACACGACGGCAGTGAGTTGAATGTATCCACCGCTTCTTATTCGTGACTCGCACAGCCGTCCGAGTTGCCAGCAATACCTGTTCAGGGCCACGCCACCTTGGCTCCAAACTGCTGGCTCTCTCGAACACACGGACCATCACATGGTCCCCAGGACGAAGATCATGAGCCTCTCCAATGGAATTGTCGGGGAGCGCTTCTCGAACCTGTTGATGAATAGAAAGTAAATCATTTGTTAATCGTGCCAAATAATCGTTCATCATTATACAAGGCACATCATGTATCAAACGAGGCTTTGGAACTCCCCAGATGTTCATCGGCCTTCCAAACACCACTTCATAGGGTGTGAGGCCAGATCCGGAATGTGGCACTGATCTAATAGACAGCAATGCCAAGGGCAGAGCGTCCGGCCATTTCAAAGACGTGGATGCCACGATCTTTGCTAGCTTCAGCTTCAGAGTCGCATTGTACCTTTCTACTAGACCTGCTGACTGCGGGTGGAATACAGCGTGGAACCTCTGTTTAATTCCCAATCCTTTCAGGACATGCTCCACTACTTTCCCAACAAAATGAGGACCATTATCATTCCACAAAAATTTACAAACACCAAAGCGCGGGAAGTACTCTTTGAGTAACACCTTAGCTGTTGTCAATGCAGTATTATCCTTCGTGGGGTAGGCCTCGATCCATTTACTGAAGGCACACACCACCACTAAGACATACTTCAAATTATTACAACGCTCAAGCTGGATGTAATCCATTTGCAGTACTTCGAACGGTGCAGTAGGTGGAACGAACCCTCCTTTAGGAGTATAAGTCCCTTTACCAGGATTGTACTGTAGGCATATCAGACAGGTCTGCACTACTCTCTTAGCCGTGCTGGCAATCTCAGGGTGCTCCCAAACTCGTGTAAGCAATTTAGTAATTGCAAGAGCTCCAACATGTGCCAGCCCATGTGTCATTTGAACCATTGCTTGTAAGTAAGCGGCAGGCAATTTCCATCTCTCCATATCTTTGCTACGCCAACAACCTTCATCATCCAACACTCCCTCTGTTACGCAAGTTGCGAGTTCCGCTTCAGATGCTGATTTCTGAGTGTCTAATATTTCCTCTCTAGCATCATGCCATCGCTCAGCCTGAGACCTCACCACATACATAGGAGATACATTTTGTAACATGGCAGTCTCCCTAGCTATGCGATCTGCAAAAGCAGTTCCTTGTCCTATTTTGTCTGTCACCTTCTTATGTGCACTACATTTGACTATCGCTACTTTCTTTGGACATAATAATGCATTCAGGAGATCACGTACCAACTCTCCATGCATAATGTGTACTCCATGTGAGGTCAGGAACCCTCGTTCCTTCCAGAGTAGGCCGAAATCGAGCACTACTCCAAAAGCGTAACGGCTATCAGTGTAGATATTCACACACAAACCAGCACTTAACTCACATGCTTTCGTTAAGGCTATCAGTTCAGCCGCTTGGGCCGATTTCTGGGGTATTCGTGCTGTTTCTACCACTGTCTTGAGTGTTGTGATCGCATAAGCTGCAGAAGTTGTACCATCTGGTAACTTTAAACACGATCCATCAACCCACAGTTCCCCATCTACATCTGGAAGTGGCGTATCCTGCAAATCGATACGACCCTTTGTTTGTTCTTCAGTCAGAAAAACACAATCATGTTGTTCTTCCTTCTGGGTCTCAGCAACAGGATAGGGCAATAAAGTAGCAGGGTTCAAAGTGGCGCACCTCTTCAGTGTAATATGTGGCGCCAACAGCGTTAGCTCGTATCCTGTTAAACGAGCGCTAGTTAGATGCTTTGTTTTCGTTTGGTTCAACAGAGCATCTACCGCATGGGGAACTAACACCAACAATTTGTGTGACAAAACTATTCCCTCACTCTGTCGTATAGCCACTGCTGTTGCTGCAACTGCTCGTAAACATCCAGGCAGTCCTCGAGCCACAGGATCGAGTACTGCTGAAAAGTACGCACAAGGTCTCTGTTTATCTCCGTGTAACTGCACTAAGACTGACAATGCGCACTCATCCTTCTCATGCACATATAATGTAAAAAGCTTTGTATAATCTGGTGTCCCTAACACTGGTGCCGAACAAAGAGCTTGTCTCAATTGTTCAAAAGCATACTCTGAAAAAACTCTCGAACACCATAGAATAGAAGTTGGCACGGAAACTGGAAAATGCAAAAGACAAGTTTATTAAGACCCCATGGGGTGGTGGTACATTCCTACAGCACCCTTCGGCAATGCAAGAAGTATCACACCGAACATCGGTCCGCGACCTCTTTTATACAAGTTTAACAGTAATAAAAAGGTAGGCGGTACACTCGTTTCACAATTTAAGTACATATAAGGACATTTTTGGAGCACATCCAGCATGTGGGAGGGGTTTTGGTACCACTGGTCAGTTTGGGGAACATTCCTAGGAGGTGACCACTCATTAATCCAAATGTTCGAATACGCATGCGTGAGCTTGACCAATGCTAAAAATAGCCTGTTGCCGGGCAAGGTAAATGGTCATTGGCATGGAGGAAGGACAAAAGGGCATGCTGACCACGAGGCCGCATGTTCATGAAAATGTAAGCCAACGAATACAAAATGGCCCCCGCACGTCTGGTCAAGTTAACGATGAAAGCTCGTGTAGCTGAGCTAAGCATGGGCGTAAAATCCGTTCCGCTCGCGGATTTTGCGGATTTTCGGTAAATTCGCAATCTGCGAACTCTCGCGAACTTACCGAAAATTCGTAAATCCGTGCGAAGCGGATTTTTTTGCTTGGTCGCACTTGCCAACTAGAATACTATACAATTTCGCGGGAGTAAACACTCGCGAAAACGTAGATGCGGCGGGCAGCAACAATCTCGCAATTGCGAGATTGCAAAATTTGCAATTTCGCACAAGAAATCCACCAGCAGGCAGCATAAACCTTGAAAATTATGATTTTTATTAGAATAACTCCTCAGGTCGACATTTGCCTGCACTTTTTTTTTGCAAGGAGTCCATTTTGGGGGGGGGGGTGGGAGGAAGGAAGTGCCCCACAGTCTCCAACTTCCTGTTCCTGTCCAGCAGGCTCCTCTCAGTGCTTTCTTCATGTGCTGGTCACTTTGATTTGGATCTTGACCTGGAAGCACTCAGCAGGTGCAAAAGTTCAAACTCATCATTAGTAACCATTCCCTGTAGTGCTTCCTGAGGGGCCCCTCCAGAGTTCAGTTGCCTACTTGCAACTATTCTATGACCCTGCTCTGACCCTCACAGCAGGCTCAGAGAATAGCTACAAGTATACAACAAAGGTCCTGTTAAAAAAATTACACTGCAACAGAAAGCAATTACAGATAAGGAAGCAGGTGCCAGGGATCTTGACCTGGAAGGATTACTTTTTGTGGATGCTGCTGGATATTTGGATTTTTGCAAAACTGAAAGCACTCAGCAGGTGCAAAAGTTCAATCTTATCATTAGTAACCATTCCCTGTAGTGCTTCCTGAGGGGCCCCTCCAGAGTTCAGTTGCCTACTTGCAACTATTCTATGACCCTGCTCTGACCCTCACAGCAGGCTCAGAGAAAGCAATTACAGATGAGGAAGCAGGTTCCAGCCAGGAAGTTCAAATTCAGTAACACATTAATCAGCCCCTAATTCATTTATGTCAGTTGAGGCAGGGCAGGTGTGCTTTTCCACCCATAATCTACAGTGATGAACTAGAGGGTGGCATGGGTGAGCCAGAGGGTGGCATGGGTGAGCCAGAGGGTGGCAGTGGTGAAACAGAGGGTGGCAGTGGTGAAACAGAGGGTGCTGTGATGAACCAGATGTAGAAACAACATGTTCGCGACCGTTGCCACCCGAAAAGTAAGTTCGCGTTTGCGAACTGGTACAAAATCCTCGCGAACTGGCAGAAATCCTTGCAAACACAAAAAAAAATCCGCAAATTCGCGAGAGTTCGCGGATTTTGCAGATTGCGAATCCGTAAATACGCAATTTCGCGGATTGCCAATTCGCAAAATCCGCCCATGCTTAAGCTGAGCTAAATGCTAATTCAGTTGCTGCCAAATTACGACATTAGGGGTATAAGTATTGGGACCCTGCTCCCAAGAAATTAGATCCTGCCTGACAAGAAGAAACCTCTACCTGAGGAGAAGGACCTGGGAAAGCTGTAAGGAGGAGAACTGTGCCTGACCTGGGGGATTGCCTGCAGTGGTTCACTTGCTGATGAAGGAGAGGAGGAAAAGACTACAAAGACTGTGCTTCAACTTATACATAAAGATCTCCAAGGACTTGTGAGTGAGCTTGTCCCCTGAACGAAGTCCCAGGACCAGTGGACTTCATCCACCTCGCAATCCGCTGCTAGAAACGCTGTTTTTAGCATTTGCCGAGGCCAGGAGCTCTGGACGCCTCGCACAACCAAATTGTGTCCAGCAACACATCGCACCCCGCCTGTCCGCCACAATCAACGTGTCCTAAGATCCGTAGATCGCACCGTGACTGGCCGACCCCGCCGCGTACAAATGCTTTGCCTCATCGAGTCATCCTGGTTGGTACGACTCGCAAACTGCCGCCGAAGTTCGAAGCTGCCTATCGCATCTGAAAGAGGAGTACGCTCCCGACGTCCGCCTCACAGCACAGCCAAGACTGAAGCCGCGGCTCCCGCAGTACGGCTCATACGCCGCATCGTAAAGTGAACGTCTCGCATCCAGGACCGTCCGCCTCGCTCCGCGCGGCCCCCCGCTCTACGCCTCGCACCGACATCTGCAACGAGCCGGGGCTCGCACCGTAAAAGGGCTGACAACGCTTCTAGATCACCTTCTGTTTACAGCGCTTCGTCCGTGCCGGACTCATCGCACCAAGTTACTGTGTACGCCTCGAACCCCCATCCTAATACGCATCGGACTGAAGCATTCTGCTGCGCGCATTAGACTCCTTGTGTTCATTTTCATTGCCGTAAAAGCCGATACAAGGGAATGAGTTGCACAGAACTTAAAATACTATGCATTTAATACGAACTCCTTATTGCAAATAGTATTGTGGTCATTTTTGTCGTTATATTGGTCTGGTGCTAAGCCTTTACATAAAAGATACCTATTTTTGATATAAAGCTAGTGTGGTGTCCATTTGTGGTGTTGTCACTGAGTTACTGTATGTGTTCCCAAATGCTTAATCTAGATTGTCTCTGAAATAAGCCTTGTCTGCTCGCGCCAAGCTACCTAGAGGGTGAGCAGTGGTTATTTTAAGAGGGTAATCTCCTTGTCCTGACTAGAGGAGAGGGTCCCTGCTTGTCACAAGTACCTACCTGTGCCAACCAGAGACCCCCCAGTTCTAACAACTAGCAAATGTGCAGGGTGTCCAGGAGTTTCGGTTCCACATCACTCGTGAAAGCTGCGGGTCTCAGCTTTGTTGGGGACTCGGGTCGGCCTCTGAGAAGTATGGAAATCCTCTTCCTGTATTGCAAATACTTTGGAGTCCGGCGGGAGCTTCAGAAATGCAGACCGGCAAAATGCTTCGTTGATGCCTGCTTGAGCAGGGGAGTAACTCCTTGACCCCCAGGGAGATTTTTCATCCTCTAGTCTTTAGTAGAGCGTCGAAGATCCAGGATTCAGTTTCAGAGTTTTGTCCAGGTGTAATCTAAACTCTAAAGTCCTGTTGCCAGGGGTCCCTTACTTATACTGAAGAAAGATGTTGGGCATACTCTGGGGACCCACCTATGGGAGGGTTTGGAAAGAGGTGTGGCTACACCCATTTCCTTTGTCCAGTTTCATGCCAGAGCAGGGGCTGGTAGCCCCTGCAACCGGTTTGAACTGGGCTATGCACAGGGACACCAATTGTGCCCCCAGTGCAGACTTTCTGCCACTCTCAGAGTGCACCCATCCAGCCCCAAAACACTAAAGCCTGTCTAGGAGGTGCTTACACCTCCCTGTGACAGGAAACCTATTGTCCAGGCCTCCCCTGCTGGAGTTTCATCCAGCAGCAGGAGGTAAGATGTTTGTCTGTGGCTGCAGCATCCATTTTGTGATGCCACGGCTCTTTTAAATTATTACCGGGCAGACCAATGTGTAAATGTCTCTCCCTCTAGAAGGGTGGAATTTTACCCCCGCCACCAGGACTGGGGGTTAGGATTCCAAAGTGCTTGACACCAAACACAACATGTTTCCATACAGCCATTCGAAAGTTAGCATTCACCGCAAGGTTATAATGTACTTAGGAGTATATGGTCATGCTTCATCACAAAACAGCCTCAGAGAATAGATTCTGAAAGCTGCAGAGGGGTCCTGCTCATGCATGGGCACCCTTTCACACAAAACCAAGCACTCTGCCTTCAGGATTGATAAGACCTGCCACAGGAGTGACTCATAGGTTTATATGTGTCAGTGATTAAAGGGAGCTATTGGTAACCTATATCTTAGTAAGGGGTGAATGCACCACCTTGCCCAGTCTGCAGTAGCAGTCCTGTGGTGTCATTTTGGAAGGCTTCCCCGGGGTGGCATAATACATGCTGCAGCCCCTGGAAGGCCTCTGGGGTACCTATGCCCTTAGTACCTAGTGCGCCATATACTAGGAACTCACAAGGGTACCCCAGTAACCAAACTGGACCTATATTACATATAATCAATTTGGAGAGGAAGCAGCTAGGCTGGGATCCTAGATAGCAGGGCCCCAGCCATACTAAAGTCAAAAAACAGTGAAACACCAGCAAAAAGTGGGGGTAACCATAGTAAGCAGATCCTACTCTCTGACACCCACCATGTATGCTTTGGTTGTGTAATGATTTGCCAGTTTGTTCGTGAATTCTCGAGTAATGGGTAGAGTTCCTTCTATGCATTTAGGTTTACAAACTTCAGTGAGAATTTTATAAAATTCTTTATTTGCACATTTAGCATTTGAATTCTGTCTGAATAGTACTTTCTTTTTAACTTTTTTGATTGTTGACTGTTATGTTTCTGTAGGTGTAGTTTGTCTTGACTGCTGTTTGTTATGAGCCAGGCACATTGCAGCTTTCTACGTTGCTGTTTTAGAGCTTTTAGTTCTGTATTTCTCTAAGGTGCCTCTTTTCTTTTGTCCTCTTTTGTTGTTCTGAGTAGTATTAGGATTTCAAGCGCTTCCTGTAGCCACACATATAGTTTTTTTAACAGAATGTATTGTGTCTATAGCTGCAGGAGGTAATATGGGTGGTGGAGTGGAGTGTAAGGATTGTTTGGTTGTGTTTTTGGTAGGTGGAGGGTGTTGGTGGATGAAATGATGGAGGGCTGAGTATAGGTTTGGTGGTGGCAGAAAGGGTTCTGTTAGGAGAAAGGAGAGGGTAGAACTGGTGTTTTGTATGAACAGGGAGTGGGTGTCTGGATTGATTAAAGTTATGTATCATGTGGATTTATGTTGTGTTGGTGATGTATGGATTTGTTACCGGTATAGGATAGAGTTGTGTTTTGTGTGAGACTGATGGTGCCATGGTATGGTAGTTGGGGTAGAAGGGTGTACAGTTGTGGTTTGTGGGGTTTGTAGTGATTGTTAAGATATTGAAGCGCAGATAGAGCTCGCTTGTAGTAAAGGAGTAGAGTGCATTTGCTGTGAGTGTATTAATATGTTTGTGGATGTGGATGGCTTAAGATGAATGAAGGTGAATTGAAAAAAGAGCAGCAATAGAAACCATAGCAACCAATCAGAACCCCAGAACTGTCAGCCAATCGTAACTCTAACCCTAAGACCTAAGTCTAATAGAAACCCTATGTTGGACCTGGCCCTTTTTGCAGGGTCGTCCCTGAACTTTTTGCCTTCCTCCTATATATTATTCTGACCTGTTGTTGGCTATTCTATGACTCTGGGCACTTTACCACTGCTGATCAGTGCTAAAGTGCATATGCTCTCCCTATTGTAAATTAATGTATGGATTAGTGACTCCCTGATTGGCTGATTTGGTTTACTTGTCAGACCCTAGTACAGTACACTGAGTGTGCCTAGGGCTTGTAAACCAAATGCTGCTAGTGGGCTTGCAGAACTGGTTGTGCCACCCATATAAGCAGCCTGTAAAAGTGTGTCTAAGGCTTTCTTGTCTATCCAAAGCCTGCCTCTGCCAGGTTGTGTATTCCTAGCCTGGAGTTTGAGTGACAGGGCTGGGGGATTCCAAGAGACAGGGTGAGTCCGCCCAGGGGTGAATAGAGAGATCTGCGTCTAGATGGGAGGGAGGAGTTGCACCTGGGACCTAAAGAGGACTGATCCTGCCCCACACAGTGCTGGCTCTACCCCCTGTGGTGCGTCTGATGTCTCTGCCCTGCACTGTGAAAGGAGAGAAGGAATCAGTCAAAAAAGTGCTCCAGAGCTGTGCTTTCCCTCCACAATGCTGGCTCCACTTCCTGTGGGGCGTCCGATGTTTCTGCCCTGCACTGTGAAAGGAAAGAAGGAGTCTTGTCAACAGAGTGCTCCAGAACTGATTTGTACTGGGCAAAGGCCCCTCTGCCCTCAGAGGACAAAGGATTTTGGGGTTTAAATATTGGAACCCTGATCCCAAGAATTTAGATTGCTTTTGGACAAACAAGAAGAAACCTTTACTGAGGAGAGGAACCTGAAGAAACTGGGGAGAGACTATCCCAAAGCTGAAGTAATGCTTGGGGGATTAGCCTGCAGTGGAGAAAGGGACGGACTTTGTGTACTTTTATCAACATATAAGGTTCTCCAAGGGCTTGGAACAGAGCTTGCCTGCTGCTGAAGTCTCAGGGACTACAGACTTCAACCTCCAGCTCCTCAGAGTTCCTTGGGAAGTGCGGATCTCCAAGGGCTTGGAAGAGAACTTGCCTGCTGCTGAAGTCTCAGGGACAACAGACTTCAGCCTCCAGCTCCCCAGAGTTCCTTGGGAAGTGCCTGCTGCTGTTTTGGGCCTTCTGAGGGACTGTGTGTCGCAAGGAGCTGGAAGCGCGACTCAAGAGGGAGAAGCGTGCGCCGTCGCTGCTGCTGCCGTCGCATCGTGGATGTTGCCACTGTAGCTGTCGTTTTGCACCGCATCGAGAGAAGCGTCTCGCAACAAAGGGGAAGCGTGTTGCTGCTGCTGCCGTCGCATCGTGAATGTCGTTGATGTAGCTATCGTATTGCACCGCATCAGGAGAAAGGTCTTGCAAAGAAGGAGAAGCGTGGCGCTGTTGCTGCCGTTGCATCTTGGATGTCGCCGCTGTAGCTGTCGTATTGCATCACATCAAGAAAATCACCTTGCATCCCCGAAGAAGAGACGCCGCCGTCGGAGCTGCTGCCGTCGCATCTTGGATGTTGCCGCTGTAGTTGTCGCATTGTGCGGAAGCTTCTCGCAACGTCGTCGAAGAGTGTCGCAGCTAAGGCTATTGCCGTCGCATCGCTGAACAAGGGTGAGGGAGACTTCTCGTATCCTCGGAGAAGCATGCCGCATCTGGAAGATCTTCACATCTTTATTTCTTTGCACCGGAACTTTGCCGCATTTCCATCGCTGCAACATTGCTTGTTGTGGAAGCGCAACACATTGTAAGGTACATTGACGCAAAGTGTCGTATCTTAAGAAATGAACAGAAGTAAAGCTAAAACTACCATTTTTAAGTATAGTATTGCGGATTTTTGTCGTTTGTGGTCTTGTGCTAAGTCTATATAAAGAATACTTATTTTTAATATACACCTGTGTGGTGTCCATTTGTAGTGTTGTCACTTGATTACTGTATGTGTTCACAAATGCTTTACATACTGCCTCTGAGATAAGCCTGCCTGCTCGTGCCAAGCTACCAAGGGAGTGAGCTGGGGTTATTTTAAGAGTGTACCCCCTTACCCTGACTAGAGGCAAGGGTCCCTATTTGTCACAAGTACCTACCTGTGCCAACTAAAGACCCCCAAATCTAACCCCCTAGTACTAGTAACCAATTGGAGCACAGATGCAATGACTAGTAAGAAGCTTGTATTAGGGGTATGTGACCTTAAACACAGGCTGATAGCGAGGGGGGCAGGGAACTGCTCCTGAAGTCAGAATCTCCTTGGATACAGAGAGGCTCAATCCACACTTTGCAGGTCCGGTTTTACCCTGCAGGTAAGGCCCAAATCTAAGCCACTGAAACTACTGCTTTTCGTGCACCTAACCCCTTCACTGCTAGGCCTCCCCATGCAAAGTCTTTTTTTGGCCATTTGAGGTAGTTTGTGCTTCGGCCCCTGTAACCTGTTGTCCACATAAGGTATCCACACCAAATTTGCGTCCTTCTCTACCAACATCTTGAGGCTTCTAAAGGTAACCAGGGTTTGTGGATTCCTCTGAGGGGAATTGAGAAATTAGACAAAATACAGCTGAATTTAGTTTGTTTTTTTGGAAAAATTGGAAAAAAAGTACTGCAGATGAAAGCGTCTGGTTTTTCCCCTGAAAATGCTATCAACAAAGACTTTATAGTACTAAAATCTCAATCTTCTCAGCTTTCAGGAACCGTCAGACTTTTGTCAGAAAACCAAACTTTTCTATACAGTTTTGGCATTTTACTGGGACATAGCTTATTTTTCCTATTTTTTGTCCTTTAAACCTTCTTCCAGTTAGTTGTAATAATGGGTGTAAAAGCAATAATGGATCCCAGAACACTGTACATTACAGTTAGGAAAAGTAGACAAAATCCTGAATTTAGCAAGGGTTCATTTGTGTAGATCCTTGAAGGTTTTTCTATGGAAACTAACAATTGAAATAAAAAAATATTGAACTTGAGTTAAAAAAACATTTTCACCTGTAACTTCTTCTAATTATGACAGCTGTTTGAAAGCAATATATCTTTACATCTGCTGGACCCTTCTGGTTGTGGGAATATATAGGACTTGTAGGTTCACCAAGAACCCGTGGTACCCAGAGCCAATAACTGTGCTGTGTCTTGCAATGGTTTTTCATTGTGTACTGGGTATTTAGCAATTCATTTAGTAAAATATAAAGTGTGTAAAATAGGTAGGCCTAGGTGGTAAATTCCGTTCCGCTTGCGGAATTTAGGTAATTTCGCGTTCTGCGGTGAACGCGAAATTGCCCAAAATTCTGCATTCTGCGACTTCACAAAATTTTTTCTTGTTCGCGTTCTCAAAATGCGTGTTCGCGAAATATTTCCCCCCGAGCACGCAAACAGCAATTGAAAACAGGAAAATAGCATTGTGAACAAGCAATTTCGCGTGTTCGCGGAATTTCTGTGTGTTTGTGGAGATTTTTTACCGTTTCGCGGAGATTTGCGTGACGCGATTACGCACCCCTAAAAATAGGTACCAAGGAAACCTATATATTTCCGAAATGTAAACAAATTATAGAGTTGTGAAGCAGTGCTTTTTTGCACATCTCCAAAATTGTAGGTACCCATACAAGTATTTGAAATAGAGGTAATTTTTCAAAATGACTTCTTTTGTACACATTGTCTTATATTTGGAAGTCAGAAATGCATCGAAAGTCAATTGGTAATAACACTTGTTCTGCTATTTTGTATTCCTCTAGATTTCCCAATAACAATGGCACCTCCCTTGTGTGGGTAGGCCTAGTGCCTGCGACAGGAAAAGGCCCAACAAGCAACGTAGACACATCACATTTTTCCAGTGACAACCAACCCTTTTTTGCAATGTTCCTAGCTGTGGATTTTGGACCCTAGCTCAGCCAGCACCTAGGGAAACCTAGCAAACCTATACATTTGTGAAAACTAGACATCCAGAGAAATTCAGAATGGGTTGACTGCTGTGGCTCTCACTGGGTTCTGTTACCCAGAATCCCTTGCAAACCTAAAACTTTGTAAAAAAAAACTTTAAAACTATTTTTTCACATTTCTGTTATGGAAAGTTCTGGAATCTATGGGGAGCTACACATTTTCACCCACCCAGCATTCCCCAAAGTCTCCCGATGAAAATGGTACCTCAGTTGTATGAGTAGGCCTAGTACCGGGTACAGCAAACGGCCCAAAACACATCGTGGACACATCAAATTTTTCCAGTGAAAACTGACCCTTTTTAGGTCGTGCTGGTGTAGCAATGCGAAGCATTGCGTCCAGCCAAGCATCTATTGTTGTCCACTTGCTGGGAATCTGAGACAGGGGATGTGCACGCACAAGCCCTCGGCGATTTCACCTCGTGGGCGTGCACGCCCAGCCCTGCGCCGTGCACATCTATCCCACATTCTCAGCAAGTGAATAACACATACACACACAGCCACACTCACGCATGCACACACACACACACGCACGCAACAGCCACACTCATGCATGTACACACACAAGAAACAGATATATCTTGCCGAGCACAAGTTGATCACACAGCATATATTACACTATATATGAATTAAATGTCCAAGTCAAATATTTACTAATCAATCTATATGACACTTGTCCAGAATTATTCTCAATTTGAATCCAGATTTATTCTCAATTCAGAGTTTCTCAATTCACAATAGTCTATAAATTCAGAACAGTCTTGCGAATGAAGTATCCAATTCAAGTCCTCACAAATATTCTTGTATATGAATCAATTCCAAATCAGATTATCACAACGTAGTTCTAAATTCATAAATGAATCAACCAAATGGATCAGCCAACACGTGTTTCGTTGTAACAACAACTTCCTCAGGGCTGTAATCCAAAGAAACAAAGTATAAACTAAAGAAATAGTTAAAATTTACAGTCTTTTTATGGAAAAAATTTTATACATTCTAACACCTCCTAAGTGTAAGAAAAGCACAAAGTTACCAATACATCAGTGCAACAAACATAAACTTCAGTGTGGATCCCAGTGTCATAAATTAAAGCACGTCGCAAACAATAGGGTCTATTGCCTTTCAACACTTCTCTACGTTTCCATCAGTTAACAGTATTCTACAGAGATTCATCTCTCCAATATTACCGAGTTGTGAAAGGGTATGGGGGAGCCTTCAACTCCGACCTGGCTATCCTCGCCAGTTCGAACTATATTTGATAATCATTTCTAAGGCACACAAGTACAAGAATTACCTTTCAGTAAAATTTAGTGTCCATGGACAAAAGACTAGTCTTCCACGACTTTAATAACAGTTTGTGATATAAGTTTTCTTCCAAATCCTAAAAGTAATAAACAAACTTGTCAGCTTTACCCTATCTCTAATCTCAAATATTAGTGACATATTATTGCCACGCAAGTTGCTTACCAGTCAAAATTGTAAATCTTTATATTTGTTATAGTCTTAGGTAAAGTAACTTGTAGTCAGCACGACTTAAATTTCATTGTTTCTTATCTTTTGCTCGTTCTGAAAGATATGGGTTACGAGATTCTAAGTTAAGAGATGTTCACCATCGTATTAGTGTAATAACGGTTGTCTTAAAAGTTATAACTAAATAAATGCTCACCCAAATATAAACGAGGTATTCTTAAATTACTTCAATCTTGTACACACACACGCGCGCAGACACACACACACGCGCAGGCACATTCATACGCTCCTCACCGCTGCTGTTGGGGACAATCATTCATAGAGCGCCGGGTCCCCGGCTCCCGATGGATGGGCGGGCGGGGGCGACGCGGCCAGGGGCTCCAGAGCAGGGACAGGCTGACAACGTCCAGCCTGATAACTTCTGCTGCTCCGGCGGGACCTGCGGTGTGCTGCAGGAACGGTGGCTGCGGTGCACAGGCGGGGCAGGACGGCGGCTGCGCAGGATTCATAGCCCCTGCCCTTTGGCCGCCTCCGGGACTCCTGCCTGCTAGCACGCCATTGGCTGAGCGCCCCTCAGCCCTGGCTCGTCCCCAGAGCTCTCAGTTGGTTCAGATTGGTGTTTTTCCAAGCAAGGGATAAAAGTTAGTACTGTGTGGAAGCACAAAGGGTGTTGTGTCAGGTGAGTGTGAAGGGACAGACATATTGCCCAAGTAGCTCAGATGGAGATGTCGTTATTTGTAAGAGCACGAGGCCGGCACTTTGAAGTATCTGGTGCTAATGCTGTCCGTTCTGGAATATTCACCCAGTCAAAGCGGCATTAGCATGTCAGGGAATATGCTCGCGCTTTCCCCGTGATGACTCTATTTAAAGTCTGTTGCTCAATAGTGTGTGCTTTCTAAAGGCCGCAGAGTTGCTGGTGGTTCTTCCAGATGGGCACCGTCTTTGAAGAAATGCAATTTCACAGTCATTAAACATTTTAAACTTCATCAGGGGCTAATTACAGCAAAACGCATGGCATTGGCGGCTGGGCGGCCATGGTGGGCGAGACAGCCTATTGATCATCCAATTGATTTTTATGGCTTTGGCACTGAGCCGCAATGTCGCCCCCTGTTATGCGGTGGGCTCCGTTCTTTTCCTGTTAGCGCGCTTCATTGATAGATTAGACAAAGCCTACCTGCATGATTACGCATTAATAAAGTAGCAGGTTCTGCTCTCTTTTCTGCTTTTAAAGCGCACCTTTGCGAATCTTCCCACTGCGTGATACCGCGTCTGCCGCATTTGGAGCATTTCAAGGCGGTGCAATCGATTACAATAATGCCATTTTTTGGCACACATTTCCCTAAACTGCACACCATAGGTTGTCAACCTCAAGCAGAGGCCGTGGTAGCTTTTTATTAAAGCTGCTTCTGTTTAATTCAGGAGTAAGTGCTTTTCTAGGGATGGGAAATTAAATTTGGAGATTTATGTAGCGCGGTTTATCACACGTGAGGGTATCCAGGCACTGTTCATGGGCACAGTGAGAATAAGTGATCCCCAGCACCCGAGTCAGCTGCTTTGGCCGCTGCGCCACATTGTCTCCTGAGAAGGAAACAAGACTCCTATCTTTCATGGAGGTGTTCCAACAGGGATTTTTCTACATGGTGTAAATTACAGTAACTTTTATTTAAGTATTAATTATTTAAAAAATTACAAGCCATTGTTATTTGTAATATCAATACATCTAAGTCACATAAATACAACACATTTTGCATTACAAATGCTGTAGGTGTCACATTTGCAAAAGTTAAAACTATTTGCATTGTAAATGACAAAGCTAATAATTTCGCTATTTTCAAAACCAACACATAAATACAAAAAAGTGTCATTTACAATACCAACAGCTCAAACTTTCCTAATGCCAGACCTATTGCATTGCAAATGCTTGTTTCACAATGGGCCTAGCTGTGGGTTTTGGACCTTAGCTCTGCTGGCACCTAAGGAAACCTAGAAAACCTATACATGTTTTAAAACTAGACTCCCAGGGAAATCTAGCATACCCGTCCCACTCGGGGTGACAAATGCAAAAAGAAAAGTTGATGGACAGAATGCAGAACAATGTCATGCATTCACCCCAGTACAAGGATCTGGGCCTAAATCCATCGCTTTTTTGCACTCCACACCACCCTGGGTTAGACACTGGCTATATGCAAATCAGCTCTGACCCTGTGCCTCATGGGAACAGTCCAGTCCGAACTACCAAGCCATGTCTTTCCCAGACCGGAATCAAGCATCCAAGGTCCGGTTTCTGGCTATCAGCCTTCATCAGCCTGGATAGCTTGACTCCAGTGGTGTGGAGAGCCTGGGACTCACGTCTGAGCACACCCAGCCCACTCGGGGTGAAAATTGCAAAAAAACACAGTTGATGGACAGAATGTAGAACAAGGTCATACATTCACCCCAGTACAAGGATCTGGGCCTAAATCCATCGTTTTTTTGCACTCCACACCACCCTGGGTTAGACACTGGCTATATGCAAATCAGCTCTGACCCTGTGCCTCATGGGAACAGTCCAGTCCGAACTACCAAGCCATGTCTTTCCCAGACCGGAATCAAGCATCCAGGGACCGGTTTCTGGCTATCAGCCTTCATCAGCCTGGATAGCTTGACTCCAATGGTGTGGAGAGCCTGGGACTCACGTCCGAGCATACCCAGCCCACTCGGGGTGAAAATTGCAAAAAACACAGTTGATGGACAGAATGTAGAACAATGTCATACATTCACCCCAGTACAAGGATCTGGGCCTAAATCCATTGTTTTTTTGCTCGCCATTGCATTGCAGTTTGGGCTGGACTGTTCCCAGTGGGCGCAGGGTCAGGACTGATTTGCATATGGTTGGGTCCAATCTGGAATGGCATGGTGAGCAAAAAAAGATGGATTGAGGCCCATATCTCTGCCTTGTGCCCACTAAAACTACCAGACACATCATGGACACACCATGGGCATAACTTGTGTCTGGGTCATGGGCCTGTGTGACCCCCATGGGGATGGAACCTCTTGGGGCTTGAGTGACCCCTGGTATCACATTCCCAGCACCAGCAGGCAAATTCCAGCAGCCCAGCACATCTGTAGAGAGCTCTTCCTCCTAGGGGGCTCTCCTCCTTGGGAAACATCCTTTACAACAAAACTTTTACAACGCAGTGCTTTTACAACGCAGGTTTTACAACGAAAACCATTACAACGCATTATGCTGGGGGGCACTCTAGGATAGGGAATAGATTTAGTTTACTATCCAACACCTTTCCTAGCATCCACGGGGACTGGAGTTGGAATAGTAAATTAAACTATTCACTATCCAGCACCCCAAAGCGCTATGCGTTGTAAAGGTTTGCGTTGTAAAAACTGCGTTGTAACAGCATGCGTGGTAAAAGCATGCGTTGTAACGTCATACATCCCTCCTCCTTGCTTCATGCTCCTGTGTTCCTGGAGAGGTTGTTTTAAGCACACTTCAAGCACAAAATCTACTTTAGTGTTCTTTTGCGAAAAAGTAAACATCCTGCTTCCTGTTTCCAAACACGAGAGCTTAGATGGAGGCATGCATAATGAGAGAGCTGGCTGAGTGACACTTCTGCTGAGCCTGACGCCTCATTAAGCTGGGAAGCCACGGGCAGCCTCCGGTAATGAGATGCTACTTTCTTCCTTTAATCTTCCTCTCGCCCAGAATTGCACTGCCAATCCTGTTGTTTATTTGCAGATAAAAAAGGTTTCCTTGATAAACATAAGAACAAAAGCAGCATTGTTATTTCTGCAGTATTGCTAAGAAAGAGGGCTGTCTGGGTCTTGAGTCAGTCGAGCTCTCAGACACACAGTAGAGTTTGAGAGCGGAAATAAACCCGCGCAAACAGGCTGGTTCCCACCTCTCGCTTCTCTCTGACTGCTAATGTGATTCTCTGCAGATTAAAGCCCTCCACACCTTGAACCTGCTGTGCTCGGAGGCTTCTCCCTGGAGGCCGAGATCTGAGCGCCTCTGAAATTAAAATTCCAGCGGCAAAGGTTGCATCTGTAACACACCGTGAACTGCGCGAAACTGCAAAGTTTCTCAGCACATCACACCTCAAAGGGCAGATTTACTATAATATATGTGAAGGGGCTGAGAGCAGAGCAGAGCCCTGTTTACTAAAACCCCCTGCGCTGGCAGACAGACAGACTGCTGGCACCACGGGCACGCGCTCCTTTGACACAGTAGGTTTTGTACGGAACTATGCTGTCCCAGTACAAAATCCTATAGTAAGACATGTTTAAAGCATTTCACACATTGTCTGGGTGCTGCATATATGCACTTTGTGAACTATTTGGAGAAATAAATGTATTTCTTCATCTTTGCGCCTGCATCAGGGAGGAGATATATGTTGCTGGAAAGGCTGGCATGACAATTTTAGTAGATATATCTTGCATCAAAAACATGGGGGCATGGGCTGGACAGAGGCCAAGTACCACCCGCCTAGCACCCCAAAACACTATGGGGCTTATCTATGAGAGGCCAGCTACACTTTTGCACCATGTAAAGTGGGACTTGTGTGATGCAGGGGTCCCATAAAGATGTATAAAGCCATCAGGACCCTGCGAGACAGCGGGGAGACTGCAGCACTCATCCTCCTAGACCTCTCCGCCGCCTTCCACACCATCTGCCACCGCTCACTACACGAACGCCTCCACGCCGCAGGGATCCAAGACAAGGCTCTGGAATGGACCACCTCCTTCCTCTCCAGCAGAACCCAGAGCGTCCGCCTCCCCCCCCGTTCTGTTCCAAAGCCTCTGAGATCATTTGCGGCGTACCCAAAGGATCCTCCCTCAAACCAACACTGTTCAACATTTACATGGCCCCGCTCGCACACGTCGCCCGACAGCACAACCTCAACATAATCTCCTACGCCGACTACACTCAACTGATCCTCTCCCTCACCAAGGACCCCATCACCGCCAAAGCCAACCTCCATGAATGTAAATGTAAATGTATTGTATTTATATAGCACACTTCTACCCGGAGGCCTCGTAGCGCTGTATTCATACCGCTCTGGAACCCATCCTGGCTTTCCTGTGAAATGTCCACTCCTGGGCACCCCCAAGGTGAAGCCAGGCATCCAAGCGCTGCTGGGGCCGTTGTGGAGATTAAGCAAGCTATTGCCCAGAGTCACAGAGTGGGACCCATGATTAGACTAGGCACTGAGGCGAGAATTATCAGGTCCGGGGAAATCAAGTCCAAGAGCCGCCGAGGCGGGAATTGAACCCTGGTCCCGGGCCAGACCTCTGCATCAGGGTCTGCCGCTCTAACCATTGAGCCACACTTCTCCATGAAGGCCGTCGCCAACTGGATGAAGATCAGCCGTCTGAAGCTGAACTCGGACAAGACGGAGGTCCTCATCCTCGGCTCCCACCCGTCAGCTTGGGTCGACTCCTGGTGGAACGCGGCACTGGGGGCAGCCTCGACCCCCACCGACCACACACACAACCTGGGATCATCCTCAGCTCAACGCTCTCAATGACTAAGCAAGTCAACGCCGTCTCCTCCTCCTGCTTCAACACCCTCCTTATGTTCCGCAAGATCTACAGATGGATCCCGACAGATACAAGAAAGACAGTCACCCAGGCTCTCGTCAGCAGCAGACTCGACTACGGAAACGCCCTCTACGCGGGAGCCCCGACCAAGCTCATCAATCGACTACAATGCATCCAAAACGCCTCAGCACGACTGATCCTCGATGTACCAAGACACGGCTACATCACCACCCACCTGAGAAACCTGCACTGGCTCCCCGTCAACAAGAGGATATCCTTCAAGCTCCTCATCCACGCACACAAGGCACACCACAAGACCGACCCAGCCTACCTCAACAGACGGCTCTCCTTCTACACCCCCAACCGCCAGCTCCGTCCGCCGACCTCTCACTCGCCACCATCACGGGCATCCGAAAAACAACCACCAGTGGGAGATCCTTCTCCCACCTCGCTGCCAAGACATGGAACACCTTCCCACTGAGCCTACGACAGACCCAAGACCTGCTGACCTTCAGGAGGATACTAAAGACCTGGCTGTTCAATCAGTAGCGGCCCCCACCCACCCCCCAGCGCCTTGAGACCCTTGCGGGTATGTAGTGCGCTTAACAAATGACTGATTGATTTGTGGCTTTGCGTGACCTCATAAATCATGAGTGAGACGACGCAGCGCACATTGCTGCGTTGGCTTACTCCACGCCTGGTAGGCATTGCAGTGGGTTTTCTCATGCAGCACCCATGGAATTTGACACTACCCCAGATTTTCAAAAATGTTGTAAACCTGGGGAAATGCCAAATTCGTACGCCACCGACGTGTGGCGTAACAAAGAGAAATATATTTATTTTTACTTGTTTCTTCTTTTCATCTGTGCTGCATTCTTCAGCACACATAGAGAGAGGAAAACGCCTCTGAGGATTGCTTATGTGTAGGAAGGTGCCCCTTCCTACACAAAAATAATCCTGCATCCTACCGAGACACCCTTGTACCGTGGTGCAAGGGTGCCTGCATTGGCACTAGGCCGTCAAAATGGCGCCAGTGCAGGGAGAAAGGACAAGAATGCACTGTATTGCTTAAATACGGTGCATTCCTGTTCTTTCACTTTGGCGTAAAGCAGTGCAGGAAGGTGCCTTGCTGAGCTGCCCTACGCTAAAAACCCATTAATAAGCCCCTATTTGCGCAAATTTCTTTTTACATTTTACCGCACAGAAAAATGATGCTCTAGGAAGTACACAACCTTCCAAGACTTTGCTCTGCATTGTGTCACATTGTGTGACTCTGTACCTGCACAACACCTTGATAAATCAGCCCCAAATTATTTTTACATGACAATCTTATTTCACAAAGGTAATTTTTGCAGGAGAACTGTCCCACAAAATGCAGGTGTTGCGTGCATTTTTCTTTTTAATAATAAAACATTTACAGACTTTGTAGAGCTGCCACCTTAATGCACAGGCATCGTTACTTTAACCAATGTTTGTGTATAGGCGGGTAGTGATTGTATGCCGTTACAACACATGCTTTTATCCTGCATGCTGTTGCAACACAATTTTTTACCCCGACTTGCTGTCAGGGGTGCGCTGGAGTTTGGAATAGTATCATTTACTATTCCAAATCCAGTTTGTGCAAAGGTAGGGAAGGTGTTGGAGTTAATACCTACAGCAGGCTATTTTCGTTGTAATGGCATGCAGGGTAAAAGCATGCGTTTTAATCCATACGTTGTAACTGTAGTTTCCCCTGGGAAGACCACATCGTCACTTCCTTTCAGCTCCGCCCTCCTCTGCTGCACTTCCTGGCCCGCCTCCTGCCTGGCCACTGATTCCTCTAGCCTCATCCTCTCCTGGTCATTGCTCGGACTCAGGAGTAGGTCTCACTTTTCCCTCTTCCCCACTTATTTTCTGACCATGCACACTGGGGGGCATGGGGGGGAGGGCCCTCTGCTCAGAGATGTTTCCGAGCAGTAGATCTGCTATCAACAACTAAAGCTCCCTTGTATGTATATACTGACTATAGCGTGTTTCTAATGCCCGGTGCCTGGTGATAATTGTGTTATGGTGACGTCATCCCCAACATACAGGAGTTGCACTCAGAGCCTTGATAATGACAGTCATCATGGGTCAGATTTGGCTTATTTCTTTAGGACACAGATAAGAAGAGCATATATTTGGATTTGTGAAAGTGGATGGGCAAATTCATGTTGTATCTTTCCACTGTCAAAGAAGTTCATGGAAATGTGTTCTGTTCATATTCCTCTGATACTGAGGTGGTCCTGGTTGACGCCGGTAGCAACTCTAGTATCTGCCCAAAGCACTGGGCCCGATTCACAGAACTAACTTAAGACAAAATCCTAAACTTACTACTTTTGGTATTCACAGAAGTTCGGATTTTGTCTTAAGTTTGTCTTAAGACAGACTTAAGACAAAATCCTAACTTAAGTCTGTCTTAAATCTGTCTTAAGTCTGTCTTAAGACAAACTTAAGACAAAATCCTAACTTCTGTGAATACCAAAAGTAGTAAGTTTAGGATTTTGTCTTAAGTTAGTTCTGTGAATCGGGCCCACTGTGTCTAACTCCAGTTACGTCTATTAATGGCCTAAGGTACACACACCTACTACAGAAAAGACTTGTATCTGGCTCCTGGAACGTCTAGTAAAGAGTTAGGATACTGCAGTTTGCTACAAAAAGAGCTTGTGACCGACTCCTTATACACATGATCTAAAATGCCACAGCCTCATATTGAAAGGGCTTGTGTCTTACTCCAAATAACTCTAAATATTGTCCTTGGGTACTGACACCTGCTACAGAAAGGACATGTGCCTGACTCCAGATATGTCTAGTAAAGGCCTAGGGTACTGACACAGAAAACACTTGGATTGGACTTCTGGAACTTCTAGTAATGGGCAAACATACTGTAGCCTGCTTGTAGGAAATTATGTTGTTGGTTGACTAGGGTGCGAGCCCTTGAAAAACAGCAACTACAATTCTTGTCAGGGTAAGGCACAAGCCTACCCTAAATTAACCTGTGTTCAACCCTCTGGTAGCTTGGCACAGCGCAGTCAGGCGGAAATGTGTAATGTATTTGTGAAACACTTCAAACAGTAATAAGGTGAAAGACACCACACACAAAAGATCCCATGCCAAGATATAAAAATAGAGTGATTTTTAATAAAAAAAACAAGATCTGAATAACAAAAACCCAATCCTTAGAACTAGAAAATCTTCGATTTAAAAGATTTTAGTAAGAATAGAACCAAAAAGCACAAAGCACCAACTGTGAACATCTGGTTCTGCCGGTCCGGGACTAAGTTACAAGTTCAGGATGACTGCGTTGAAGTGCAGGTCAGCAACAGGGACTCAGTTAGACCCACTGAATAGAGTCCCTTAAATCCTGGTTTGTGGAGCTCTGTGAGAATCTGCGTCAAAGATGCGTTGCTCAGCCAAAGCGATGCATCTGGTCCGAGATGCCACGAGGCTGCTGTGCGAGGTCCTGCATTGTCATCGAGGATCCCGTCGGCGAGGGCTTGCAATGCGAAGTACGGTGTTGATTTGCCATGCAGCTGGGGTGATGCGTCGGTGCAGGGAGCTGCGAGGCTGCGATGCAGAGTCTTCTATTGTTTTCGAAGCTGCCGTCAAAGAGATATGCAAGGCCCTAAGCAAGGATGCAGCGGCGGCTCTGAAGGAGGTTGAGGGCTGCACTGGCAATGCGGCCTTAACTACGGGTAAAATCCACACATCAGTGATGATGCATCATGTTTCCCTGGGTCCACAGGGGCTGGCAAGCACCTTAGGTTCACTTTCAAGGGCTCAGGACTGGCAGGGCACCACTTGGCAGGGTAGCCTCACTGATGGCTGAGCTAAGGTGCATAGACAATGTTGTTGGAAGCCTGTTGCGACCCTGAGGCTTCAGATCAGGATGCCAGCCAACTAGCGCTTGGAGTCCCTCTAGTGTTCTGGGTTCAAGTGGTGCAGGTCCAGTCTGTCTCATTCAGATCAGAGGGCAGCAAGCAGAAGGCCTGCACAACAGAGCAGCAGTTCCTTCAGAGCAGTATTCCAACAGGGTGGTAGTCCTCTCAGCAGCACAGCAGCCCTTCCTCCTGGCAGAGTATCCACAGATACTTAAGAGCAGGTGTCTGAGTTCCAGTACTTATACTCCGTGCCAACTTTGAAGTTGGAGAAACTTCTGGAGGCTTCCTCTCCTCTAAGGTGTCAGGCATCCCCTTCCTCCTTGTCTTGGCCCCAGCTTGTCTGAAGTCACAATAGACTAGTGACAGGCCCTTTGTGATAGTGCTCAGGAAGAGCCTTTGTGATGTGCAAATGTGGTAGGTTACAGCTCCTCTCCCTTGTTAACTCTGAGTGGCCCATCCTGCCAACATCTATGTTCTCTTTGTCTCACTGTCAAGGAACAATAGACAAAGATCAGCAGCCAGCTGCAATGAGTCATAGGACCCAGGATCATGCTGCAGGCACCTTATTAGGTCTCGCCTGTCAATGCGCATGCGCATTGAGCGGAGCAAGACTATAGGGACTTAAACAAGGTTTAACTAGCTGGCGATTTACTGGCGATTTGATGCAGTGCATGTGCGCTTTTAGCTCAATGCGCAAGCGCAATGAGTTAAAATGCGCGTGCACAGCATCAAATCGCCAGTCTTCGCCATCTGTTCCCCAGCTTGGTGCCGCCAGCACCTCCCCTCTCTCTCCCCACACACAGCCAGGCTCGCATTTCTCCTCCCCCTCCCCAGCCGCCAGCACCTCCCCTCTCTCTCCCGGCGGAATACATGGTTCCTTTCGGACACTTAGACCTTGCCAGCTACCTTAAAGAAGTGAAAGCCTCCTGCCAGCACTTTTTCTTGTTAATCTCTTGGGCTTTCCTTCTTTCCTACATATTTGCCTTCTCGACGAATTCAGCCACCCACTGATGTATTTCATTCAATTTAAATCTCCTCCCCCTCCCCAGCCGCCAGCACCTCACCTCTCTCTCCCGGCGGAATACATGGTTCCTTTCGGACACTTTCGTTTGGTAATTAATTAGAGCTCTACAGCCAGGCTCGCATTTCTCCTCCCCCTCCCCAGCCGCCAGCACATCCCCTCTGTCTCCAGGCAGAATACATTGTTCCTTTTGTTTGTTCATTAATTAGAGCTCTTTGTCTAACTCTTACACGTAGGCTTACTGGGCTGGGCTGTGGATGGCTCCGATGCGGGATTCCAGAAAAAAGCATTAGCGGTGCATTAACAGGCAATGATATCACTTCCTGAGTTTCCGCTCCTGTTTGTGTTTAAATTGTACAAAATATGTTTATTTATATACTTTTGGACACTGTGCGGATTTTATAGTAACAACGCAGCGCCCGCTTCAGGGACGTCGAGCTTTATATTATTGTCTTTCCTCACGGGTGCTGAGGGGGAGGGGCATGGCTGCTTTGTGTACATTCCTCCTGCTACTGCAAAATGAAATGCAGCTCCACCACCGCAGAACACGCTGCTCTTAGTTGGCACTGATTTATCCTGCACACCTCGCTTGTTGCTCACAGTTCACTTTAAGGAGTACAATAAGCTTCACTTCCTCATAGTTCAGCATACCGGCATGTTGAGGGTCTGTGAGTGGAGCAGGATACAGCGGTAAGTGCACCCAGTAAGACTGCAACCTTGCCAAGGCTCAGTCATCAGGTTTTAAACTGATACATATTAGGTTTTGTTATCGCAGTCCCTCAAAATATTTTGTCACGCATTTCAGAGCGCCAGTACTTGCTTGAATTACTGTGCTGGTAATGCGCTTGAGGTCAGAGTTATGATCAGCCCTTTACAGGTCACAAACTCTTGTGGCTGCAAGCTTTTGACCCAGCTTTACTTCAATACTCATGGGAGTCCTGACAGCTTCTTTTCCCCTCCCCTCCCCTCCTCCTTTCGCTTTTCCTGTTGGTCCCGACAACTTCTCTACTCCAGTCGGGCCCCTCCCACCCCTCCACCTCTCCACCTTCACCCTATGACGGAAGTCACAGCAGATTCTCTGCATTCTTTCTTTATTTCACACGTAAAGTGCACAGCTTACACCATTGAAAATGCTCCTAATAATTTAAAAAAATTAAAAGCCATTACTATTTGTAATATCAATACATCTAAGTCACGTAAATACAAAACATGTTGCATTACAAATGCTATAGGTGTCACATTTGCGAAAGTGATAACTATTGGCATTGTAAATGACAAAGCTATTAATTTAGCTATTTTAAAAAACAACACATAAATAAAAAAAATGTCATTTATAAGACCAATAGCTCAAACTTTCCTAATGCGAGACCTATTGCATTTCCAATGCTTGTTTTTAGGACAAGAGAATGTCAACTTTACCACTAAAGAGGCCTTTTATTTTCATTTCTTTAGGCAATAGACTTGACCAGTGTACCTGGTCCCAATGGGAAGTTATAGCTGATTAAATGCAATACGTTAACTCCAATCTTATCCTATGGGAGAGGTAGGCCGTGCAGTACTGACAAAAGAGTTGAAGGGTGTTTCACTATCAGGATATGTGAAACTTGGGGGCGTGGCTAACGCGCCGAGGCGAGATGGCGGTCCCTCCGTGAGCTCCGTTGAGCTACGGGATGATATCATCTTCATGGACCTCGTAAACCACCGCTGAGGGTCTAATTTTTATGGTTTCGACTGGCGGAATTTGGTTGGCAGCCGTTGGAAGCATCATTTTCAGGTTTCCTGCTGTTTCCTGCGCAGTTATGCCGAGCGGCTGACTTCTTCCATTCTGGACGCTGGCGGCCGCCATTTTGTGCTGCGGACCCGCGTCTCCTCATAGCCTACATCCGCATTTTCATCGTTTCTTGTGCGGTGGTCACCTCAACAAATACGGAATTTCCAGTGCCAGCCCAGTTGCGAACTCCATGGAAGGTATGGCGAATTCTACGATGTTTTACATCGAAGTATTGACATTTCTCCTGACAGCGGTTTTACCTCTCTGAGGAGGTCGGTGTTGCTCTCCAGTTTTTGGGGTACAAGCGGCCGCTTAATTACGCCGCTGATCTTGTAACCCTTATGTGAGAACTTGATACTGAGGAGGTTTTTTCCTATAACATTTTCAGCTATTTCATGGACACATTCTTGTATGCTTTAACCAGAGTATTGAATTATACCATGTTTATGCCGTCTTCTTCATTCATATTTCTCTGGTTTATTACCTATTTTTCCAGTTTTTTCTGACGTCTTTCTTTCATGCTTGGATACGGGAGGCCGCACTGTTCTTATGCCTCTGAGCCCATATCCTTTTCCAGCTATCCTTAAAACGCTTCGCTGCTTGCTTCTGGATTCTCCCATTAACTTCCATTCTGTGACACTCTGCCTCCACATGCCCAGCTCTCCTCACAGATTTGCTCTTTCAGGGATGTTATTGCTCTACCTGACCCATTGTGCCCTGTTATGTGGTCATATTTCTACTCTCCTGTGAGGTACATGGTTGGTATCTTGGGAGACTCCATGTGGCTCAGTTCTTACTTGTGCTTACTCGGTGCCTTTAATCAGCCTTTCATACACCACAAGTGAAGAATCAACGCTTTTGCTCTCCTATTCTTCATTATTACTGAGGAAGTCATTTCTGCGCTTTTTATCCTGCATCTTCTCCTGGGAGGTTGCTTGTGCCTAGTATTCCATTATTTACTGCAGCGGGATCCCTCCTTTTGCGTATCATCATGGCGCACGACATACATAATGTTAAGACTTCTCATACTGGAACAAAACCCAAATGAGGTAAAAATGACACCCCTTCCCCCATACTTACCTCTGCAAATCCAATCCTGGACTCCATTTTGGAAGAAGTAAGGGGTCTCCAACCTTTCATGAATGCGACCAACGAAAAGCTCAAGCAAATTGAGGAACGATGGGTTCTTATGGAAGGCAAGGTTCTCAACCTAGAACAACGTGTTAGTGATGTACTGGATGTTGCCTCTAAAATTCCTCTTCTGGAACAAGAAATTCACAAACTAAAACTACATACAGAGGACCTTGAAAACCGAAACCGTAGAAATAACCTACACATTTATGGCGTTCCGGAAAATGTTGAAGGGACGGATACGGTGTCATTTCTACAAAAAAATTTGCATGACCTTTTGGATCTCCAGCCTGCGTCGCATCCTCTAAACATACAGAGGGCTCACCGCCTAGGGCGCCTTGCTCCCAATGCCTCCAAGCCACGAGGTATTATACTATTATTCCTTGAATTCACTAAGTTAATGAATGTTCTCAAGGCAGCTAGGCTCAAGCGTTGTCTCCTGTGGTCTGGACATAACATTTTCATCTCCCAAGACCTCTCCAGTGCCACAAATGCCAGACGTAAGGATTTCTCAACCTCCGCCCTTTGATGAGACAGCTGAACATCCCATATGGTATTCTGCATCCATGTTTCTGTAAAATTACTCATAATGGCTGTACTCGCTCGTTTGACGATCCACAGAAGCTTCACGCCTTCCTGCAGACGGTCACCTCATCTACCATGGATACTAACTCATGACATCTCCATGTTTTTTGATTGATCTGGGCTTGCACTCTGTGCCGTTATGGCTCGTGTGTATCTCATTTTTGTGCTGAGTTTCCTCCTGAGAATATCTTTGTTTTTCCTCTCTTCTTTTTTGTTTCCCACCTCTAATCTCCTGGCACTTATTGAGCCCGTGCTCCCTTCGTTGCTCCTTTTTTCCTGTCTTTTATGTCTACCCGGGCCTAGTTATAGTTTTGCTCTATGTCCTCCTTCTTTTCGAGGTTCCATTTGTTTTCTTTTTTCTCTCTTCCCTTTCTTGCCCGTATTCTCTCTTCTGTTGCTCACTGGGGTCCATGTCCCCTCTGGTGTCTCCTCGCCCCTGATGTCTTGGATATCTCTTTCTTTTCAGACCTGGCTTCCTTGCCTTGATCTGTCTTCTTATCTATCCCCTGATGTTCCTCTCTTTTCTCTCTTCCTCTCATCTAGCTGTATTCTTCTCTGTCTTCTTTTTCTTTCATGTGCATTCTCGTATTCTCCCCTTTTTGGACACTCTATGTTTTTCTTCTTCTTGTTTTTATGTTCTTTGTCGTTGGTCACAATGATCTTTGGTGTATTTAATTTCCTCTAAATGTACATATTGGTCGTATTGTTCTCATGTAATGTAATTTTCTTCTGTTGTCTTCTCCTTTGTAGCTGTTCTCCTGCAATGTGTCTACTCCTAGTGTATTTCCTCCTCCATACCTTCCATCACGTGTAATTTTGTAACGTGGAACGTCCGAGGTCTTGGTCACCCTGTCAAGCGTCAAAAGGTATTGTCTCATTTATCCAAACTTAATTCACAAGTTGCTTTTCTCCAAGAAACTCATTGTACAAATGTTGAATCTTCTAAGTTAAAAAGACAGTGGGTGGGTCAAGTGGTGTTTTCTCCAGCTGTTAACAAAAAAGGGGGTGTTGCTATTTTATTCCATAAGGGATTGTCGGTCCAAATTATATCCTCTCAAAATGATGATGAGGGACGTTGGGTAATGGCTAAGGTTGTGATCCAGAACAAGACTTTAGTCTTATTAAACATTTATGGCCTGGTTCGCCCAGACCCCAAATTTTGAAATGACATCAAAATTCTTATTTCCAATATTGATTGTCCCAATATTGTCCATGCTGGTGACCTCAATCAATGGTTAGATCCATTCTCTGATAGACTCTCCTCTAGCAAATTTCACCCTGATAAGTCTCATAAGTGTTTTCAATCTGCCATTGCCTCACGTCCCTTTTATGATGTATGGAAGACTTGCAACCCTGACTCCCTGGAATATACCTTTTTTTCAAATGTTCATCATACCCGTTCAAGAATAGATTATATCTTGGTTAGTAAGTCTCTCCTGCCCTCAATTCACAAATCCGATATTGGTTCTATTTTTATTTCTGACCATGCCCCTGTTCATGCGGTCCTTGACCTTACCCTAACGTCCTCTCGATTCAATCGGTGGAAATTCAATACTTTCCTATTGTCTGATACTGTTTTTGTAAAAGAAGTCACAGTTTTTATCAATGAATTTTTCATGTTTAATAACCCATCTGACACCTCTATTCCTAATACCTGGGATGCTTTCAAAGCTGCCCTTAGAGCATTCACTATTTCCTTTGTTGCTAAAAAAAAAGAAAGCAAATAGAACCAAATATGAGGACCAACTGAAAAACATTAAGCTGCTTGAGCAATCATATTTTTCTTCTAAATCCCCTGATGCCCTTCAAAATCTAATTAAGGCAAAAACTGATCTCAATAAAATCGCCACTGTTGAGGCATGCAACACCTTACTAAAAGTCAAATCTAAGTATCATGGAGGCCAAAATAAGGCAGATAAAATGTTGGCAAACTATCTTAAGATTAAATCTGAACGCAAAACAGTTGGCCCTATTTTTAATGATTCTACTAACAAATTGGTTTCCTCTGATGAAGACATTGCAGAAGTTTTTCATAATTACTACCACAATCTTTATACCGATAACACACACCCTTCCGATGTTAATTTAACCTCTTTCTTTGGTGGTCTCCCTCCTCCACCTGGTCTCCCTCCTCCACCTTCACTCCCGGATGAATTTGCCCAATTAGAAAAATCCATTTCCCCTCAAGAAGTGCTCCAAGCTATCAATGCTCTAAAAAGATCCAAAGCCCCAGGCCCTGATGGACTACCTGTTGAGTTCTACTCTACATTTCATGCCATCTTTGTGCCCAAATTGCTTCAACTCTTTAACTCTTTTATTTCCACTGCTAAAGCTTCTGGGTCTTTCCTGGGAGCTCTAACTGTCATCATTCCCAAACCCGACAAGGACCATTCCCAGTGTAAAAACTTTCACCCGATTTCCCTGATTAATTATAATTGTAAAATTTTTGCCAAAATCCTTGCTTCCCGTCTTGATTCCCTTATCCCACTTGTCATTAAAACGGATCAGGTCGGTTTTGTGAAAGGTAGATTGGCTGCTGATAATGCCCGTACGTTTTCTAATATTATTTCCCACAGCAAAGCCTTTAAAGCTCCCCTAGCAGCCTTATCTTTAGATGCAGAGAAAGCCTTCGACCGCATCAATTGGAAATTTATGTTTCGTACTCTGCAGTGGTTCGGTTTTGGTCCTTCCTTTATTTCCTTGGTTAAACTCCTTTATTCCTCTCCTCGTGCTAGTATTTTTGTTAATAACCAGTTTTCTAGATTTTTTCCTTATCCTGGGATACAAGACAGGGTTGTCCCCTATCCCTGTCACAGTTTATTCTATGCCTTGAACCTTTTTTGGAACGAATTCGTAACAATTCCAACATCAATGGTTTTAAATTAGCCTCCACTGAAACGAAAATTTCTGCTTATGCAGATGATATTTTAGTCTATATGGCTAACCCAATCACATCCCTCCCTCCATTCCTGGAAGAGGTTCGCGTGTATTCTTCTATCTCGGGATACAAGCTTAACTTATCCAAGACAGTAGTTTTACCCCTAAATTCTACCTGTTACCAATTCATGTTTGACTCTACAGATTTCACTTGGTGCCCCGCTAAAATAAAATACCTTGGTATTTGGTTTTCCTCCTCCCTTGTCGACACACTTAAATTTACTTTCGATTCCCTTACAAAGAAAATCCAATCCCTTCTTCAAGGCTGGTCTCCTCTGTTCCTATCCTGGTGGGGCAGACTAGATACCATTAAAATGATGATTACACCTCATGTACTTTACACTGTATCTGTGCTCCCCATAAAAATACCAAACTCTTATTTTATTCGCTTAAACTCTATCTGTTCCAAATTTCTATGGAATGATAAATATCCCAGCATCACTTTGCAAAAACTCACCCGTCCCAAGAACGAAGGGGGTGTCCGCTTTCCCAACTTCAAATCATACCACTCTGCTTTTGTCATTAAACAATCCTTCTCTTTGGCTTATGATTTTATGGTCTCCCCTATACCTAGATGGGTTGTATTCGAACGCTCATTGCTGAAGGACTTTTCCTTTCCACATACTGTTTTTATGTCCAACTGTTCTTTTTTGTCCAAACACCCAGTCCTAAAGTATTCTCAAACGCTGTTACGAGACACATTCTCTATCGACTTATCTCCTCTCCAATGTTTTCTATCTACCACTGTGTGGTATAATAAGTTTCTCAAATACAAGGGCAAGTCCTTCTATTTCAAATATTGGAAAGAGAAAGGTATTTCCTTTGTTCACCATTTTTTTTCTAATAACGCTCTTCTTTCTATCCCTGAGATGCAAACTATATATCAATTGGCCAACTCATGCTTCAATTAATATACCCACAAAACTGATGCTATACAGTCTCACCTATGGACCCTCTCCTCACCAGATATCTTACCCTCATTCTTTCCTTCCTCTCCACTATATCCTTTATTTTCTCTTCAACAGCCTAAAGCTGCCCTTGTCTATAAAATATTGTTATCAAATGTTATTGACCGACCCAAATCACCAACTGAAATTGCTTGGGGAAATGATTTAGATGTTTCGTTAGCTGTTGATGTTTGGGACCATCTTTGGTCCAAGATATTTAAGGTTTCTATTGCTGCACGTATTACCCAATCCCTCTTTTTTATTTATCATAGAGCTGTTCTTACCCCTGTAAGTAGTTCCAAGTTTTCCCCTACCTCCTCTTCGTTATGCTGGTCCTGCTCATCTGCAACAGGTACGCTTAAACATCAATTATATGAGTGTCCTTCTGTTTTATCCTTTTGGAATTCTGTTTGGGATATATGTATGCAAATATTTTATTGTTCTTCCTCTTTAACATTTGTGAATGTATTTTTAGGTTCTATATCTGATAATTTAGATATTGTTTCATATGAAGCTAAGTTACTTGATCTTTTCATTGCCACTGCATTTAAAGTGATTTTATCTTGTTGGAAGGATAATTCTAAATTATCTATAATGACTTAGTCGAATTTCATATGTGACGAACATAGGATTGCTATTGCTTCCTCTTCCTCTGTTTAGTTAAAAACTAAATATGATCTCCTATGGCTTCCTTTTGTTACTTACCTCTCCTCTAGTCGTACCAATTGATTCCCTGCTTCGCTTTTCCTTCACATATATTCCCCATTCCCCTAATCTGCTCTTTCTCTTCTCTTTTCCTCTTTTCCCCTTTCCCGTCTTTCCCCTTCTTCTCCTTCTCTCTCTTATCTTTTCGTTTCCTTTTCTTTCTCCCCACAATGGTTTTATCTGTATTTATATGCATTTTATGCCTCATGTTTTCTCTTATATTATTCATTGATATTATTGAATGGCTATGTGTTGTATTTGTTTTAAAATGTAATAAAAATCTCTTAAACAAAAAAATAAGGATATGTGAAACTTAAAAGTACATGTCCAACTTTGTAAATACACTGCACTCTGCCAAGGGCCTACCACAGAGGTGACTTATATCTATTAAAAATGATTACAAAGGAAGGTTTGGGCCTAGGCAAATAGTTTTTTTTGCCAGATTGAAATGGCAGTTTGAAACTGCCCACACAGGCTGCAGTGGCGGGCCTGAGACAAGTTTAAAGTGCTACTTTTGTGGATGGCACAATCAGTCCCGCAGATCCTCAAATAGTATTTAATTTACAGGCCCTGGGCACAGACAGTGACACTTTAGTAGGAACTTTACAAGTACATTAAATATGCCCATTGGGGATAAACCAATCCTGGCATGTTTTAAGGAGAGAGCACAAGCACTTTAGCACTGGTTAGCAGTGGTAAGGTGCGCAGCATCCTAAAACCCAACAAAAACAAGTTCTGAAAACATGAGGGTGAAAGCAAATGGTTTGGGGATGACCATGTGGAAACGGACAAGTCCAACACTGCTACAGAAGGAACTTGTGTCATACTCAGGGACCCTGCTAACGGGCAAAGGTACTGTAGCCTGCCACAGAAATTACTTATGTCTTACTCAAGGAACCTCTAGTAACAGCCTAATGAACTGCAGCCTGATCACACCAAGGGCCTGCCTGACTTCAGGGACCCCCCAGTGACAGCCTAAGTTACTGCATCCCGATCACACCAAAGACCTGCCTGACTAAAGGGACCTGTAGCAACAGCCTAGGGTATTGCAGCCTGCTGCAGCAAGGATGTGTGTCTGACTAGAGTGATCATTTGTAACAGCCTAGGGTATTGCAGCCTGCTGCAGCAAGGATGTGTGTCTGACTCAAGGGACCTCTAGTAACAGCCTAGGGTATTGCAGCCTGCTGCAGCAAGGACGTGTGTCTGACTCAAGGGACCTCTAGTAACAGCCTAGGGTATTGCAGCCTGCTGCAGCAAAGATGTGTGTGTGTTGTTCGAAAAAGAATTTACCTTGAAAAAGTGAAAAGATAAGAGGCGTTGGCCAAAACAGGAATGGGTTGGTTTAACTAAATGCAGCAGCTGGGAGAGCATCAACAGAGGCGTGTCTGAAGACAGTCTCAATGTACAGAAGTTTTGGCCGGTATTATATACAGTTCTTGAGGTACAATAACACCATTACACATTCTTGTAAAGCATGTAGATCTGGGCCAAGTCATGCACCATAAATACAACCATCTGATAAGGGGGACACAGGTGGCTCTTGACTTTTGTGTAGACCTAGTGTGGGCCAGCTTGTATGTGTCCAGATGTCTGTCATAGGGAGCGCATGATCACTGCGTGTAGTGTTCTGATTGGCTGAGTGTTCCTAATTACATGTTGCAACGGACTTTGTGGTATTTTGAGAACACACGCTTTTGACAAAACATTTTTTACTGGGGCCAGTCTCCTCTGACCTGTTTGTGGTGTAATTGGCTATCTGTGGGATCAATCTGGTTTTCCCTGGGTGCGTGATTGTCTTTGGGCTAAGTGTAAACCCACCTGTGACCTATCAACCAGTAGGCTTGGGGGTTGGGTCGCAGGGCCTGTCTGAAGACGTATCTCTGGCTTGAGTTGATGGGGAGGTCATCTTTGATTAATCCGACAGCAGTTATATGAGCTCCGGGGGATATTGTACTCTTCTCATGCAAATTGACTTAACTAACCATGTGCTTGTTACATATACAGTTAGTATCTAGGGGCATATTTACAAGCCCCTATCACCACCACAAAGTCACTTTTCAGGACTATGTAGTGGTGATAGGGGCTTTGCCTTATTTACAAGGCAGTGTTAAGCCACTTATTGTGACTTAACGCTGCCTTGTAAATAAGGCACCCATTCACGCTATACTTAGCGTGAAAGGGGAGGTCAATGGTTGTTGCGGTGGGCGTTCCCACGCTGCCCCCTATTTAAAAGGGAGACGTAAATAGGAGGCAGCACCAAAATTAAGACCAGGGAAAGCCTGGTCTTAACCTTGAGAAACAAGGAGCAATGTTTAATTTCTCCTCGTGTTTGCTGTTTCTATGTGTGCTGTGTTGTGCAGCACAGATAAAAACAGCAAAATGCCATTGATTGTTTATGTGCAGGAAGGTGTCCCTTCCTGCATAGAAACAATCATTTTAAAAAAATTACGTATTGCATTTTCTATGTATGCTGCATTAAGCAGAACACGTAAAAGTTACAAAACGCCATTTCAGATTGTTTATGTGCAGGAAGGGACACCTATCTGCACATAAACAATCTTCCCCTCAACTGAGACACCCTTGCACTATGGTGCAAGAGTGTCTGCGTTGGTGCTAGGTTGCTAAATTTAGTGCCAGCGCAGGGAAAAAGCAGGGTTGCATCTTATTGCTGTAAACATGGTGCAGCCCTGCGTTTCAGAAGTGGCGGAGTGCGGCGTTAAGCCAGGAAGACTACTGCGGCACTCGGTCACTTCCTAGTTAATATGCTCCCAAGTTTGTTTGCCATTTGTTGAAAAAGGCTTATCATCCCCTCCTCCTCTCTCCCGGCTCTCAACTTTTCCCTTCTCCTTTGAGAATACTCTTGGCACCACAGCACCCTTGTGTGCACATTGCGTGACCTGTCGACCTTACCTTGGTCATCATCTGTTATTCTGAAGGTTTGGCCGCGCACAACATTCAAAGACTGCCCAGGACAGGGAACGTTGTGCTGACGAGCATTGAACTTTCAGATTAACTCTGATATTCCCTCTATCATAGTGGCAAATGCACTGGCCTCAATTTTGAGTTTCAGACCCTGATTTTCGCCATTAAATGTGTTTCTCATTTTATTCTAGAATCAAACCTTCTCTTTGAAACTAGTCAGTAAAAGTGCGCTTCACGAGTGACTGGATTCATCCACCCTCGCCACAGCGTGTAGTTTTAAGTTGTTTACTAATTGCTCCCTGTTCTAGCAGCTTTAGTCGCCAGGACCACAATATGTGATTTATGCACCTCCCAGATCCCCGCCGTGATTTTTACTTGAAAACCAATAACTTTTTTACATGCTCACATTGCTTACAGTCCTGATGAAGGCCCTGGAATTCCTGTGCAGGAAGGTGTCCCTTCCTGCATAGAAACAATCACTTAAAAAAATTACGTGTTGCATTTTCGATGTATGCTGCATTAAGCAGAACACCTAAAAGTTACAAAACGCCATTTCAGATTGTTTATGTGCAGGAAGGGACACCTTCCTGCATGTGTCCTGATGAAGGCCCTGGAATTCCTGGGTAAGGTCGAAACATGGTCATCTTGATTATAGTCAAACCCTGGATGCCCCCTGCAGTGGCAATATTTCCTTAGGAATTGATTTCAGCATTAGGCATTCCCCCACCTCATGATTCCTGAGTCGACTGTTTCATCTGTATATTCCCATATTGTAACTATTTCATCACTTGCACACTATGTGCTCAGCCAGGCGTGCTGAAAGGTTTTTTACAAGTTATTGTTTTCTGTGAATTAAAAAAAACTATCATTTACATTTGCCTGGCACAAGTGACGTGCATTCAATCTGTTTTAGGTTACATTCATTGTGCTCTTGCACTGGCCTGAGTTGATGACCAGAGAACTGTTTTAATGATGTTAAGTGAGCCTGTGGTGAATCCCAGGTACCCATAAGCAGTGAACAGCTCCTGCCCAGCTCTCACACAATAGAAAGGTATAGAGTTGCACATGGATGTTTACTTATTTTTTGCATGATAATTATTACCACTGGTCACTGGACACTGGTTGTGTCAGCCAAACAGTATATGCCTCTTTTGAATGTCACCTCCTCAGAGGAGGTGAAACAAACAACAAATGCACTTGAGGAGATAAAACCTGGACATTGCACCCCCATCCGGAGCTATAGCTGACGAAAGCAGAGGGGCTTATTTATGAGAGCCCTGCATCACACGTGCACCACGTACAGTGGTACATGCATGACGCTGGCCTCTGAATCAGATTTATGAAGCCACGCAAAGTCACCCGCCCTTTAAATCATGAGTAAGGCGACACAGCGAGAATCTCGGTGTCATCTTAATCTGCACCCAGGAGGCCTTCCATGGGCGTTGCAATGGGTTTTTCTCACACAAGGCCCATGGAATCTGACTCTGCCCCAGATATTCAAAGGGATGTAAACCTGGGGAAGCATCACATCCGTATGCCTCCCGTGGTGAGGCGCAATGAGGAGAAATACGTTCATGTCTCCTCCTTTTTTCCTCTTCACATATGTACTACATCCTGCAGCACACATACAACAAGGAAAATGCCTCTCTGGATTTTATTTATGCAGTAAGCTCTCCCTTCCTGCACAAAAACAATCCTGCATGCAACGCAGGCACCCTATTAGTATAGGCCCGCTAGGCAGCCAAAACAGCGTCAGCGCAGTATGTAAGGACATGAATATGGTACATTCCTGACCTTTCCTTTTGATGCAGAGCAGTGTAGCAAAGTGACTTGCTGCGTTGTTCTGCTCTGTCCTGCTTCACAAACTCGTAAAAGAGGCCCTCAGGGCCTCCTTCACAAAGAATTGGTGTAGGGCACCTTGATTTTACTGTTATTTCTAAAGGTGATCTGCTCCTGGCTGGAATCACTGTAATCTGCCATAATAGCCATATCTTGTGTCTTAGTGTGGGGACCTGTGTGACCTCATGGTCATAGGTTAAAATCCTGGTAGGTCTACTCCACCCTTCACTCTTCCATGGTTGATAAAAGGAGTACCACGGGTAACTCATCTCCAAGATCCCCTTCCAGGTGAAGGTGCACTCTACAAAATACTTGTTATTTGATGTAAGAGACTCTCTTCTTTCAACATTCATGAACATTAGCAGCACCAGTATGATGAAATGTCTTTATAAAAGAAGTAGTTGTTTATTCTATTCAATGTTAACCACTATTCATAAAGCACTCGTGCACCCAAGGGCATCATGGCACTAACAATACGTGGGAGAGAGATGAACACACTGGAGTGTGAGGCCAACCTTGGGAGTCCACCTTGAATTCTTTCTGAAAGAGGCAGGGTTTCAAGGCAATCCTCTTGGTTTTTAATTTGGAGAGCGATTGAATAGGTCGTGGTTGGGAGTTCCATGCAGTTGGGGCTAACACCGAGAACCAGCGACCTCCAACTATTGATTTGCAGAATCTAGGCTCCGACCAGTCAGTTAGAAGAGCAGAGATCCCTCTTCAGGGCGTATCACACCCCTCGACTGGGAGCAAAAATCCAGGTCCAACCCATGCAAAGCCCTAAAGACTAAACAGCAAATTTTAACCCCTTAGCTGCGGCGGCTATTCCACCGCAGCGCTAAGGGGGAGGGGCGGCGGCGCTGCGCACCCGTACTCATGACGGAACCGCTCCGTCACGAGCTTTGGGTGGGCTGGGCTTGTGACGGAACGGTTCCGTCACGGCCCCGCCCGCCCAATAGACAGTTCAGCGCAGGCGCAGAATTCACGCCACGCAGGCGCGGTGAGCGGGCCGTGACAGAACCGTTCCGTCACCAGCACAGCCCACCCGAGGCTCATGACGGAGCGGTTCCATCACGAGCATGCAACGGGTTAAACTGAATACGCTGCTTCCTTGGTATCCAATGGAGCCGTTTTAGAAGAGGTATGTTGGGTGATCTGCGAGGGGCTTTGAAGACCAGCCTGGCTGCTGCATTCTGAAGCACTTGTTGGTTTGCAATACCACACTTTAGGAAATCAAGTTAAATTCTATTTGCAAAATCTACTCTCCCACCGATGACAGCTGCCAGAACAGTCCTCATCGCTTTAGCAGAAAGAAATGCTTGTAGTTCCCTGATGGTGCAGAGAATTAAAAACAGTTTGAGACCAAAGCATTAATTTGTGGTCTTAAACAAAGCTGTTGGTCAACTATAATTCCTAAATTTTTGCTGCTGGCTTAGAAACTGGTAGTGGTTCCATTTCATAAAACCAGTAAATATTAGATCAGGACGCGGAGTTGCCATTAAAACCACTATTTTGGTTTCTATGCATTTAACTTTGAATAAGTACTCCTCATCCGGCCACTGATAAAGCTCATCACGTCTTGAAATAGAGTCTGAGACGCAGCTTGACCATCAAGACACAGTAAGAACTGAGGGTTGTCAGCATAATTAAAAATCCAACACCCTCCATTAATCAGTTCCTTTATCAAGGGTTAATGTAGATGTTGAGCGAATGAGGCGAGAGGGCGGAGCCTTGTGGAACCCCACAATCCACCTCCGCTACCCTGAATGAGGTCAATCGTGCGGCCTGAGTTCTGTTATTTATAAGCGAAGCTATCCATGTATGAGCCATCTCAGAGATAGCTAAAGCTCTCGCACGGCAGAGCGGTATAGTATGGTCCACTGTGTCAAAGGCTGCGTACAGATCAGCAGGACTGAGGCCGAGATATGGCTTAAGTCCAAGTCCTTTCTAAGGAGATCCATGACCGTCAGTATCACAGTTTCCGTATTCTGTTTAGGATGGAAGCCTACTTGCTGACGTTCAAGAAACTAAAAGTTATGCAAATGAGTCCTAACTTCCTGGACGACATGAGATTCCAGGGGCCTCATTTATGAGGCTGTGCGTCACTTTTACGCCGCCGGTGCGCCACTTTTTGTGTCGCACCAGCAGCGTAAAAAATGTGCCTTGTTGCACCATATTTACAAAGTGACGCATCTAGGTAGATGCGTCACTTTGTAAACCCCTGCGCTACATTATAGCTGCGCCAGGTATAATGTATGCAGGAGGGGCGTTCTGACGCAAGAAAGGGTCATAGAAGTGAAACAGTGAAATCTATAGGATGTCACTGCGCCACTTCTAGGACACAAATGCGTCAATTTCTTACGCCTGCCTCACAGCAGGCGTAAGACTGATGCAGGCCCTTTCACATGGGGCTTGCCCCATGTGAAAGGACACATTGCTGGAGATGCGTCACTTTTGTGACACACTCCAGCAATGCGTCACTTTTGCGCCATACAGATACGTCAGAAATACCGACGTATCTGTAACTCCTTGCGACATGATGCGTCATACTGTAAATATGACGCATCATTGGTGTCGCAAGGAGGGCGCAGTGAAAAGTGACGCATCGCTGTTTTCACGCAGCGATGCGTCACTTTTCATAAATGAGGCCCCAGTAGTTTAGCACCATAAGGAAATAAGGAGATGGAGTGGGGGGTAGTTCAGGGGTCATCACTGTTTTATTAATGGTAGCACTATGGCTTTTTTAAAGTCATCAGGAACTATTTCCATCTTCAAGATGGAATTTTATGACATTGTGTTGTTTTACTGTGACAGGGGCTGTATCCTGCATGGGCCTAAGTGGATAAGGGTGTCAGGGAGAGCCTGAGTTTATTTTGGTCAGCAGGTGGGGCAAAGAGTCTTGATTTAAAGGGGTATAGGCGGCTAACTTTATGTAGTCTTGCTTCTTCTCCGCTCGCTTCTCAGTCGCAAACTTAGTGCTATCTGCGATAGCCTCTTTGATTGACCTTCCCTTTTCAACGAAGAACCTACTGAGCTCATTGAAGTGTTCTTGAGAAGCTGCCTGAGGTTGACCAGGTCTATCCCTAGATGAGAGACTGCAATGATCTTAAAGGGTTCGCTCAGGGGATGACGGGCTTCACAGACCCTTTTGGAATAGTGCTCAATCTTAGCTTGTGGGATCAGTTTTTTATAGTTAGAGGCTTCTTACATTAACTTTACATAGTTCATCACATCTACTACACCAGTTCAGCTCCTGGGGGCATATTGGCAACAGGCAGCGATAATTATCGCTGACCTTGTACAACGCATTATTTTCTATTGCTGGAATATGTCGCCAGGCTAACGTTGTATTAACAACGTTTAGCCGCCATGGCGATGAATATTCCAGCGATATCGCTTATTTCCATGGAACATCGTTGGTTTTTCAGTGATGTTCCATGTAAAACGGCGATGTGCTTGATAATATGACCCTTTGGTCGTATCACATGAATCCACCTCCCATGTCAGGTATGCCTTAGTCAGGAATTTAACAGACGTTAAATTCCTGCGTTAAGGCGTAGTGAGCTCGATTAAAATAATCGCTTCCCCGTGTTGTAAATATCGCAAAGCTGCCTTCACGATATTTACCCATGTTGTTTCCACAGACAGGCCTACTTTGCATCTCATTAGCGATGCAAAGTTAGGCGTGCTGGAATCGGGAGCAAAATCAGCAAAATATGTTATAAAATTATAAACATGCTATAAAATTATAAACATGCTATAAAATTATAAACATGCTATAAAATTATAAACATGCTATAAAATTATCGCCGCTTTTCGGCCGAAAAAGGCCCCAAAAGAGGCGATAATTTTATATCACTGCCTTGTTAATAAGCCCCCAAGTGCCTTAGGCACAGTTTAGCTTCTGCTCAGTCGTTACAAACCCGAGGGGATAGTGGCTTTCTTTTGGTTTTCCGACTGCTCGCAGGGGGAAAACTCAGTTCCTATCCTATCAAGCTAGTTATTAAAGACTTTATCTACTTCTGGTGGTGAGGGAGCGGGGCCGCCATGTTGCCGCGCACTCCCACACAACCAAAGTTAAAACAGACTGCCCGTCAGTATAAGACTTGTTAAGTCACTGGTGGGCAATTCTTTGGCTTTCCCACAACAGTGCCTTTGAAATAAGCACCGCAATTGGAACGTCAAAGCATGTGCCTGCACAGACCGAAATGCACAATGTAGTTCATTTTGTTCAATGCTCCAACATGGGGGTACAGGCAGGCACTCCACGTGCCCCCCTGCATACACCCCATGGCCAAGAGGAAGAAGGGGGTCCTAAAAGGCCCCCCTTGTTTCCTCACCGCCACACTTTTCATGGCGGTCGCACCGCCATGAAACGTGCAGTGATGAGGAAACTCCTAATATGCCTGGAGATGTCCCAGCAGCACCGCCAACATATTAAGGGCCTCAGACCGCTGCGCCATGATCCCTGGTGGCAGCAGCGGTGTTGTGGCAGTCTACCCGCCACAGTCCTAATGCGGCAGACGGACCTCCACGCTGGCGGTCTACGGACCGCCACCAACAGTTTGGCAGTCCATTGGACCCCCAAAACTCATAATAAGGCCCTAAGTATAGGTTTACTTACTTCCTAAGTCTCTATCATCCTCTTAGTATCAATCTTGTCCCACTTCTGACAGGTAACAAACTCGGATGTCTGGTTACTACTGTTTTGAGAAGTTAATGATTGCATCTGAATGGTGCAGGCGCATGGTTCTATAGACCAATTCTCTAACAAGCAGGCAAAAGACCAGACACGATTGAGCATGTAACCTTTACAGTGCATGGGTTCAATTTTATAAGTTGCGTTACTTTAAGAGAATTCATAAGCTCCATAAATACCTGGGGCCTCATTTATGAGGCCGTGTGTCACTTTCACGCCGCCGGTGCGTCACTTTTTGTGACACATCAGTGGCGTAAAAAATGCACCTTGTTGCACCATATTTACAAAGTGACTCATCTAGGTAGATGCGTCACTTTGTAAACCCCTGCGCCACATTATACCTGCGCCAGGTATAATGTATGCAAGGGGGGCGTATTGACGCAAGAAAGGGTCCTGGAAGTGACACAGTGAAATCTATGAGATTTCACTACACCACTTCTAGGACGCAAATGCGTCAATATCTTACGCCTGCCTCACAGCAGGCGTAAGGCTGACGCAGGCCCTTTCACATGGGGCTTGTCCCATGTGAAAGGACACATTGCTGGAGTTGCGTCACTTTTGTGACACACTTTTGCGCTTACAGATTCATCAGAAATACTGATGTATCTGTGACTCCTTGCGACATGATGCGCCATATTATAAATATGACGCATCAATCATGTCGCATGGAGTGCGCACTGAGAAGTGACGCATTGCTGCTTTCACGCATCGATGGCCTTTAGGGCTTGTATCAGGTTCAACCACCCAATAAATAAAATCTCCTACAATAATCAACTTGTTATGATTGATCACCCCAAATCATAAAATAATGTTGGAAAGTCACTCATGGAAGATGAAGCTTGGTAAACAACAAGGAAAGTGAAGGGCATTAACCACGTTTGCGCCGGCACCAGAATGCCAGGTTGATCGGAAAATAGTAGGTCGAAAACTTCCTAACATTGATTCACCAGTGATCTAATGTTTACAAAGCATCTCTTCAAAGTAAAGTGCCCTGTAAATGCTTTCCTTCGAGCCGCATGCTTGTGTTTTCACAGAACCCCCATCAAATCCCCCTGTGCCCTTGGTGAGGTGGCATCATAGCCCAGCTCCCACTCCGACATGTGTGCCAGGCCCCCCGCCCAACAGGTCCCCATTGAATTGAACCCAGGTCAAGGATGCAGGGGACACAGCATCCATGCACCTTTGTGTACCCCAATAACATCTCAACGCTTAGGTATCTCAAAGGAGGAGACCTGCAGGGGCCCCGGTGAACACCAGTCTTTGGAGGACAGGCCAAGGTCAACCTTTCCCCTGACCCAAGGTCCACTCTTTGGTCTGATTCTTAGCTGCTGCCTCCTAATCGATACATTCATCCACAGCCTGCTTTATATCATCTCCATGACCCATCAACCAGCATGTTAATGAATGGATGGATGTGATATTTGTGTAGTGCAAACATAGCCAAAAATCAGAGCTAACTTACATTTATGGTGGTCACAAAAACATTGGGGCATATTAGCAAGAACCTCGTTAAAATTATCGCCATTTTAGCAGCAAGAAACGGCCGCTAATGGGCTTGCTAATATGCGTTATAGAATTCCAATAGAAGCCCAGGTTAGATGTCCTGCACATCTAACCGGGGCTTCTATTGGAATTCTATAACGCATATTAGCAAGCCCATTATCGCAGTTTTAGCGGCAGTTTCCTGCCGCTAAAATGGCGATAATTTTAACGAGGTTCTTGCTAATATGCCCCATTGTTCATGGAGCTGCAAAACCGGAGAGTGAGCGTCATTAATGCTTGGTGGAAAGATGTGGCATGTGCCACCAGGGCCCGGCCCCAAAGATGCCCTCCGACGCATCACCTGCTTCAATTAGCAGCCACTGACGTCATCAGTGCGTTTGCCTTGTGACCCCCTCTGCCTGCGACAAACGAGAGTCCAGCTATCTTTGTGGACGCTGCCGCCCTCCTGCCTGCAGCTGCCACAACAAAACACGGCCTGACAGATACTGTCGCCTATGTGTCATTTACAAAAATATTGTTTCACTGAGAGTAGATTATCTATCACTAACTACCATGAGGCAGATTTACAAGCCCCTTGCGACACATTTACATTAGCGTTAGCAGTGGAGTAAACCATGTGCCACATTGCACCTTATTTACAATGAGTCGCATCTAAGGAGATGCGTCACGTTGTAAAGCCCTCTGCCACATGTTCCGTTGTAGGAACGCCTCTTAAAGTGATGCAGTGAAAGTAGATTTCACTGAGTCACTTTTCCGAGGCCGCTGCGACAAAACCTTGCGCCTGCGAAGTGGCGCACCATGTTAGGTATGGGCAGCCCCTGTGCATTGATGGAGTTGCATCGCGTTTGCGATGCCACTCCAGCAATGCGCCGCCCTTACACCACAAGATGCAATACGCATCTGCCTATCCTTGAGCCACGGTGCGCCGCATTGTAAATGCGACGCATCCGTGGTGGCGCAACGGGAGACTTGCGTATCGCATCTGTTGTGACGCATGACTGCTGATTTGCAGAGACGCGCCAGACATTGTAAATATGCCCCCCTGCGTTGATATTTTTGTTCAGAATAAAAGGAGAAACATATTTTTTAGACGAAGTTGTGGCATCAGCATTGGGGTGTCGCACCCCGTCACTGCACTGAGGCTGTTCTCTCCCAGCCACGCCCACTCGTGTGCACGTGGGCAGAGGTGACGACAAGTAATGAGCAGAGAGTGACTGCATCACACAGCTGGAGACGAGTCTCACGCTTATACAGTGATCAGGAAAACTTGTTTACTATGCGATCCAACTCAACAGAGATAGGATCGCGTTTCTTTTCATAAAGTCACATCTTCTTAAAATGACGTCAGCAGTACTTAGAGGTGAGGCATGTGTTCTGAGCCGCTTTCCTTGTGGTTCCACCTCCCCCAGGCTCAGCCTGTTCCCGCCGCTTAAAATAAGATTAAAGATTGCCAGAGTATTAATGAGAGAAGTTACTCAAATCGCATTTCGCCCACGAATGTTCTGACAAGGATGGTACATACTGACCACCTGCCGGTGCTAATTAAGCATGGCCCTTTCCTTGTTTATCCACCGCCGCTATTTACCTAAGTTTGTGTTTGAACAGGTTTTTCAAAAGTTTCCAAACACCTGTCCATGAAAACCAGTACTTAGCGCCTGATCACAGGTGCCCCCGAGGCACGTCGACATTTATTTCACCCCCTATAAACCTATAAAATCCGACTCCTCGGGTTTGCAATGTCGAATCTATGGATTGTGACAGACTGCGGATCGCGGACATACACAACAGCTTCAGCACTCAACCGACGCACTCCACAACCGCAGCAACGCCACCCACCACCACCCTCCGCGCCTGGACTCCGATCAGCACCGAAGACACCGTCCGTACAATGAACTCCGTCCACTCCGGATCTCCGACCGACCCCTGCCCTCACCACGTCTTCAACAAGGCCGACGCTATCATCGCACCCCACCTACGGGACATTATCAACACCTCCTTCGACACCGCCACCTTCCCTGAGAGCTGGAAGCAAGCCGAACTCAGCGCTCTACTCAAGAAACCTACAGCGGACCCCACCGAACTCAAGAACTACCGTCCCATCTCGCTCCTCCCGTTCCCGGCCAAAGTCATCGAAAAGACCGTCAACAAACAGCTGGCCGCCTTCCTCGAGACGAATGGATCCCTCGACCCCTCACAGTCTGGCTTCCGAGCTAACCACAGCACCGAGACCGCCCTCATCGCTGCCACCGATGACATCCGAGCCCTGATGGACAACGGAGACACAGCGGCCCTCATCCTCCTGGACCTCTCCGCGGCATTCGACACCGTCTGCCACCGCACCCTAGTGCAGCGCCTCTGCAACATCGGAATCCAGGAGAAGGCACTGGAATGGATCACATCCTTCCTCGACGGAAGAACACAGAGAGTCCGCCTACCACCGTACAAGTCAGAGGCCACCGAAGTCATCTGCGGCGTCCCTCAAGGATCCTCGCTGAGCCCCACCCTCTTCAACGTCTACATGAGCCCCCTCGCGGCCATCGCACGCCAACACAACCTCAACATAATCTCCTACGCCGACGACACCCAGCTGATCCTCTCCCTGACCAACGACCCCGCCGCCGCAGGAGCCAACCTGCACGAAGGGATGAGAGATGTAGCCGAGTGGATGACGACCAGCTGCCTGAAACTGAACTCAGACAAGACGGAGGTCCTCATCCTGGGCTCCTCGCCCTCCGCCTGGGACGACTCCTGGTGGCCCCCCGCCCTGGGCACCGCACCCAAACCGACGGACCACGCACGCAACCTGGGCTTCATCCTGGACTCCTCCCTCTCCATGACCAGACAAGTCAACGCCGTCTCCTCGTCGTGCTTCCACATCCTACGCATGCTACGAAAGATCTTCTGGTGGATCCCCACCGAGACCAGGAAGACTGTCACCCAGGCCCTCGTCACCAGCCGACTGGACTACGGCAACGCCCTCTATGCCGGAACCACCGCCAAGCTCCAGAAGAGACTCCAGCGGATCCAGAACGCCTCAGCCAGACTCATCCTCGACATCCCACGAAACAGCCACATCTCCGGACACCTGAGAAATCTGCACTGGCTCCCCGTCAACAAAAGAATCACCTTCCGTCTCCTCACCCACGCACACAAAGCCCTACACGATCAAGGCCCGAGCTACCTCAACAACCGAATCAACTTCTACGCTCCCAAACGCCACCTCAGATCGACCAACCACGCCCTCGCCGCCGTCCCCCGCATCCGAAGAGCGACAACAGGAGGAAGGTCCTTCTCCTACCTGGCCGCCAAGACCTGGAACTCCCTCCCGACCGACCTGCGCCTGACCCAAGACCACCTCTCCTTCAGGAAGAAGCTCAAGACCTGGCTGTTCGAGCAGTAACGGCACCCCCCCCCCCCCCCCTAGCGCCTTGAGACCCCACGGGTGAGTAGTGCGCTCTATAAATGTCTTGATTGATTGATTGATTGACTGCAGCCAGGGCTTTAAGTGGGATGAAAAAAATGGAGGGTCTCTCAAAGGGGCGTGGCCAATGTAATTATGGGCGTGGCTTAAAACACTTCAGCTAAAAATCTGTGCTTAGCACAGTGTGCCACCCGGTTTCTGTCGTTGCATCCAGATATATGATACAACAAGTAACATCATACCAACAACAAGTCAAGGCTATTGGCTTTGTCAATGGTTGTTAGTTGCATAAGATAAATAAGGAGAAGTGTGGCTCAATGGTTAGAGCGGCAGACCCTGATGCAGAGGTCTAGCCCGGGACCAGGGTTCAGTCCCCCGCCTCGGCGGGTCTTGGGCTCAAAATTCCACGGACCTGATAATTCTCGCCTCGGTGCCTATTCCAATCATGGAGTCCCACTCTGCAACTCTGGGCAATAGCTTGCTTAATCTCCACAACGCCCCCCACAACGATAAGGATGCCTGGCCTCCACCTTGGGGGTGCCCAGAAGTGGACACCTCACAGGGAAAGCCAGGATGGGTTCCACAGCAGTAGTCGTACAAGCGCCTTGAGACCCTTGCGGGTGAGTAGTGCGCTATACAAGTATCAATTTACATTTTAACTATGGCTTGTTATAGATAAAATTGAAAAAGCTTCTACTTAAAGCCCTGGTGACACCAGGACACTGTTGCTGCTCCTGAGTTTCAAAATGAGAAGGGAAATCCAGAGAGAACATGACTCTCTTAATCCCTTGGCTGCTGCATTAATTCCGCCGCAGCGCTAGGGGGGAGGGGCGGCCGCACGGCACTGCCATGCTCAAGACGGATCCACTCCGTCACGAGCCCCGGGCGCGCTTTGCTTGTGACAGAGTGGTTCCGTCACGGCCCTGCCTGCTCAATCGAACGCTCAGCGCAGGCGCGAAATCGCTGCCGCGCAGGCGTGCCGGCGGGGCCGTGACGGAGCCACTCCGTCAATAGCACAGTCCGTCCATGGCTGTTGACGGAGTGATTCCGTCACCAGCACCCACAGGGTTAAAGGATTTCCCTTACCCTACAGCACTCACCTGGCATGACGTCATGCTGTAACTTCTCCAATAGTGAGAAGTGAGCAGCGCACAGCGATCTGTCTGCTGTCACTGCAGTTCGGAAAAAGTATGGGCCGCCTGTGCCAGGGCACAAAACAGAGCCCGATAGAGACCTGAGACCTGGTTCGAGGCCCCCTTTAAAAAACTGCCAGTGCTCAGACCCAGTGGCGTCACTAGGGGGGTGCGGGGGGTGCAGACCGCACCGGGTGACACCCTCACATGGGGTGACACCATCTGGTTACACGCTGTGTATGTAACACAGCTCTGCAGCCTCGCCTCTGCTCTGTGTCTATTTAAACGTAACCTCAGCAGCGCGCCACGAATTCATAGCACATTATTTCATGTGTTTATTTCAGTCACTTTGAGAAAAGCTGAGAACTGTGAGGGAGAAATCATGGGGGGGTAGGGGGGAGGGAGGGCATAGGGGGGTGGAGAAGGCGACGAGGAAAGGGTTAAAAGAGCAGCAGGCAGGGGAGGGGGTGCAGGCGGAGGGGGAGGGATGGTGCAGGCAGAGAGGGAGATGTTGCAGGCAGAGGGTGAGATAATGCAGGCGGAGGGGAGATGGTGCAGGCAGAGGGAGAGATGGTGCAGGCAGAGGGTGAGATGGTGCAGGCGGAGGGGAGATGGTGCAGGCAGAGGGAGAGATGGTGCAGGCAGAGTGAGAGATGGTGCAGGCAGGGGGTGAGATGCTGCAGCGGAGGGGAGATGGTGCAGGCAGAGAGAGAGATGGTGCAGGCAGGGGGGGAGATGCTGCAGCGGAGGGGAAATGATGCAGACAGAGGGAGAGATGGTGCAGGCGGAGGGGAGATGGTGCAGGTGGAGGGGGAGATGGTGCAGGCAGAGAGGGAGATGGTGCAGGCAGAGGGTGAGATGGTGCTGGCGGAGAGGGAGATGGTGCAGGCAGAGGGGGAGATGCTGCAGGCTGAGGGTGAGATGGTGCAGGCAGAGGGAGAGAAGGTGCAGGCAGAGAGAGAGATGGTGCAAGCGGAAGGGAGATGGTGTGGACAAAGGGAGAGATGGTGCAGGCGGAGGGGAGATGGTGCAGGCAGAGGGTTAGATGGTGCAGGCAGAGAGGGAGATGGTGCAGGCAGAGGGAGAGATGGTGCATTCTGAGGGGGAGATGGTGCAGGCGGAGGGAGAGATGGTGCAGGCAGAGAGAGAGATGGTGCAGGCGGGATGGAGATGGTGTGGACAAAGGGAGAGATGGTGCAGGCAGAGGGGAGATGGTGCAGGCAGAGGATGAGATGGTGCAGGCAGAGGGAGAGATGGTGCAGGCAAAAGGTAGATAGTGTGGACAAAGGGAGAGATGGTGCAGGCAGAGGGGAGATGGTGCAGGCAGAGGATGAGATGGTGCAGGCAGAGGGAGAGATGGTGAAGGCAGAGGGAGAGATGGTGCAGGCGGAGGGAGAGATGGTGCAGGCAGAGGGGAGATGGCGCAGGCAGAGGGAGAGATGGTGCAGGCAGAGGAGAGATGGTGCAGGCAGAGGGAGAGATGGTGCAGGCAGAGGGAGAGATGGTGCAGGCGGAGGGGAGATGGTGTGGACACAGGGAGAGATGGTGCAACCAGAGGGGAGATGGTGCAGGCAGAGGGGAGGTGGTGCAGGCAGAGAGGAAGATGGTGCAGGCAGAGGGTGAGATGGTGCAGGCAGAGGGTGAGATGGTGCAGGCTGAGGGGGAGATGGTGCAGGCAGAGGGGAGATGGTGCAGGCAGAGGGAGAGATGGTGCAGGCAGAGGGAGAGATGGTGCAGGCAGAGGGAATGATGGTGCAGGCAGAGAGAGAGATGGTGCAGGCAGAAGGGAGATGGTGTGGACGAAGGGAGATGGTGCAGGTGGAGGGGAGATGGTGCAGGCAGAGGGTGAGATGGTGCAGGCAGAGGGAGAGATGGTGCAGGCTGAGAGGGAGATGGTGCAGGCAGAGGAGAGATGGTGCAGGCCGAGGGAGAGATGGTGCAGGCAGAGTGAGAGATGGTGCAGGCGGAAGGGAGATGGTGTGGACAAAGGGAGAGATGGTGCAGGCAGAAGGGAGATGGTGTACGCAGAGGGAGAGATGGTGCAGGCAGAGGGAGAGATTGTGCAGGCAGAGGGGGAGATGGTGCAGGCAGAGGGGAGATAGTGTGGACAAAGGGAGAGATGGTGCAGGCATTTTTTTATTTTTTATTTTTTTATTTTCGATGAAGGCGTATTAAGTCAAGGACGGGTCGTGTTTTATGCCTCCACCATTTTGGAAAGGGAGAGATGGTGCAGGCAGAGGGGAGATGGTGCAGGCAGAGGGTGAGATGGTGCAGGCAGAGGGACAGATGGTGCAGGCAGAGGGAGAGATGGTGCAGGCAGAGAGAGAGATGGTGCCGGCAGAGGGAGAGATGGTGCAGGCGGTGGGGAGATGGTGCAGGCAGAGGGAGAGATGGTGCAGGCAGAGGGGAGATGGTGCAGGCAGAGGGAGAGATGGTGCAGGCAGAGGGAGAGATGGTGCAGGCGGAGGGGAGATGGTGTGGACACAGGGAGAGATGGTGCAACCAGAGGGGAGATGGTGCAGGCAGAGGGGAGATGGTGCAGGCAGAGGGTGAGATGGTGTAGGCTGAGGGAAAGATGGTGCAGGCAGGGGGTGAAATGGTGCAAGCAGAGGGGAGATGGTGCGGACAGAGGGAGAGATGGTGCAGGTAGAGGGGACATGGTGCAGGCAGAGGGTGAGTTGGTCCATGAGTTACACGCACCGGGTGACACCAACCCTAGTGACGTCCCAGTGAGACCTGGCCCACTTAAAGCCCTGACTGCAGCTATCCCCGCATTTTGGGGAATAACATGCGGTTTTTCGTGTTTCCTACTGAAAAATCCACCTGTTCTAGTAAATACCGCACATTTTTACCTTGTCAAACGTGGGCAGGTTCCACCTGCCACCACCCTGACCAGAATAGCGCCCGCCATAGTTTAGGATCTCAGGTCCAATATTTATTTATTTTTTAGTTTTATAAAGGCTAGCTAGACCCGAAGGTATCAGAGGCAGTGCGCTTCACAGGGACATGCGAGGGTCCGAGATGTCAACAGTCAGAGAGGTAAACAAGCATTTGCAATGCAATAGGTCTCGCAGTCACATGAGTTTGAGCTATTAGCCTTGTAAATGACAATGCCTTTTATTGATGTTAGGGTTTTAAAACATAAATAAAAGGCATTGTCATTTACAATACCAATAGCTTAAACTTATGTAAATACGAGACCTATTGCATTTTCTGGTTGATTCCTTCTCTGGCTGATTCCCGTAACAGGTCACTCCTAATGTGCCTAATGCCCACTGTGACTGACCCCTGACTGCTGCCGCTCATTCCTGCTGTGGCTGACTCCTGCCATGGCTGATTTCATTCCTCCTACAGCAAACTAGAGCTCCATCCTGCCTTGGCTGAGCCCTGCTGAGTCTGTCAGCACCAACAGCTGAGGCAGTGAGGCGCGGGAGGGGGCAATGTAGAACACAGAAGAAAAGGGACCGTTGAAATGCCCAAACTCTCACAAATGCAAGAGCACTGTAATGGTCGCCGTGACCCTTTTTTTAGACGCTTCTCGCATATTCGGGTTACAGTGAGCAGCGTCTAAATTAAGGGGCGCGGCCAACAATAAAGTGAAATTGCCTAAGGTGCTTTCACCCAAAGTGAAAACAATTTATTATTTTCAAAAGCTTCTGTAGCGGCCGCCACAGTATAAGCGGACCGCGCGGGTAACTAAATAACTAAATAAGCGCAGCCGCTAAATTGAAAGCGGGACTCTCGTATATTAAATAATTAAATAAGCACGGCCCCTATAGTTAAAGTGGACCGCGCTGTAATTTGAATAAATACATTACTTTAAAATAAAAGCAGGCTGGTGCTGCAATGTCGTGGGTAGGATAGGGGAATAGCGTAGCATAGAGGTTTGGAGTGAAGTGAAGCGGAGTGCCATGGAGTGGCATGGAGTGTAGTGGTGTAGCATAGAGTGAGTGGTGTGTAGTGAAGTGGAGTCCAGGGTCATGGAGTGGCATTGAGTGGTGCAGCATAGAGTGAGTGATGTGAAGTGAAGTTGAGTGTCATAGAGAGTTGTGGAGTGGCATTCAGTTGTATAGCATAGAGTAAGTGGTGTGGAGTGAAGTGAAGCTGAGTGGCATGGAGTGGCATGGAGTGTAGTGGTGTAGCAGAGAGTGAGTGGTGTGGAGTGGAGGGTCATGGAGTGGCATAAAGAGTCATGGAGTGGCATTAAGTGGTGTAGCATAGAGTGAGTGCTGTGAAGTGAAGTTGAGTGTCATGTAGTGACATAGAGAGTCTTGCGAATGTGGCATTCAGTGGTGTAGCACAGAGTGAGTGGTGTGGAATTTAGTGAAGTGGAGTGCCATGAGTGGCATGGAGTGTAGTGGTGTAGCATAGAATGAGTGCTGCGAAGTGAAGTGAAGCGGTGTGCCATGGAGTGGCAAAGAGTGTAGTGGTGTAGAAGAGAGAGTGCTGTGAAGTGATGTGAAGCGGAGTGCCATGGAGTGGCATGGAGTGTAGTGGTGTAGCAGAGAGTGAGTGGTGTGGAGTGAAGTAAGGCGGAGTGCCATGGAGTGGTATAGCATAGAATGAGTGCTGTGAAGTGAAGTGAGGCAAAGCGGAGTGGCACGGAGTGTAGTGGTGTAGCATAGAGTGAGTAGTGTGAAGTGAAGTAGAGTGGAGTGCCATGGAGTGGCATGGAGTGTAGTGGTGTAGCAGAGAGTGAGTGGTGTGGAGTGGAGGGTCATGGAGTGGCATAGAGAGTCGTGGAGTGGCAATGAGTGGTGCAGCATAGAGTGAGTGCTGTGAAGTGAAGTTGAGTGTCGTGGAGTGGCATAGAGAGTCGTGGAGTGGCATTCAGTGGTGTAGCATAGAGTGAGTGGTGTGGAGTGAAGTGAGGCGGAGTGCCATGGAGTGGCATGGAGTGAAGTGGTGTAGCATAGAATGAGTGCTGTGAAATGAAGTGAAGTGAAGTGAAGTGAAGCGGAGTGCCATGGAGTGTAGTGGTGTAGCCTAGAGTGACTGGTGTGGAGTGAAGTGAAGTGAAGCCGAGTGCCATGGAGTGTAGTGGTGTAGCATAGAACGAGTGCTGTGAAGTGAAGTGAAGCTGAGTGCCAAGGAGTGGCATGGAGTGTAGTGGTGTAGCGGAGAGTGAGTGCTGTGAAGTGAAGTGAAGTGGAGTGCCATGGAGTGTAGTGGTGTAGCATAGAATGAGTGCTGTGAAGTGAAGTGAAGCGGAGTGCCATGGAGTTGTTTCAGACAAGTTATAGTTAGGCATTAGCATTTAAAAAACCTTAGAAATTCACTGAAAAAAACATAGGTTTTAGGGGTGTTATAGTTAGCTGGACATTTCACTCATATAAAACCATTGAAATTCCCCCGTTATAGTTAGTTGTATTAACTATCACTCGCGCGCCCGCAATCCACTGCTGATGATGTCACATATTACATCATTCATGACATGGTCAGTGACATCACTGATGACATCTCAAATGACATCACTGATGACATCACTGATGGCATCATCCAGTAAATGTGGTTTGCTTCGATATTTAAATACAATTATATATATATAGCAATCTTCCTTGAAGACTGAGTGGATGTATAAGTGTCTGAATGGAGGATTTAGTAGCAATGTGATTCGCTGTCTAAGTGACGAATTTAAAGTGTCTCATTAAATATATGGGATAGTGATTAAACTATGTGAATACCTGTATCACTCTATCTCTTGTTGTGTAAACTACTACATACGTTGGTTACTAGCTATGTGAAAGTCTACATTAGCCAGTCAATCAGTCAAATAATCTTTATTTTGGTCCCTGGGGTGCGACTAGCCCACCAGCTACCTCCAGTAAGCGCCACAGAGCTGCGTTTCAGAGAGGTGTAAAAAGGGGTGTGGCCTCAGAACACCACTCTGTAACGCAGCTCCCTGGCGCATACTGAAGATACCTGATGGGCTAGTTGGCCCCTAGGGGACCTCCGGATTGAAGAGGAATTAATTCCCCAACTTAAAACGCCCCACAGGGCGTATTTGCACACATATCACCTTAGGGCCCGCCCCCTAACTTCACCACTGTGCAAATGCACCCCGTGGCGTGGTTTAAGTTGGGGGATTAAGTCCCCTTGAATCCTGCGGTCCCCTGGCAACCAACTAGCCCACCAGGTACCTCCACTAAGCGCCAGGGAGCTGCGTTGCAGAGAAGTGCAAAAAGGGGCGTGGCCTCAGAACACCTCTCTGCAACGCAGGCCCCTGGCACATACTGGAGGTTCCTGGTGGGCTAGTTGGCACCCAGGGACCCCCAGTATTCAAGGGGAATTTGTTGCCCCTCTGCAAACGCGCCAGGGAGCGCGTTTGCAGAGGGATGCTGGTAGGGGGGCATGGCCTCCGGCCAGATCCCGTTTTAATTTTATTTTTTTAAAGAAGGGGGGCTTTGTAGCCTTCCTTCTTTTTCTAATTTATTGGCCCTGGGGACCCCATCCCCCAGGGCCTGCCCCCAAGTTTTAATTAAAAAAAATTAATCTGGAAGGGCGCCACATGTTCCCCCTACCGAGGCCATAATTTGCCCCAGGGACCCCATCCCACGGGCCATTTCTTTTGTTTTTAATTTTTTTGGAGGGGCGTCCCTGTAACAAAATCGCCGAAAACCGGCCCCGGCAAAGAGTGTAAGCACCTACTGAGGTCTTTTAGAAATACCAGATGTTCTGGGCGCACAACTAGTAAACCGCTGAGTAATGACAGGCACTAGTACAAAATAGTGTAGGCAATAGGGCGAGTGGTAATACCTCACAACCACTCAGGATGACCAGGAACCTGGTCAGCAATGCATATGAACAACAGTGCCCCTGCACAAACACAAAACCATATAGTAACAATTTTCGTGTACGATTGTAACACACAAAAATGACATATAGTGCATCAATCTAAACAGTTCGTGTAGATACGTGATTCAATGAAAAGTTCGTCTATTTCGACGGGTAAGTCAGTCAATAGTCTGTATTGGGGGTGTCCATTTTCTGTTTATTGTTCCAATTCAACAAAAGCCAACACGTGTTTCATCGCAAGGAACAAATGCGAATCTTCAGGGCTATATGAAAAATACAAAGTCTGTTGAAACTCCACATGTTTCGGTTATACTTTTCTTGAAAAGACCGGGTGACTATCGGTGTCACCATGGTGGACAAAGGCATGCGCAAAAGGTGGTAAAGTGACTTAACGTGTGTGTGGGAAAAAGTCATAGCTAGGGTGACATAAGTGGCATGGTGCTGTGTCTGGTGGCAAAAAAAAATCTGTATAGAACAAAGTGACTGATGTGACTTGTAGTACGTCGCTTTGCAAACATCCTGGCCGGTTGTGCAAGTGAAGTGATTAGACAAAGTGGGGTGTGGTATAGAGAGAACGGAGTCCCAAGATTTACTCATGAGTGACATACGTGACCGTTGTTTAACACTGCTTGCGATATGACAATGAAATCTCATTACAGTAGGCTATTACTTGGTGCGCATGGGGTATGGTATCCAAGATTGTTAATCTTCTACATTGCGTACTTAGAGTAGTTTTAATTCTGTGAGGATGGACTACCGTATAGAAAAACCAGACATACCTGGAAACAGGCTTTATAGACCTGGTATGCTGGTAAGGAGTGGACACAAGCAAGGGCGCGAAGAGACCGGTCAGGGCTTGAACTGTGTAGATCATCAGTGTACGGATGTAAACAGCGGGGAGACAAATGGAAGAGAAACAGAGGAAACAATATAAAGTAAAATTATGGAATGCTTGTCTGTATTGTAAGACAAGGAAAAACTAGGGAAAAAAACTCTTACTGGGCGTCTGATTGGAACTATGAAAAGAAGGAGGGTAGAGTCTATTGAAAAGAAATTAAATCAGAAAATTGTGAGGCTATGGATTGGTGCCATACTTGATTAGGTAAATTCAAGAACTACTGTTCACCCACAAAAATTATCAATACGATGAACTCTAAGGGAGCCAATTGTGATCACAGGCCAATAATTTCGTAAGGGGGCGTTTTATAAGACATGTTTGGACCATTGAAAAAGTACGATGTTAATGATGTTATAAAACTCGGAACTCACCCGGCCAGCCAATTATATTGTCTATTTGGCTAAAAAGTAGGGGAGGTGACTGCCTCGGTAACGGCAAGAGACCTCGTATGGCGTTTATTAGGACTGCAGTATCCGATGTGTGGATAAACACATCTGTAAAGAAAGCAAGATTTGCACCTGATTTATCGAGTTCCGCTTAAGATAAACGGCAATACCACACGGTAAGGCAACACGCATGGTGGTGAAAGTAATCCTACCTTAGTTTGCTGCAGGTCACGTGGAAACCGGGAGGAGCGGGGTAAATGTGGTTACAGGGCGGGTGCGCTCTCAAACCACAATGTGCCTTGTCCTTAGGAAAAATTAATTAAAAAGTCGGGTAAGATGCTCTCCATGATATGGAGAGACCGCAGCCCATAAATATACGAACGTTGGTAATACGGGGGACCCAACAGTTAACGGTCTTGAGGCGCTTACCTGGCGGACGTGTTTCTCCCTCTACGTGTTTCCCGGCGCCGTGTTTCGTGAACGGACACGTGACCGGAAGTGGGGCTCCTTTAAATAGTAGTTGTTTGTCGGTGAATTACAGCGACTAGAACGTCGCCATAGTAATATAATGTCAATATGCATGGCCAAAAAGAGAAGAGTTACTACCCGGAGTTCCAGGGTGGAATGAAAAAATAAATAAAACATGACTCTAAAAAATCATGTAAATATCTGACTAACGCGCATGTACCCCGCGCGGTAATTAGAAGTTGAAAAACATGTTTTTTCACATGTGAGAGAAAGGTATAATTTCTCTTATTACCCTGCTAGTTTTAGTGCAACCAGCGTTATGGCGTTTGACGTGTTGTCAACCAGATTATTTGTACAGTGTCACTCCCCTAGGGGAGGTGATGTGTACGATTGCCGAGAGGCCCAGAATCGGACCTCATTCCAAACCATCCGGCTTGTGATAATATAATACAACTGTTGGACAGAACACCCAGCAAGGTGAATCAATGCCAAGACACGTGTGTGTGTCCTCATGCTGGCATGAATTGAAGATACATGCCAATATTGCCAGAGCGTCCCAGCTACGGGACGTGAGCAAGATACTTGGCATGTTCCTACCCGGGTAGGGGTCAGGTCCTATATAAGGATAGGTTGTGATTGGCGCTCAATTCCATCCCATCGAGGATCAGGAATTGGTTCTGACTACGCAATTGTAGTACGATGGAGCAACCGGTTGCTCCAATAAATAGGTCAATATACATACAGGTTCTGAACGCAAAATGAGAACAACAACAACGTCTAAGTGAGATACAGTGGGAAAAAAACAACACAATGAATATGCACATTACGGTTACTAGAAGTGGAGAGAGGAAATGCAGCGGCATGGATACAGTTGGAGACATGTAGTTAATATTTTAATCGCCCAGGAAAAATTGTAGTTCGGGGTCATAATTTAAACCACATTCAATACTCCGAAGGCGCATAATCCAAGTTGCTTCCTTGCGTCTTAGGAGCAGTTCACGATTACCACCTCTCACATGGATGGGTACGGTTTCTATTCCATAGAAAGAAACCTGAAAAACGTCTACGTTGGGTTGACACTTTGCCACATGGAGAGCCACAGGGTATTTAGGATCATGTTTCAAGATTGCCCTCATATGTTCTGAGATTCTTTCTTTAAGCGCTCGTATTGTGCTCCCAACGTATTTCTTACCACACTGACATTCAATGATGTAGATAACATATTTGGTGGTGCAATTTATGTTGGTTCTGATCTCATATAATTCTCCAGAGGGGCCCGTGTAGTGTTTGGTCTTGTGCTTGGCCCATTTGCACATCGGGCATAACCCACACTTGAAAAAACCATTACCTCGTTGGGTAAGCCATGTAGGATGTCTATCTACTTGTGGCACTGTGGGGCTGAGTCTGTTCCTCAGTGTCCTCCCTTTACGAAATGTGATTTGAGGGGTGGTCGGGATTACTTCCTTTAATGTCGAATCATCTCTTAGCAACTTCCAGTGCTTGGTTAGGCTGGTTCTGATTAAGTTGTGTAGATCATTATATTCGGTGATCATTCTTACTGTGTTCTCTTTCTTCTGCTGCGGGTCTTTGGGTTTCAACGTTTCCTCTCTCTTTATTTTGTTTAGTTTAGATTTCGCTTTTGACAAAATTGCTTTTGGGTAACCACGTTTGGTGAATCTCTGATTCATGTCCTTAATTGTTTTATCTAGTTCATCTTCATCGCTACAGTTCCGTCTAGCACGAAGAAACTCGCCAAAGGGTATAGATCTGATCTGGTGTAAGGGATGAAAACTGTCTGCTCTTAGGATTGCATTACATGATGTGGGTTTCCTGTACAGTTTGCTCTGTAGGGTGTTGTTGATTACATAAAATTCTAAGTCTAGAAATTCAATGTGTGAACTACTTTGTTTCATAGTGAAGCTAATTTCCCAAAGATTATTGTTCAAAAAGTCAAAAAAGCTTTGTAGTAGAGCATCCGTTCCGGTCCATAATAAGATACAGTCGTCTATGTAGCGACCCCAGAACAGAATGGAATCTGTGAATTGACTACTGGATGTACCCCAAAGATGGTCTGCTTCAAATGCTCCCATAAAGAGATTAGCGAAGGAGGGCGAGAATTTAAACCCCATGGCTACTCCACGTTTTTGTTGGTACCATTTCTTCTGGAACATAAAGAAGTTATTCTCCAAGATCAAACTCATCATTGAGATAAGCATTTGAGTGTGCGACCAGAGAGAAGCGGGCCGTTTGGACAGCACTTTAGTGATTGCTTCAATACCCAGTTGTGGGTTGATGCTGGTATAGAGAGCAACCACATCCATGGTGACTAGTGTAGTGCCTGGTTGCCATTCTAAATCTCCAAAAGGCTGAGAATATGTTTGGAGTCTTGAATATATGAAGGGAGATTTCTGACCAGTGGGCCCAGAAAAATATCCACATATTCCGCTAGTCTCTCCGTTGGACCTCCATTCCCTGATACTATTGGTCTCCCAGGGGGAAATGGGAGATCTTTGTGAATCTTGGGTAGTGTGTAAAGCCATGGAAACGTTGGCTTCAGTACTTTCAGGTACATGTATTCTTCATCATTGAGGAGCCCATCCTCTTTCCATTTGAGTAGATGGTCGTTAATCTTCTTTGTGAGCACACCCATGGGGTTGGAGGCAATAGATTCATAGCATGAGAGGTCTGCTAGTTGGGTCAATATTTCATTGTTGTAATCTTCTGCGTTCATTACCACAATGTTTCCTCCTTTATCTGCCTCACGAATGATGATGGAGGGATTCTGCGTCAGTGCAGATAAAGCGTTACGTTCACCTTTAGTTAGGTTGTCTTTATACTTGAATTTTTCTTGCAATTTCGTGGTGTTGATCTTATTCAGGTCTTCTAAAACACTTCTATGAAAATTGTCTATGCTGTTACCGCCTGGAAGGGTGGGAGTCCATGTGGACTTAGATTTGAGACCACTGGCTACCCCCAAATCCATATCAATGTTCAGTTCTTCTAGGAGTTGCCCCATTTCCATAGGGCTGTCCTCTCGTTCAGTAATAGATAAAAGTACATGGACTGCTTGTATGTCTTTTATTGTATATACAACATTGTCACTCAAAACATCAGGAATGTTTTTGATATTCTTTTTCGTAGCAACTTTGCCTGCAAAGTATTTTTTGATTTTTAGGTTGCGAACGAATTTAAAGAGATCTATTTTCGTTTGACATATATCACCCGTGGAGTAGGGGTTAAAACTAAGGCCCTTCGAGAGTAAATTGGTCATATCAGAGGTGAGGGGGAAGGAGGATAGGTTGATCACCTGTACTTCAGTGTTCCTATTTTCTAGTTCTGAACTCTCCCTGATCTGAGTTTTTTGCGATATTCGTCGTTTACCGCCCCTGGACCCCCTGTGGGTTTTGGAGGTGCTGGACCTCTTCGGGATGGCGCCCTGTTCCCCTTGCGTATGCGTTCCATTTCTACTAAAAAAGGATTGCTGTTAGTGTCTAGATTATCTTCACTTTCTGTTTCTGGTTCGCTAGTACCAGCAGTATTTAAGGATGTGGTACTAGATGAAATGGAGCCTGGAGCAGATGTGATACCCTCCGGTTTCTTAGATTTATTGGAGTGAATCAGAGCGTCATACTTTCGGTCGAAGGTGAAAACTCTACCGTTGCGGTAGTCACCATCATCTCTTTTAATCTGTCTAGCCTTTCTGTTCTTGATTTCTTCCTGATGTTTAAGTAAAACCTCATCCAAGATGGTGTAATTTTTTACAGTTGGTTCTGGCAGGTTGAGGTCTTTTATCTCTTGTTCCAGGAGGGCAATCTCTCCCTGAAGTTTCAGAGTTTTGCGGTCAGCACTTTCTATAAGGATGTCCATGAGGACAAAAGAATTATTGTTCACAGAGTCTTCCCATTTTTTCATGAGATCTACATCCAGATTATCATAGGTCGGAAAGATCTGTGAACGTAGACCCCTGGGGATTTGTTTGAGGCGCATATATTGCTTCAAGGTAGTGGCATCCCACCATCGTGAGTTCTCCTGCATTTTTAATTTCTCAAGTCTTTTAAATTTTTCTTTAAGGCCCTCCACCCGGGGGGGACCAGAGATAGCTGCAGCTGTGTGTGTCGGCATGCCTTTGGCTAAATTTTCAAACAGGTCTGCGGCTACTTTATCTCGATCCATGGTGTAAGGAATAAGTTTAGATTGTAATGGAGTAGGGGAAAGGGAGTTTGAAAGTCCTTGCGGGGGGCAGCCCAATCTGGCAAGCTGCTAAGACTGTAAGCACCTACTGAGGTCTTTTAGAAATACCAGATGTTCTGGGCGCACAACTAGTAAACCGCTGAGTAATGACAGGCACTAGTACAAAATAGTGTAGGCAATAGGGCGAGTGGTAATACCTCACAACCACTCAGGATGACCAGGAACCTGGTCAGCAATGCATATGAACAACAGTGCCCCTGCACAAACACAAAACCATATAGTAACAATTTTCGTGTACGATTGTAACACACAAAAATGACATATAGTGCATCAATCTAAACAGTTCGTGTAGATACGTGATTCAATGAAAAGTTCGTCTATTTCGACGGGTAAGTCAGTCAATAGTCTGTATTGGGGGTGTCCATTTTCTGTTTATTGTTCCAATTCAACAAAAGCCAACACGTGTTTCATCGCAAGGAACAAATGCGAATCTTCAGGGCTATATGAAAAATACAAAGTCTGTTGAAACTCCACATGTTTCGGTTATACTTTTCTTGAAAAGACCGGGTGACTCTCGGTGTCACCATGGTGGACAAAGGCATGCGCAAAAGGTGGTAAAGTGACTTAACGTGTGTGTGGGAAAAAGTCATAGCTAGGGTGACATAAGTGGCATGGTGCTGTGTCTGGTGGCAAAAAAAATCTGTATAGAACAAAGTGACTGATGTGACTTGTAGTACGTCGCTTTGCAAACATCCTGGCCGGTTGTGCAAGTGAAGTGATTAGACAAAGTGGGGTGTGGTATAGAGAGAACGGAGTCCCAAGATTTACTCATGAGTGACATACGTGACCGTTGTTTAACACTGCTTGCGATATGACAATGAAATCTCATTACAGTAGGCTATTACTTGGTGCGCATGGGGTATGGTATCCAAGATTGTTAATCTTCTACATTGCGTACTTAGAGTAGTTTTAATTCTGTGAGGATGGACTACCGTATAGAAAAACCAGACATACCTGGAAACAGGCTTTATAGACCTGGTATGCTGGTAAGGAGTGGACACAAGCAAGGGCGCGAAGAGACCGGTCAGGGCTTGAACTGTGTAGATCATCAGTGTACGGATGTAAACAGCGGGGAGACAAATGGAAGAGAAACAGAGGAAACAATATAAAGTAAAATTATGGAATGCTTGTCTGTATTGTAAGACAAGGAAAAACTAGGGAAAAAAACTCTTACTGGGCGTCTGATTGGAACTATGAAAAGAAGGAGGGTAGAGTCTATTGAAAAGAAATTAAATCAGAAAATTGTGAGGCTATGGATTGGTGCCATACTTGATTAGGTAAATTCAAGAACTACTGTTCACCCACAAAAATTATCAATACGATGAACTCTAAGGGAGCCAATTGTGATCACAGGCCAATAATTTCGTAAGGGGGCGTTTTATAAGACATGTTTGGACCATTGAAAAAGTACGATGTTAATGATGTTATAAAACTCGGAACTCACCCGGCCAGCCAATTATATTGTCTATTTGGCTAAAAAGTAGGGGAGGTGACTGCCTCGGTAACGGCAAGAGACCTCGTATGGCGTTTATTAGGACTGCAGTATCCGATGTGTGGATAAACACATCTGTAAAGAAAGCAAGATTTGCACCTGATTTATCGAGTTCCGCTTAAGATAAACGGCAATACCACACGGTAAGGCAACACGCATGGTGGTGAAAGTAATCCTACCTTAGTTTGCTGCAGGTCACGTGGAAACCGGGAGGAGCGGGGTAAATGTGGTTACAGGGCGGGTGCGCTCTCAAACCACAATGTGCCTTGTCCTTAGGAAAAATTAATTAAAAAGTCGGGTAAGATGCTCTCCATGATATGGAGAGACCGCAGCCCATAAATATACGAACGTTGGTAATACGGGGGACCCAACAGTTAACGGTCTAGAGGCGCTTACCTGGCGAACGTGTTTCTCCCTCTACGTGTTTCCCGGCGCCGTGTTTCGTGAACGGACACGTGACCGGAAGTGGGGCTCCTTTAAATAGTAGTTGTTTGTCGGTGAATTACAGCGACTAGAACGTCGCCATAGTAATATAATGTCAATATGCATGGCCAAAAAGAGAAGAGTTACTACCCGGAGTTCCAGGGTGGAATGAAAAAATAAATAAAATATGACTCTAAAAAATCATGTAAATATCTGACTAACGCGCATGTACCCCGCGCGGTAATTAGAAGTTGAAAAACATGTTTTTTCACATGTGAGAGAAAGGTATAATTTCTCTTATTACCCTGCTAGTTTTAGTGCAACCAGCGTTATGGCGTTTGACGTGTTGTCAACCAGATTATTTGTACAGTGTCACTCCCCTAGGGGAGGTGATGTGTACGATTGCCGAGAGGCCCAGAATCGGACCTCATTCCAAACCATCCGGCTTGTGATAATATAATACAACTGTTGGACAGAACACCCAGCAAGGTGAATCAATGCCAAGACACGTGTGTGTGTCCTCATGCTGGCATGAATTGAAGATACATGCCAATATTGCCAGAGCGTCCCAGCTACGGGACGTGAGCAAGATACTTGGCATGTTCCTACCCGGGTAGGGGTCAGGTCCTATATAAGGATAGGTTGTGATTGGCGCTCAATTCCATCCCATCGAGGATCAGGAATTGGTTCTGACTACGCAATTGTAGTACGATGGAGCAACCGGTTGCTCCAATAAATAGGTCAATATACATACAGGTTCTGAACGCAAAATGAGAACAACAACAACGTCTAAGTGAGATACAGTGGGAAAAAAACAACACAATGAATATGCACATTACGGTTACTAGAAGTGGAGAGAGGAAATGCAGCGGCATGGATACAGTTGGAGACATGTAGTTAATATTTTAATCGCCCAGGAAAAATTGTAGTTCGGGGTCATAATTTAAACCACATTCAATACTCCGAAGGCGCATAATCCAAGTTGCTTCCTTGCGTCTTAGGAGCAGTTCACGATTACCACCTCTCACATGGATGGGTACGGTTTCTATTCCATAGAAAGAAACCTGAAAAACGTCTACGTTGGGTTGACACTTTGCCACATGGAGAGCCACAGGGTATTTAGGATCATGTTTCAAGATTGCCCTCATATGTTCTGAGATTCTTTCTTTAAGCGCTCGTATTGTGCTCCCAACGTATTTCTTACCACACTGACATTCAATGATGTAGATAACATATTTGGTGGTGCAATTTATGTTGGTTCTGATCTCATATAATTCTCCAGAGGGGCCCGTGTAGTGTTTGGTCTTGTGCTTGGCCCATTTGCACATCGGGCATAACCCACACTTGAAAAAACCATTACCTCGTTGGGTAAGCCATGTAGGATGTCTATCTACTTGTGGCACTGTGGGGCTGAGTCTGTTCCTCAGTGTCCTCCCTTTACGAAATGTGATTTGAGGGGTGGTCGGGATTACTTCCTTTAATGTCGAATCATCTCTTAGCAACTTCCAGTGCTTGGTTAGGCTGGTTCTGATTAAGTTGTGTAGATCATTATATTCGGTGATCATTCTTACTGTGACCTGCAGCAAACTAAGGTAGGATTACTTTCACCACCATGCGTGTTGCCTTACCGTGTGGTATTGCCGTTTATCTTAAGCGGAACTCGATAAATCAGGTGCAAATCTTGCTTTCTTTACAGATGTGTTTATCCACACATCGGATACTGCAGTCCTAATAAACGCCATACGAGGTCTCTTGCCGTTACCGAGGCAGTCACCTCCCCTACTTTTTAGCCAAATAGACAATATAATTGGCTGGCCGGGTGAGTTCCGAGTTTTATAACATCATTAACATCGTACTTTTTCAATGGTCCAAACATGTCTTATAAAACGCCCCCTTACGAAATTATTGGCCTGTGATCACAATTGGCTCCCTTAGAGTTCATCGTATTGATAATTTTTGTGGGTGAACAGTAGTTCTTGAATTTACCTAATCAAGTATGGCACCAATCCATAGCCTCACAATTTTCTGATTTAATTTCTTTTCAATAGACTCTACCCTCCTTCTTTTCATAGTTCCAATCAGACGCCCAGTAAGAGTTTTTTTCCCTAGTTTTTCCTTGTCTTACAATACAGACAAGCATTCCATAATTTTACTTTATATTGTTTCCTCTGTTTCTCTTCCATTTGTCTCCCCGCTGTTTACATCCGTACACTGATGATCTACACAGTTCAAGCCCTGACCGGTCTCTTCGCGCCCTTGCTTGTGTCCACTCCTTACCAGCATACCAGGTCTATAAAGCCTGTTTCCAGGTATGTCTGGTTTTTCTATACGGTAGTCCATCCTCACAGAATTAAAACTACTCTAAGTACGCAATGTAGAAGATTAACAATCTTGGATACCATACCCCATGCGCACCAAGTAATAGCCTACTGTAATGAGATTTCATTGTCATATCGCAAGCAGTGTTAAACAACGGTCACGTATGTCACTCATGAGTAAATCTTGGGACTCCGTTCTCTCTATACCACACCCCACTTTGTCTAATCACTTCACTTGCACAACCGGCCAGGATGTTTGCAAAGCGACGTACTACAAGTCACATCAGTCACTTTGTTCTATACAGATTTTTTTTGCCACCAGACACAGCACCATGCCACTTATGTCACCCTAGCTATGACTTTTTCCCACACACACGTTAAGTCACTTTACCACCTTTTGCGCATGCCTTTGTCCACCATGGTGACACCGAGAGTCACCCGGTCTTTTCAAGAAAAGTATAACCGAAACATGTGGAGTTTCAACAGACTTTGTATTTTTCATATAGCCCTGAAGATTCGCATTTGTTCCTTGCGATGAAACACGTGTTGGCTTTTGTTGAATTGGAACAATAAACAGAAAATGGACACCCCCAATACAGACTATTGACTGACTTACCCGTCGAAATAGACGAACTTTTCATTGAATCACGTATCTACACGAACTGTTTAGATTGATGCACTATATGTCATTTTTGTGTGTTACAATCGTACACGAAAATTGTTACTATATGGTTTTGTGTTTGTGCAGGGGCACTGTTGTTCATAGGCCCCGGCAAAGAGCTTGGTCGCACCCCCAATGGACTCCCCCCCTCCCATCCCCCCTCCCCCCCGGGGGGCGGCCGAGCACTTTGCCAGGGCCGGTTTTTATTCCCAGTCTGGCCCTGAGTATTCCGCCTCTTTGTCTTCCCTGCCACCTGTCCTTTTCAGAGTCCCTAACTCATGCCAGTGTCTCACTGTCCTGGGCATAGTTCTGGCATTTTCCCCCGAATTACTCTTTTATTTACTGAGTAAATAAAAGAGTAACACACTACAAGGGTTAGCCTGGGAAACGCAGCAGCATTCTCAGAGAATGATTTTATTTTGTTTTGACTTCAGGAGGTTTATAAAGGGTGAAGGAGGCCTGAGGAAGTCAGGGCGGCTCGTATTAAACATTTAGTATGTATCACCAGAGATGTACAAGAGGGAATACACACAGTATAATATCCCTTAAAGGCCAAGACATTAATAGTGGGGTACAATGCCAGCGGCACAACACACAAGCATCACCACAGCAGTCAGAAATACCCCCAGTGGGATCTGCCGCCGCCAAGAGAGGACATGTCCTGGGTTAAAGGTCACTTTCTTAGAGACCAATAATTAAGGGGGCAGCAGCAGCAGCAACTGAGCCAGGTACCGGGGCTGAAAGATGGAAACTGGATCAGGCCAAATATTTGTCATTTCCCTTATTCTTAGTGAATGAATACTTGTTTTGTGTGTAGTGCCTACTTGTCACACTTTACTAAAGCGCCTTTGGTCCGAGCCACAGTCCTGCGTCCAGCGGCTCTTTACTGATCAGAAGTCATGCTCTTTCAGGCCCGCTTAGTTGATTTTTAGTTGTTGTGAATGATGGCGCAGTGCCGTAGCCAATTAGAGCACAGCTGAGCCCAGCCTGGTCGGCGGGACTGGCGCCACCTCCTGGCTGGCAGATGAGAGAGATTGTAAACATATAATAGCCCACCACCGGAGCAGAGCAGTGCAGTTCCACCGTAGAGTGTTGTACAGTCTAAGCTCATGCTGCCAGAGCAGCGCGCGGTCCGTGCAGCTGTGCTTAATGAACGCTAATAGCGTGGCGCTCCATCTCCGTTTGCCAGCCAATTCAGGAGGTGCCATAAATGCGTGACTTTGCATTTTGGTGCGGTGATGCAGACCATCCCACCAAAATGCGTTAGTCTAATGCCTGATGCGTGGTACTTGGCAGGGCTGTTAGTTTGATCTTACTTGCACGTTTGGGCACTTAATATTGGTAACCCATAGTCATCATGCGAGCTGAACATGTCACATCCCCAGTGTGCACCAAGAAAGAAAGAACAATTACATTTATGGTGGCGAAGAACCAGTGGGCCTTGTTTATCATTGATCAGGGCTTGGCGATTTATATTGTGCTTTCTACCTCTATATATGGCTCTGAAGCACCTACCTACGTGGACAGCAAGCTACGCCATATAGGATGTATGGCTGAAAGGGTGTTGTCTTTCGTGCACCCCATGCCTGAAATCCTGGCGGTCTAGGTGTTGTCAGCCAAGCATGAATCCAAGCCTTATTCTGCTAATTTGCCATTGGCCAGGCCAGAGACACCGTCCCAGGAACTCTGTGAAGTTTGGGACCTGAACGGTGCCTGGCTGCACAAGGTGACTGATCTTCCGATGGATGCTCCAAGGGCCCCTTCCGCACAATACCCTGGCTGGAGACCTCCTGATTGAGTCTGGAGGGGCCCTTTCCACTGATCTTGCAGGGGGGCCCCCTCAAGATTCGTTACGCCACTGATTTACTCATGTGGGTGTGTCATTGCCTTATTATTGGGAATTCCACATCAAATAGTAATGCAGAATTAGTAAAATCACTCCGATTGCTCCGGTGTAATAGACAATCCGCCCTATTCTGATTTTGCTGCCCTCTTTAAGGGTCATTCTTTACGAAAGTGAAATATTGTAATGACGGCGGAGCGAGTCTAGTCTTCGAACTGCCTGTGGCCCGCGTGGGTCCCAAATGCACGAAACTGTGCAAATAAATATGAAAATAGTAAAACTCCGAGAAGGCTGGACATTCGGGAAGAGACCCAAGGCTGAGAGTTGTTGACGTCACGGAAGCCCTGGTGCACAGCAGGCCCGGCTCACATTCTGATGCAGACGAGCTCGTTGTGCCTCCGTGTGCAAGGGACTCACGTCACATCACTTTAAGGAAGGGGTGAACGCGTGACTTGCTTCAAGCACTTATCACCCGGGGCGCCCGTGCTGTGTGGGGACGCTGCAGGGGGGCATGAAATGCGAAGATTACAGTTCGGAGGAAATCCGGTGCCAGCAGAACTTCGAGGAAAAGGCTCGAGTTCCTGCAAGTCTGACCCTCCCCCCCCCCCCCCCCTCCCGCACCGGCAGAGGCCTGCATACCTGAACACCATCGCCCGAGACCGCCGGAGTGCGGGCCCTGCAGTGAAAGGCTTGGAACTGGGCCAGGTTTGTAATCCTGCCTGGGGGGAGGGGTCGGGGAGGGTGGGGGAGGGGGGGGGTGCAGGTGCCTCAGTCCGCATGGCATGAACATACATTCATCAAAATGTCAGGGGTAACGGAGCTGACATGACGGGTCACTTAACCTTTACTGTCACCCGCACAGGTATGTTTACACACATATGCACACACGCGTCTCTCCCACCAGCAAGCACACAACAAAATCAGGTGATTTAAAACATTTTTTCTTTACTTAGCTCAGCTACCAGGGAGAGGCATAATCCAGCAAATTATAGTCTATTCTTTATTACACTAATAGTGAATAATAAAAAAAAATATTTATTCACTAGCAGTCTCATAAATAAAATTGACAGAAAAACAAAGAAAGCGGGGCTTCCCTTGTGTGCCTTACAGTGATCTGACACCTCTGACACCAGGGGTTGCAAAGTCAGTGCCGGGGGTTGCAGCTGCGACCCCTGGTGACCCCTAATTGATGTCCATGATGCCTAAGTGTGACCAGTGTCAGGTGGCGAAAAGGCTGAGTCAACCCCCTCCCCCCTCTCTCCCTGCCTTTCTACAACCCCCACATTAGGTCTTGCACAGGTTTCTATTGCGCAGTATTTATTTCACTGCAAACATAAAGTGCATTTGTAAAGATCACATTCACCTGTGGGCATCATGACTCTGAAAAAATGTTTATTGTTATCCAACTCAATGGTCCTCATTTTAACAACCTCAGAAGGATGAAAGGCTGGATGGACCTGCCGGGATTTAAACCTGTCACCCTGAGGTCAAGCACAGGCCCCTACATCGGAGGCATTAGTCCACTAAGACCCCAGACCCGGACCAAAAGTAATTTAAATAAACCACAAACTGCCCAGAACCCCCCACTAGATTACCTGACATCGCCATAGCCATCCCGGACGGATACAAGATCACCCGGAGGGACCGCGTCAACCAGACTGGAGGAGGCATCGCCATCGTCCACAAGAAACACCATCCGCATCACGACCAACTCCGATGACACCTTCACCGCCGCCGAGCACCTCCACTTCCAGATACACACCAACCCCAAGACCACCCTCAGAGGCACCCTCATCTACAGACCCCCGGGACCACGCACACAATTCAGCGAAGCAATCGCAGACTTCATCAGCCCGTTCGCCCTCGCCTCCACCGACTACATCCTCATAGGAGACCTCAACTTCCACCTGGAGAACGACAAGGACAGCAACACCACCTCCCTACTAGACAACCTCGCCAACCTCGGACTCAAGCAACTGGTGAACACTCCCACCCACTACGCCAGCCACACGCTCGACCCCATCTTCTCCTCCAGCAAGCACATCTCCTTCAGCCACTCCACCGGACTCCATTGGACTGATCACAGCTGCGTACACTTCAGCGTCAGGAGAACCACGACCCATCACCACCCGCAACAAGCTCCCCGCAGGAGCTGGAGCAAGATCACCAACGACAAGCTCACCACCTCCCTCAGCCAGAACCCTCCCGCCAGCACAACGGACCCCAACGAAGCAGCCCGCATCTTCACTCATTGGCTCACCAACTGCGCCGACGACCTTGCACCACTGAAGAACCCTTCCAGCAGACCCGGCAGCAAGAAAGCCTGGTGGTTCACCGACGAACTCAAAACATCCAAGAAAAACTGCCGCACCCTTGAAAAAGCCTGGCGCCACGAACAGACTACAGAAAACATGACTGCCCTCAAGAACGCCACCCGCGCACACCACCAGCTGATCCGCACCACCAAAAGGACAACATTCAAAGAACGACTGGACAACAACACCCACAACAGCAAGGAATTCTTCAGCATCGTCAAAGAGCTCTCCAACCCCAGCGCCGGAAACAACAACATCACTCCCTCGCAAGACCTCTGCGACTCACTCGCCTCCTTCTACCACCGCAAGATCGCCGACATACACAACAGCTTCGGCGCACCAACCACGCACCCCACCACCGAACCAACACCCCCCACCACCACCCTCTGCGCCTGGACCCCGGTCAGCACCGAAGACACCACCCGCACGATGAACACCATCCACTCCGGATCCCCAACCGACCCCTGCCCCCACCACGTCTTCAACAAGGCCGACTCCATCATCGCACCCCACAGCCACCTTCCCGGAGAGCTGGAAGCATGCCGAGATCAGCGCCCCCCTGAAGAAACCAGCAGCGGACCCCACCGACCTCAAGAACTTCCGCCCCATCTCGCTCCTCCCTTTTCCTGCCAAAGTCATCGAGAAGACCGTCAACAGACAGCTCGCCGCCTTCCTCGAGACAAACGGATCCCTCGACCCCTCACAGTCCGGTTTCCGAGCCAACCACAGCACTGAGACCGCCCTCATCGCAGCCACCGACGACATCAGATCCCTGATCGACAACGGGGAAACAGCTGCCCTCATCCTCCTGGACCTCTCTGCAGCGTTCGACACTGTCTGCCACCGCACCCTAATACAGCGCCTCAGCAACATCGGAAACCAAGAGAAGGCACTGGAGTGGATCATCTCGTTCCTCGCCGGAAGAACCCAGAGAGTCCGCCTCCCCCCGTTCAGATCCAAGGCCACCGAAGTCATCTGTGGGGTACCACAAGGATCCTCTCTCAGCCCCACCCTCTTTAACGTCTACTCGAACCCCCTCGCAGCCATCGCACGCCAACACAACCTTAACATCATCTCCTACGCCGACGACACCCAGCTGATCCTCTCCCTCACCAACGACCCCGCCACCGCCAGAGCCAGCCTACACGAAGGAATGAAAGATGTCGCCGAGTGGATGAAGAACAGCCGCCTGAAACTGAACTCAGACAAGACGGAAGTCCTCATCCTGGCATCATCCCCCTCCGCCTGGGACGACTCCTGGTGGCCCCCTGCCCTGGGCACCACCCCAAACCAACGGACCACGCACGAAACCTGGGCTTCATCCTGGACTCCTCCCTATCGATGACCAGACAAGTCAATGCCGTCTCGTCATCCTGCTTCAACACCTTGCGCATGCTCCGTAAGATCTTCCGATGGATCCCCACCGAAACCAGGAAGACGGTCACCCAAGCACTGGTCACCGGCCGACTGGACTACGGGAACACCCTTTACGCGGGAACCACTGCCAAACTACAGAAAAGACTCCAGCGCATACAGAACGCCGCTGCACGACTCATCCTGGACATCCCCCGCCGCAACCACATCTCCATCCACCTGAGAGACCTGCACTGGCTCCCCGTCAGCAAGAGGATCACATTCAGACTCCTCACCCACGCACTCAAGGCTCTCCATGACCTGGGCCCCAAGTACCTCAACAACTGCCTCACTTTCTACACGCCCACCCGCCAGCTGCGATCGACCAACCTCGCCCTCGCCATAGTACCACGCATCCGCAGAGCCACCGCCGGAGGAAGATCCTTCTACCTGGCCGCCAAGACATGGAACTCCCTCCCCATCCACCTACGGCTGACCCACGACCATCTCTCATTCAGGAAGCAACTCAAGACCTGGCTTTTCGAGCTGTAACGGACCCCTCCCTCCCAGCGCCTTGAGACGCTTCCGGGTGAGTAGCGCACTATATAAATTGTTTGATTGATCGATTGATTGATAAAGAAAGCAGACCCCTGACTGCCACGCTGAAGGGCTCTGGCTTGGCTACCAATTCATCAGATGGTTGAATGTCGAGTATTGCTTCGATTGCTTACTAGTAATCTACATTATATCCATTTGTAAGAAACTCGGTATCTGGTTGAATGGGCGATGAGCCCTGGTGAAGCATCAGCTACAATCCTAGTCAGGGTAAGACACCTGCGAACCCTAGATTAGTTTATGCTCACCCCCTTGAGAGCTTGGTCAAAGGGCAAGATGCAAAGTATTTATGCAACACTGAAAAAAGTAACAGTAAAAACACACCACAAAAGGAGCCCCCTACTGATTAGAGAAATTAAGTAACTTTTTGTAAATAAGACAACATCAAAGTGACTAAAATCCAATTAGTAGAACCAGAGATATTCAATTATTAAAGTTTTTAGTGAAAAAGGGCTAAAAAGCTCACATCGATATTGGAGGTATCTGGTCACATCAGCATAGGTTCGGGCCCACCAGTAAGCACGGGCCAACTACAGGGACTTAGGCCCTCTGAACAAAGTATCTTAAACCCGGGGGGGCGCTAGGTGGCGCTGGACCGGTATGGCCGCCATTGTGTAGAGCTCTCGCCAGGCCGGGAGTAATTCTGCACATAATCCTCATCCTGCCTTCGAGGAAATCACCCCAAACCACATCAACGCTTGGCGAAAGGTCTGCTGCTGACGTGGTGTGAATCCTGAGTCGGAAGCTCCGACGGCGCTCCTGTGATCGGCTGACAAACGATTCGGGGCCGCGGAGGCGCGCGGTGCCGGAGCGAGAGAGCGGCTCGCAAGACTACGCGAGCCCGCGGTCGGAGGGGCCGACTGCTGGAAGGCGCTTCCCGCGCGGCGAGCCATTAGCGACTGAGGGAGCAGCCTCTGGGCCCCAGCGGACACTGCGGAGAAGCGGGAGGTGAGGCTAGCGGGCGAACATCCTGCACTGTGAAGAGCTGCAAGGGCAGAGCAGCGTGGATCGCAGAGCGTACCTCGGCAGAGGGGAGACGCGGCCGCCATTTTGCAGACAACGGGCCGCGGCGGCCGGGAAATTGCTGAGCGCTGCCCGCCCGGGACCGTGAGCGGGTCCCTGGACACGCATAAGCGGAGGCACCTAGATCGGGGGAGATGCTGAGCGCCTGACGACGGCGGAGACAACGGAGCCCTGCAGCCCCCCCAGCCATTCCTGCATTACCTGGCGAACTGCACCGAGCTTCCTGGAGGTGAGAGCAGTTGGAAGCGCTACACCGGGGGGACAGGCTGCACTGGAGGTTGGGCGTGAGGCGCAGAGAGAGCGTCTGGACCCCTGCGTTTGGGGCGGCTGCCCATCCAACATCCACCATTGTCAATTGAGCCACTGGCTGGCACAGACCCTGCGTCGCCTCACTAACCGGACCCGCTGGGGGGGGTGCTTAGAAGCTAGCCAGGATGGGCAAACCGGAGCAACGACAGTCCAAACTCCCATTTGACACGCGCAGAACACCAGGAGCGACCTCCAGCACTCAAGGCAACACGGGTTCGCCTGAACCACGAGATGACAGTTGGAAAGCCATCCTGGTCGGACTACAACAAAGCCTCACGTCCATAGACTCGAAAATAGACTCCATGACCCTCCGCTTGGACAACGTGGTGGCAAAACTGGATGGTCATGAGGAGCGCATCAAGAGTGTAGAGCAAAGAGTGTCGGATATTGAGGATGGGGCTACAACTAGCAGGCAGCACATGGCTCATATGGACAAACTTCTGAAGGTGATTGCAGAACGAAATGAGGATTTAGAATCCCGCTCCAGACGGAACAACGTACGCGTGCTGGGCCTGGCCGAGACCACCAACACGGGGCGCCTGGAGGACTACATGAAACGGCTGCTGATAGATCTTTTTGGGCGCGACGCCTTCTCGGCGCACCTAGTTATTGAGAGAGCGCACCGCTCCCTGGCGCCAAAACCCCCTCCGGGCGCCACGCCGCGACCGATCATCATGAACTACAGGGATAGGGACACGCTACTACGTTTGGCACGAGACAAGGGCAGGTGCGCCACGAGAACACTACCCTGTCGTTCTACCCCGACTTCACCCAAATGGTGCAGGACGCCCGAAGAAAGTTCCAGGCGGTAAAAAAACAACTCCAATCCCGTAGCATCGAATATGCGATGCTATACCCGGCCCGCCTACGGATCCACCACAGGGGACGACAGCATATCTTTTCAACACCCCGGCAGGCAGAAGACTTTCTGAAACACGACAGGCGATCGGCATCCAGAGAGACGGCTGCGAGGCGGAGATCGCGCTCCAACTCGCCATTACCGGAACCCTCATGAGACTTGCCATCTAAACTGCTGGTAGAATGGGCTAGGGAACCCTATGGCGACATCACGTGAAACATCGGGAGGGTGAAGTAAGACACTGTTACTGATTTGAAGGCACAATATGACTCTTGGCCGCGCACCCCCGTCCCAGCAATGCAGCCTCCTGCGGCCCAGGGGGCTGTAGATGGGTGAGAAAGGGAGGTGTGGCGTTACTGGCGGGAGCTCCTAGCGGTCCCCACTGAGGGCATTCCCCCTTGTTTGACTAACACTACTGTGTTTTTCTTAGTTCCTTGATACGCCTGGGTGTATGTTGTCATCCGGGGATCTGTTTTTGACTTGGGGGGAGGGGAGGTTGATTCCTGGCATGTTGGGGCAGCCGGTGTGGGAGGGCAGAGGAGAGGGGGAGAGCGGGGGGGTAGGGGTATTGCGGAACGTTCAGTTTATGAGGGGAGGGGGCTGGGTTGAGAAACATAGGGGACGGGTAACTCGAGTGGCTGAATGGTGTGGCAGGAAGGGTATCTTCAGTGCTAGCCTAACAACTGCTGTTTATCACAGACAATGCAGGACAAGCAGTTAGATGACGCTCCAGGCGTCAGAGTGATGACATGGAATGTGAGAGGGCTCAATGATCCCCGGAAACGACGACAAGTACTGGGTTATCTAGATAGGCACACCGTTAATATAGCTTTCCTACAGGAAACGCATCAGGCACGGGGATATGCCCCTAAATGTGCAACTAGGTGGGCCTCGCACGGCTGTTTTGCGTCGTACTCTTCTTACGCAAGAGGGGTGGCCATCTTGATTAAACGTGGGCTGCATTTTGTGGAACGAGGGAGGGAAGAGGATTCGGATGGTAGATACTGCTTGTTGTGGGGATCCCTACTGACACATGACGTTGCACTTGTGAACTATTACGGGCCTAATGTGGATGATCCTCACTACCTGCAATTGCTACATAGTAAGGTGAAAGCACTAGGGTGCAGGTACCTCATCTGGGGTGGGGATTTCAATACTGTCGTAGACCCAACGTGGGATAGAACACAGGCTACACCGGCACATTACACCACCTCTCAACGTACCTTACACGCTATAGTCATAGGGGAGGGACTGATTGATACATGGTGCTTTCTACACCAATCGTTCCGGGAAGGCACACATCACTCCTATGTCCATAATACCTGGGCTAGGCTGGATTATATATTTGTGGCAAGAGGGATGACTAACTGGGTCCACAAGGCGACACATATGGCTAGAACATTTTCGGACCATTCCCCCGTGTGCGTCTCCATGCACTTACCAGTAGACACTGCTCCCTATTTGGGTTGGCGACTGAACTCCGCGCACCTACAGGATGCTGCCTTTAGGGCAGAGCTGGAACTTGAGATAACTGACTTCTTCCCTAGAAACACTGGCTCTGTGATTAGTCTCACCACCGTCTGGGAGGCCTTCAAAGTGACTGTCAGGGGGTGGTGCATTGCTAAGGGGGGGGTGTACTGAGAGCGCTGCGTGGTACCCTACACAGACTAGAGAATGGACTGAAGGCATTGGAGCGTGAGCCAAGAAGCGCCGCTGAACCCTCCCCTATACAAGCGCGCATTAGGGAAAAACTGTTGGAATATACCGAAGAGGCTGACCGCGAGAGTAGGTTTCGAGGGAAACCGGGAGAAGCAAGGAAATATGGGGAGGGAGACAGGCCGGGGAGGTCTCTGGCTGGAGCTGTTCGACCACCGCGATTCCAAAACTTCGTAACAGAACTCCAGGATGGTCAAGGGGGCTGTGCAGAGCATTACCGGTACAAATGGAAATACTAACTGAGTTTTATAAAACACTTTACACATCACAACACAGCGCCGCGTTATCACTGGAGAGCTACTTCGAAGACGTGGCTCTAGCATGGTTGGGCCCTGGGCAGCAGAAATTCTTGGCAGCCGACCTTGAGGTGGACGAAATTAAGGACGCTATAATGGGAATGGCATCTGGCAAATGCCCAGGATCGGACGGGATCCCTGTCGAATTTTATAAGGCCTATGTACACATACTAGCTCCTATACTTAAGGTAGTATTCTATGAGGCGCTGGAAGAGGGCGTACTCCCAGACACTATGCGAGAAGCGCACATACTGTCCTTACTTAAGCCAGGTAAAGATCCCGTGCACTGCGATTCTTATAGGCCCCTGTCCCTGTTGAACAGTGACACGAAAATACTAGCTAAAGTTCTGGCCACCAGGTTGAACCTCCTGCTTGAAAAATTGGTTTTACCGGACCAAGCGGGCTTTGTGCCTAATCGGGCCACCTCGCACAATTTGCGTACGTTGCTTGCTATCATCCAGGACATTACTCCTAAATGTGCGGCAGTAGCCGTATTTCTGGACGCTACCAAAGCGTTTGATTCCCTGGAATGGGATTACATGTTTGGGACTCTGGTCTATATGGGGATGCCGGGACAGTTCCTGAGGTAGATCAAGCTCCTGTATGAAGCACCACTTGCTAGAGTGTTGCTTAACGGGGCGCGTTCTGAGCCCTTCCACATACACAGAGGGACGAGACAGGGGTGCCCCCTGTCGCCTGTGTTATTTGCTATCGCGGTTGAAACTCTAGCGGCTAAACTGTGTCAGCATCATAATCATAGAGGCCTAAATTACCCTTCCCGACATGTACTTGTCTCCCTCTATGCGGATGACATCACCCTATACGTCTGCAAGCCTGAGGAAAACCTGAATCCTGTGCTGCGTGAAATCACGAAGTTTGGGGCGTATGCAGGAGTGCAGATGAACTGGAGTAAATCCGCGGTATTCCCGCTGACTGACCGTACCGTTCCACACTCCCTGAATTACCCCCTGCGATGGGAGGAATCTGATTTCCGCTACCTGGGGATATTCATATCCAGAGACAAAGACACACTTCTGAGATTGAACTATGGCAGGGTCATTTCCAAAGTCATGGATAACATCACTTCCTGGCTTCGCCTCCCTTTATCAATGGCGGGGCGCATATCGCTCATCAAAATGGTGATCGTGCCTAAGTTCATCTACTTGTTTGTGAACATCCCATACCACCCCGGAGCGCATTTCTTTGCTACTCTTAAGACACAACTGGTGCGACTGATCTGTGGAGGGAAGCCGGCACGCTTGAAGTGTGATACTATGATGCTGCCATATAGGTTTGGAGGTTTTGATGTGCCAGATTTCGAGCACTACTACCACAGTGCACAGGCGCATTTTGCTGCTTACTGGTTTCACCCCCCCCCCCTACATGCCCCACTTGGCGGTAGAGGACGGCCATATGTCTCCCATTCCCCCAGCGGGATATGTGTTTGCCCCATATAACCCAGGCAATCGGGATCCCACTACGGTGGACTGCACTGTAAAGGCAATGTACTGGCTAGCTAAGGCAGAAGGCATAACGTGTCTCTATTCCCCCAAATTGCCACTGCCGACGAGTCAGATATTGAAGGTAACAAGCGAGAGAATTTGTCAAAATATGCTTGTGAGACTTGGCTATCACACGTGCGGGGATCTGTTTCTGGATGGCAAATTCCGTACGCATGACCAATTCTTTGGGGAAGATCCCCCTGCATTCATGGACCTGTTCCTCTATACGAGGTTGAAACAGAGTATGAAGGCCATATGCCCTGACTTCCCCACGGAGCCGGAGACATTTCAATCCCTACATTTGATGCTGCAGGGTGAGACGCTGAAACATGCTACATCTACACTATATGCCAGAAGTAGATTGGTTCCCCCCCATGAACCGGCCAGGGCCAGGGCGGCCTGGGACAGAGACCTGCCTGAACCCCTCACGGACGAGCAATGGGAGGATGCATGCATTCAGACAGAACGCATTTCCGGCAGTACTAGACTCCGGATACTTCATTTTAAATTTTTGCACAGGTTATACCACACACCGGCGCGCTTACACAGACTAGGGCTGAGGCAGGACGATAGATGCCAGAGATGCCATCGCGGCCCGGCAGGCTTCCTACACCTGGCTTGGGGCTGCCCTAAAGTGGCGGACTATTGGGAGAAAGTATTGGAAGGACTAGCTGGCATGCTGGGGGTGGGTATTGAGCCGTCGCCAACGACGGCCCTCCTGGGCCTAATCACACACATTGTCACCCCACATAAGAAGTTACTATTGCTAGGTCTGATGTTAGCGAAACGACAGGTGGCGTGCCGCTGGGGGAGGGGAAGAGCGCCTAAGTTCAAGGGGTGGCTCCGAGATATGGTTCTATGGCAAGAGAACTTACATGCATACGCAGAGCTAATGCCCTTGCACTCCAGACCTAAGGACATTTGGAGCCCGTTCTTAGCGTTTCTCCGAAAAAGACAGGGGGGAGAGGAGGAGGAAGAGACCGGGAGGGGGACAGAAGGGTGAGCTCTCAGCTGCAGCAAAAGGATGGCGCCTGAATGTATAACGAGCCTTGAGTTCTCAACTGCTATGTATATCATGCTATAACTGTGTTGGATGTGATGTTACCACTCTTATGTTCCTGACGACTATAATACCCGTATTTCTTAGACTTTACCTGTTATACCTGGCCTGGCTCGAATATCCTCTGAAGATGGAAATTACTTTTCGATATGATGTCCCTATTAGACGCGGATAGATGTTAACTGAGGATCTGTTTTTCCTTTCAGCTATTGGGGAGGGAGGGGAGGAGGGAAGGGGGGGGGAGTTTGAGGGTTTGAGTATTCCAAGATTGACAATGTGACAGTAGCGTGATGTGAATGTACTGTGTATCACTGCATGAAAAGTCTAAATAAAGCTTTAAAAAAAAAAAAAGTATCTTAAACCCTTGTTGCAGAGCGTTGAGGAGATCCACTAATGCAATGTGTCAGTTCCGAGATGCGGCACAGAGAGGTCCTGTTACATAGACGGCGAGGATTCAGTCGATAAGGCTTGCGATGTGAAGGCCGCTGTTGGGGATGCATCACATAGTCAAAACGATGCTTCAATTCTGAAGAGCAGTGAAGCTTTGATACGGTGGTTCAGTGTCATTATCAAGGCTGCCATCAATAAGAGATGTGAGAATCTGCTCTGGGAACATGTCGCACAGCAGCGCTTCCAAAAGTGCTGCATCAGACCCACGATGCTGGATGCGGCAGTGATGCAAATCTTTTGTAATGGATCTAATCCACATAGCAGCGGCGATGCGCCGGTTATGCTCAGGGATGTACCACTCATCTGAGGAGATGCATTGATTCTGCTTGCGATGTGTCACTCAGCTGAGAAGATGTGTTGGTTCAACTGGCAAGCAACTTATGCCCACTTCAAAGAGTCCAGGGCTGGGGTGGCACCACTTGACAGGGTAGACTCACAGAAAACACCTAAAAACCTGGCTGTTTAGGAGAAGCACAAAGATCATAGGGGTAGCCCAGTCACCCTCTTGGTCCTTTCGGAATTCAGCACGGGGACACTCCGAACTAGAGTAACCATGCGCTCTACAAACTGCTAACATAACATGGCAGAGTACATGTGCAGAAGCAGGGTGGTTGGAAGTGTGTTATGTCTCGGACAGTTCAGATCAGGAGGCCAGCACTTGGAGTCACTCTGGGTTCAAGAGATGCAGGTCCAGCCTTTCCCATCCAGGCAAGAGGGCATCAGGTCAGCACAACAGTGCAGTCCAGCAGATTGGCAGTCCTTCAGCAGCGCAGCGGACTTTCCACAGGTCCAGAAGTGTACTGAGGTGGTGTCTGAGGTCTAGTTCTTCATACCCCGTTCTGCCCTTCAATTAGGGGAGATTTCAAAGATATGCCTTTGAAATGCACAGATGTCCCGTCCTGCAGACTAACTACAGGGGTATGCAGCCCGTTGTGTGAGATAGGTCACAACTTATTTAGGTGTATGTGAGGCTGTGTACAGCTCCTTCCTCCCACCCTGCCAGGATGACCCATCAACTCACACTTAAGCTCCTTTTGTGTATGGTTGTCTAGGAGGAATACACAAAGTCCAACTGCCGACTAAACCAAGTCATGTGACCAGAGACAGCCACCAAATGACTTAGGAAAAAAACTCAACTTTCTGAAAGTTGCATTTTCAGAATTGCAATTTAAAATCCAACTTCACCATAAGTTAGGATTTTAAATTGTGATTCCAGAGACACCAACCTTGAAGGAATTATCTCTTCTCATTAGGAAAATATGCTTACGAAATGTAATAAGGCAACTACAATGTTATCCTATAGGAGGGATAGGCCTTGCAGTGGTGAAAACCAAATGTAAGAGTTTTTCACCACTAGGATATGTAAAAGTACGAAGTACATGTGCTACCTTTTAAATACTTTGCAGTCTGCCCTCTGGGCTGTCCATATCCTATCCTATTAAGGACATACTAAAAAGGAAGGTTTGGGCCTAGCCAAAGGGTTATGTTGCCAGGTTGAAATGGCAGCTTAAAACTACACACAGAGGCTCTGCAATGGCAGGACTGAGGCATGTTTAAAGGGTTGCTTAAGTGGGCAGCACAATCAGTGCTGCAGGTCCACTGGTAGCATTTAATTTAGAGGTCCTTGGCACTGTAATGCACTTTACTGTGGACTTATAAGTAAATTAAATATGACAATTGGGGAAAAGTCAATATCACTAGGACTGGGTGGAACTCATTGAGTTTTGCTTTGCCTAATTCAGTGAAGTGTACAAAAAACTGCCTGAGATTCCATTGAACTTCATAGATGGCGGGAGGGCTTGTCTGCACTGCTTTTTTTACAAAGAGTAGCGCAATCTGGGCTTCTGAGCTTGAAAAGTAGCGCAATAAGCACCACCTGGTCTGCATGAGCGAGGCCATTTTGTTTAACTGCTTTCCTGTTTTGTGCATGGTGCTGGGCCTGATTTTCTATCCAACATTTACCTTTATTTTATAATTGTGTGTCTTTGTGTTTGTTTATTTTACATTTTAGTTTTTTTTTTCATTTTCTTTGACTTTTTTGTACTTTCTTGTGGTTTTCCCTTTACTTCCCTAGTTCTTCCTTTCTTCTATTAATTTGTTCCTTTTCCCATGTCTTATTTTTTTCCCCACCCAGCGCCACCGAAGAGCAGGGAGAGACAGGGAGCGGTGGCACCAGTGCAGCTGCTACCCTCACACCTTGCAGTTCCCGGGGCCACCAAGGGGTGAAGCCCAGTGCCATTTTGTCAGAGGCTGAGGGGACTGCACTAGTTTTTTATGCGCAGCTCCACCATCCCTCTATGTTGGCAGCAGGCTACAGTCCTGGGGTATTTATGTCCTGCAGAGCATTGGCTCCTGTGGGAGAGGGTGCATCAGTGTCTGCCCTGAAACTCTGGGGTCCATCTCACACAACAGCAGTTGTTGCACCGCTGGGCCGATATCCTTGACAGGGAACCGGACCTGCTCAACCTGCTTGGCATTGAGGTTCCCGGGCTTGGTGAGTAGTTATTTATTTGTTGTGTTCTAAAATGCTAATATTTTTATATCACTGAAAAAACATGATTTGAAAAAAATATTATTGTCTACGAGTGCTCGGGTAAGACAATTACAATGGACTGAAATCTAAAGAATGCTAAAGTGATTTTGTTTTTTACTGACCTCTGCTGGTCGTTTTCTATCAAGAAAGTTAAATAGTGGCAGTTGACCAGAAAAAATACTTAAAAAGCAGGTATCTTAAAGAGTGAGATTAAGGGGCAGCAGTGTAGGATAGTGAATTAAAGAGGCCCAATTAGAATTGAAGACTACACCGCTTAGGTATGCGGCACAGGAACATTCAATTGTACAGGCCGCAGACTTCTAAGCAGAGCTCGGGGCACAGGGACCTACTCTTTTACAAATTAAGCACCTGCAGCAATGTGCTTACACACCCTCAAAAAGAAATTAATAAAATAAAAATAAGGCTTAAATTAAACAAAAAATCGTTATTTTCTTTCAATTCAGCCATGTTACACAACAGCCAGGACTACTGTACAATATGATCTATAAAAACATTGACAAAACCAATTGATCTTACATAGGCAAACACTATTGGCTTTGCCAACATGGCTGAAAGTAAAGATAATAGAGCTATGAGGTAAATAGCAGATACAGTGAAGGTGAAGCTGAAAATCCATTTTGCGGTTATGTGACCCAACTTTCATTTTTAAAATTGGGAATTTGACCTACATATCAATTATACAAAATGAAAAGGGTATTTTATAGATATTTTGTTTCCTTAAAACAATAAAACATGTTTTTGGTGCCAGAAAACAGTTTCTAGAGTACATATTTTTAACAAATCACCATAGGATTGCTTAATCACGGATGACCTATGCTTTGTGAAATAAGAGGATATTTACAACTCAGGCACAGATGATACTGTGCTTAATCTAGGAGAGACAGTTATTTTGGAAAGTCCTGAAGTAGGTGAAGCACAATCATTTAGCACATCGAAACGTGTTGACGCTCTTTTATTTGTTAAATTCGAGGAACGTTTGAGTCTAATTTCTAAGAGTGATAGACTCCAACCCAACAGATTCAGTCGAATTAACGTAACTTTGATGATTTTTAATGTCACTTGTCTTTGTCTCTTAAGTATATTGACTTGTTATGTGTATGAATTGATCTTGATATAATTTGTATATGTTGGCGTGTGTCTTATTGTATCGATTGCCTTTTAATAAAAGAAAGAAGTTTTTATACAGTTCAGCAGAATTTGTTTTGTGTTTATAATTGGTTGATGGGTTCTCATAATTATAGATTGACGACATGTGTATGATGTTTGGTTGAAGGTAATGATTGATCATCTGTGAATTGTAGTCTAAGAAAAATCTTTATGTACCTGGCACCCCATCGCTTGGATAGTGGGGCCACTCCCTTTCTATTCATAATTTTCAGTGATATGACTGACCACCGAAGGCCCTGCTTTTATATTAAAAACAGAGCATAGGACTATACCATTTCCCGGTGAAAGGCAATATTTCTCTCCATGTGTTCCCATACCTGGCGTGTCACGCACTTTGGTGCTTACTTTCTCTCCATGTTAAAGAACAGTAGATGTTTTATCACCCAGGCTAATGTGCTGCATAGCTAAATACATATAAGGTCCCAAAGCAAGACCGATTGCATTGCAAATGTTGTTACTGCCTGTTTTTCCTGCAAGTGTTTGAACTTATGGGCGGTTTTCTCAGTCTATTTAAACAACCCAGCCCCTGCCACTTTTATTTGCAAAAGCCCAATAACCACCACGCCTACGTTCGGTTTTGTGCATAGTTGTGACACAGGTTGAAAGCCTGTCTTTCCAGGATCCTTTTATTTAGAATGAGTCGCTGCTCTCTAGTAAACCATCAATTTTGCTGGGAAATGTATTCACCCCAGCATACTGTTACTTATTTAAAGACTCAGCCCTTGCTCCAGACAGACATATATGAGTTTCCATTTGGCTCATGGCTTTGCTTTCACTGCCTATTCTCCAGCAAGCATGTGAACCTTTAAGGGGTTTTCTCAGCTTCTCTTGGCTTGTCACAGCAAACACACCCGACTGATTTTATTTATATAAGCCCAGAAATAGTACATGTTCATGCTTGACATCGTCCATATTTTAAGCACCCTCTGAAAAATCATCTTTCCTTTAGTTTCTTTTGGATTGAGCACTCGTGGCTGTTTTTGAATAAATAATTGATAAATATTGGAAGGAATTACACCCACCTCAACATGTGTCTGGATTGCCTTTACAGAATGAACCTACTGGAAACTTAAAGGATAGAAGAGCCTTTTGATGTTTAGCATATGTCCAATAAAGAGCAACACAATTTTTCTTCTCCCGGTGTGAGCATGGATGTGCCACTTGGTACAAAGGCACCTCTTACATCCTCTATAGCAGAGGTCTTCAAACTTTTTGATGCCGAGACCCCCTTGTCAAACCTTTTTAGGCGTAAGGACCCCCTTCTGACAAAGTTTTCTAGGACCTGCTACACCTCCTCATTGACAACTATCAACAACCATAAATGCCCCTGTTATCCCTGGCATCTTTTGGCATGTTTCCCCTGTCTTTTTGCTTTCTAACCTCATAGTTTTGACTCTGTGTTTGATGGTGTAGTGTCTTTGCGCACTTTCTCATTGCTGTTCAGTGTTAAAGTGCAAGAGTTCCTATTGTAAATTGTATTATGTATTTGATGTTAATACAAAATAGAAGAACCTCTTATCAGACCTGTCTGATTATTCAAGTGGTAATAACTCTGATCACAGTGTTAAATTCAAACGAAAGTCAATTGTGTATCTATGCTGTATATTTAACACTGTGATCAGAGTTACTACCACTTGACTAATCAGACTAGCCTGAAAAGAGGTTCTTCTATTTTGTATTAATTTCCTTTCCCCCTCCTCTTAGGCCTTAAAGAAACTGGGGGTACCTTAGCGCAATTGTATTATGTATTTGATGTTTCCATGATTGGTGTGTTTGGCTTACTAGTAAGCCCCTAGTAAAGTGCACTGAGGGTGCCAGGGCCTGTCAATCAAATGCTGCTGGTGGGCCTGCAGTACTGATAGTGCCACTCACCTAAGCAGCCCAGAAAAGTGTTATCAGACCTGCCACTGCATTGTCTGCTGCAGTTTGTAACTGCCATGTCGACCTGGCAAGTGCACCCACTTGCCAGGCCCTAATCTTCCCTTTTCCTACATGTAAGTCATCCCTAAGTTAGGCCCAAGGTACCGATGCGGGCAGGGTGCCATGTATATTTAAAGGTAGGACATGTACTGGTGTGTGTGACATGTCCTGGTAGTGAATTAAAGTGTGTTTCATTATTCACTATTAAAAGGCTATCTATCCCATAGGATAGGATGGGAGTTTACTGATAACATCTTATAAGCATATCTTCCCATTTGGACAAGACAGAGAAATGGGGTTTAGTATGCCTGAACTCAGAATATAAAAATGCATCTTTTAGTAAAGGTGATTTTTATATTCTGTGTTTGAAAATACTACTTTTAGAAAGCAGGTATTTTCTTGCTTAGCCATCCTGTGTGCCTCTGCTGGGTTTGTTGATTGACTGGCTTTGGAGTGACAGGGGCTGGGGATGTGCATTCTCATCAGACAGCCATTGGGGGTGGGGGGCTCGGGGGTAAAGATGTGCCCTGCCTTTCCTGGATGAGTCTGGGCTGGTCTGAATAGGCCCAGTCTACATTTAGAGTAGTGGGGAGATTTCCTTGCACCTGAATGGGCCTGGTCTGCCTTGGACAATGCTGTCTCTGCCTCCTGCCTGGTGGGCCAGAGAGGATGGAACTAGTTTGGGCACAGCACAGACACGCTCTGCCCAAAAGCACAAAGAGAAACTGAGTATACATATTGGGGCCCAGACCCCAGAACTTTAGAACTCACAGGAATCAAGGAGCCTGCCAAGAAGAAGAGCTGGAACAACTGCCATGAGGAGTACTGTCCCTTTTCTATGTTGTTGCTGTGTTGGGTTGGCCTGCAGTTGCTGCTTCTGCCTTGGGCAGTGAAATGACTGGACTGAACTTTCTTTACTTGTGCTGAGTATCTCCAAGGGTTTCAAGTAGAGCTTGTCTCCTGGTATGAAATCTCAGGGACTGCAAAGACTTCAATAACCTTTGGGTATCACCTCTGGAACTGTGGTTTCAGTTGCCACAGAGGGGGCGAAGCAACCGACTCAGACGCTGGCTCCATTTCTGGCTTCATGTCCTGAAGGCACCAGAGAGGGCACCGCCCCATCTCGCACTGCAACCAGGTCTCACCGACGATGACTGCCGCCGCCGAGCTGCTGCTTACTCTGTGACCTGTGGGCACCGCACTCTGCACTGTCTCGCTTCACTCCGCCGCTCTGGTCTCACCGACGCCGTAGCTGTCCGATGACTTTGACACCTGTGACCGCACCGTGGCTTGGGGGCACAGCTCGTAAGTCTTGTGACACACCGCCTTGTCCCACACCGCAGTCCCGACCGACCGATGCCGGCTCCCCGCAACCTTCACTGTCACCTGCACCGTGATCTGTCAGCACCGCAACAAGCACCACCTTCACTTTGCACCGCATCCCTGGTTTCACCGATGCAGCTGGACAACAGTCACTGAGCCACTGCCTGCTGCGCGACTTGAGGGCACCGCATGCCGCACCGCACCACACTGCGACGGTGGCCACGACCGGCCCACACCTCTGTCATCGGCCGCAACGTAAAGGTCAGACGGAACTGTTAGATTCTGTTGTTCTGAGCACCGCTGTGGCACGGGGCAGAGCTACCGACTTCAAGGAACTACATTTTTAAGGTTATTCTTGCAAAGTGCATATTTTTAATTACTGTATGTTGGATTGTTGTCGTTTTATTCTTGTTTTGAATATAGAAAGTATTGGATATTTTTCTAAGCTGGTGTGGTGTCCTTTTGTAGTGTTTTCACTGTATTACTGTTGGTTATGTGCAAATTCTTTACATACTGCCTCTGAAATAAGCCTGACTGCTCATGCCATGCTACCAAGGGGGTGATCAGGGGCTATTTCAGTAGTGTATCACTCTTAACCTGATTAGAAGGAAGGGTCCTACTTGGACAAAGGTGCAAATCATTGCCAACTAGACACCCCTATTTCTAACAGCCCCCAATTACCACAGCAAATAATCTTTACGGTGGGGAAATTATATCAAACAGTAGTTAGCAAACCAAAGGTCAGTGAGCGTAGAGTTGTAGCCAAAAGTGTAACTAAATACAAAGGGACTCATTTATGAGGAATTGGCGTAGGTGCAGCGCTGCAAGTCTCCGCAGTGCCGCAAGTCTCCTTGCGGCACTGCCCTATACCAATGTGAAAGAGCAGGAGTGCACCGTATTTATCAAATATGGTGTATTCCAGTCCTTTTCCCTTGCTTTGGTGCACAAATTGCTGCCTAGCACCAACATAGGCAGGGTTGTTTTTGTATGGGAAGGGGCACTTCCTTCACCAAAACAATCCCGAGGGGCGTTTTCCTCTTTCTATGTGAGCTGTAGAATGCAGCACACAGAAAGAGGAAACAACGAGGAGAAATGAAAATATTTCTCCTCGTTACACCTCCACTGGGGAGGAATCCGTTTTTGGAGGACAGCATCAAAATCCATGGGTGTTGCATGGAATCCCCACGCAACGCCCATGGAACACCTCCTTTACGCAGAGTAAGGCAACGCAGTGACATGAGCTGCTATGTCTTTCTCCACATCTATGAGGCGATACGAAGACATGTAGGGTAACTTTGCACTGCCTCATAGATATGGTTAAGACACTTGCGCCACTGGAGCATAAAAAAATGATGCTCTGGCGATTCAAGCCTCTCATAAATAAGCCCAAAATATTCAGTGCGTTTTTTAAGGATTTCACCATCAGGTATCTACATATAAAATAATGGGCAGTGTAAATGAAAATATATTTTTTTAAAGTAATAGCTCAGTGGGAAATGCACTGTAGTACATTATGAAACCTCTATAAGTTAATGCACTGCAGAGGTCTACAGAATTAAAACTTGGTTGGTGCAGTGGAGAATAGTGATGTGTATTTTTAGTGCTACGTAGTCACAGCCTGTGACAGAAAGCACTGTGAATATGTAAGCCAATTTTGTATTCTTGCATTACATACAGATAGAATGCTGCAAAACATGCAAATAGTTTTATGTTAAAATGGTGCTTTCAAAATGTAGATTTAAATAATACCAGAGTGCATGTAATGCAATTTAGTTTTTTACATAACTGTCCCTTCAACACCTCTTTAGGGGCACTAAGGGCTGTGTAAATGCAGTTAAAACTAAAAGCAAGAACTTCCCAGCCCAGTTGTTAATGCTTTGCACTTCCACTCAAAAAAACAAATTTTTGTCATCACAAAGAGCCAGAACTGCTCCCAAGCATCCTTTACACTTACAGATTAACTGATAAGGCATATTCGCCTTTCATTCAGGCTAACAGCTGATTACAATCTAAATTAGCTGTCCCTGGGCGGCTGTCTTTTTGCAGAGACAAGTGAAGCTGGGTAATATGTGACCCCCTTCCAGGGACTCCACAGCCCCCCTGGGGGTCGTGCCCCACAGATTGAAGACCTCTGCTCTATAGTATGATTAAGGTCGGGCACTCCTTTGATATACCATACACTCTCCACACTAGTGCTTTGTAAGGCCCTAAACACTCATACATGGCTCTTTGTTTTCAGCCTTCTGTGTTTACTTAGGGGCTTGAAATTGTTTTCCCCCTACATCTCCTTGTCGGAGGTTCCATTGTCGAAAGGCTAAAGTTTATGCTGTAGATTTTGATAGATACCTTATTTGTCTTGTCTACATCCATGATCTTAAGAACCTGGGAAAGGCATGCTTTTTGGGAAATTCTTGTGAATGCTTTTAGTTTTTGGGAACACTCTTATATTTTATATACTTACTTTACTCTGAAGTCCAAATGGGCAGTTATTGTATGGCCGGCCGTGGCCAGCACTGGGATTTTGGTTGATTGCCGGAATTGTTATGGGCACACAACTCTTTTCTATTTTGGTGACGGCATTTCACTCTATCAGTGGACTTTGTGGCTAAGGAGACTCTTTTTGTTTAGTCGTATTTCATTGTTACTGCTCTGGTGCAATGCTTTGCTCAGTATCTTTACATTATATGTTTACAGGCTTTAAGTGCTATATGCGGCTTGTGTCACTCCTGAAGAAGGCGGAACACCGAAACGTGTGTTGATGATGAGTGTTGAAGCTACAGTCTAAATACTATATAATAATGCTAATTGTCTAATCCATTGTATTATTTGAGAATTTTGAAATCCATTATATAACAAACCTCTGATGTTACTATGTAATAGGTAGACCTGAACCAAACCTGCATTGGTAGGATTTCATTGTATATATTTATTTGCCTCAATTTGTGTTGGAATGGTGATCATTTAATGAGTGATTAGTATGGTTTGTGAGAGTGGGAGATGAATTATGTATATACTTGTGTACGACTGTTAACAATTTTGATATTTTTGAGAGGTGTATGTCCAGCCCTACATACTAAATGAATACATTATACATTACAATTGGATGTTATATGATATGTGACAAAAATAAACATATGTTAATACTGATTTGTGTAGTCACTGAGCCACTTGCACCAGAATGATTATTTGATGAGGCATGATGGTTAAGGAATAGGGTCAGATGGAGGTTCCTATGTTTGTTTACTCTATACATGTTCCTGCCCCGTAGATCTTAATGTTCTCAGGGGTCACTCTTTTGGCATTTACTTTAGTATATACTTATTTATTTATTTGAGAGTTTTATGGAGCACTGGCTAGACTTGAAGGTATCAGAGCGCTTTACAAAACATAGCATTGATAGAAGGATTCGCAGTTGATAGCTTTGATAGAAGGATTTGCAGTTGCTAGTTTTGATAGAATGATTCGCAGTTAATAGCATTAACAGACGGATTCGCAGTTGATGGCATTGATTGAAGGATTCACAGTTGATAGTTTTGATAGAAGGATTCACAGTTGATAGTTTTGATAGAAGGATTCACAGTTGCTAGTTTTGATAGAAGGATTCACAGTTGCTAGTTTTGATAGAAGGATTCACAGTTGATAGTTTTGATAGAAGGATTCACAGTTGATAGTTTTGATAGAAGGATTCACAGTTGCTAGTTTTGATAGAAGGATTCTCAGTTGCTAGCACTGAATGAAGGATTCACAGTTGATAGAAGGATTCACTGTTGATAGTTTTGATAGAAGGATTCACAGTTGATAGCATTGATAGAAGGATTCACAGTTGATAGATTTGATAGAGGGAATGGCGGAAATGGTGCCAATAAATATGAAAACAGTAGAACTCCGATAGTTTTGATAGAAGGATTTGCAGTTGATGGCATTGATAAGAGGTTTCACAGTTGATAGCATTGATAGAAGGATTCGCAGTTGATAGTTTTGATAGAGGGATTCACAGTTGATAGTATTGATAGAAGGATTCACAGTTTATAGTTTTGATAGAAGGATTCACAGTTGATAGTTTTGATAGAAGGATTCACAGTTGATAGAAGGATTCACTGTTGATAGTTTTGAAAGAAGGATTCACAGTTGATAGCATTGATAGAAGGATTCACAGTTGATAGATTTGATAGAGGGAATGGCGGAAACAGTGCCAATAAATATGAAAACAGTAGAACTCCGAGAAGGCTGAATATTTGGGAGAGACCTTGGGCAAAGAGTTGTTGACGTCACGGATGAACTGCGTGCACAGCAGGCCTGGCTCACATTCTAATGCAGACGAGCTCATTGTGCCTTCATGTCCAAGTGATTCGCGTCACATCACTTTAATGCGCCCATAAAAGAAGGGGTGAACGCATGACTTGTTTCACGCACTTATCGACACCCAAGGCGCACTTGCTGTGTGGGAACGCTGCAGGGGGGAGGGGGGGCATAAAATGCAGAGGTCGGTACCTGCAGAACTTCGAGGAAAAGGCTTGAGTTCCGACAAGTCTGACCCCCTGCAATGGCAGAGGCCTGAATACCTCAAAACCATCGCCGGAGTGCAGGCCCTGCAGTGAAAGGCTTGGCCTTGGGCCAGGTTTTTAAGGCAGGGGGAGGGGAGAGCGGGAGGGAGTGGAGGGAGGAGATCCAGGTGCCTCAGTCTGCATGGCATGAACAGCAATTTATTAAAATGTCACGGGTAACGGAGCAGACATCAGGGGTCATTTACCCTTTACTTTCGCTCACACAGGTATGCCTACACATACATGCACACACGCGCCAAAATATATTTTTACATAGCTCAGCTGCCAGAGTGGCATAATCCAGCAAATTATAATCTATTCTTTTTAACACTAATAGTGAATAAAAAACATTATTCACTGTCATTCTCATAACAAATTGACAGAAAACAAAGAAAGCAGAGCTTTCCTTGTGTTCCTTACAGTGATTTGACACCTCTGACACCAGGGGTTGCAAGTCAGTGCCGGGGGTTGCAGCTGCAGCCCCTGGTGACCCCTAATTGATGTCCGTGCTGCCTAACTGAGAATGAGGGTAAGAACAGTTTCAGGTGGCACAAACGCTGAGCAACCCCTCAACCCCCCCACCCCCGCCCCGCCTTCCTACACATCAGGTCTTGCACAGGTACTCAGTGCTTTCTATTGCGCAGTATTTACTTCAATGCAAACATAAAGTGCATTTGTAAAGTGCACATTCATCTGTGGGCATCTTGACTCTGAATAAATGTTTATTGTTACCCAACTCAGTGGTACACATTTTATTGACCTCAGAAGGATGAAAGGCTGCGTGGACCTGCCGGGATTTAAACCTGTGACCCTGAGGTCAAGCACAGGCTCCTGCATTGGAGGCATTAGTCCATTAAGAAATCAGACCCGGACCCAAACTAATTTAAATAAACCACAGACTGCCCAGAACCCCCCATTAGATTACCATGTGGATAAAGAAAGCAGGCTGCCACGCTGAAGGGCTCTGGCTTGTCTACCAGTTCATTAAATGGTTGAATTTAAGCATGGGCGGATTTTGCGAATTGGCAATCCGCGAAATTGCGTATTTACGGATTCGCAATCCGCAAAATCCGCGAACTCTCGCAAATTTTGCGGATACCTTTTTTTTTGTGTTCGCAAGTGTTTCTGCCATTTCGCAAGGGTTTTTTACCAGTTCGCAAACGCGAACTTACTTGTCGGGTAGCAACGGTCGCGACCATGTTGTTTCTACGTCTGGTTCATCAGAGCAGCCTCTGTTTCACCACTGCCACCCTCTGTTTCACCACTGCCACCCTCTGGTTCACCCATGCAACCCTGTGGCTCACCCATGCCACCCTCTAGTTCATCACTGTAGATTATGGGGAGAAAAGCACACTTGCCCTGCCTCAACTGACATGAATGAATTAGGGGCTGATTAATGTGTCACTGAATTTGAACTTCCAGGCTGGCACCTGCTTCCTTATCTGTAATTGCTTTCTGTAGCAGTGTACTTTTTTTAACAGGACCTTTGTTGTATACTTGTAGCTATTCTCTGAGCCTGCTGTGAGGGTCAGAGCAGGGTCATAGAATAGTTGCAAGTAGGCAACTGAACTCTGAAGGGGCCCCTCAGGAAGCACTACAGGGAATGGTTACTAATGATAAGATTTAACTTTTGCACCTGCTGAGTGCTTTCAGTTTTGCAAAAATCCAAATATCCAGCAGCATCCACAAAAAGTAATCCTTCCAGGCACTACAGGGAATGGTTACTAATGATAAGATTGAACTTTTGCACCTGCTGAGTGCTTTCAGTTTTGCAAAAATCCAAATATCCAGCAGCATCCACAAAAAGTAATCCTTCCAGGTCAAGATCCAAATCAAAGTGACCAGCACATAAAGAAAGCACTGGGAGGAGCCTGCTGGACAGGAACAGGAAGTTGGAGACTGTGGGGCATTTCCTTCCTCCCACCCCCCCTCCCCAAATGGACTCCTTGCAAAAACAAAGTGCAGGTAAATGTCAACCTGAGGAGTTATTCTGATAAAAATCATAATTTTCAAGGTTTATGCTGCCTGCTGGTGGATTTCTTGTGCGAAATTGCAAATTTTGCAATCTCGCAATTGCGAGATTGTCGCTGCCCGCCGCATCTATGTGTTCGCAAGTGTTTACTCCCGTGAAATTGTATAGTATTCTAGTTGGCAAGTGCGACCAAGCAAAAAATACGCTTCACACAGATTTACGAATTTTCGGCAAGTTCGCGAGAGTTCGCAAATTGCGAATTTGCCAAAAATCCGCAAAATCCGCGAGCGGAACGGATTTTACGCCCATGCTTAGTTGAATTTTGAGTATTGCTTCGATTGCTTACTAGTAATCTTCATTACATCCATTTGTAAGAAACTGGGTATCTGATTGACTGGGCGATAAGCCCTGGTGAAGCATCAACTACAATCCTAGTCAGGGTAAGACACCAGCAAACCCTAGATTAGCTTATGCTCACCCCCTTGAGAGCTTGGTCGAAAAGGCAATATGCAAAGTATTTATCCAACACTGAAATATGTAACAGTAAAAACACACCACAGAAGGAGCCCTCAACCAATTAGAGAAATAGAGTAACTTTTGGTAAATAAGACAATATCAAAGTGACTAACATCCAATTAGTCAAACCATAGGTATTCAATTTTTTAAGTTTTAAGTGAAAATAGGGCCATAGAGCTCAAATCGATATTGGAGGTATCTGGTCACTTTAGTAAAGGTGCTGGCCCACCAGTAAGGAACACGGGTGGGCTACAGGTACCCACTTAGGCCCGCTGAACAAAGTATCTTAAACCCTTGTTGCAGAGCGTTGAGTGCATCAAGTAATGCAATCTGTCAGTTCTGAGATGCAGCACAGAGCGGTCCTGTGACGTCAACGGCGAGGATCGAGTCGATGAGGCTTGCGATGTGAAGGCTGCTGTTGGGGATGCATCACATAGTCAAAACGATGCATCAATTCTGAAGAGCAGTGAAGCTGCGATGCAGTGGTTCAGTATCGTCGTCAAGGCTTCCATCAATAAGAGATGTAAGAATCTGCTCTGGGAACATGTCACACAACAGCGCTTCCAAAAGTGATGCATCAGACCCAAGATGCTGGATGCGGGGGTGATGCAAATCCTTTGTGGCTGTCTAATCCACATGGCGATACCAAAGGGCATGATGGACGGAGCATTTGAGCAAATGAAACACTCACCCCCAGTCAACTGATCTGGGTTTAATCCATCATCATTCTTTAGATCACTGCACCACCCCAGCTCAGACATGGCCATATGCAAATCAGACTGACCCTGTGCCTCATGGGAACAGTCCAGCCCGAACTGCCAAGTCATGTCTTCCCTGGACTGAAAACAAGCATCCTGGGACTGGTTTCGGGTTCATAACCCTCATCAGCCAGGCTATCTTAAATCCAGTGGCAAAGTGAGCAAGGAACCCAGGTCTGGGCATACCCTGCCAACTTAGGGGGAAGAAAGAGATACCAAAGGGGTATAGCTTTGTTTGCCCTAAGTTGGCAGGGTATGCCCGGACGTGGTTCCCTTGCTAATTTTGCCACTGGATTAAAGATAGCCTGGCTGATGACCGCTGACTAGCCAGAAACCAGTCGCAGGATGCTTGTTTCCAGTCCAGGGAAGACATGGCTTGGCAGTTCGGGCTGGACTGTTCCCATGAGGCACAGGGTCAGACTGATTTGCATATGGCCATGTCTGAACTGGGGTGGTGGAGTGAGCTAAAGAATGATGATGGATTAAACCCAGATCAGTTGACTGGGGGTGAGTGTTTGATTTGCTCCAACGCTCTGTCCATCATCCCCTTTGGTATTGCTTTGTTCACCCTAAGTTGGCAGGGTATCCCCAGACGTGGGTCCCTTGCTCACTTTTCCACTGGATTCGAGCTAGCCTGGCTGATGACGGTTGAATAGCCAGAAACCAGACCCAGAATGCTTATTTCCTGTCCAGGGAAGACATGGCTTGGCAGTTCGGGCTGGACTGTTCCCATGAGGCACAGGGTCAGACTGACTTGCATATGGCCATGTCTGAACTGGAGTTGTGGAGTGAGCTAAAGAATGATGATGGATTAAACCCAGATCAGTTGACTGGGGGTGAGTGTTTGATTTGCTTCAACGCTCCGCCCATCATCCCCTTTGGTATTACTTTGTTCGCCCTAAGTTGGCAGGGTATGCCCAGACGTGGGTCCCTTGCTCACTTTGCCACTGGATTCAAGCTAGCCTGGCTGATGACGGCTGAATAGCCAGAAACTGGTCCCAGGATGCTTGTTTCCGGTCCAGGGAAGACATGGCTTGGCAGTTCGGGCTGGACTGTTCCCATGAGACACAGGGTCAGACAGATTTGCATAAGACCATGTCTGCACTGGGGTGGTGGAGTGAGCTAAAGAATTATGATGGATTAAACCCAGATCAGTTGACTGGGGGTGAGTGCTTGATTTGCTCCAACGCTCCGTCCATCATCCCCTTTGGTACCGCTTTCTTCGCCCTAAGTTTGCAGGGTATGCCCGGACGTGGGTCCCTTGCTCACTTTGCCACTGGATTCAAGCTAGCCTGGCTGATGACAGTTGAATAGCCAGAAACCGGTCCCAGGATGCATTTTTCCAGTCCAGGGAAGACATGGCTTGGCAGTTCGGGCTGGACTGTTCCCATGAGGCACAGGGTCAGACTGATTTGCATATGGCCATGCCAGAACTGGGATGGTGGAGTGAGCTAAAGAATGATTATGGATTAAACCCAGATCAGTTGACTGGGGGTGAGTGTTTGATTTGCTCCAATGCTCCGTCCATCATCCCCTTTGGTATCGCTTTGTCTAATCCACATAGCAGCGGCAATGCGTCGGTTCTGCTCAGGGATGCACCACTCATCCGAGGAGATGCTTTGATTCTGCTTGTGATGGGTCACTCAGCAGAGATGATGTGTTGGTTCAGCTGGCAAGCAACTTAGGCCCACTTCCGAGAGTCCAGGGCTGGAGTGGCACCACTTGAAAGGATAGACTCACAGAAAAAAATCTAAAACCCTGGCTGTTCAGGAGTAGCGCAAAACAACAGTAGGGGTAGCCCAGTCACCCTCTTGGTCCTTTCGGAATTCTGCTCGGGGACACTCCGAACTGGAGGAACCATGCGCTCTACAAATTGCTTGTGAGAAGTTGGCCTGGCATATGCTGTCCACTATTCTAGTGGGCACCTTGCATCAGCCCAAATGACCCCTTATTGATGGTAGGTTAAGACAACCTTTATAGAAAGCTATCCTAGTGGTAGCTGTGGAGAGCAGCCTTAAGACTAAGTCTTGGAGGAATGTAAAGCAGCTTGTTTTACCAGCCCATAATCTTGTGAATGAACAAATGAAAGGAGAACCACACCAGGTATATATATAAAATATATGTATTTATTCTAAACACATGCCACTAGTCTCTTTATGAGGCTGTTGGCAAAAGTACATGCGGTAAACTTAATATCACACATTAAATTAGCACAAAATACGTTGAGCCCTAGGGGCGTACCACACCATATATTAGGAAAGTGGTATAAGAACCACGACTTGCATAGACACAAGGCCTGGAGCCTGTAGAACCGCTGGGGCCACCAGGAACCACCCAAGGTAGGGACACAGGGGATCCACGGGAGACGCGTTCAGTGTGTGAACACAGCCGCAAATCACCATTAACTTCTATGGGGAAAGTCGCGGTTGAAATTTTAAAGATGAAGGACACTTAGAAGAGGACTTGGAGCAAACCCCTTTAGAACTAGGAGGTTATAGAGCCAACACCCACAAGAGCACCGGAGTACTCGAGTTACCTCACCCAGGGAAGCCGGGTGCCTAGGTGTCTTTTGGTGTCGGGTTTCGTCGTCATTTTCAATGGCGATCTGCTGCAAAGTGCTGCTGGCATCCAAGTGGAAAGTGTCTGGGATGATACAAGCCTGGATTGAAGATGAGAAGAATTTGAAAGCAGAGGGGACAGAGTCTGGGTCAATTTCCAGTGACCAGGGGCACGATAGTCGAATGCCCGCCGATGTCGGGTGATTTCAGGTCAAGAAGGTGAAGCTTGACTCTTCAGCCACGAGGACCAGGAGGCACCAATGACAACCAGGATCTGGATTCCAGCTGTCCCACAAAGGATGTCGAGTGATGCGGTGTCGGTGCTCAGATTGGACCCAACAAGCCTTGGCAACAGCAACCCACGCAGAAATCAAAGAAATGCTTTGGTGCAGACCAGCAAGGTCTGACGGACTCACCACATGGTGGAGAGTCAGGGCACGTCTGGAGCAACCAGGGAAGCCCAAGGAAAAGTAGAGTTACCTTCAAGGGGACCCATCAGTCAACGGACCAGGGACTACTAGTAAGATGTGCGCAAAGAGCTTGGTAAATTTGCACACAATAAAATGTATACACTGCACCATTCTCTGTATATTTGTAACAATAGTCAAAACGAATACATACACGCATTCGTAAAGTCGAGTTTCAAACAAGAATAAAAACTGCCCCGATAAGAAACGTCACACGTGAATTAGCATGTGACCGAACAGAAAGGTGGCGCCATCTTAAGAGACCTGCTTCTATATAGCAGACATCTAGAGCACGAGCTAAAACTGGCTAGTCTGCCTATAAGAGAATATCACAGATCAGACCAATATATGTATATTTACAACATCGGTCATAATAAATATATATAGAGAAAAACATTCGCCAAAAAGAAACACCCTGTAATCTAACATTAATCATGCACACAAGCAATAGTGTCCCTAACATTGAGAGTTGTGATTTGACACTCGCCATCTTTAAGGTCCATGGTATTGTCGGAAACATCATAATTTGTTTATAGGAAATTGTTAAATCCCAAAACAATTTGTGCACCGTACAATTTAAAAGAGAGGTTATTAAATCCTAAATAGTTACATTCGGATTTATTGTCTACTAATACCATCAAGAGTTATTTTAAGTACTTTGAAAGCAGTAATCCTAAAATTGTAATTTGTCTTTAGGAAATCGCTAAATCCCAAGTCAGTTTAACCACCTTATATTATATATAGAAAAATTATTAAATCCTAAATGACTATAGATTCGTTGTCTACTGGTTCCATCAAGAATTATTTTATGTGGTTTGGAAATAGCGGTCCTAATTGACACTTACACTATATAGTCAATGTTGTAGCCGGAAGCTTTGTAATTTGTTTAATGTGCAAATTTAACAAGTTAATTGCACGCATCTAACTAGTAGTCCATTCTAAGATGGCGCCTTCTGTGAGATCGGATGCGCGTCATCTAATGTGTGACGCATGGTAGTAGTGCGGGTTAATTTTGACTAATTAGGCAATTATCCAATTTATGAAACATTTAAAAACGCGCGGTTTCTTGCACCATTGTGAAACCTTTTTTAACCAGATGACCGCATGATGATGGGCGTGAATATTCGCCATGAGTATACTTTGAACCTAGGTGCATATAGCGATGATTAGGCAAGGGGACTGTGGGCTATGTGCAGATTGTCACTAATGGGGAGTGTTAGATTTGGGGGTCTCTAGTTGGCACAGGTAGGTACTTGTGACAAATAGGAACCCCTGCTCACCCCCTTCGTAGCTTGGCACAAGCAGACAGGCTTATCCCAGAGACAGTGTGTAAAGCATTTGTGACCACATACAGTAACCCAGTGACAACCGTACAAATGGGCACCACACAAGGTTTATATCAAAAATAAGTATTCTTTATATAGATTTAACACAAGACCATTACGACAAAAATACACAATACGGGGGAGGAGCCAAGCTCGCGTCCTAGATGGCCGCGTTTTAGCTCGGCTCCGATCACTCTCCTGTCTGCAACAAATATCCTGTACTTTATCCTGCCCCGGGAAGTATTCCACGATGTGCAGTGGAACGACGATAACTCACAGGCACTTACCGTTTGCTCCGGTGATTCCTGGGTGTCACGGATCCTGAGTTACGCCCCTGTCTGCTTCGGGGCCTCCGGAGCGGCCGGGCCTGGCACTCCTTGGCGGCGCCCGGGCTGGACGGGGCGCGGTGGCCGGCCCTTGGTGGTGGTGTGGAGTCGGCCGGAGGGGCCGATGTGCTAATAGACCGATTGCGGCCTCCCGGGCCTGGTCCGGCGGTCCTGCGGCCTGGTGTTGGGGAGCTGACGTCCATGGACGGGGTTGACCGTACATCTGGCTCGTCTCCCCTTTGTTCTCCGGCCCGGCCATTTTGAGTTCCTCCGCCCGGACTCGGAGAACGGTGCCGGCGGCGTGTGGGGCGCCGGTGCATCGCCTTCTTCTGGTGGCTCCCCTTCCTGCCCTGGTGGCACCTCCGCTGGTGGTTGCCGGTATCCTGTTTTGCCCCGCTGATATCCGGGCGGGGGTCGGTGTTTGCAGCGGCCCCGCCGGGCTTCTAAGATGGCGGCCGGCCTCATGATTCTCGGCCTTGCGGGGACCGGCGATGCGAGTCCGCCGCGCGGCACGTTTGCTGAATACTGTAAAGGTGAGCCTACGCTCCACGACATCCTCGCCGCCCTGCGCTCCTGGGGGGCACCCATGACCGCACCGACCGCTATCCTGGAGGGGGGTCCCTTTGTTGGGCCTGCCGGACCCCCCTCGGTTTGTGCGGCTTCATCTCTGTTGTGTGCTGCTGGAACTTTCCTTGGGGTCGTGGACCTGGAGGCCGCTGATGGTGTGGATGTGCGGGGGTCGGCTGCCCTTCTTCGTCCTGTGCCTCCTTCTGCTCCGGAGGTTCCCCGGCTGGATCCCGTCTGGACCGACCTCGATGGATCTCCTTTTCCTCTTTTGCCTCACATGGCCGTACGAAGATCCTGTGACGGTGCCGCTGGACCGGCTTTCTCCGTATCCTCATCGGAACTTTGCCTGCTTTGCCTGAAGTGGTTATTGTACTTTTTGGATCATCCGGGTCACGATCGCTACAACTTGAGTGTATTTTTGATTCGACTCCCTGTTCTTCACCTCCTGTTTTATGTGATCTGGTTCCTGGTGCGCTGGACGATTACAGTTTGCGCAAAACGAGGGCAGGGTTGAGCTGATCTTGCATCTGTGGACTGTTATTTTGTGGTATGGATGGGTGATCCGTTCATAATTGTATGATTATGTTTGATACGTCTTTACGTTCCTGGAGCTTATCCGTGTGTTTATTATCTTCCCGTGGGCTCTGAGTATTTTCGGGCGGGGGGGTGGGAGCTGAAGGGGTTTTGATTATGTGGCTCCTCTCCCGCTGTTTTTTCCCTGTTTCCCCTTCCCCCCCTTTTTTAATCTAAGTGATTCTTTCTTTCTTATATTTCTCTATATTTCGGGTTCTAATTAGGGCGACAGGCACGCTGCTGGGGGGTAGGCCATAGCCTTCTGCAGGGGTGCAGGGTGGGCTGTGCGGGGTGGTGGGGGGGTCTGTTTATTGTATTTTTCCCTGTTCTTTTTTTTGGTTCTATGGCTCTTATGTATCCCCTAATTTCGTGGCGCGGTGTCGGCGCGTAGCCCCCCGGGGTGTTTCTGCTGGCATGGCCCTTTTGGTATGTCTGCTGTCACGGTTTACTACGCATTCATTTCTCCTGTTGCCACTAGTTCCATGTGCCGAATTAGTATTGGGTGCTTTGTTAGCCGTGGGGGGCGTGCGCTGACGCTGCGCCCTCACTTTCCCCCTCCCCTTTTTTGATGTCCTCTTCCTCCCCTTTTTCCCTTTTCCCCACCCCATTTTCTTTTCCTCCCTTGGGTTGTTGTAACGGAGGGCTTTTAGTTTTGTAAACGTATTTTTCGCTGTTTTATTATTATGTGCCCTGATAGTGGCGGGTGGGTGCTGAGCAGCGATTGTGATTGTTCTTGATGTGGGACTCACGTTCTGTCTTTGCCAAAATGTATTGTTCTGTTGGTCTTTTCCTGTATTCGAGACTTCGGCTTGCTCACGGCCCGCCACGGCCCTCTGGACTTTACAGATTGACATTATCCTGTGACACCCTTTATTCTATTATAAAATTAACCTACTTTTATCCTGTCCGTGATGGCGACTCAAAGACTTGTTGCCTTTACCTTCATATGAGCTATTTAGAAATCCTGTTGTCTCTCCTGTATTGCCTCGTATGTTTCTTTATTGTGGTGGCCGGCCCGGTGGGTTGTAGGCCCGTATCTGTGCGCGCCTTTTGTACAATAAAGGTTTAAAAAAAAAAAAAAAATACACAATACTATACTTAATATGGTAGTTTTAACTTAGTTCAGTTCAGTTCTTAAGATGCGATACTTTGCGTCAATGTACCTTATGATGCGTTGCGCTTCTACAACAAGTAATGTTGTAGCGATGGAAATGCGGCAAAGTTCCGGTGAAAAGAAATAAAGATGTGAAGATCTTCCAGATGCGGCATGCTTTTTCGAGGATGCAAGAAGCTCCCGCACAATGCGACAACTACAGCGCCGACATTCAAGATGCGACGGCAGCAGCTCTGATGGCGGCACGCTTCTCCGGGGGATGCAAGGTGCTTTTCTCGATGCGGAGCAATACGACAGCTACAGTGCCGACATCCACGATGCGATGGCAGCAACAGCGACGGCGAAACGCTTCTCCTTTGTTGTGAGACTCTTCTCCTTGATGGGGTGCATTACGACAGCTACAGAGGCGACACCCTCCTTCGGAGTTGCAACGGCAGCAGCAGCAACAGAGACACGCTTCCTCTTCGTTGCGAGACGCTTCTCTCGATGCGGTGCAATACGACAGCTACAGCGCCGACATTCACGATGCGACGGCAGCAGCAGCAAGGACGACACGCTTCTTCTTCGATGAGTCGCGCTTCCAGCTCCTTAAGACACGCAGCCCCTCAGAAAGCCCAAAACAGCAGCAGGCACTTCCCAAAAACTCTGGGGAACTGGGGGTGAAGACTGTCGTCCCTGAGACTTCAGCAGGAGGCAAGCTCTTTTCGAAGCCCTTGGAGATCCTTCACAAGTTGAAGGTAAAGTACACAAAGTTCCTTTTCCTCTCTTTGGCAGTAAGGCAACCACTGCAGGCCAATACCCTAAGCAGCACTTCAGCTAAGGAATAGTCTCTCCTCAGTTTCTTCAGGTTCCTCTCCTCAGCAGAGGTTTCTTCTTGTAGTCCAAAAGTGATCTAATTTCATGGGATCAGGGTCCTAATATTTATACCCCCAAATCCTTTGTTCTCTGAGGGGAGAGGGGCCTTTGCCTAGTCCAAACCAGTTCTGGAGCACTCTGTTTACCAGACTTCTTCTTTCCTTTCACAACGCAGGGCAGAAACATCAGACGCCCCACAGGAGGTGGAGCCAGCATTGTGGAAGGCAAGCACAGCCCTGGAGCACTTTGTTGATAGTATTCCTTCTCTTCTTTCAGTGTGCAGGGCAGACAGGGACATCAGCCGCACCCCAGGAGGTGATGCCAGCATTGTGGAAGGCAGGCACAGCCCTAGGTGCAACTAAGTTCAGGTGCAACTCCTCCCTCCCATCTTGATGCAGATCTCTCTATTCGTCACTGGACTGACTCATTCTGTCTCTTGGAATCCCCCAGCCCTGTCACTCACACACTCCAGACAAGGAATACACAACCTAGCAGAGGCAGGCTTTAAAGGTTAGGCAAGAACATTCCTACTTTCTAAAAGTGGTATTTTCAAACACAGAATGTTAAAACCAACTTCACAAAAAGATGCATTTTATCATTCTGAGTCCAGGCATACTAAACTCGAATTTCCATCATGTTCTCTGAGTCAGTTAGGATTATAAGAATGTAATAATCTAACTGCTCATTCTGGCCTATGGAGAACAGTTAGCCTTGCAATAGTGAAAAACGAAAATGGCTGTAATTCACATTTAGGACATGCCACACGCACCAGGGCATGTCCTACCTTATACTTACAATGCACCCTCCCCTTGGGACTACCATAAGGGTGTCTGATATGAAGAAAAGGGAATGTTTAGGGACTGGCAAGTGGGTGCAATTGCCCAGTCAGCATGAAAGTACCAGACTGCACGCAGACTCTGCAATGGCAGACCTCAAACACATTTTACAAGGCTGCTTCTGTGGGTGGCACAACCAGTGCTGCAGGCCCACCAGCAGCATTTGGATTTACAAGCCCCGGGCACACTCAGTGCACTGTACTAGGGGCTGACAAGTAAACCAAATAGCCAAACATGAAACCACTGATTAATACATCAATTTACAATAGGAAGCACTTGTACTGTGGCACTGAACAGCAGTGGCACAGTGCCCAAAGCATCTAACACCAGAAAAAATACATGAGGCAACAGCAAAAATGGAAGAGAGACCCATGCCATTGGTGCCAGGTCTAACAGGGAGCATCAGGGGTCGAATTTTCTCTAGCTTTTACTATAAATTATCCCATGATTGATTCTTTGACTGCTAAAAAAACATTTAATACTCTACAAAGATGGCCGCCATAGAATTTCTGTTTGGGCAGTACAGATATATAAACCATGTCATTGTATATTAACGGCAAGTGCCAAGCAGCAATCCTTCTAGGGTTTTAGCTCTGATAAGTGTATAGACCATGCTACCCTTTTGCTAGTGATGAGATAGCTCTGGGTGGTGATTAACTAATGATTGACTGCCTGCATTCCTTACACCTTTCATGCTTTAAGATGGCCGCCAGAGTGATTTCTGTCTGGGTAGTTTATGTACATAGACAATGTCATTTTTAGACTGCGAGCATTATACAGCGATAATGTGCTGTGCCTAGGTTTTCGCCCACACACACAAAAAAGACTTACTCGATCTCCATATGGATGAGTATACATTTCCTCATCTCTGTACAAATAGCTGTATATGGATAGATAATATCGGTGCCAACATTATTTCTCAATACAAATGCGCAATACAGTATCAGTGGGTCATTTTGGGTTTTCTGGGTAAATCGCGTTAGCGGCTTTATTTTTAATAGTTGGGACATTGGCCGAATTATTTGCGTATCTCACTAGTATTTGAGTAATGCCAATGCTGTTCATCTAATTAATATTCAAAATGGGACTTAAGATGGTGCTCTTTACATATGTCCTGTTTTATTAAATTCTTTTCAGGATACACTTCCTGTAACTCCTGAGTTACCAAGCTGACAATATATAGTTACTTGAACGCATACAACTTTCATGTAAGTGCTGAGATTAATGTTTATGCTATACACTAGGTCTAACAACAGAAAATGTCACAACAGAGAGTCAAGATTAACTAGGTTTTCAGAGGTGTCTCTGACTATGATGAGAATTTAGTCTAAGGCTAAGTTTTAATTCATAAAGGGAGCAACAGGATTTCCATAGAGAAAACATATTAGGATCCATTGACTGTGTTTTTTTAAAAATAACAAAAAACCTAAACTGGATTAAATCTGTGACTCTTTCGAAGATGTTAGTGGCAACCTCACACATCTAAATATCTTTATACCATCTTTCTTATAGATTTATTGGGTTCTATTTACTGATAACAACTTAATGAACCAAGACCATTTACTATTTAAGGTATGTGTACTTTCTGTTTTTGTGGATTGTTATGATATTCTATAGAATTAAACATGGAAGCTTATTTGGTTATGAAAACTCTGTCTAGAAGATTTATTATGTCTCCTTCCTTCCTGTTGAGTGGTACACAGTACCTAAAAGTGTTATGATTTCTACATATGTCTAAACTAAGCTACTATTTCAACGCTCAGATAAATTACCAATGCTATGCAAGAATGTTTTATCAATGTTAATAGATGTACAAAATATGCGTGTTTTTATGGCTGTTCTAAGATCAATCTTGTTCTTTAAAATACTTTTTAAATGTTTGTCTTCAGTATTGTAAATAGTGTTTGTTTGTGTACTTTGTAGCCCTGAAGAAGTCCGATTGAGGACGAAACGCATTGGCGGTTTCGAATTTTAAAGATCATGAATAAAGAATCATTTTTAACATCGCAAGATCTGATCGATTTTTTTCATTTGCAATATGGATATGGTCTAATAAATGTTTTGTATATACATTCAAACCTTTTTTAAGAGTGCAGGGCTATTTTGTTTATGCTCTTTGTGTTGTAATTTGTCTGTATCGGTCCATTAAACCTCCTCAAGCCCCTCATTGTGTATTGTGTACAAAATCTACCCAGGACTGACTCTGGGTTTTTTCAGTCTCCCTGGACCTGATCCTGTACTCCTCAGTGTTGAGTCCAAAGCCCTCAATCTGGGTATCCTTCATTAGGTAATAATACTCAGTCTCTGCGTCGAGGTGCACAACTCAGCTGGCCAGGATCCGATGAGAGCCGAGGCAGAATTCTTCACATTCTCCTCCTTGCACACTGTATGCATCCCCCTTTCTGTTCTTATCTCTCTCACTCTGTGAAGTGATAAAGATAAGCAGTTCTGTGTGTGTGCAGGTAACCTGGGCCTGACTGTGTTCACGGCTGAAAGACAGGGTCAGAGAGACATAAGATGAAACTGGGATCACAAATGTTATTACAGCAACATGGAGTTAATGGTCAACACATGATCTCACAATATATAAATGCTGGTAGCAGCACACTATCCCTGATGGAACTGACCAAAAATCCAACCCATAACCTCTTGATACCACCTTATTCACCCAGGCAACCATGATCTTATCATCCAATTCTTGCAACCTTATTCTTATTTTTTTCCAAGGAAACATCCTCCCTAGCATAGTCAGGAGCACTGGTTGGTCTTAGAGCTCTGGAACAATTTAAAGGCATTCTCTTACTGCCTGAGCTAAAAATGTGAGCTATTAGAAGAGGGATTCTAGTTCTTCGTTTTGCCATTCCATGAGGCTTCTTCTTCTCTTCAAAACCTCCAGCCAGATACTTGATTGGTTATAAGCTCTAGCTACTCTTGAAGGCTTGAGAAATACATTCTCATACTCCTAAATTAACAGCCTATCCTCTGAAAAAGGCAGGCTTTTGGAGTTAAATCCACCTTCAGGTTTCTCAAATAAACGTGCCTTCTTGGTGATACCAACTCCCATTCAAATGTAGACTCCGGTATATATTTTGTCTGATATTCTATGCTAACTAAAAGCTGGGAATAATCCTAACTTTGAAAATCCTTGAGAAAGGACTGAGAGTTGTGGAGAGAATAAAATCCAGCTCTAGTGGCTGACTTTAGTCCAGAATATGCCCTTTTCACTGAAGCCACTGCCCTCCTACCCATTATATTTGCAATAGTTACATCATCTGAACATACTGAAGAGCACCTCTTGTAATGGTAAAATTGTGAAACGCTGACATGAAGCACCGGGTAACAAATTCAAGGATAATGCGAGAAGGGGCATCGCGGAAAACAACCACTGTGGCTAAAAAAATGCCACCCCGATCCCAAGGATGAAGAATTCTCCTAATGAGAGCGGGCCCAGGCCCCACACATAAGCTTCAATAGGGGCTCAGCCCTGAGGAAAAACATGGCAGGACACTCAAATGAAGTGCACATACACAGGATGAGCTGGACTTTTTGTGAGCCTTTAATATTTGAAGGGGGAGGTACTATTTATGTAAACAAAAGAAAGTTGGTTGGCAGGAGTCCCTGATGGGAGGAGGGGCTGACAACTGTGTGTGGCTGGGGCGGTAATGGTGATCATGTGGACATAAGTGTCCCCTGTATTCATTCCACTTACGGGTTTATGCTGTTGACCTGCACTCCATGTGGGACCCTAGTAGAACCATACCGGGTATGAAGCTAAATATTCATAAGTAGAACACTACGTGTATCCAAAGCCACACTGTGGAATACACCACCCCACCTTCTGGCACTGGATTTTGCTTACCACGTTTAAGTCCGCGCTGAAAGACTTCCGTAAGGGCTCACTCATCTGCTCAAACAGCTTATCTAGACAATTACATTTTTGTAATTAGTTGCTTTTGATGATATTTTTTGTAATAAATCAGTTACACTTTACTTATATCCCTACTTCTTTTTTCTTATGCTTTTACATGCTTTATGTACTCCATCATAAAATCGCTCCTTGAAGCTAGTTTTACCAGCATGTGCTAAGCTACATAAGTTTGATAAACAAAAACTTCACTTTCTTTTATAGTGTAAACTATATGAATAAACATGGCTTTGATCTGGTCAGTGACATACCTACTGTTGATTAGTAACCGGCCGGAGACTGGGTGGACCGCCACGCTGCTGTGGTATTGATGACGGGCTAACATACCTGGTGCCGTATTGAAATTCACCAGCTCTGGTCTTGACATACGAAAGTTTGAAGATATAAACCAAGTTACACATGCCTTGTTGTTACTATCGCTACTAAATTTGAATATCTGACCTTTTTATTATTTTAAAATCCCTGAAGAAGTTCAATGACATTTGAACGAAACGCGTAGGCTGTGCGTTGATGCAAAAACTTTGATCTTTTCTAATAAAGGAGAAACCTAAAAGGAACACTTGTACGTATATTCTGTACTATTGTACTTTGGAAAAGAAGCTCAGTGGTGCACCATTCCAAATAGTCAAGATAATGTGTCAACAATAGATATGTATTAACACATGTAAAATAACATTGCAAATTTAAAGTTCAATTGATTTTACAGAAAACTGCTGAATGTTCTTGCAGTATCTGATGGCAATAAACTCCGTTTTAATATTGCAGGTCCCCCATTTCGCTTTGTGGAAGTAAGCCTTCTAACAGACAAAGCTCATAAGGGTTGAAATGACAAGCCATGTTAAGATAAGTGACCTACTGCTGTGTGCATTTGACATACTCCCTTGGAGATTTTAATCTGGCTTGTTTCTTCTTTCTTTCAGGTTACTGGGTTGAATACGTTGTGAAACCGGTACAGCAGGTGAGTCAGACAGCGGAGGCTGACTTCAACAGAAACACTGAAATGACAAGTCATGCTCCCTAGAAGTTGTGGCTTTAATATATGATTACTTTCAACATGACGCTAAGTCCCTCGGGAGAGAACGCAATGTCGGCCAAATGAGGACCGAAGTCCGATCTCCTCCTGTTCATCAGAGATCCACGCGTGCACGTAACGCGCCTTCATGAAGAAAAAAGTCACAGTTTTGTCCCATGATAAGGCTTGAATTCAGAGATTTGACGGAAAGACCCAGACAGGCCAGACAGGTAGTGGGTATAAAGTGCTGTACTAGCCAAAATCTACGCTGTTGCACTGCACACAAAAACATCGCTGCTGCTATTTTATTTATTTATTTTATTTTAAGCGTTTTTATATAGCGCAGACTTTACCCGAAGGTGTCAGAGCGCTTCACAATAGGAACAGTAATGATACATGAGGAAAAATTACAAGAGAGCAGGTTACAAGAGCAAACGTTACGTTACGTGAGGCAATAGTGACAATTGTGCAAGTATCAAGAGCAAACAAAATACAAGAGGTAGCAAACGATACTTTACAAGAGGAAAAAAGTGACATGTGTGTATGCTACAAAACCGTACAAAGTACAAGTAGAGGTATAAAACTGCACTAAATGGCAGACACTCAAAACACAAGAACAAACATTACCTCTACGTCCCTCGTCCTCGACCCAGTCATCACTCATGAGGTATTTAATTCCACACGACAGGAAACAAAACAGGAAACGCTTTTAGGCTCCACCCCCCATCCTGCCAGGTGCTATAACACTACCAACCACCAGAAGCACATCCTGTTTTGTTTCCTGTCGGTGGTTTACTTGATGGGAGACGCTGGGGTGGGTGCCGGGCACTTACCTCCATCTTTTGTCCTGTGGTTCCTCCTCTGCTGGGCTCTGGGAGGCTCCCGTGGACCTTCGTGGGATTCTTTGGAGTGGGGCTGCTGGGCTTCCCTTTCTCCTACCCTTGGATGGGTTGACCTGGGCTGCTGGGCTTCCCTGGTCTTCCTGCTTCTCCTTCGTTCCTGGACTCCTGCTTCTGTCTTCCAGGTAAGGGGGGGGGGGCGCTGGTCTGCCTGTGCGCGCCCCTCCTCGGGGTGTTATCCCCCCCCCATATCCCCTCCCTTCGGGTCTCTCTATGGTTGTGGGGGGCCCTGGGGTGTCCTCTCCCTGTAGGGGTTTGGTTTTGAGCGCTGTCTACCATGCGCGCTCTTGCTGCGAGATTGGAAAACGGATGCGGCCCAGCGGTCCATGGCTTTGCGGTTGCCTTTCACTGGTGCCTGTCTGTTTGGTGACTCGCTGGAGGAGAAACTGCACAAGGTCTTCAAGGAACGTAAACATACTTTGTCCTTTCATGATCCTCAGCCCCGTAAGGTTTCCTCCTTCTCTGGTGCTAGGTCTTTCCGCCAGCCTTCCCGGTTTCAGCAGTCTTCTTTTCGGAGTCAGCGGGGCGCTGGCCGTTCTTTTACCTGAAAATTTCAGAAGAAGTCCCAGCGTGGTGCCGGGTCTGGTCCTCAGCGTTCCTGACTATGCCAGCCTGGGGGCCGTTCTCGCTGGTGGTCCGCCTCTGGTTGGTGGGAGGCTTCGCCAGTTCCTTCCTGCTTGGCGCCGGACGACCACGGACAGATGGGTGCTGGATGTCTTGTCCGAGGGCTACCGGATCGAGTTCTTGTCCCCCCCCCCCTCCGGAGTGGTGGTGACCCATTCTCCTCGGGATGCCTCCCGCCGTCTGGCCTTGTTGGACGGGGTTCGGTCTTTGGTCAGCAAGCTTGCGGTTGTTCCTGTCCCTCTGGCGGAGAGGGGGTTGGGTGTCTACTCCATCGTCTTTGTGGTGCCGAAGATCACGGGGGGGGGTTTCGGGTGGTCATCAACCTCCGGGGTTTGAACTTGTTCGTCAGGAAGATCCCGTTCAAGATGGAGACTCTCCAGAAGGTTATCCCGCTGATTCAGTCCGGTTGGGTGTTCTCCACTCTGGACCTCCAGGATGCGTACCTGCGCGTCCCGGTGGCTGTGAAGGATCCGCGTTTCCTGCGCTTCTGCCTGGAGGGCCGTCATTGGCAGTTCTGCGTCCTTCCCTTTGGTCTTTGGTCCGCCCCCTGGGTGTTCACCAAGGTGGTGGCTCCCTTGGTGGCCCATCTTCATCTCCTGGGGGTGTCGGTGTTCCCGTACTTAGACGACTGGATGGTGCAGGCTTCGTCCCTGGAGGTCATGTCTCGCCACCTTTTCTTGACCATGTCTATGCTCTGGGACCACGGGTTCTTAATCAACTTGCCGAAATGCCACCTGGAGCCTGCCACTCGGAGGACCTTCATCGGTGCTGTGTTCGATTCCGTGTTGGGCAAGGTGTTCCTGCAGGAGGCCCGGATTCTCCGCCTCCAGTCTTTGCTGAGGAAGTTGTTGTCTCTGCCCTCGGCTCCCCTCCTTCAGTGGCTGGAGGTTCAGGGCCACATGGCTGCTTCTGTCTTCACCGTGCCCTGGGCCAGGGTTCATCTGCGCCCTCTGCTGTGGCATGTGCAGCGGTGGGTCCAGTTTCCTGTCCTGGATTTTGCGATTCCTGTGCCTGTGACTCTGGACGTTGTGTCTGCGCTTCAGTGGTGGCTGGTTCCGTGCCACCTGTCTGTGGGGATGTTGTTCCGTCTGCCTCCTCCTCTGGTTGTGACCACGGATGCCAGCGCTTCCGGCTGGGGGGCGACTCTGGATCACTGGGCTGTGCAGGCTCGCTGGCTGCCGTCGGAGTCTCGCAGGTCGCCCAACTGGAGGGAGTTGTCTGCGGTGGAGAGGGTGCTCCGCTTTTTCCATCTTCATCTGAAGGGTTGCCATGTCCTGGTGAGATCGGACAACACGGTGTCTGTGGCCTACATCAATCACCAGGGCGGGACCAGCAGTTCTTACCTGAACCTGGTGGCCTGCTCCATTTCGGACTGGGCGGAGGAGAATCTTCTGGCCCTGTCTGCACAGCATATTCGGGGTGTGGACAACGTGGTGGCAGACTCTTTGAGCCGGAGGTTTCCTTCGTCTCTGTCCCTGTGCTTGGCCCCCCGGACTCTTCGCTTGATTTGCCTGAGGTTCGGGACTCCTTGTCTGGACTTGTTTGCCTCCCGGTCCAATGCCCTGATTCCCCTGTTCTGCTCAAGATCTCCGGAGGTGGGCTCTTGGGGAGTGGATGCCTTGTCTCTCCGGTGGCCTCCTTGGCTTCTTTATGCCTTTCCTCCCTTTCCTCTGATTCCTACCTTTTTGCTGAAGGTTCAGCGAGAGGGGGCTCAGGTTGTGGCTGTTCTTCCGCACTGGCCGAGGAGGTCCTGGTTTCCTCTGCTGCTGGGCTTGGCGGTGGGCCCCCCTTGGCTTCTGCCCCGCTACCCCTCTCCGCTGAGGTCCCCGTCCCCTCTTCTGGTTCCCCTCTCCTTGGCGGTCTGGAGGTTGAACGGTTGTCTCTTGGGGTCCGTGGTCTGCCCGACCACATCATTTCTGTGATGCAGGCCTCTCGTAGGCCGTCTACTTTGTCTTCTTACTCGAAGCACTGGTCTTCTTTCTCGGGGTGGTGTTCCTCTTCTGGTTTGTCTCCTACCTCTTGCCCTGTGTCTTCTATCCTTCAATTTTCTGGATGGTTTTCAGAAGCGTTTTGCTGTGTCTACCTTGCGTGGTCAATGGGCTGCTATCCGAGCCTTCCGGGACCCGAGTTCCTTTCTTGCTTCTGATGGCCTTTTGGTGTCTCGGCTGTTTCGTAGTTTTTCGCTTTCTTCCCCCTCTGTTCGTTCTCTGGTTCCGCCTTGGGATCTCTGTTTGGTGTTGGGTGTTTTGCAGTCTTCCCCCTGTGAGCCTTTGGAGTCTGTGGATCTTAAGTTTCTGTCCTACAAAGTGGCCTTTCTGGTGGCCATCACTTCTGCGAGGCTGTTGAGTGAGCTTACGGCTTTCCCCTCCGTTTTTGCGTTTTCTGGATGACGCTGTGGTGCTCTCTTTGGATCCTGGTTTTGTCCCCAAAGTCCGCTCCCGTTTCCATTCCTCTCAGGAGCTGGTTCTTCCTTCCTTGTCTCCTTCTCCTTCTCCTTCTGAGCTTTTGCTTCATTCTTTGGACCTGCGGCGGGCCCTGTCCATTTATTTGGCTCGTTCTGGGGAGTTTCGTTCTTCTGACTCTCTCTTTGTGACCTTTGGGTTGGCTGGTAAGGGTAAGGCTGCTTCCAGGCTCACCTTTGGTCGTTGGATTAAGGCTGTCATCACTCTTGCCTATCGTGGTGCTGGTTTGCCTTGTCCTGCGGGGGTTCAGGCGCGTTCCACTCGGGGCGTGTCTGCCTCCTGGGCTGCCTTTCATGGTGTGTCTCTTGATGAGATTTGTCGTGCTGGGACGTGGGCTTCCGAGTCCACGTTTGTGCGGCACTACCGGTTGAATTGTGCCCTGTCTGACCGGACCAATTTTGGTCATGGGGTGTTGCAGGCTGTGGGGGTTCCCCCTCCACTCTGAGTTCTGTTTTTGTATTAAACTTTTCACTTGCTGCACTCCTTTGTGTCTGGTCTGTGTGTTCTGTCTTTGGGTTGTTAAAGGCCTGTTTGGACGTTGCTTTGGTATGCCTCATGAGTGATGACTGGGTCGAGGACGAGGGACGTAGAGGTAATGCTATGATTACGTATGGTAATCCCCATTACTCTTAGTCCTACTCGTCCTCGACCCAGTCATACTTCCCGCCCTCCCTCCCTGTCCAGGCCTTTGTTGCTTGGTGTGTCAGGATGTGCTTCTGGTGGTTGGTAGTGTTATAGCACCTGGCAGGAGGGGGGGGTGGAGCCTAAAAGCGTTTCCAGTTTTGTTTCCTGTCGTGTGGAATACCTCATGAGTGATGACTGGGTCGAGGACGAGTAGGACTAAGAGTAATGGGGATTACCATACGTAATCATAGCATTACGTTACATGAGGCAACGGTGGCACTTGTGCATGTATCAAAAGCAAACAAAATACAAGCGGTAGCAAACGACACATTACAAGAGGGAAAGTGACGTGTGCATGTTACAAAGGAATACATAATACAAGCAGAAGTATAAAACTGTAATAAATGGCAGACACTCAAACCACAAGAACACATTGGGAAGGCACTTCTATAGTCATGTAGAACAGAGTTTCCTATAATGGAAGGACTTCCTTCAGATAATAGAGAGGGCGTTATTACATTTGAAAGTGTCTTTGGAGGAGGAGAGCTTTGAGGTCAGTTTTGAAGGCCTGGGAAGAAGTGGTGGTCCGGAGCTGATGCGGAAGTGAGTTCCAGATTCTCACTGCGTTGCCTGAAAAGGATTGGGCCATCGATCTTATCTTCTTGAAAGTGGGAGGTTCAAGTAGTACATTTTGAACATTACGAGATGGTCTAGAGCCTCCAGAGAGTTTCAGTTTATTCGCCAGGTAGCGAGGAGTGGAAGAGTGCAAGGCTTTGTGGGTGATACAGGCAGTCTTGTAGATAGATCTTACCTCGATGGGAAGCAAACGGAGGGTGGATAAAATGGGTGTGATGTGATCACTTCTTTTGGCCCCATATATGAAATGAGCTGCTGAACGGAGAACAGATTTATGGGGGGACAGGTGGAATTTAGGGAGGCCAGTAAGAAGAGAGTTCCAGTAGTCCAGTCTGGAGAGCACCAGCGATTGGACTAGGGTTTTAAGGTCATGCTCCGGGAAGAAGCGACAAATCCCCAAAGAAGGTGCAGTTGGTATCGAGCGGACTTTGCAATTTAATTAATGTGGGAGAGTAGATTGAGTGTTGTATCGAGTATGACACCAAGGGATTTTGCACTGTCGACAATGATGGGTTTATTGTTAAGTAGATTCATCTGATCCATCCATGATTGAACCAGGGGAGGAGAAAGTGAAGATGAGAGGAGGAGGAATTCAGTTTTAGAGGGATTTAGAATCAGTTGATGAGTTAACATTCAGTTTTGAATGGAGTCGAGAGTAGAGCTTAGGATGGAGAGATCGTGAGTGGAGGCAACCTTGAAGTAGATTTGAGTGTCGTCCGCATAGAGGTGATAGTGGATTCCGGATTTACTTAGGAGATTCCCCAATGGTTCTAAATAGAGATTGAACAATGTGGGTCCATGTATAGAGCCTTGAGGAACACCTTGACCTACCGCCAAAGGAGATGAAAGACTATTTGCTATTTTGATCATTTGGGATATATCAGAGAGGAAGGAAGCAAACCATTTAAGCACAGTGCCCTCCATGCCCATTCTCTGTTGAAGAGTGTTAAGGAGAGTGTTGTGATTGACAGTGTCAAAGGCTGCAGAAAGGTCAAGGAGAATAAGAAGACAATACTCCCCAGAATCGAGTATCCGCAGCGCGTCATCAATCACCTGCAGCAGGGCTGTTTCAGTGCTGCAGTTTTGAATGAAGCCAGACTGGAAATTGTCAAGAAGATCATTGTCCTTGATATGATGGGAGAGTTATTTCGCTACACATCTCTCTGCGATTTTCGCAAGAAAAGGTAGGTTAGTGATGGGGCGGAAGTTGTTGAGGTCGTTCGCATCAGCAGTGGGGTTTTTTAAGCAGAAGGGTGACCTGCCCAGTTTTGAAGGAAACAGGAAGGGAGCTTTGACAGAGGGAGAGGTTAACCAAAGTGGTCCAATAGGACAGAGAATGGGTATAGAAGTCAATAGCAATGGCACAAGGGATGAGGTCAAGAGAATGGTTGGAGTGCTTTGTTTCGAGGATGCATTTGAGGAGGGCATCTTTGGAGATGGGGGTCAAAGTTCTGCCCATGGCTAAGAATTTGCGCTCCTCTGGAGGGCTAGGATGACTGACCTGATCCACAAGTGATTTCACTTTTTCGTCAAAGAATATAGAGAAATCCGCTGCTTTCTTTGTAGAATCCTCCAACTTGGAGGTTGGGGGAGAGCAGTTTGGATTCTTGATGAGATCGAATAGTTTTTTGAGTCTATTTTTGGCTGAGTCGAGGAGGGTTCTGAAGTGCGTCGCTTTTCCAAGGAAGATGTGCTTGTGGTACTTGGATCTTGCTGAACGAAGCATGGCCAAATTATCAGTGGAGGGCGCTTGTCTCCATTGTTTCTCCAGGAATCTTAAGTACTTCCTTTCTTCATAGAGGAATTTGGAGAACCAAGGTTCTGAGGGAATGGGCCATAACCTTTTGCTTTGGAGAGGAGCGACGTTATTGATTTCGACTGCAAGGGCTGTGAGGCATTGGGAGGTGAGTTCGTTAACATCTAGGTTTGTGTCAAGCCTTGGAAGTGATAGCAAAGCTGATTCACAGAGGGTGCCGAGGTCATTATTTTTAGTGTCACGGAACCAGGAGGTAGCCCTCTTAGGTTGGCCGAGAGTTAAAGAGTGTGATAGGTGAAGAGAGAATGAGATGAGGAGGTGGTCAGACAAGTCTACATGAATAGGGGTAGCAATAGTAAGCATACCAGGTTTCAAAATAACAATGTCCAGGATTGAGCCCGTAGAGTGTGTAGTTTCTGTGCAGTGTTGGATAAGATCGTTTGCAGAGAAGAAGGTGGCCAGCAAATTCGCAGAGGAGTCTTGAGACGAGCCCCAGTGGAGATTGATGTCACCTGCGAAGATCTGATTGTCACTTTGCAAGTATTGGTCGCTAATGAAGTCATTGAGTTCCTCCATAAATGAGAGGCCGATACAAGGCGGCGGTAAATGGCATGGAATATGAGGGGTGAGCGGTGGTGCAATTGAAGTTCAAGGGATAGGCATTCAAAAGTGCAGAAGGAGCTGTTAGGAAAAGCCTTAAGTTGAAGGGAGTTTCTAAAGATGACTGCAACACCTCCCCCAACTTTGTCAATTCTGTAATTTCTAAATATAGAATAGCCTGTGGATACTAGGAGATCAAACATAGAGTGAGAGGTATCGTTGAACGAGGTCTCTGTGAGGAGGAGCATGTCAATATTGTGAAGTATGATGGTGTCGGAGATTTAAAGTTTGTGTTTTATTGCAGATCTGCAGTTGTGGAGCAGACAGTGCAGCTCTGTCGAGGCTGTTTTGGTGACGGGGCACTTGGGCTATGAGGGGTGATAGGGATGTTGTACTTATACGAGGGTGCTTGGGAGTGTTTCGGTGGATGAATGGTTCTGACAGAGGAGAAGGTCGGAATAGTGTTGATAATAGGGATACTTGGAGAGGAAAGTGGAAGAAGGGTGGCGTTCGAGGGCTTGTGTGAGTTTGCGATGTTTGCAGACAACAGGTTATGCTTGGCTATTATGGGTTACAAGGGCTATGTGCATCTCGTGGGAAGTTGAGTGTTTTCCAAAGGAATTGAGGTGTATGGAAAAGTGGAAATCTTGGAGCTTCAAAGTGAAATGGTAGCTTCAAGTTGGGAGATGGAGGTGATAAGAGAGCATAGCTTATTTTTCAGAGAGAGTAGGGCAGAGCACGGCATGTTGGGGGTGCAATTGGCGGTGGAGGGCAGGGGGAAGTCGGGGGATGGGAGGGGAGTTGGGGCATAGCAGTGGCGGCTGGTGACATTTGAAAGTAGTGGGGCGTAAAAGTTCAGGATGAGTGTCACCAATTCTGTATTGTGTCCACGGTTTGAACTGACCACTCTATAGTCCTCTGTACTGGTTGGTAATGCCTAGTCAATAGCAACCACCCCTAATCCTGCATACTAGCCATGGGAGGCCAAGCACCCACTTAAATCGTTCTCACTAGATACTAGTGTCAGACAAAGCAACTCATGAAAGCAACTCACATGAGTCCTCATATGTAGATGCCGGGCTCAGTAAATTCCACCGAAGCACAGAATGCACAGCAGCCAATCCATAAGCAGCAGTGGCACCAAATGTTGAACTTGCAATGTAAAATAAACAAATAGAAGGCGCACACTTGAGCCTCCCATAATGACCATTGTAAAATTGATCGACAAAAAGGGAATCAGGGAAACATTCCATGGTGTTATGCTTGAATCGTTTTGCTGCAGCTTTAGTCAGTTAAGGAGGAGAAATGATTTTGTAGCAATTAATTCCAGACTTAACTCGAGAGGTGGACATGTTGGGAAAATGAGGAGGAGGAGGGTGGTGGGGATAAGAGAGGGGTGTTATCAGGAAGGCAGTGGTGAGGAGAAATATAAGGACAAATAGGGGGCACATATTCCAGACGTTGGGTGAAGATATCTGAACTAATGTGCAGTCCGGGAAGTGAGGCGATTAGGATCAGGTTGTTACTTCAGAGCAGGAGAAGATGGGGGCACAGATTCCAGTAGTTGAGAAAGCTTTACTGCTTGGGGGTCTCTATGATTCCGTTAGTATTTTGATGGGCCCTTTACCTAGGTAATCACATAATATACATGGTGCCACCTGGCACTGGATCATATTTTCAAGGGAATTATTTACACATGACAGGGCCAACTGGACCACTGTCAGAACGATCACAAAGCGAACTTAGCAAAAGTAAAACAGATCATAAACGTACAACCAGTAACCACTGGTAAACACTGTACCTAGCATCAGCATGTAACAAAAACCACATTATGCACAGCATCACATTAGGCGCCAAGCGCTTTGTATACCCATAATCTCAACAGACTAATATTGAACCCTGGCCTCCTAAGTATCACTAACATTAGGGGCATGAAGCACAGGGTGGAACAAAATCTCACTAGCATAAACCATAATATGCAAGACAACCTCATAGTCATAAAGACCACATTTAGAGGTAATCAGAACAGAGTGCGTAAATCATACTACATGAGAGACATTTCCTAGCACCACATAATCACAATAGGGCCTGGCACCCAACAAACCTCCCAGTCACCCTGGCCAACTGGCCATCTCAGCGGGGGCTCAAATACCCTGTATCCAGAATGTCAGGGCTGCTGCCAATACAGCGAAAGTCAAGCGTGGGCCCTTGCGCAAACCTAAGCGTTGCAGCTGGCATCAAGTGCTGCGCGGCTCATCTCCTTCAAATCCGACACATCTCTGACTGTGCGTAGCTCACAACATATGCATTGCCTAAATCCTAAGGATGGACGACAACACATCACCTCCTCGGCTCCTCACATCACCTTTGACGTCAATGCAAACAAGGTAGTTTGCAGTGAGTCAAGGGTGGTCACTGTATCCGGCCCGTGCTTCATCGTGGTCGTCCTGTACGTTTGGATTTGACCCGGTCCACAGCGACTAGATCTCTCCAGTTGGCACAATATGCTTTTTAGCAATATATTTCAGTACATTTTTTAAAAATGTATAACTCTGGCTCTACTTATTGGATTTTTGTTGTTTTGGTCTTGTTTTGTTCATTATATTAGGCTCTATGTTTTAACAAAGTTTGATATCTTTTTAGTGGTGTGTTCACTGTTTTACTATTTGAAGAGTTGAACAAATACTTTACGCATTAACTCTTAAGTTAAACCTGCCTGCTCAGTGCCAAGTTACTAGGGCGTGAAAACAGGCTAATTTTGGGTGTGTATGTGACTTATCCTAAGTAAGATTGTGGTCATGTTTGGACTGGGTGCATACCTCTGCCGACCAGGATCCCAATTGCTAACATCCCTTTAGAGGTGACACCCTGTCTGCCAAATCTGTAACAAATTTGAGTAGAACTCAAAGTCCATAAAATGATTAGGTGTAATGCAACCCCCCCTCCTGCATTTCGAGACTGACTTCTTCACACCCCAGGTGCTGCACCTCACAACTGCCTGACAGCAAGATGGCCGCCAGGGGCTCCGAATCCACCCAGACAACGAAAGTTTCACCGGTGAGTCACAAACTCCTCCTTTAGTTGTGACCACAATGCTCTCGGCCTCTGCCGTACCTTGAAAATCATCCCAAATGTTAAAGTGCAGAGAGCCCGAGCACACCCGAGACTGCCATTCAATGTGCCTGACCTTAAGATGGACGCCTCATGCAATAACTCACCGGAATCCACTCTGGTGATTCACTAACGCTCAGAATAGTTTCCTCTCCTACTAAATCTTGCCTCGCCTTGACCCTTCGGCCCATCATTTATTTATTTATTTATTTAATGGCATTTATAAAGCGCGTGCAATTACCCTTAGGCGTCTCGGCGCTGAAATTGCATTAAAGTCTCACCCTAGACAGAAAAAGCGGAAAAGTGAATTACTGATTAAAAAGCCATGTCTTCAGTTTTTTTCTAAACTGAAGAAGAGTAGAACTAGTTCTTATATAGATGGGTAGGGTGTTCCAAAGTCTGGGGGCCGCGATTAAAAAGCGGCGATCATCCCAGGAAACTGTACGGCTACGTTGAACCACTAGCTGGTTAAAAGATGTGGATCTGAGCATTCTCGCAGGATTGTACGGAATCAGTTGTTTTTTAAAGAATCGAGGTCCTAAATCCTGAAGTGATTTAAAAACAGTGCACAGAGATTTAAATTTGACCCTATTGTGAATGGACAGCCAGTGGTATTTTTTAAGCGTGTCCGAGATGGGTGCAAATCTGGTTTTTTTTGCAAGTACGCGGGCAGCAGCATTTTGAACGGTCTGTAATTTTTTGATGACTCTGTTCTGGGCATTAAGCAACAGACCGTTACAGTAATCTAATGAAGACAACACTAGCGAGGAGACTAGTGTTTTTGCTGCTGATTCAGGTAGGTAGGGTATGATTTTCCTTACAATACGTAACTTAAAGTGAGCATTAGCAGCCACTTTATTCGCATGGGCCATGAAGTTGAGCTGGTTGTCAAAGGTGACACCTAAGTTTCTAACTTTGACCGTGGGGCAAGGAGGTGTACCCATGGCCACTGGCCACCAGGTTGCCGACCAGGCTGGGGAGAGTGTTGCAGGGTTTCTGTACTCACACAGAACTGTGCACAGAGGAGTGGAACCTCGGCAAATTAGGGTGTCCCAAAACTTACCTTAGCAACCAACTCACCCCTTACCGAGCTAGCTACAGTGTCTCATTGGACATATCAAACTCCCAATGTTTAGACAAACCAGAACATGAACTTACAGTACCTCAGGGTACGTGGGACTCATGAACACTCTTTCGTTATATTTATCATTACAAACCAGAACATGGAGTAAAGAAGACACATGTGCATTTGAAATGTTTATTTACTAATGCCGTCCTCTCAGGCGCAGTATCTTAGATAATACAAGTATACATATTATCAGTATCAAAATTATCAGCATAGTTACTAAGACATAAAAAGCGAATGGTGACAGCATGTTAACATGCTGTAATGAATAAGAGTTAACAACACTTATATCTCACCCTCCCTAACACATATATTATATTATTAGCTAAGAAGGTCTCTTTGGGTTGTTTTAGGGCGGGCCCATACCTTAGTGTCCTAGCATGAAGGAATCACATCAGCATACACTAGCTCTCTCTGCATGTGCACCGCATCAAGTGTGTTAACAATTCTCGTGCAAAGCAATATCAATCCCGCCTCAAGCCCAAGTTGGCAAAGGCTGCACTTGTGTTATGACTATGAAGGCGTGGAGATCAGACCTCATAACAATTCCATATCGTGTTGCTCCTGAAACTTCAGCACTCTCCGTGCAGACATGGTTTATTAAACAAAACTGATATCAGAGCAATAACATATTATTCTCACATACACCACGGCAAACCACTAGGTTGAAAGCTAAGTCAACAATTAAGGGTCGTGTGCAGAAGTTGCAAGAAAGGAAAAATGGCGTTTAAATCTCAAATGTACCTATGCTAACTTAACACGATATAAGGATATATAGGAGCTATACAACAAGAGCTTACCGAAGATAACCACCTCTGTTTTATCAGAGTTGAGCTTCAGGCAATTTCTTGCCATCCACTCACTAATTGCAGTCATCCCATCTTGGAAACTCTCCGCCATCTTCTGTCCATCACCCTTTATGGCCAGAACCAACTGGGTGTCGTCAGCGTATGAGGTCAGGCCCATCCCGTAGGCTTTGATGACACTAGCAAGGTCCGACACGTATATATTAAATAGTGTCGGACTCAGGGATGAGCCTTGTGGGACCCCACACGGCAACGACAAGTCGGCAGATTGAAAGGGGCCCAGGGTAACCGCCTGGGTTCTATTGGCCAGAAAGGAGGCCAGAAGATCTCTAGCAGTAAGCTGAATGCCATCCTCTCGACACGGTCGACCAAGATCTTGTGGTCGACCGTGTCGAAGGCAGCAGACAAATCAAGGAGGACTAATACAGCAGTACCTCCTTGGTCACGGATGACTCTTATGTCGTCGGCTGCTTTAATGAGAGCGGTTTCCGTGCCATGATGTTTGCGGAAGCCGAACTGTGTATCATCCAGCAAATGATTGTTCTCTATATAAGCTGACAACTGCTGGTTCATGGCCTTTTCTATAACCTTCGCTAGGAAAGGGAGACTTGCAATCGGGCGATAATTTTTTAGTTCGCTTTTGTCTAACCCCGGTTTTTTAAGCAGAGGTTTGATTAGTGTGTTTGTCAGCGAGTCGGGGTAGGATCCGGATGCCAGAATAGTGTTACAGAGGGTGGTTATAATGGGGATGACTATATCTGGTACTGTGGCAAGTACAGAGGTAGGGCAGGGATCCAAAGCTGATCCAGCTTTAATCGTGTTAAAAATGCTTTTAACTTGATCGGTGGTAAGGGCATTGAAGGATGTCATAGTGGTGCTAGCCGGAGTCAATGGAGTGACCGGAGGAATAGTGACACTACTGTGGACCTGGTCAAGATTAAAAGCTTGATAAATATCATTGACTTTAGTAAAGAAAAAGTCTGACAAGGCATCGCATAAGGTTTGTGATGGGGGTGGATTAAGATCCGGGGCATTACCCGCAAGGGTTTTAGCAACGTGATAAAGCTCTTTGCTGGAATTTTTGGCAGATTCAATATGGCGAGTGTAGTAATCCTTTTTTGCTGTTATTATCATTGATTTATCATCAATGTGACATAAGCCTGGGCACCCTTGAGGCTACCAGCACACCTCCCTACTGTGCCTGACCATAAGATGGCCACCTGAGACACTTAACTTACACCATCTAACTCCTCACACAAGCGAATATCTAACTTTTTGCACACAGTGGTGATCGCAGCAATCTCTACCGCCCTCACCTTAATCCACCAACACCTGAGTCTGCTCTCAACAACTAGCCCAAGATTAACAGTACACATCTCTGTATTACTCCCATACTACCCTCTAAGGACGGCTCTGGAAACACTTTCCCACCTTTTCTAAAAGGAGCTTGCCCCCGTCCTACCTATACATTCCGCCACATCAGCCCACACCACGCCTTTTTCTGCGAACCACTTAAAACCACACATCCCGAACTCCTGCTTCATCAGTTTCCCGCCTAACCTTTCACCCAAAGTGAAAAAAACCTTTAAGCATAAACTGATCAGAAAACATCCTGAATCTCTATTCACGGACATCTACCACTGCTCCTCCAAATGACAGGTAAAAATGGATCTCATTTTCCACACCGAAAGACCCGAAATATGGAACTCTATCCTCAGATTGCAGCTCAATGTTTCTAAAGCAACGAACACTTCACATAGCTGCAAACTGACATTATCAGCTCCAAACCACACTAAGCGGTACAAAGGGGGTGGTGAGAAACCGGTCCTAGGAAGCTTGATTCCGTTCCAGGGAAGGTATCGCTTGGCAGTTCGGGCTGGACTGTTCCCATGAGACACAGGGTCAGACTGATTTGCATATGGCCATGTCTGAACTGGGGTGGCAGAGTGGGCTTAAGAACAGTGATGGATTAAACCCAGATCTGTTGACTGGGTGTGAGTGTTTGATTGGTTCAGATGCTCCGTCCATCACCACCCCCTTTTGTACCAAACCGCACTAGGCGTACTGGAAACACCACTGTGACCATCTACTCCAACGGCACAGTCCTGATATAAGCCAACAACGATAATCTAGAGTCCTTTGATGCTCTCTTCCCATCCTTCTGGACTGCCCCCTCTCACGTACTCCTCCCGTTCCCGCCCCTACTCCTCCCCCCGAAGGCCGGACCCACAAGCCGAACTCACCCACCATTCCGGTGCTACCTAGTAACTACACCCGTCCTTCACCACGTGACATCACCCTCATCGCTACCAGAGAGAACAAGACCCCATGACTCCCCCTCCAGCATTCACCGCCATCCGCCACCTGCCCTCCATGTCCTCCACCCCAACCCACCTCGAAAGACATCAACATACAATCTCTGATGCCAAACCACCTCTCCAAACCCACATGCAATAAAACACTGACACCCCAACAGGACCCCTGTCACCCTGCACTCCCGGCCCCGCATAGAACCCACACGGACAGCACACCCACAAAAAGGCAACTGAACAACATGACACTCTGCCCCCCAGGTCTAACATACCCGCCCAGAACAACCTCACTGACTTAGAGACTGGGCAGTGACTCACCCTGCTTGAAACCCAGATAACAACTATAATACAGGGTTTTAGCGAAATCCTCGCCGCGCCCCATCAGCCTTTGCGTATCCCCTCCTTCCCCACCTGTACACAACAAAGGCCTTCCAAGGCTCTCCACCAGAGATGAACCCTATTACTGTTACCCTCCAATCCAAAATCCAGGTGATCACGGACTAGGAAGAGACTAGGCCCTTCCGAAATCCCCCAGACTCCCGGCCTCCTGCACTATCATCCCCACGGCCCCCCCGAACAAAGAAACACAAAATAGAGACGGCCCCCACCAACTGCATGCTCATAAACTGCAGATCAGCCACCAAGCAAGCCACAGAGCTAGCGGAAACCTTCCTCACTCACGACATAGACATAGCATTCATCACCGAAACTTGGCTAAATGATTCCTCCCTACCACTCCTGGATACTCTTGTCCCCCCAGGCTTTGCAATCACCAACAAAGATAGAAAAGACCAAAGAGGAGGGGGCATAGCAATCATACACAATAACAATATTTCCGTCATGGAAACAGACTCCTTGAACTACAACACTTTTGAATGCCTAACCGTCAACATTAACACCAGCAACAACACAACACTAATCTGCCACTTTATCTACCACCTCCAGGCAACACCACCACATTCACTGAACACCTGTCTGACCTGAGTGCCCACTGCTCTCTCTGAGATATGAACAATTTAAATCTGGTTGACCTCAACCTACACTGGAATGAAGAAAACAACCTGCTAATCCAGAACCTGAATGAGGTGCTACACAACAACAACCTTACTCAACACTGCACAGAGGAAACTCACAACAAAGGTGCAATCCTAGAAGCCATTATCGCCAAACACTACACAGTCAAGATAAACCACACCCTGCCCGTGGATTGGTCAGATCACCACTTAACCCTCTTCCACCTCACTCAACCGATCACATTCCAACCTCCCACCCAAGACCATCCTAAATGGACCAGAAACCTCACTTAGATCAACATGACAGACCTTGAGGAAAGGGTTAACTCCATCCTCACTACCTCCGCGGATAATCTATCCACTATAGAATTCACTGCCCATTACAACACAACCTTGACATCCATTCTAGATCAAGTAGACCCCCTGAAACTAAAAAAAAACAGGAACATCCCATCTAGACACGTATATTAATAACAAAAGGAGACAACTTAGAGCTACAGAAAGACTATGGAGGAGCAACCCCTATACAAGCCTACTCAAACAACTCAAAGCAGCCCGAAGGAAGTACAAAAAACACAACAGCAGTGAAAAATCCACCCTTTTCTGCTCTGCCCTGGACAACGCAAAAAACAGGCCCAAAGAACTGTTTAAAATCATCAAGCAACAAACCTCCAAGCCCCTCAAATCCTCAATGCAGGCCTCCATAGAATTGTGCAAAAACTTTGCCAACTTCACGAAGAAAAAAACACCAAGTTTGAGCTCTCACTAGACATCAACGTCAACCCCGCCTACAAAAGCTTGCCCCCAGTGTCAATAGACAGCACGTGCATGCACCCCAAGAAAACATGGAAGTCCTTCAACCCCATCCCGGAAGCCAAGATCCTCGAGCTGATCTCCACCTCCAAACCCGCCTCTCAGGTACTTGACCCTATACCCACCCAATTGACCAAAATACTGAAACTCTCCATAGCCCCTTTCTGGTGCAGAATCATAAACAGCTCCCTGAGAACCGGCAACATACCTGAATGCCTCAAAGTTGGCCAAGTCACGCCAACTACTAAAAAAAACAGGGCCTGACTCCAAGGACCTGAATAACTTCAGACCCGTCTCCAATCTCCCCCTCCTATCCAAAATCCTCAAGAAATGCATCCTCTTACAACTGACTCAGCACATGGACAACATCAACCTTCTTGATCCCCACCAATCGAGGTTCAGAAAAGGCTATAGCACTAAGACTGCAATCCTCAACATCACAGACGATATCCACAAATCCCTCGATACCGATCAATGCTGCCTACACATTCTCCTGGACCTATCAGCAGCCTTTGACACGGTTGATCACCAACTACTCATCAAGGCTCTACAAGAAAGGATAGGTGCTGATGAGGTGGTCCTATGCTGGTTCTCCTCCTTCTTACACAGCCACTCGCAAAGGATAAAAAATCAAAAACTTTACTTCCGATCTACACGCCGTGAGCAGTGGCGTCCCCCAAGGTTCAGTGCTCTCACCACAACTTTTCAACATATACATGGAACCCCTCACCACCATACTTAAAAATGCCAACATCCCCTTCCACCTATACGCAGTTGACACCCAAATCTATCTAGAAACCTCCTCCTTAGATGACATCCACAGACTAAATGACACTCTAAAAGAAATCCAACATTGGCTCTAAATCACATAAAACTCAATCAAGACAAAACTGAGATCCTCATCTCCAACAAAGAAGAGAACCCTCAAATTGCAGAATGGCTAAAAGCTATGGATGCTCTCAATGGTAATCTCACTCTGGAAAACTCAGTAAAATCATTAGGAATAAAACACATTAAAAACTCCGCAAAGAGTGCCTTCCTCAATCTGAAGCTACTCAACAAAATTAAACCATTCACCCCTACCAAGGATCTCAAACAAGCCACCCAATCACTGTTGGTATCCAGATTAGACTATGGGAATGCAACACTCACTGGTACAACAAAATCCCACCTAGCTCCCCTCAAAATAACTCTCAAGGCAGCAGTCAGAATGGACACTGGAATTATGAAATACGATCATATTTCACCAGCACTCAGAGAACTAAAATGGATCCCAGTTGTACTGCGTGCCAGCTTCAGAACTGCCTGCCTCACGCACAAAGTCCTACACACAGGAAAACCTAACTACCTGGCCGCCAAACTCAAGAGAACTGGTCAGACAAGAAACCTCAGGAGCTCCAATACCCTACTTCTCATCCCTATGAAAACAGGCAAACAAAGAACCACTGCACGGTCCTTTTACATTTTTTTTTTATTGAGAATTCATTGGTACAAAACAAATACAGCTTAATAAAGAAGAATCCATTATCTCGTAATAATTTTCAATAAGCAAAAAAGCATCATAGATAAAACCAGACATTGAATATAAAAATATATAGGTGGTTACATATAAGAATAAATATACATATAAGAGACTCATGACCGGTTAATTATAACTGCCCCTCCCTCCAGTTTTTAAGGGGGTCCCATATCTTATTACCAAAATCACGCTTTTTCTTACCCGTATAAAAATATAGAGTAGATTCGATGTTTGGAATACCAAGAAGCCTGGACAGCCACATTTGAAAGGTTGGGGCATTTGGATCCTTCCAAGCGGCTGAAAGTAGAATACGTAAAACGGCAACAGCTAAAAAGATAAATGCCTCTGTTTCTTTATTCATAAGGGCCGTTTTATTATCACTCCCAAGGATCATCATTGTCGGGGATAGGCAGATATTTAAGCCTAGCAGCCCCTCTAAAAATTTCTCTATCTCAATTTTCATCAAGCTGAGTTGCTCGCAATGAAAGAACATATCTAAAAGATCTCCTGGACCTTTCTGGCACCTAGGGCAGTTACTGTCGATCCTCATGCCCCAATCATGTAACTTAGATGGTGTGTAGTATAGATTAAAAAGTGTTTTAAAATGCTGAACCTTCAGATTTGAGGACCGAAGTACCTGCTTATCCAAGCTCAGGGCTTTATCGAGGTCAGTATCCGGATCTTGAAGTCTAACTGCCCAGGCGGCCTTGTGTTTCTCAAGATCATCAGGGGATTTGTCAATAAGGGCTTGATATATACTGCTAATCCTATCTCCTCCTCTTAGCAAATACCCCAGCACGGGACAGTATGGCTTGGGCAAGATATCAGAAATGACAGTTTTAAGTGTTTGTGAAACTTGGAGATACTTAAAGATTTGATCGCTGGGGAGACCATACTTCTCTTGTAACCAGTTGAAGCTGACAATGCTTCCATTCAACATCACTTCGCCCACAGTCCGAATGCCCAGCTGCTCCCAGCATTTCCAAGCCCCATCCACACTCAAATTTGGTATATACCCTGAGTTCCACAGCGGGGTATATAGATTAATCTTAGGGATATGGCACAGTTTCTGCAGATTTTTCCACAAATCCCAGGCGCTCAACGCCGCCTTATACCGGGATTTTAAAAAAAATCTACGACTGTTTTTTCTCAACAGTACCCCCACGGCCTCCTTTCCCATCAGTAGTTCATAAATTGATGGCAAGACATATAGATCGGAGGTAGGATCGTATGTATATCTCCCTCTGGATACTGACTCAAATAATATAGACATCTGTGTCAACAAACCAGCCCAATGGTAGAATCTTATATTTGGAATTGCCAAACCTCCCCGTTCCTGAGGGAGCGTCATAAATTTTGCTGCCCTCCTAGTTTTACCATACTGACCTAAAAAACTGTTAAAGATAGACTCAATCTTTTTTAACATCCCTTCCTCAATTAAATAGGGTATACATCTAAACAGATAGAGGAGTTTGGGCAGCATAGTCATCTTTAACACGTTGGCTCTCCCTATGAGTGTTAGGTGCAATGAGTCCATCCGCTTTAAATCTAATTCGATTTTTTTAAGGAGCGGGGAGTAATTATCCTGAATAATAGAACCTGTTTCAGCATTAATTACTACCCCAAGATAAGTGGCAGAGTCAACATATCTTTGATCGATTTTAACAATCTCCTTTGAACAGATCACCTGGGTCTTTGACTCATTCAGGCAGTACCCCGAATGCATACCAAACTCCCTAGTGACCTCTACCAGTATCCGCATGGCCTCAACTGGCTTTGGTGTAATTACTGCCAGATCATCGGCGTATGCCAATATTTTACTAGCAAATCCATTAGTTACTGCTGGCTGTATTCCCCCATTCTCGAGAATTTGCCTAACCAGCGGGTCGATATACAGAGCAAACAGGATAGGTGAGCAGGGGCAACCCTGACGGGTGCCCCTGCTTATCCTAATCCTGTCCGAACTCTGGCCCATCAGCTGAATTCGGGCCATTGGATCGCAGTACATGGCTTTTACGGCCGTCCGAATTTTTGGGCCAAACCCTCTCTTCATCAATACATTCCATAGGTAGAGCCACCTGACGTGATCGAACGCTTTTTCTGCGTCGAGGAAGATCATGGCGACTCCTCTCCCGCCAGCAGCAGAGGCCTCAAACAGCGAGATTGCTCTTCTAACATGGTCCGCCGTTCCTCGACCGGAGATGAACCCATGCTGCCAGGGGGAGACGAGCCCACCAATAACCCTCCCCAACCCCATGGCCAGGATCTTGGCATACAGCTTATTGTCCGAGTTAATCAAAGATATGGGCCTATATGACCCAGGGTTTTCTTTCGGCTTTCCTTTTTTTTGGAAGACTACGATGTTGGTATCTTTCCATGGTTCCGGGATCTTACCCGTACCTATAATACCATTAACTAGATCCAACAATATTGGAACCAGCTCTCCCGAGAGACACTTATACATCTCGAAAGGGATGCCATCTGGCCCAGCTGCCTTACCGGCAGCCATGTCAGATAGCGCCTCGTGGATCTCATCCACCGTTATATCCAGCTCCGATTTTTCTCTTTCTGCTGATTCCAATTTAGGGCCATTATCCGGATAGCTGCCAGTTGGGCACGACCCACCCATTTCCTCCTTATACAAGGTTTGATAGAAGTTTGCGAAAACTGAGAGGATGCCCTGGGGTCCCACCACATCACATCCATTCTCGCGGATGCTTGTTATTACATTCTTGGTGTAATCTTGCCTAATCCTTAGCGCTAATTCCTTGCCAGCCTGCTCCCCAGTCTCATACACCCTCCTCTTATATGTCCAATATTCCGCTGCCGCCTTTTCTGCAAAATGTTTTTGTAGTTCTGCTTTAATTAGGCAGATGCTGGTTTGGCTCTCTCTACCTTCCCTTCCTTGGGTTAAATCTTGGCAGTGTTGTTCTTCTGCCTTACCTAAATCTCCCAAAAGCTTGACCCTGGTGGCTTGTTCTTTTTTCCTGACCTGAGCAGAATAACTAAAAACCTCCTCCCTCAATACCGCTTTAAATGAATCCCACACATAGTTCCTTGATGCGCTATAACGATTGGCATCAAAGAATTCGTGGGCCCATTTTTGCATATGTTCAACAAACTGTACATCGGTCAGAAGCTTCCGATTGAATGTCCAAGCCCTGCATTTCCTAGCTAGTCCCATACCATTATATATAATTGCCAACGGGTTATGATCCGAGAGGAGCTTGGGAAGTTTCCTAATACTGATCTTGCTAATTTCTGTAGATGATATTAAGAAATAATCCAGTTTACTATACCTCTGGTGGGGACAAGAGAAGTATGTATAGCCTAGATCTCTAGGCTTCTTTGCCCCCAGACATCAATTAGACCATGCGACAGCATCATAGATCGGAGAGCCATAAATACCCTTGGTTTTCTGCCAGCATATGAACTTCCCACAGAAAGATCCGTGGAAATATTAAAATCACCGCAAACCAGTATGGGAATCGGCCATGTTGACAGTTCCTCTTCCAGAATTTCGAAAACCTCTGGGTCGTCCTGATTTGAGCCATATATGCCACAAATAGTGAGACCACACTCCAATTCCACCAGGGCCCATCTACCAAATGCATCAGATTTAGCCCGTTTTGCCCCCCAAAGCATAGATTTCCCCAAAATCACTACCCCCTTTACTGTTGAAGTTTGGGAGGTACATGCCAGGATATTGTACCCTCCAACCCTCATCAGCTGCTTCTTTGCCCATGGTAGATGGGTTTCCTGAAGGCACAAAATATCTACAGGTTCAGTCTTCACAAACTGCGCCAATTTTGCTCTCTTCCTCCAATCATTTAACCCACCTATATTTATTGAATATACACTAAGGCTTGCCATGATTTTTTGCTAGAGAGAAACCTTACTTTCAGCTGTACATCATAATAATAAAAAAAAACTTTTTCCAAAACAAGTTTACCATTTCCCAAGAACACCAAAGCTGTGGAAAACATTGTACCACAAATTCTCATTTTTTTTCTGCATCTGATGTGCGTGGGCCTCTCCCTGACCAACAGGTCTTTTGGCCGTACTGGGGGGGTCCAGTTCTAAATCACTGTCACTATCAGAATCCAGATTGCTCCCTTCCTGGGAGCTTCTCTCCTCATCGGACCATTCTGCATCCTCTGTCACCGAGAAGAAGCACTCGCTGCTATATTTCTCTTTCTCTTGCTCCTTACCCCCTTCATCCGTAAGAGTGAGCTGGGCTAGTGGGCACAATACCGTAATTTCTTTCTCCTTCACTTTATCCGTACCCCCTTCAATCGCCAAACCTTGCCCCGTGGCCTCCTCCAGCTGATCATTCAGCAGTGCAGGCACACAGACAGAGTGTACAGGAGATGAGAAAGTTTCGGTTATCCCCTCATTATCCAATGCACCCCCATTAAGTTGTTCAGCAGTACCTGTACCTGTAGCCACCCGGGTCCCTGAGGCTGCATCTTGTCCCCTTGCCTCAGCCTGCTCCTCTGCCCGCACCGCAATTGACGTTATCACATCTTCCTGTGTTGCTGGCTCCTGAATTGGGGGTGGAGGCGCCTCCACGACCACGTTCTTCTGACTCCTTCCCCCGCGGATCAACAGCTCTGAGTTAGAAGGGGACTGCCGGGGGTGCTGTGTCACCTGTTTACCTCTCTTGGGCAGCATTGGCGTTTCAAATTTCGGATCCCCTGTGTCTGCTGCACGGTCCTTCGTTGGAAACACGCCCAAAATCTGGAACTCAATCCCAGCAGATATCAGAACTATCTCGTCCTTCACAAAATTAAAAAAAACCTTAAAGTCCTCTTCTTCAACCGCTCCCTCCTGAATGGATAGCCGCCGCCTTAACGCAAATCCCTACTGGCCATTGTTCACTGACATTGGATCACAAAGACATACCTCCTCCCTGCTCTCTTACCACCTCCGGTTCCCCCCCCCAAGAGATTCAACACAAGACAACGTGCACTCAACGAGGTTATCTCAGGACTCACGTACTACCTCAATACTGTACAGCACACTTGGACTTCCGAACCAATATGTATAACACTGCTCTATTTCATGACTCTTGCGAATAACTGTTGTAAAGCGCTCCAAAACCCCGGGTCCGGACAGCGCTATATAAAACTCCTTAAATAAATAAATAAATAAAATATTTCAAATCATCTTTATTAGTACGGCAAGGTGCTTTTTTGACAGCTTCAATAGGATTCAGTTGTGGATTCACACCATCACAAGAGATTGTATAACCCAAGTATTTCACTGACTTCTCTGAGTGAGCCAGTACAATGCAATTGCGCGCTGACGGACTCGGGTCACTCGGAGTCCCGTTGAAGTCTATGGAAGCCTGTTGTACATCGCGTACATAGGCTCTCATAGAAAAAAAAGGTAGGTCATGGAAAATGGTGCCCCTTGTTGCGGGGAAGCCGTGGTGCCCCCGCACCGTGTATGCATGTGCCCAGTGACCGATTCGTAGGGCTAAGGGTGAAAGGGGGCCCACTATGGACCCCTAAAGTATGTCTCCGCAACCGCTACGTCCCATCAGGAGCGAGTCTTTCTATCTGACAGATGCCATAATCGTACTTGCTCGCTCGGAAATCGACCCCGTTGCGCAGGGCGAGTCAGCCATGTTAGAATCCTCCGGAAGGCATCACTGACAGGTACCAGTCTTTCGGAGTGCAAGGCTATAAACGCATCATACCTGCTTGCTCGTACAGTGGTACGAGTCGTTTGGAAAACCGGGCATGGAGTCGGGCTCGCTCTTGACAGATGTGGTCCGTAGCCCTATCTGAGCGAGATCGTAATCGGGCCCTTAGAGTCAACCCTTCTTTTCTTAACCTTAGTAAAACCTTTTTCAAGGCTTCCTCAAAACAAGTACTGTTAAGAAGGCTTTCTAGGATATTTTGCATGATACGCTGGAAAACAGCAGCAGCTGAGGCTAATCCAAACAGCATAGGAATGAACCTAAATACCACTATGAGTTTGATAAATCAAGTAAGTGGTCTAGATTCAAGATGTAACTTGACCTGGTGATAAACAGAAGATAAGTCAATCATACTGAGCATTTTGCATCTCCAATAACACTGAGAACCTTGTGAATTCTTGGAAGTTGATATTGATAAACCCAGATATTAGGACTGAGGTCTCTTAATTCCACACATACTCTGATGTCTCCTCCCCCCCCCCAACATTTAGATGCTAAAACTATTGGGAACAGCCATTCTGAATTTCTCAATTACATCTTGAGCAATGAGTTTTTCTAATTCTGCCTTTAGCTGCTCTCTCATAAGGTGAGGTTTATCACAACCTTAATGGGTCACAGGTTTGGCATTCATCTTCAGTTAGATGTGGTGTTTGTAATCCATTACTTTACCCAACATATTAGTAAAAAAGATCAGGAAATTCACTTCAGACATCCTTTCAATCACCTTCATTATGATAAAGTCAGATCCAGTTCTGCTTCTGGTGTCTCAACCCCAATAGATTAGATCCTTTCCTAGTTATGTAAACCTTGCCCAATGTAGATCTTCCCATCCCCTTAATGGTATAAGATCTTTATTGTATCCCCTGGGATTTGTGTCATATTTTGAAGTACATGGTGGGATATTTTCAAGTAAATGGTGAAGCGTGGCATTAAGCAAACATTGCTAACACCGTGCTCAGCCATTCTGAAAATGCGGGGATGCACTGTATTCACAAGAATGCGGCGCACCCCTGTGTTTCGCTTAGCACTGGTGCTAAATCTAGCTGCCTAGCACCAATGCAGGCACGCCTGCACCATAGTGTAAGGGTGTCTGCATTGGGGGGAATGATTGTGTATGTGACGGAAGGCACAGCCTCCTGTACATGAACAATCATTCATGGCGATTTGCTGTTTCTACATGTGCCGTATAACGCAGCAAACATAGAAACAGCAAAAACAAGGTGAAATTAAGCATTTCTTCTCTTTTTGCCATGTTGAGACCAGGTTTCCCTGGTCTTTTTGGTGCTGCCTCCTATTTATGCCATCCTTGTAAATAGGGGTTAACATCAAAATCAATGGGTCTTGCGGCTGAACGACCACCGCAACTCCCATTGTCTGCCCCTTTCTCACTGATTGTAGCGTGAAAGGGTGCCTTATTTATGAGGCGGCGTTAAGCCAGGTTAAGTAGCTTAACGCCTTCTTGTAAATAAGGTGAAGGGTTTATCGCCATTGGAAAGTCATAACAAGTGACATTCCTGTGGCGATAGGGGCTTGTAAATATGCCCCATAGTCCTCATTTCCAAAGTGTTTCTTGAAATTTTCATTATCAGAGAGTACAGTTAAGAGGAATCAGCAAGCACCTTACCAATGTTATTATTTAACATGATACCACAACTTGGTAAATCTCTAGAACTATCCTGCACTTAAAAAATCTCATTATCATATAATTGCAAACTCTGGCAAAATGCTCCTAGTGGCCACATTTTCTACACAGTAAGTGTTTGAGTTGACAGCCACCGCCTCCACGTTGGTAGCATTTAAATTTGTCGCAGTCACTGATATTCTTATATCTGGTCGATAACACATCTTTACTTTTCATGTTAAGCTCTACTTTTTTGCTTTCATGTAGTTCACACACTTGTTCATTCACAGATGTCATTTATTTGACACAATCCTCTATATGTTGAATTCCTTCAGCAATGTCTATGCTTCTTTTAAGTCTCTTCTTGAAGCTGTGGATTGTTAGTGCATCTAAGTAGTGGATCACCAGTTATTGAATCACCTAAGGGACCACATTAACACGCGGTTGGTAAGCCTCTTAAAATAGCTCTGTAGGATTCCACAGTTTTTTACCTTGAACCCGTCCAAAAAACTTGTGACTTTCTTGCACAACATTGATCTTCTCACTATTGGACTGTAAATAACTAGGATAACAGAATACATTAGGAAATAATTGCACCACTAGCATCTAAGAATTAAAATATCCCACATTCTGATAACATCCATGGTTTGGAACTAAGCTTTAGCAGAAATAGTAAGATTTCTGTAAAGCAGGCAGAGCATAGGCATTTAAAACTTAATATATCCCACATTCCACTAAGAACATTATGGAGGGATTTACAACTAAGCATCAGTAGGGACAGTGGCAAAAGATAATAGTAAGGCAGAGAGAGCATCATCCTATTTTATTGCATTTGGAAATAAAATGTAATTGGAATGGTGTACGCTGCAGGTCAGGAAATATTTCTGTGAACAGAAGTGTTGTGAAGAGAATGCTGGGAACTACAGAGCTGCTGAAAAATTAACAGAAGCAGCTCTTTAAATAAGTTAAATGTGGAGAAAACGACTTCAGGCAAAGATTGCACTGTTGTCGCTTCAGGGAGTGTGTTAAAAGGTAGGATTGTTCGGATACAAAAGGGTCTTCACAAGGGGAGGTGTGGAAAGTAGGTTTATTCATGTACATGCCCCGGGATAACTATCACAGCCACCCTCTAATGGCCAGGTTCCAGCTAACAATTCAACCCATAACATTTCTGCAGAACTCATCGAGGATAAACATCAGTGGAATGTGAGTGACATACTTACAATCAATAACAAACCCTAAAGTACCTCAGGGTATTTGTGCTTGTGAGCACGCAAGATTGAACTGCTCCAAGGCTGAAGAGAAAATGAACAATAAAGCAAAGAGAAATATGATTGCGTAACACAAAGTGGGGCCGATTCACAAAGATGAACTTAGACTTTTGGTCTAAACATATACCAAAAGGTTTATGACTTAAGTTATTCACAAAGGGCATTTACGAGTAGTATCTTTACGTCTGGTCTCAGGGCAGAGTAAGTCTAATTGCATGCACCTGCAGATTATCAACATCACCTGCAATCCGAGCACTACAAACCACATAAAAGCAGCCCACAAACATGGCCCTGGTTTGTTCACTAAGGAGAAGAACAATTATACCGACGAGGAGACACCTATGATACTCAGACCTCTATGATGCTCCAGTTCGTAGTGAGGCACCACAAAAGACTGTGTGGTCTACACGGGGAACATCCTTTACGACGCGGATGTTACCCCGCGCTACCATTACTAGGCGTCTCTTACAACACAAGTCGTAACCACGACTTGCGCTGGAGGGCGCTCAAGGACAAGGAAAAGTTAATTTACTATTCCAACACCTTCCCTGCTATCCACGGGGACTGGTGTTGGAATAGTAAATTAAACTATTCCTAAGTCCGCACCCTACAGCGCAAGTCGTGGTAACGACTTGCGTTGTAAAACACGCGTTGTAACGGTACGCGTGGTAATAGCCCGCGTCGCACCGTCATACATCCGTCTACACCACACACCAGCAGAAGTGATTACATAGAATCCATCATCAGTCCCAAACCTTTGAAATGAACTAGGAAATGTTGTGCATCCCCTGTGTCAACTAAAAAGTAAACTGACAACACACATATCATTGTAGGCCTGGTGATATCCAGAAATACACAGCCCGCAGTGATCTCTGTCAAACGTACAAGTGTTACATCTGGTCAGTCACCAAACACTCGCTAATGCAGGACAGTGGTAAGTGTACCTAGATATGACTTTTCCAATTGCTCATGTTCCTAAACTGTGGATTAAATTTCAGCAGTATGTGGTGTGTGTCTAATATTACTGTTGTCACTCATCTCCATGTGCTCACATATGGCTCATAACAGTATTCCACTTCATAACATGTTGGCTAATAAAAGTTTGACTTTTCATGCAGTTGCCTCGTGGCTGTGGAATAGCCTCCCTCTCTCTATCAGACAGAGCCCTGATCTCCTGACCTTCAGGAAAAGTCTTAAAACGTGGCGTATAGCTGTTTTCAGCGCCGGGACACTCCAGGGAGTAGCCGCGCGCTCTATAAATATGCACTAACATAACATAAACATGTTTGTGTACAGCATGTACCTAAGTGCTCATTTTGGCCCTTGTCTACATGGATTTGGGGTAGGGCAGCGCAGCAATTTGTTACGTTACGTTGTTACGTCTCACCCAAGGAGGTGTATGGTTTTGGCACCCCCCCAGGTTTATATGCTTTTGCAAATCTGGGGAAGTGTCAACATGCATGGGTGTCTTGTGGTCACGCCCTCCCTGAAAAGCCCATGGAATTCATCCAGAGTGCAGAGTAAGGCAACACAGTGATTTGCACAACCTTGCCTACCTCCAATGCTATGACACCATTCAAAACTATGCAAAATGACTTTGCGTGGCCTCATAGATATGAATTTGAGTTTGCACTGTTGGAGCTGCAAAAAAAGTGCAACTCCAGCCGCTCAAGGGGCTCTTAAATATGCCCCCACGTCTCTTATGGAGAGAAGCAGCCACTGGTTTGAAAGTCAATGACATGGATATTTGCTGACAAAATCCCAGGGCCCAAGAGGTATAGTACTTGATGTGGATGATGACCCCGATGAAGCCAGCTGGGTTGTGGTTTATGAGGGGTTTGGGGCTGGTAAGGTGGTGTAAAGGAAGTAAAGGATATGCTTCTGGTGGCTATGCACAACGTGAAACCAGTAAAGGTGGGGATCAGCCCAGCTTCCTCACTTGACCAAATTGTGCGATCATGTCCAAATGCTCTGATTTTCACTTTGCCTCCTCTACCTCCATAATCACATACAAGTAAACCCTAAAAAACAGGACTTTAGGATGTGAGCTGTACAAAACCTTGGCCAGTGTCAGGTCAAATAGACCATGATGTTGTTCATGTATCATGTGAACCCAAGCCAGCCGAACAGTGAACAGCAGAAATGGTTGCCACAATGGGCAATGCTGTCCCAGGGGGGAGGTGTACGAATGAATGTTACCCAAATCTTGGCTTTTAATTCTACATATCAACTTTGTACTCTGTAATGCACTGACATGATCTGATGTGCAAAGGTGAAACATGTCTACATGTCGAGGAACACTCCTTTAGATTTTTAAGAGACCACATCATAATTATGATGCTCCTAAAACAGATGGCGTGTCCAAAGGTAGGTGGTGCAGGGCAACCTAGTTACTTCCTTCCTTTAAATAACAGTAATCTTCAATTACACGTTTGCCTGTAAATGTGATACCTTGTTGATGTCATGGCCATGTTGAATTAACAGCTATCTAGTGCTGCTATTGGCCAGGGGGACACATGTAAAGGTCAGGAGGCCAAATGTGGCCCCCACTCATAAATGCAGACCACTGGTCTATACCTATGACATATACATTTAGAATCATTACCATCATCCTTGAACTTAAATATGAATATGTATGTCGCATTACAGCTGCTGTCAGGACTTCCTCAGTGATACAGATGACACTATCCATGGGTTTGGGAGACATCCTGGCTGCAGCAGTGAAAACCACTGCCTTCTGTCCGTCAGGTAAGCGTGCCGTATAGTGTTGTTGACTATTGATTTCCTACTTATGCACAATAAGCAAATCCTTGGGGAAGGGCTTTAGCAAATATAGCCACTTCTGCATTGCATCTTAAGATGGTGTGTAAAATGTCCCCAACATTAATCAGTGATGTGTGTGACAGGTGTGCATGTTCCCATATAATTCATGCAGAACATTTAGTATGGTGTCACTTACTACTCAAGCCTCTGAATCGAGGAACACATCTTCTGCTACACACTCGGGTAGCCCGTTTCAGCAGCTGATGTCAAGGAGGAACTCAATACCTCATGGAGCTGTGTTTGGAACTGGTGAGTTTGCTTTTGCATTGCACATCTGCTTTAAACACCTCAATGCTATCCTGTTAGCTGTTGTGTGTAGGTGTACACAAACCAGGTGGCATATGTAACATCTGTTGATGCAAAGATCATTTGGCTTAACCCTTGTGTTATATTCCCAAGTTAGGACCATGTAGCAAAGCAGCTTATTACTTAAATTGCCCTCACAAATAACATTTTGAGCTGTGACCTTTTGAACATATTTACGTGTGAGACAATATTGGATTAGTTTCCCTGAAACTAAACTTGTTTCCACATCTAGCTGTGCACAACATTATCACAACGCGCTGAACATCATGTACAAGAACTCATTTCGCACTCTGTACAAATGTCATCACTATCTTCATTCCCGGGGCGACAGGGTATCTACATAGCCATAATATCACTAATCTATACGGACATCGCAAGGCTGCTTTCTATTATAAAAGATGAGCATCCCTATAGATTAGCAGGGGAGGCACTTCTGCTGACAAAGAGGTCCTTGCATGCTGAGAAATCACTATGCAGTGGTCTGACATCTCATAAGGGGTGTCCGGTACGTGACCCAGACTGGGTTCTTCATTCTATCCCATCGGGTAATGGGGTTGGAGCGTTGTTTAGGGGGATTCTTGGCTTCACATTTACACACATGCTAGGTATACATAGAGTAAGGTTCGTATAATAGGAGTACCCTCGATTACTGCCTTCTGTTATATGTCTGCATATATACATTGTTTTAGCACCATGGTAGAACTATATCTTATATTTACTCTTTAGATGCTTGTTATCACGTTTATCTGCTTCTGTCTACTAATCATTGCAGCAAACGTATTTTATGCAAGAATAATGTTGGTTCTATAAATATTATTGAAAACGTCCCACTGTGTATTTTCTGTATATTTCTCTGAGAATGAGGAGTACGAGTAACTGGGCGAAAAGTTCTGTACACGCTCCCTGAGGGATGCCTTGGCTATAGAAATGATGGTGGGCATGCTAAGCTGATTCAAAGTCTACCTTCATGACCAACACATGGAGGGGAACTAACACATCTACCTGCACCACATAATACCTGGCCATTTGTACCACAACCTGTACAGGGAAGGAGAAGAGGAAAGGAGGAGACACAGCAGAGTGGATGTTATCGGGAGAGGGGAGGGGTATGTACTGAGAGCTCTACTCCAACCCGAAGTACCCCACTAGTGTCGCACTGCTATCTGCCATGCTCTCGGAAGAACCTGGCTCTCACAGGTGTGTGTATGGGTCTGGGTTGAAAAGAGAGGGGAGGGGGAGGATAGACACTCATTGAGCAGTGCAGCCTGAAGTAATCGTCTCACAACAAATATCCAAAATAGATGAGAGCTATATTTGTTTGTGTTTGTTTTCCCCTTATGCTGGACGCGCTACAGAAACATAGATCTCTTTCTGCACCACTCACCCCTTATTTTTGTGCTTACTTTTCAAGTATGTTGACTTTCTTCCTAGCCCCTGGTTAATGGCTTGTTTGTACCTGAACCCCATTAGATGTGCTGGCTTTGTTTTATTTGATTTCAGGGGTGAAGGGACAGAATATCGAATCAAAAATATTGAGTTGCATAAATATCGAGTTGTAAATATTGTTGATCAGAAATATTTAGGGAAAGAATATTGTGGACAAGAACCAAATTTAGGTAAGTAAAAATATCGAAGTATTTGCAAAAATATAGTTGTTAAAAATATCTTTGTTTATTAATTTTATGTATTTTAGTATATATTTTTTATGTATTTGTATAAAAATTGTTTTCGTTTTTAATATATGTGTTACATTTTAGTACATATACATTTTTTTCTTTATTTGAATTTTGAGTTTTTAGTTTCGTAGTGGGTTTTGGGTTAATAGGGGAATAGGGTGGGAAATAATATAATTATATTAAATGTATTGATTATTTTTTATGTATTAATATTTGTTTAATTGAGATGTAATAGTGTTAAATGTGTAAAGTAATGTATTATTAATTAATTAATAATTGGTTGTTGAATAATTTAAATGATTTAATTTGTAATTAATTATGGTAATTGTGTATATAATTTTAGGTATGTGCTATGGAGTTTATAGGTGTTAATTGTGGGAGGTAATTTATTTTTAATTGATGAATTAATAATTGATTTTTAATTAATTAATTAGTAATTAATTATCATTGAATATTTAATTTTATGTGTGTGTTGTGGTGTTTATACATGTTATGATTGAGAAGTAATTTATTTTTCATTGATGAATTAATAATTGGATGGTAATTAATTTTAATTAATTAATTGGTAAATAATTATGGTAATTGTGTAATTCATTTTAGGGGTATATTTTGGTATTTATAGGAGTAAAGGGTGGGAAGTAATTTGTATTTAATTAATTATGATATAGTTGTTAATGTTAATTATTTGATATGTATTGTTTCTTTTATGTCTGTTGTTTTACTGTTAAAGGGGTAAAGGGTGGACATTAAATACATCTAATTACTTTATTATTAGTTGTTAATAGTAATAGTTTTTAATTTCTAAATAAGTTTTAATTGAGTTTTATCATTTTTTAGTTTAATTTAGGTGTGTGGTGGATATGAAAGTGGTAAAGTATGTTTAGTCAATTAATGATTCTTAGTTTTTTTGATTAATAATATTTTTTTATTGATTATTAATTATGTTAATTTTAGAAACATTTTAATGAAAAAATTTTAAGTTATTTGTTATTGTTGTGGTGCTATAGGGTAGGGAGTACAATAAATACATTTATGTTTTAATGAATGTATTTGTTTGTAAATATTTTCTAGTTTAAAAGAATTTTATTTTATAAATGTATTTACTATTTTATATGATATATTATTTGTATTTTTGTATATGTAATTAATATTATACTATACATTTTTGTATATTTAATATTTTTGATTTTTGATTTCTAAATATTATTAAGTAATTTTTGTCTCTCCGTTATCCAACACTTTCCCTACTGTTGCACTCACTGGAGTGGGAATAGTAATTTTTACCCCTACAAAATCCAACACTTTCTCTACTGTTGCACTCATAGAAGTGTGAATAGTAATTTTTACCTCTCCGCAATCCAACAGTTTCCCTACTGTTGCATTCACTGGAGTGGGAATAAAAAAAGTTTATCCCTCCACTATCCAACAGTTATTCTACTGTTGCATTCAGTGGAGTGGGAATAGTAATTTTTACCCCTCCGCTATCCAACACTTTCCCTACTGCTGCACTCTTTGAAATGGAAATAGTAATTTTTACCCCTCCGCTATCCAACACTTTCCCTACTGTTGCACTCTTTGGATTGGCAATAGTAATTTTTACTTCTCCGCTATCCAACACTTTCCCTACTGTTGCATTCTTTGGAGCGGGAATGGTAATTTTTTCCCCTCAGCTAACCAACACTTTCCCTACTGTTGCACTGATTGAAGTTGAAATAGTAATTTTTACTCCTCCGCTATCCAACACTTTCTCTACTGTTGCATTCACTGGAGTGGGAATAAAAATTGTTATCCCTCAGCTATCCAACAGTTATTCTACAGTTGCATTCAGTGGAGTGGGAATAGTCATTTTTACCCCTCCACTATGCAATATGTCCCTACTGTTCCACTCTTTGGGGTGGGAATAGTAATTTGTCCCCCTCCTCTATCCAACACTTTCTCTGCTGTTGCTCTTACTGTTGTGGGAATAGTAATGTTTACCCCTCCGCTATCCAACACTTTCTCTACTGTTGCATTCTTTGGAGTGGGAATAGTAATTAATACTCCTCGGCTATCCAACACTTTCCCTATTGTTGCATTCTTTGGAGTTGAAATAGTAATTTTTTCACCCTCGCTATCCAACACTTTCCCTACTGTTGCACTCTTTGGAGTGGGAATAGTAATTTTTAATCCTCCACTATCCAACACTTTCCCTACTGTTGCACTCTCTGCAGTGGGAATAGTAATTCTTACCCCTCCGCCACCCAACACTTTCCCTACTGTTGCACTCACTGGAGTGGGAATAGGTATTTTTACCCCTCCGCTATCCAACACTTTCCCTACTGTTGCACTCTTTGGAGTGGGAATAGTAATGTTTATCCCTCCGCTATCCCACACTTTCCCTACTGTTTCACTCTTTGGAGTGGGAATAGTAATTTTTACTCCTCCGCTATCCAACACTTTCCCTACTGTTGCATTCTTCAGAGTTGGAATCGTAATTTTTTACCCTCCGCTATCCAACACTTTCCTAATGTTCTTCTCACTGAAGTGGGAATAGTAATTTTTACCCCTCCGCCACCCAACACTATCCCTAAGCTATAAAAATATCAACTCCCATACCCACACAGGTAAGTACAAAAATATTGATGTACAAAATATAGATGTAAAACATATCAATTTAAATCAATATATATATTGTTTTAAATTGATATGTTTTACATCTATATTTTGTACATCAATATTTTTGTACTTACCTGTGTAGGTATGGGAGTTGATATTTTTATAGTTAATATTTTCTTTCCGATATTTTGATCATCAATATTTTTGTCATCGATATTCTATTCGTTAACTGATTTTGGGACCCTCTTTTTCGCTTTTGGTGGTGTCTGCAGAGGAGATGATCAAGCGCGTACATTTTTGGGTAATTCTGACCCTGAGCTACACATGGCAGGTCTGGGAGCCGGGGCATTTGTCACTGTGCCCGTAAAAGGTTGGGTGTGTGTGAAAAAAGGCAGATTGTAAGCATTGGGTGGTTAAGGCTGTGCGAAAGACTTTATAGTACTCCCAGGAGTGAGACAATGCTCAAGTATCGGATGCCTCAGGCTCCTTATGGGGAGACTTTCCTAATAAGTTAGGTTTCTGATAGGGCTAGCTCCAGGTGGTTGTGCGGAGACCCTATAGAAGAGCCTTGAGGAGAGTGAGGAGAGTGAGACTGTATTCTGGACTTAGACTCTAGTGACGCCCCTTCAACTCTTCAAGTTGTTTATGAGTGAGACCTTACTGTGTTGTGAGACTCCAACAAAGTTCTGGAAGTCATCATAGGGGCTAAGGGCGAGAGTGTACCACTGAGAGAAGTTATGTGTGAGACTTTACCATGGCACAAGACTCATTTGAACTCCATTGAATTCTTCATAACAGCTAAGAGCCTGTCTACCATGGAGAGTAGTTAGCAGTGCGACTTCAAGGCAGTCTTTGAGTTTAAGTTGACTGAACAATACCTAGGTCACAGAAGAAATCTGGGTATAACCCATAGGAGGCGCCCTCCAACAGGGCAACTCAGCCTTTCATCTTTATGATTTTGGCATGAGTCTCTTGAAGCAACAAGATTTATTAATCAAGAGGCACTGCAGTCTGGAGTGCTGGTATAGTTGTAAGGAGGCATTGGCTGGTGCTTTGCTATATGGCTACTCACTGCCGCAATGGCCTACTGTTGGGTTGGAAGCAGAAGATGAGGCGCCTGTAGTAGTGTGTGAGCTGCTACGAGTCAGCCTCTGGTACTCCACGAGTGCACGGGGTCTCCAAAGAGTGTACAGAGAGGAGATGGCTCAGGTGGTCAAGGCTCCTATTGGAAGAAGACTGTAACTGTTAAGTCGCAGGTTTAAGACCCAGCAAATCAGGCCAGGCCTTTATAAAAGAATATCACTTGTGAGGTGTTTTGACTATAATAAGTATGTGTGCGGATCTTCATATCCATGTATCGGGTTTCAAAGCGCCCCTTGGCTCACTGCACGCTAACAGGGCACCCTAATAGCACGTTATTGCAGGCCCAGTGTCCCAGAAGGGCGCTTCAACTTAGCTGTTGTTTTCAGGAAACCAGACGCCAATATGTTTGTTGATTCGGGCGGGGAGGGGGAGCAGACCTTCTCTTTTCGCATCAAACAGGGCACTACTGGGGAGAGGATGTAGCTTTACGGCTGAGCTGTCAGAATCGAAGCTGGGGAACTGGGTTCAAGTCTCGGCAACGACGTGCAACATACTGTGATTTTGGGCAAATCACTTAATCTCCCGTGCCTAACTAAAACAAGCATTGGCATAGCCAATAGGTCTCGCCTTTGGGACCTTATAAATGTTTAGTTATGCAGCACAATATCCTTGGGGCAACAACATCGACTGTTGCATGGCTAAACACTTATAAGGTCCCAAAGACAAGACCTATTGGCTATGCCAATGCTTGTTTTAATTGAGTCCTCTTAATGCACATGGACGTTACAGAATGTGCAAATCAGAGCACCCCTCTGATTTCCATTCGCACAAATCGTTATTTTATGGTTATTACTGAACCAGATTCTCAGCAGGTTGGACCTGCCATTAAAAATCAGGCAAAGAGCGCCAAATTGGTGGAATTAGCTTGTGGGCAAACACCACCGAATTTGAAACTTTGCACCAGAAACTGAATTTACACCAAGATTGCCTGATTGAATGAGGTCAATGCTTCTTGCAAAGACAACTGGAAGCCGCAGTTCAGCAAGAGACCATTTTATTTCAACCTTCTTTCAACTTCGAGGCACCCTGAGTTGATGTGAAACACCCCTAAAATACTGCTTCAGTGCGCCTGGCATCTGTGGTAGTCTTTAGATCAAAGGGCTCGGTCATGTTTCAACATAAGGCGCAGGCTCGAAGTTGGACAATACATATATACACCCAGAGAAATGTGGACTGAGACTTGTGTCTTTACAGGTGCCTTAACGGGCTTTGTACCAAAAAGAAAATAAACAATATTAAGGGGGCACATCAAGAAAATGAGGACAAATCACAGCTTCCCTGCTTGAGTCGGTTGCTCTTGGGCTAAATGGCTAAAAGAAATTAACAAAGCCAATAGCTTTCCCATAGGTGAGGTCTTTTGGTTTGGCCAATCCTCTTTAATTATAAGGATAGAATATTGTTATAACTTGCTGTCACACCCTATCTCCCTCCCGAACACATTCAGCTGATATTTTTCCTAGACATCAGGAGTACATGTCATCAACAGAAAAAGACTGGACGGCTGAGTCAGCCTGCTGGGATTCGAACCTGTGAAGTGCAGGTTGCTCACTCATCTCGTGAGGCACACACGCATGTGAATACTGCATCTCGCTAGCGACGAAAATAATCACAGAAGAGCAGATGAATGCAGCTCTTTTTTCAGATCCAGGCTTTCTGGAGTGGTGGATGTAGGTCATCGGTGCCATTTGAAGCCCTGGTTTCAGGGCGGATAATGCTCTCCACACCCACATAATCCCATGGAAGGAGCTGGTCCGATTATAGACATTATTCCACTTCGGCCTGAGCGAGGGTACACGCACCAGAGATGGGGTGGGGGCAAACGGGGTTGTAAAGAACGCCTAAGAGTGTGTCAAAGCCAGGTGGCTTTTGCCTCTGAAACTGACGCTTGCTGAGGCGAGCACAGTCACACAACACCTTCCAGTTAAACAGATCCGTCTGTACCTGGCATCATCCTGTATGTTAAGTATTTGATGCAATAAATTGTATTTTTTTATGCAAGCATGAGTCAAAAATGCACTGTGAAGGCGTGCCAGGTTCTGGATAATCGTGCCTCTGCAAAGTGGTAGCTTTGGGACAAAGTCAGTCACATGCAACGTTCGAAGGAGTGTGTAGGTTTCGATACAGCTTGCTGCCCCCTGAAAGAAGGAACGATTGAGGCAGAGCCAGTCCTGTGTCCGGCTGGAAATTTGGACATTACGCAACAGTTCCCTTCTGAATGGCTTTCAGTTCCCAGCCAGTTATATGTCCAAGTCACCGAATTCTGAAGACATTGAGTCAGCCTGTGAATGGATGATAGTTGGTACGGTTAGGGCAAGGTCGCCCATGGTAATCTGAACAAGCGCGTGCGCATCGCGCTGAACGTAAAAAAAAAACAAAAAGTTTGACATGGAGAGTAGGAGGCAGCAGGGGGAGGGGAGAGAGGAGGGGGACCACGCCTGTTTCCCTTGCGGGAGCGAGCAGGAACCATCTGTTAATTACAAACAGATGGTTTCAAAGCTCGCTCCCGCAAGGGAATCGCCAAACGTGCACGCGTTGCCATTGTAAGCAATGCAAAGCGTGGACGTTTTTGGCAGAAAAAAGGGAATTGATTACTAAAGGATTACTAAAGGCTTCCTAATATGCAGCGCATGCACGCTGCATAGGTGAGACCTAAAAATGAATGTGTCCATCTGTAACGAAACTGGTGCTCATGTAAAGTGCTATAATACCTGATAGCTTTGGGTCTAGTTTGCGCTATATAAAGCTCAGAATTTAAACAAAAAAATGGAATTTAAAAAGGTGCATTTGAGGGAATTTTAAAGTCTATTTTGAAAGGTTTCTTCGACTGCATCATTATATTATAGCAGTGCACATATAACAGCAATCTCGCATTTCACTACATCAGAATGTTAACTTCGTATTGTCGACATATTTCTCAGAGGTGAGACGTGTGCTGCTAGTCGCTAAGAGGCACTCAACCTTTCAGCCATGCAAGGACAATGCACGTAGAGCAGTCATATTGAATAACAACCACTCTTCTAATTAAGAGCGCTATACACGACTCTCCAAGCTATGGATAATAAAAATAACGTTGATGGCTCTTTGCATGAGGGGGAGGCACAGTGCTGTACTGCACCTTTACTATATATATATATATATATATATTACCTACTGGCGGTCGCCAGTAGGTAGTTATAGTTAGGATTGATTTCCATAGGGAAATCGCAACATTCTATTGAAATTACTTTGGCGCCGGTTGAGGAATCTGCCTGCATTTTTCCTCAACTTTGCCTCGCGGCTCTCCGCTCTTTCCCTGAAAGTTTGGGGGGGATCCGTCAATCGGGGGCTGAGATAAAAGGGGGGTCCCAAAACGTGTTTTCCCCATGTTAATTTCCATAAGGCGGTCGAACTCATTTTTAGCTCGAACGGCTGAATGGATTTCTACCAAACTTGGCAAAATTGTAGGGACTGCTAGCCCGATGTGCCTTTGCTATGTCTCAAGATATGTGCTCAAGTGGATTTTGAGTAATTTAGGTTTAAAAGAATATATATACCTATAGGCGCCCCCCGGTACGCGTACCGGGGCGCATACCAGCGCGCCACGCGAGTTCACGCGCGGAAAGCTGATTGGCTCTCGGGTGTCTGTAAACATTCCAAACAGTCCGGAGCTGCCGCCATCTTGTGTCTCGGTAGGATCGAGACACAAGAGGTGGCAAAAAACAAAGGGGCAAATGACCAAAAGAGGGCAGGGTAGACCCCCCCTGACCCCCTAGGTTTGATGTGGGGGCCATAAAAGACTCCGCGGGGCAAAACATTTTTTTTACAAATTTTCGCGGGGGGAGCGCCCGGTACGCGCACCGGGGAGCGTACCGGGGAGCGTACTTTGGTGAAAAACAGTGAAAATAATAGTGTAAAATAATAATTTTGAGTGATTACAGGTAGGGTAGCTCTGAAAAGAGCTTTTGGTTCTGTGGCTGTTTTAGGTACCTAAAAGTACATCCCACACACACCCACACCCACACGCACACAACCCCACACCCACACACTCCCCACACACACCTCACACATGCACACCTCCACCCACACCCAAACACCCCACACCCCCACACCGACACCTTACACATCCACACCCACACCCACACATCCCACACACACACACACACCTCACCCCCAACACACACACACGCACACACAGATACCTCACAGACACACCTCACACATCCCACACACACACCTCCCCCCACACACACACGCACACCTCACAGACACACCCACACATCCCACACATACACACACATCCTACACACATACCCCCCACACCCACACACACCCCACACACACCTCACACACCCACACCCCCACCTACACCCAAACACCCCACACACCCACACCCACACACACACCTTACACACCCACATCCACACCCACACCCACATACCCCACACACCTACACACACCTATACACCTCATCCCCCCTCAGACACACACACACACACACACCTCACAGATACACCCCACACCTCCCCCCCCACACATGGGGAAAACTCAGTGAAACACTAAAATAATAATTTAAAGTGCTTCGAGGTAGGGTAGCTCTGAATAGAGTTGTTGTGTTGTTTGGGTGTTTTAAGTACCAACATGTAGGTACCAATGCTGAGTCTTAAATTTAATGTACACCGTTTCCTCTGTAGATAATTTGCATGTTGTTACAGAAGTTATTGTGGTATATGGAATCCATATCATAGTCTGTCAGGAAAGCAGAAACAACATGGAGGCAGGAGATGAAAAAGAGATGTCAAATACACATTGGAGATAATATATTGGGAGAAAGGAAGTATCTATGAGCAAAATTACTATGTAACATAAAAAAGTTGCACAGTATACTATAAATCTGACTTTACATTATAATCAATTTGGTACTAGTTTATGAATTACATATAAAAATGAATAATGTCTCAAACAATTTTAGAATTATTAAATATAAATTTATTTTTCAGATTCTTTTTCAAAATTTGATAGAACTTCTAATAACAGATTGTCGGAAATGTCCTCATTTTGAATTAGCGAATCTACCGCTTCTACACATTGAACTAATTCATAGTCCCATGATTTATCCATGAATTCTAAGTCATCATTGGGTTCAATAACTTGTTCATTGTTGCTCTCCAGAATAATTTCGAAGGAAATATTTTGCTGTCCTTCCATTTTATTATTATTATGCATTCTTATATAGCGCTCGATTACCCGTAGGCATCTCGGCGCTTGCCTTGGGAACCCGTCCTGGCTTCCCCAAGGTGAAAGCCAGGCATCCCGCCGTGGGGGGGCCGTAGTGGAGATTAAGCAGGCTAATGCCCAGAGCTGCAGAGTGTGAACCTGTGATTCAAGTAGGCACCGAAACGAGAATTATCGAGTCCGTGGATATTTGGGCTCAAGACCCTGCCGCGTCGGGAATTGAACCCTGGTCCCGGGTCTGACCTCTGCTTCAGGGTCTGCCTCCTCTAACCAGTGAGCCACACTTCTCCACTTGCTGTAATTTGCATAAAAAATAAATATATCAGTAGAGATAGGGCACTGTTGGGTTTAAGTTCAGTCAGGTAGTTTTTATTTTTTAACAGTGAATTTATCTTTGGGCAGTGTATGGTATCAGGCTGGAAGTAGAAATATAAAAAAGTGTATATCATGAAGCCTAAGTAAATTTATAATTATACAAGACAAGCCTAACTCCATCCATAACTATAACAGAGAAGTGTATCTCAATCTATAACTATTACAGAGGGATAGTATATAACTATCAGAAAATGTTTTCAAAATTAACTTAAAGTGCACAACATACTTCAGTTTTCAAAATAACATCTTACCTTTCAAAAAGAAGTTTAAGTTCTCAGTGGAAATGCTTTTGAAATGTACTTCAGGAAGTAGTAGTCAAAATGGCTGTGTTTCCCTCTCTTTCTTTATATATGTTCATGTACATAACCAATCAAATGTCATGAAATAATAGTAGAAAATGAAAGTAACATTTTAATTGGTTGTAAATTCTAACATTTCAGATGTGTTTTTGTCAAGTAATTCACCTCAGGATATTTAGAGAGGGCTACAGGCTAAATGGTTCAATGGAATTCCACCAAATTTTGGAAAATGGTAGGGACTGGTATGTAGTATGGCCTATTCTATATTTGGTGAAAGTGTCTCCAGTGGTTTTTATGTAAATTAACTTTTAAATTTTTTTGGGAGCGCTTCCCGGTGAGCGCCCCGGTACGCGTACCGGTAAGCGCAACGGGAGTCCTCCATTTTGTGTTTCGGTAGATTTGAGACAGAAAATGGAGGACAAACAACTTTGGGAATGGGTATAAGGGGGCATCGTAGGCACTCCCTGACCCTCTAGGTTTTCTGAGGGGGTCTTAGGAGGCCCATATAGGCGGGAAAAAAAATTATTATTTTCCGCGGGGGGAGCGCCCAGTACGCGCACCGGGGAGCGTACCGGGGAGCGTACTTTAGTGAAAAACAGTGAAAAAAGTTAGAAAAAGATAATCTTTTGGAGTGATCAGAGATAGGGTAGCCCTGAAAAGGGTTTTTGGGTTCTGTGGCTGATTTAGGTACCTACAAGTAGGTACCAATGCACAGTCTTAAATTCAGGAGGAATATTCTATTCCCCTCATCTGAAAAGTGCACACTATCTCCTCTGTAGATATCTTGCATGTTGTAACGCAAGTTGTTGTTGTATATTGAACCCATTCCAGAGTCTCTCATGTAGTGGAGAAGTGTGGCTCACTGGTTCGAGCAGGCAGACCCTGAAGCAGAGGTCAGACCTGGGACCAGGGTTCAATTCCCGACGCGGCAGGGTCTCGAGCTCAAATGTCCACGGACTCGATAATTCTCGCTTCGGTGCCTGACCTAATCATGGGTTCACACTCTGCAACTCTGGGCATTAAGCTTGCTTAATCTCCACAACGGCCCCCCGCGGCGGGATGCCTGGCTTTCACCTTGGGGATGCCCTGTAGGGGCTATCTCACAGGGAAAAGCCAGGACGGGTTCCCAAGGCAAAGCGCTTAGAGACCCCTGGGTTATAAGCGCTATATAAATCCAAACATACATACATACATGTAAGCAGAAACAGATTTATTCACATGTTTCCGTGCTTTCTCAAATTGTGGACAAAATTGGTTGGGCCAGTTCCATTTCTGCCTTTGGAATATACCAAGGCAGTTTGTGGAAAAAGTGTCATCAATTGCCCAAAGGTGTCCTTTAAAACCATCTCCAGACCTACCCCAGTCAAAGTGCCTAAGTCATTTCCACCACAGTGCAAAATTATGAGGTCAGGGTGCGGCAGATGGTAAAAGGTTTTCACCAATGGTATCAATTGATGACATCTCAATCCTCTTTGGCCAATCCATTTTATGTGCACATTTGGTAAATCAAGGTTGTGAAAATTTCTGGTAGCTGCATACCTTTGAGCCCAGTGAATGTAGCTATGTCCAATAATCCAGACAGAGTACATGGTGAGAGGAGGTTCTGGTGCAGTCAGATGAAGTGTAGGAATGAAATGGCAGTTGGAACAGTAGGAGTTTGCAAAAAAAAACTGTGGAGTTTCAGTGCTCTTGAATCACAAGCAATGATTGGTGGATTCAGATAGTTGAAAACTGAAAGTTAGGGTGCATGGTTCTGTTGTGTGTAAGAAGTAATTTGAATGGTTAAAAAAAAGTCATTTAAAGAAAGATTGCAGTGGATAAGCTGGTGTATTGAGAGGTCAAACATCCTTGCTCATTTGATTTGCAACATTGTAGAATAAACTTTTAACCCTGGGAGCCCAGTGAGGAGGGAGTTGCTATGGTAACAGGTAGAAAGGGCTGAGGGGGGGAAGGGTGTTGATTTCAAAATAGAGAGGGAAGAGTTTTGATTGGTTACCATGAGGAATATGTGTGTACAATTAGAGGTTTTCTGTGCCATTAATGGTTGCAGTGCCTGGAGAACATACCTTTTGCTCTGCTAAAGAAATATTGGTGTGTGTATCTGACACTGTTCTGAATCTCCCAAAGCATTTGTAAAGGTGAGGTATGATCCATTTAGATAGAGAGTTCAGATTAAGAAGCACATTGATTTTCTTTGCTGTTGGTTTGTGTGATGCTTTTTGAAAATGCATGGTTTCTATATTTGTAAAATAGAGGATTTGTATTTTGTGAAACAGTGATGTTTCAGTAGTGAAGTTGAATGGTTGTACATAGGACTTGCACTCTGTATCTAAAATGTTATTTTTAAAATCAATTTTAGGGTAAATGAATGGGTTTCAGTAGTGAAAATGAATGCTTGTACATATGACCTGTGTTGTGTTCCTAAAATGGTAATTGAAAAACGATTTTAGTGCAAATCAATGGGTTTGAGTAGTGAAAATGAATGCTTGTATATAAGATCTGTGCAGTGTTTCTAAAATGTTAATTTTAAAACGATTTTAGTGCAAAACAATGGGTTTTAGTAGTGAAAATGAATGCTTATAAATAGGATCTGTCCTCTGTTCATAAAATATTAAATAAAAAACGATTTTAGGGCAAATTAATGGCTTTCAGTAGTGAAAATGAATGCTTGTACATAGGATCTGTGTTCTGTTCCTAAAATGGTAATTCAAAAAACGATTTTAGTGCAAATCAATGGGTTGGAGTAGTGAAAATGAATGCTTGTATATAGGATCTGTGCAGTGTTTCTAAAATGTTAATTGAAAAACGATTTTAGTGCAAAACAATGGGTTTTAGTAGTGAAAATGAATGCCTGTAAATAGGATCTGTGCTCTGTTCATAAAATATTAAATAAAAAACGGTTTTAGGGCAAATGAATGGCTTTCAGTAGTGAAAATGAATGCTTGTACATAGGACCTGTGTTATGTTCCTAAAATGGAAGGAAGCAGATTGAGTTTCTTTGCTGTTGGTTTGTTTAAATTTTTGGGTAATGCTTGGTAGGAATGTTTGCAAGAGATAGGAAATGTATTTTGTAAAATAGTGACTTTTCAGTACTGAAATGGAATGATTGTACATAGGACTTGCACTGTGTTTCTAAAATGTTATTGAAAAATCGATTTTGGGGCAAATTAATAGCTTTTACATTTTTGATAAAAAATAAAAAATGAGTGCATGATTAAGTAAAATAATTTGAAGGTTTCATAATCATGTCACCTGTGTTACCTCACATTAGGAAGCACACTGAGAGCTTTATTTATGAAAACAGCGATGCATCACTTTTCACTGTGCACTCCTTGTGACACCAATGATGCATTATATTTAATGTATGACGCATCATGTTTCTAGGAATTACAGATTAGTCAGTATTTGTGATGTATCTGTAAGCGCAAAAGTGACGAATTGTTGGAGTGTGTCACAAAAATGACGCAACTCCTGCAATGCATACTTTCACATGGGGAAAGCCCCATGTGAAAGTGTTTGCCTCAGTCTTATGGCTGCTGTTAGGCAAGTGCAAGATTTTTACGTAACAGTGTCCTAAAAGTGACGCAGTAAAATCTCAAAGATTTCACTGCGTCACTATTACAAGGCTTTTTGCGGGGGAATGCCCCCTCTGTGTACATTACACCTGACAGAGGTATAATGTGGCGCAGAGGTTTAAAAAGTGACACATCTACCTACATGCGTCACTTTTTAAATATGGCGCAACAAGGCACATGTTTTATGCCGCCGATGCGTCACAAAAAGTGCACACTACTCCAGTTTAGTCCTGTCCACTGCACTATTGGACACAAGCCTCACCTTTTGTGGTCCCCTGGACAGGCTTCATTACATCTGGACTCCTGCTTAGGTCTCATAATCTTTTTTTAGAATAACATTTGAAAAACAGAGAAAAGGTTATATGTATAAGCTTTTCATTACACTACTGAAACATTTTTGGGGCAAATTAATGTCTTTTACATTTTTGAGAAAGAATAAATAGTGTGTGAATGATTACATAAAAAAATGTGACCTTTTCACAATCATGTCACCTGTGTTACGTCAGGTTAGGAAGTAGATTGTGCAGATGAGGTGAGGAATGTCCAGAGGGACAGAGGAGGTGAGGCCTGTGTTCAAGTAGTGGGAGAGAGGTTTTTCTTGGAGAGCTTAGGTGGTGAGACCTGTGTCTAAGAGTGCAGTGGACTAGGCTTCATGAAGCCTATCCCCCACTGCACTCTTAGAAAGAGGTGTCAAGGTCTTTGCAGCCGTGGACAGATCTCTCTTTTACTACACTCTTCAATAGAGGCCATATCTCTTGTGCACCCCTAGACAATCCTTACCTCATCTGCAACCCTGAATAGACTTCAACTAATTGGCATGTTTAGACAAGCCTCATGTTATTTACACCCTTGGACATGCGGTAGGATTGTTTGCAAGAGAGAGGAAATGTATTTTGTAAAATAGTGAGTTTTCAGTATTGAAATGGAATGCTTGTACTCCAGCAATGCATCCTTTCACATGGGGAAAGCTCCATGTGAAAGCGTTTTCCTCAGTCTTATGTGTGCTGTGAGGCAGGCGCAAGATTTTGACGTAACAGTGTCCTAAAAGTGACGCAGTGAAATCTCATTGATTTCACTGCGTCACTATTACGAGGCTTTCTGCAGAGAAATAACCCTTTTGTGTACATTACACCTGACAGAGGTATAATGTGAGGCGCAGAGGTTGAAAAAGTGACGCATCTACCTACATGCGTCACTTTTTAAATATGGCGCAACAAGGCATATGTTTTATGACGCTGATGTGTCAGAAAAAGTGACGCATCAGCAGTGGAAAACTGATGCAGGGCTTTATCAATGAGGTTCATCTTTTTTTTGCACACTACTCCAATTTAGTCCTGTCCACAGCACTCTTGGACACAAGCCTCATCTTTTGTGCTTCCGTGGACAGGCTTCATTACATCTGCACTCCTGCTTAGGCCTCATAATCTTTTTTTAGAATAACATTTGAAAAACAGAGAAAAGGTTATATGTATAAGCTTTTCATTACACTACTGAAACATTTTTGGGGCAAATTAATGTCTTTTACATAGTGTCTGCATGATTAAATACATATATGTCATCCTTTCATAAAAATGTCACCTGTGTTACCTTACATTAGGAAGTAGATTGTGTAGATGAGGTGAGGCATGTCCAGAGGGACAGACAAGGTGAGGCCTGTGTTCAAGACTGTAGTGGGAGAGAGGCCTTTCCTGGAGAACATAAGTGGTGAAGCCTGTGTGTAAGAGTGCAGTGGACTAGACTTCATGAAGCTTATCTCTTACTGCACTCGTAGACACAGGTCTCACTTTCTTTGTACCTGTGGACATACCTCTCTTCCACTACACTCTTCAATGCATGTCTCACCTCTTCTGCACCCCTTGAGAATCCTCAGTTGATCTGTAACCCTGAATAGATTGTTTGCTTTTGTCATTGCTTTGTTGTTTGATAATAGTGGTGTATAATGTGCTATTTGTTTGTTTAACACAGATTGAAAACAAAATTTCAAGAGTAAGGAAAGATGCCCTCAAGGCAAAGATCAAGAAAATTTGAAATACGGTTTAAAACAAAAACAGCATCGGAATTACAGCAGTCCTCCACAACAAAGACTTCAAAAAACAGGAGAGAAGTTCCTGGTAAGATAACTAAGTCTTTTTTACGGAACGTATGTAGAACAAAAATAAATGTTGGACAGCATGTAGAAAAAGAGAAGGAGAGAGTAATTTTGAAAAGGAAGGAGAGGTCCTCAAAAAATGTTAACACTGGAGCAGGAGAGAATAATATGTATCGGAATAGAAGGCAGAATCAGTTTAGAGACATTCGTAAACGAATGTTTCGCAATAGGGTGGTTTTAAAATTGTTAAAAAACATTAGGAAAGGCAAACAGAGAGCTGCTTTTTATAAGAAAAAGAAAACTGTAGAGAAGATTGTTGATCAGGCTTTTGAAGTTAAGAAAAAATTATTTATTTTGATAATCAATAGAATTAGGACACTAAACAAGACAATTGATGTTTTCAAATCAAACAGTAGATGGAAAAGAGTAATTAATCGGACTAATTTTTGTAAAGTTTTTTCAGGAGAATGGATGCACAGTTCAAGTTGTGAGCCATTTTTTAATGAGGAGAGTTACTTTCGGGAGAATGATTTAGTGCATGCAGTTGACACCAGTGGTCGAGCGTATGAAGTGAAAGACGGTTGTCCGATTGAAAAAGAGAAACTTGTGCCTAGAGAACCAGAAGAGGTGTTAACTGATGAAGTTTTAGGGAGACGTACTAAGGGTCCAGTGTACACTTGGAAGTGTAGTCGTATTTGTAGTGTGCGACAGGAATCAATTGATTTGTTTTGTAATTTTTTACGTACATATAGTAAGAAAAGTCTAAAGCAGAAAGTGAAGTTGTTGCAAGACTTAGATCCTTACAGAGTGAGAGAAAACACAGATTTGCAAGGGCATTCACTGGCTTGTCTTTCTAGAAAAGTCTGTCAGAGTGTTTTTCATCATTTTAGGATGTTAGCAGTGCATCATACCAAAATGAGGAAATTAGTGAGAATGTTGTATTATGGAAAAAGTCCAGCACTTAAGCCTAAACAATTAAACAGTGCTCTTTTGCATGGAACTGAATTAGATGTGAAGAAGATTTGTGAAGAAATTAAGATTTGTTATTTTGGTGAAAAAGAGGACAGTGTAGAAATTGACACAGCAATTCAAGGTAATGTGGAAGAGAATGTACAGATTTCAAGTACAGAAAAGTTTGAGCAGGAAATTACCAGGTTTAAGGTGAAATCAAGTGAAAGGCCGAACTTTACTTGTGTGTGTTGTCGACGAAGTCATTATAAACATCAAACTAGATTAGTTGAAAGTGAAAAGATGAATAATTATGAGTGGAAGGACTTTGCAACTTATTTGTGGGTGGGGAATTGTTTTGATTTGAGTTGTGATCAGCGTATTTGTAAATATTGTTATGATAAATTAAATCAAAACAGAATGCCTGCCAGAGCTGTTCATAATAATCTGGAGTTGGTAGACATTTCCCGTGAATTGATGGATTTAAATACATATGAGTCTATTTTGATTCAATGTGTCCATCCTTTTCAGGCAATTGTTCGCATGGAGCCTAAGATAGGGAAATTGCCTCCTACAGATTTGCAGAGAGGATTAAAGGGAAGCGTTGTTTATTTGCCTCTAGATTTGAAAAAAAATATTGATACAATTGGTATAGAAAAAGTAGAAGAGGAACCTTTGGGTATTATAGTTAATGGGGTTCCGACAAAAAGTAAGAAAATCTGGCAAGATTTAGTGGATGTTAGGAAAGTCAAAAAGGCAACGTTGTATTTAGTCAAAAACAATGAGTATTACAAAGATGTATGTGTTGCAGCAGAGGAAACAGCTGCAGATGAAGACAGTGATTGTTCAGGCGGCCAAATTGAAAAAGTTGATGTGTCTAGAAGTGAAGAAATATATGAACATTATACTGTTCATCCTTTGCATTCCAAAGAAGTAATGGGGAATGCAATTGAATTGTTTCAAATGAAAGCAGCAAAAGGAAGTCCCATTAGTGTATGGGAGGAAAGTTTGGAAGCTCGTTGTTTTCCACAGCTATTTCCAACAGGTCGAGGTGGACGATATGACGATCGACCACTTCAAATTGCTGCATCTGAATATCGAACTGTAAGATTATATGCTGAAGATCCAAGGTTTCGTCAATGCATTCCCTATTTGTTTCATTTACTGTATGAAAGTGACTTGTCTGGGCTTTCTTATGCAGTAAACCATATACTGAAAAGTGGAGCACATCTGCAAAATGTTTCGGCGAGGGACTTTATGGAGAAAGTGAATCTGCAAGATAATATTTTGGAATCTCATTTAATCAATCTCATGGCATGTCAGCATGGTACAAACGAGTATTGGTACCCTTTTCAGGCAATAATAACATCGCTATCTCCTATTACCAACTTTTGGAGATATTCGCGCTAAGCGCGAATATCTCCAAAAGCTAACACCTGCCCTGAGCAGTTCTTAGCCATGTTATCCAATGGGAGGTGGATAACATGGCTAAGAGCATTAGCTCGGTAATGCATGAATATCGCTGACTTTTCAGCGATACTCATGCATTGCGGCCGTTTTTTATCGCATTTGCGATAAACCTTGGTAATACCAAGGTTTATCTGCGATAAAAATCGCCGCAGCTCAGCGGTAACATTTTGTCTCTAACCAAGCAATAGCGATAATTATCGCTATTGCTTGGTAATATGCCCCACAGTTCTCCAGCTGTTTTGAATTCTATATTTTGTATATTTGCATTTGCCTCACGTAGAAATTCAAGTAAGTCGTCCCATGCATACTCGGCACAGCTAAGAGTGAGGAACCATGTAGGAGTTCCTAAGTTTCTTAGCATACATTTCAATTCCCCATGACGACGGTAGACATTAGAGGTATATATATATATACACGTCTGCAGTCCAAAATGTGCCCAGCTTTGTGTGTGAGTTGTATAATTAGGTGGTGCAGCTTTCTTGTATCCCTTACTTATATATATATCTGAGACGTGTTGTTCCACAAACAGCCTACGCGTTTCGCCCCACAGGGGGCTTCCTCAGGGCAAATTTTGCGATGTTCTCACTCAAAAAATAATTCAAATGTAATCCCAGTTTAAGCACGTTGCAAAGCTCAATGAGTCGTGAAACGTCAATCCATGCTTTCATGTCTGTTATCATAAAACGCTGCCAGCATTTATTATTATTGATAGGTTTCACAAATATCAAATCCTTCAATTGTGACATTAATGATTCAGGCTGGAAATAATTATTCCCAAGCTTCAAGAAGATGCTGGGTCAATTTGATAGTTGACTCCCGAGGGGCATGTACGGCCAACCTCACTACACCAACGTTCTCTCACGACGATCAAGTCAGAAGACGCCAGCCCAACACGTGGCATTCTGTGTGACGATAAAAGATAGAAGATTCATCAGTGTGAAATCAAGGAAACATTTGGATTTGATTAATACATTGTGCATTCATGCATTTAATAACTGTTATGTTGCCTCTCTGTGCTTTTTGTATTGATTCTTGTATAGAGTACATGTGCTGTTAAGATCAGTAGAGAGAAGAAGATAAAAGGTATTAGCAATATAACCACAGAGAACAAAACAAAGAGTTCCACCATCTTGCTAATACAGTGCATATATGTCAACAGTATACATATATAAATGTATGTATACATTACAAACTCCTACTATGTGTTCCCTAACCTAGATGCCAAGGGTGTAAGTGTGTGTGTGTGTGTGTTCTGCCAAGCACACCCATTCTGGTTGATCCAATCCCATTACCTGAAGGGAAAGAATGCAAGTCCCCGTCTCGGTCATGATTTGGACATCCCTGGATGAGGGATCGGCAGACAGCTTGGCTGAAGGTCCAGCGTGTAGTGACCTCGCAAAACAACAGCAAAGTGCTCCTCTGCCTTAACACAGAAAAGATTGTTTATTTGTAATGAAAAGCATCCTTGTGAGACCATAGGCAGGTTGCTATTGTTATGGTCTGTAGCTAGCTATGTCACCTTGTATGTGAAAAATAGAACAACATTTGCACAATGTGTATCGAGACGTTGGATATGGTGTTCAAGGTGTCATGATAGTGTTCAGGGAACTAATCCATTATTGTCATGCACACATATGTGTGTTAAAAGTGACTGGGTGAAAGGTCAGGCAACTGGTAAAGCGTGTACTTGGTAAAGATGGTAGCATTTCCTGTCTGCCTTGCTAGGACACATGACAAGTCTAGACTAGGTAGGCATAGTTCGGTTTCATAGTTTCTATAGAATACATTTCTTAAGCATTTAAAAACGTTGTCATCATTTCAATAATTATGAGTTGGTAACGTGGAGTGAGTTGAGTTGCGAACATGATGCAGCTATTTCTAGTTAAATGTTGCTTTCTCAGAGGCCTATGCATATATGTTCATCTACCTTACATCTGAGTCAAGCGTGGTGCACTTTAGGCACTATGAGTGGACCCCGTATTGTATTGTTACTCGCAGCACAACACAGGTAGCATACTACCATTGCACACAGTTTAAAATAGATAGGGCAGTTACATTTAGGATATGTTTGTCAGTACAAAATAGAGTTGTGGTTGTGCAGGGACAAACACTGATACTTGCCACTATCCCGCACACATTTGCATCATTGTTCAAGTTGGCTGGTTAAAACTCAAGAATGGGTCCACACCGGCCTGAAGAGGCTGCAATGCCTTTGACATTGACTGCTTGCTAAGTGGGGCACTTCACACACATAACTTTGTTATAGTGCTTGCACAGTTTGAAACACAGATTTCTTTACATTTACTTTTCCCTAGCGGTATGATGCTTTGTTATGGGTTCTGTGCTTTGGTTCCTAATCAGTAATATGTGTCTTTGTTGTACAATTTATGTCATGTGTTGTTACACTCACACTCAATACATGTGAGTCCTCTCAGGGGCAGAGGAACATATTAATGCTATGTATCCAAGTGTACCTTTCAACACCATTTATCATGTGAAACTGGACCACTAAAAGTAAGCAGTTTTATTTCATGCATACTGACATCCAAGTTGTTGGACTGACCTTGTACATCCTTGTGCAGCACAGGTATGATGCAAATTTAGAAGGAGTCTGCACATGAGTATCTGAATATCTTCAGTGCAAGGATAATTTAAGTCTAATCTGTCTAAGCGTTGAGGCTATAATAGGTGCATGTACAGTTATTATGTTCACTGAGCAAGAAATATGTGGATGAGTGAAATATTGTTATTGGCTTACATGTCTCGCACAGGAGTGGCTCCTCCATGTGGGCGGAGGAGAGCCGCCCCACAGCTTTCTCGCAGTGCGAGAAGCAGAAACATAAAATGGTATTATAAATACCATTTTATGTTTCTGCTTCTCGCACTGTGAAAAAGCTGAAGGGATTGGTTGGAGGCGGGCGGGTCTGCTCGAGGGCAGGGTCGGAGTGGCTAGCCTATGCAGCAGGCCCTAACTGTTTGGTCGGCCCTCTGGGGCGACAAAACCAGTCATGCACACTCTCCCTTTTCTCCATGTAGTCTGAATGCAGCCTACATGGAGAACATGGCCTCCGCATAGAATCCTGTGGGGTCGGCACCCCAACCAATCACAACACTGCCGCTGCAGCATTGTGATTGGCTTAGGGAAGGGGAGGGAAGCTGCCTGCTTCCTGTTCCTGCGGAGGCAGGGAAGCAGGAGCAGGCCCAGCAGAAGACACGGGACCCGGGAAAGGTAAGTTAAAAAAATGTACATTATTTAAATCCCCTCTCCACGCGAGACCCTCCTTCCCTCGTGACCATTTGACCCCCCCCCAGCGACCCTGTGCCTGACCCTCCACCCGTGAGCCATGCCGGCCGTGACTATCCTCACAGACTCTATTTTGGGCAGAGAGGCAGCTGTGGGTTTAGTAAGGCCTTTTTACTGTGTGCAAGACCAGCAATTGAAGCCTATTATCACACCATCATGTTCAATTTGTAGACAAAACATTCCATGTAATGCCATGGCAGTGGATGGACATGATGTTTGGGCACATACAATAAGAGCAGGTGATACTGACCTAAGCTCAATCTAAGAATTTGGTTCTGAATGTACACCATGCTATAGGTAGTCTTTTCTGGACAAGACATACAACACTCAGGTTTATAGGAGTGAATTTATGTTCAGGTGTTGGTTGGTCAACATGAGCCTTTTTACACAATTCATATTGAGCATGGAATGTCCCGACTGAGTCCATTGGGGATATGCCATGGGATGCATCGAGGTGAGGAGAATTTCAGCAATGAGATACAAATTGCCTTTGAGGAAGGTAGGCCACTTCACAAGTCCACAGGTGGATAAGATTAATAGGTGCACAGACAAAAAGTAGCTGTTCTGGGTAACAAAATAAGTGGCATGATGATAGACACAGGACCACTGGGGAACTGTCAATGGGGCACAGCCAAATGTTACCTGGCAGTTCTATGACAGAATTTAGAGAAGTCCACATCTCCCTCCTCTCATGGGTGTTGTGCCTCACCAGCATTTGGTGTTGTTTGTGTAAGAGACAAATGAGGCAAACACACATCAAGGACCAAAGATGTAGAACCCCTGTCCCTGGCAACATTCGTCTGGGCCAGTTAACTTTAACTTAAGACAAAATCCTAACTTAAGACAACATCCTAACTTTAATACTACTAAATGCCTTCTGTGAATACCAAAAGTAGTAAATTCAGAATTTTGTCTCAGATTAGTTCTGGGAGTCTGCCCCTCTGTTGGGAAAAGTGACGCCACCTGCTCTTCCAGTGGGTCTAACTCCTCCAGGTCCTCATCTGGTCCAATGGATGCCCTCAGGTTCTTAGCCAGTTTCTTCTTGGTCCTACCCTTATCACCATGCCACATTTTTTTCAGCTCAGAATCTGTCCTTTTCACTTGGGCAACACTGTAGCTCGTATCCACTATAGACTGCCAAATGGCTTCCTTCTTCCCTAATGGCAATTTGGAGGTGACAAAGAGAAGGTGCTCCTGATCCCCACCACTCCTCAAATGTTTACCATATAGGTTTGGAGAAGGGCCCAACTTCAAAACATATTGTCCAGGGGGGCTCAGGGCACAAAGGTTTGAAGACCTTTTCTCTAAGGCATTCTGACCTTGCTGGATTCTGCGATTGGGACATGACTTCATTTGATTGCTGGATTTTGGTTGGAATTTAGTTTGATCTTTTTCTGTTGTTTTATAAAGCATGCAATTTCACAAAAGAGATAGTTGAAGATTATAAATTGAATTGTGAGGTTTTCAGTACTTTACTGGACTTCAGGTAGAAAGTTATCACTGGTAGGTCCAGAGGAAGGGAATTCCATAAAGAGGCTACTTTGTAGGAGAAGGATCATCTGGCTTGCTGAGATATCTTATGGGCAACTAATTCATTTGATTTAATTACTAGTTATTTCTCCTTAGGATAACTGTCAAGTTCCTCAAGGGCCATGTTACCTGCTGCAGGGAAAGACTCACGTGGGAGGGAGACACTGTATTCTATGACATGTTGCAGGAATTGTCTTCAAAATTGCCTGCAAACCTGTGGCTGGTATTGACTTACTTTGGAAAATTGAACAAGAAATAGTTTTTAGAGGTTTTTGAGGCAGTGAACCCCTCTGAACTACACTAATGGCCGGTGACTCCATTTGCTTGCAGCAGTTTGGGGATTGTATGTATTTTAATTTATTTGTTTGTTTTATAAAGCGCACACATGTCCATGGCTTATGGGCATTGGAAAATAAACACCACAACAATAAGCTGAAGATCACACCTTGAACAGCCAGCTTACCAGTGCTTTCCTGAGCTTCAGGTAACAAGGCGTTGCTTGACGTCCAGAAGAAGGAGGCCTACAAGGCCAGCTTTAGCGGTGGTGGCATGCAGTACGGCAATGTGTATTGACGCCCCCCAAATAACTTCCTTCGCTATGGATTCCCTCACTACCACCCTATAACAGTGTCTCTCACGTCTCCAAAACCACTCTCTCTCACATGCATTTCTTTTGTTTTATAGCACCACTCATGCCAGTGTAGGGTGTCTAAGCACTTTACATCACACACATTAGACAGAGACAATGAATTATAAGTGTGTGAATCAGTGTGTAGAAAATGTTCATAGCCACTGCTCCCATGTTATAATTTTTAATTTTAGTGTTATTTACTGTTTAATTAGATTACACATCTGTGAGTTATTAGGGAATACATGCATTGCTGAATTGTGCAGCAGTTTATGTACAAGCTAATTATTTACTTTTTGACCCTGATAGTGCTATACACCAAGGTATTTTATCCAATGTATCTGGTTCTTAGTATACTCTGATGCATTAGTTTCTGAGCGTATATCTGTATTTGCTGTGGTGTAGTTCTTGTGTTTACCATATCGTCCATTCTTACAGATTTTATTCTAAAATGAGTAAACGTAAAGTAACTGTGGGGAGAGGAGTGGTCGGAACATTAGATGCCTTTTTAACTAGGGCTGAGTCTGTCCTCACCAAAGAAATTATACTAACAGAGCGCAGGCTATTCCTGGAACCCTTCCCCTCATTGGGTAGGCTTTCCATTACTCCTGCTCTCCCAGATGATCTGTCTGTCCTTAATCATGTTATGCCCCCCCCTGAACAATGGTGTTCATCGCTGGAGACTGACACTTCACAACTGAATGAATCTAGGCCCTCAGCGATCCAAGAGCAGGAACTTAGTCCTGTTAACCGTAAATTACGGGTAAGGGCACAGAAATCAAAAGTGAATACCATCGGTCGCAAGAAAGCTACTGCTACATCTAGGAAGAATCGGGGATCTAGGCAATCCATTCACACAGTGTCAGGTAACCAGGGGGTGACTGTGGCAGAAATACATGACACGGGTGATGTCAGGGAGAGACATGTAAGTAATTGCGACCAGATGGATGTCGGGGCACTATCTGCCGGTTCCCCGGAGGGGGTTTTCTGGAGAAGACTAGAATCCATGTTGAATACCCTTTTAGATCCTATTGTACAACAAATCTGTGGGTTTGAATCAAGGTTATCTAGTTAGAATTGTTGTTGGCCAATTCTCCCAGGGACACTACTACCGTGAACCCACAAAAGCCCAAAACCCAAGAGCTCATTATGAAAGATAGAGTTGGGCGGGACAGAGTCGAGGAAGCTGATAATGTGTCGATAATAGCTAAAGGTAGGACACCGGATACAAGAGGCTCAAGTAGCCTTAGGGTGCCCAATGAAGATAATGCAGACTTAAGACAGCCCTTACTACCAGAACAGGACCACCTTTGCCACAGATAGATAAGAGGCTTGAGGACGGGTCTCTTTCACCCCCAAAACTACTAATTATTGATCTTCCACCGGATTCAACCCCATATGTAGCAATAATGGGGTATTTTCCTGTCCTTCCCCCGGGCAAGAGTGAAAGTTATGGGCAACTGATGAACAAAACAACGCACTGGTTTGCCCAGAACATTATAGATGGAGCCAATTTAGCCAATAATATCATTATGGCATGCAGGGTTAATTGGATTGGGAGCTCCAGTAAACAAGGTTCAGGGGACAGTGTGATCATTAACTTTGACAACCCCTACACCACAGGCCGAATTTTTCCTGGTGGAAATAGCCCATCTCCATTAACGGGCTCTGTAATCAGATTATTACCCCTGAGGTGTTTTTTACAGGCCGCTAACTTACAGGGATTCGGCGAGAGCTGTTTATGGGGAACACTATCGGGGGGTTGTTCAGACAAAACTGGGACTTACTCGTCATCCTACTCCCTTGATGAAACTTCAGTTATTTATGAATAGGCAATGTGACTCTGGGTTTAGAGTGCCATTAAACAATTGATTTGAAACATTGTCAGGCATGGATGACTGTGATTGACTGCGGGATTCAAGAATTTTCGGGTGGGGGGCTGGTTGCAATTTCGCAAGAAGCTGGGGTTGCGGGGGCTGAGTACCCACGGGGGAGGCTGAATAACTTTATCTCCTGGGATATAGCGGGCTTGGCTACTAAGCTAAGGGACCCCAGATGGATAGCTTATGCGAAGCAATTCTTGATATTCTGCCTACAGGAAACCTGGTCGGTAGAATGTGACCTTTTCCTGGAAGGCTATAAAGCTTACTTTGTCCCAGCTAAAACATCGATGAGGGGGAGACCAAGGGGGCGCTGGCCATTTATATCTTGGTAGCTGTCGCGTGAAAAGTGCACATAGTGCCCTCCTCTCATTCAGGCATATTAGCATTAGTGGTACGCAAAGGGGGCTCACAGTTGGGGACTTGTTAATTTCTATAACTCCATCTCCTCCTCCACTGATTCTAGTAATGTATTGGCCTTGAGTGAATTTATATATCACTCTTTGAGCCATAGCCTACACAATCTTATGGTTGCCGGTGATTTGAATATACATCCATGCGGCAACGCGCTAATGTCCTGCATTTCTGAGTTGGGCTGCCCCCAAAAGAAGGGATTCCATTTTGAGCTTAAAGTTGAAGGGGAGCGGTTAAATGACTTGACCAATGACCTAGATTTGACATCCACCATGGTTATAACGGACCCCTGTATCACCTTTAAGGTGCCCACGTTTAAGGGGCATGGGGATGGGTCTTTTATTGACTTTGTTTTAATATCAACCTCAATGCATTCCTTTGTAGGAACATCCTTAATTCTAGAGAGTGAGTTTAGTGACCATAACCCTTTATCTTTCTACCTGACTGGTCCTTTGGTGGATAAAATAGGGGAAGCCCCTGAACTTGGCTCACTCCGCCCATCAGATGGAAAGCGTAGATTGAGATGATCGCAAGTGACCCCAGAACTAATTTTTAATAATATCAAAATTGCTTGTGCAGACGAAATAGCCCTCTGTACACAGGGTAGGCATTCACCTATAAGGGTTTTAGGAGCCTTTAAGGCTACTACGGAAAAGGCGACTGGGCTGCTGTCTGCCCCAGCTAAGAATCAAACACGTACGGGACCTAGGTGGTTTGACTCCCACTGCTCTAAAACAGCAAGGAGGTTGAGGGAAGCCCTGTCTACTAAACCCAGAATACAAGCCGTAGTTACCGCGTGTCGTAGGGAATACAAGTCGGCTCTAGCTACACGAAAGGGAGCATTGAGGGAAGAATCTTGGGGTGAGCTACTGGATCCTGGAACCCTTACCAATAGCTCAAAGTTTTGGAGTGTCTTCAATAAACCATTATTCGATCAGGAGGGTGGGGGTGGCCTTGGGTGCTATATATCTAAGGAGGAATGGGAATCCCATTATGAGCTATTGTTTGAGTGTCTCCCGGAGCTGTTAAATAAGACACCACCTGGCCCTAAGTTAGTAGCAAATAAGATTTGGGAGGGGTGAAATACTGGAAGGTTTCTCCGGTTTGACTGCTGGCAAAGCTCCTGGCGCTGATGGGCTCCCCCCAGATCTTTTTAAGTCAGACCCCTCCTTATGGGCACCAATACTGGGGTCTGTGTTTAATGCTGTTGCACCACATGGCAGCCCTTAATCGTGGGCAACCTCCACCATAGTCCCCGTCTTTAAAAAATGTGACAAAAGGAGTCCCCACTGCTATAGACGCATATCGCTTTTAGACTCTGCGGTGAAAGTGGTGGGGAGGGTCCTCCTGCAGAGACTTTCAATATGGGCAGAGGACAATAAGATCTTGTCCGATGTCCAGTATGGGTTCTGCAGGGGACGATCTACTGTTGCCCAGTGCCTCAATCTGAGTAAATACACTGTGGTTCGCCAGGGGACAATCCACCTTGCCTTCATAGACCTGTCTTCAGCTTTTGACTGTGTCAACAGGAACAGGCTTTGGGAGTCAATGAGGGCAATGGGAGTTGAAAATGGTGTTGTAAACTTTTTAGAGGACCTACATAGGTCCACAAAAGCTAACGTTAGGTTTTCCCAGGATTTGAGTGTTACGAGGGATTTTAATATTAAAAAGGGTGTCCGACAAGGATGTATTTTGGCTCCCTTTTTGTTCAACCTCTATATCAATGAACTAGATAGTGTCTTGAGGGGGTTGGGGGCTGATTGCCCCAGAGTATGCCGGCGTGGAATTTCCGTCCAGTTATATGCGGACGATGCCGTCCTTATATCCAGGACGGAAAGGGGACTACAAGCACTCTTAACCTCTTTCTCTGCATTTATGTCTGACAGAGATTTAACAATAAATAATACTAAATCCTATGTTATGCAGTTGGGGCAGCCTCCAAAAAAGAGCTTCCTATTTAAAGCTGGAGACTCAAAAATCCCCCTTCCTAATACATTTTCATACTTAGGGGTCCTTTTTGATAATAAGCTTAAATGGCGTCCGCATATACTGAAAAAGAAAGGGGACGTTGTGAGGGTGAATGCAGCAATTTTTAACTTTGCCTCCAAACTGGGAAAAAAGCCTACTGGAGCTATGCTGCAAGTCTACCAGGCCAAATCTCTATCTACAGCATTCTATGGCAGTGAAATATGAGGTTACAATGCAGGAGACTGCCTACAAATTGCGGAGAACGATTTCCTGAAACGTTTATTGTGTGTCCCGCGGGTCACATCAAATCGAGCTGTTCATGAGGAACTGGGGATTCAGTTTGTTAGTGATGTACTTTCTTTGCGTCCTCTGACCTGTTGGCTAAAAATATGGCTGAACCCTGACATCCCCCTGACTCACCTGATTCTAAAAGACTGTTTGACTTTGGATAATTCGACCGCAGTACCGTGGCTGAATTATATTATGAAGTCTTGCAAGTTTAGGACGGAGGGAGTTATTTGATAACCCTGAATGTATTAAAATGGGAGATATGGAGGCAATCAAAACGGCCTTCCTATTAGAAAGGAAATTGATGAGGGAAGTTAAGGAGGTACAGAAACCTAGCGTACGGACATATATCATGTTGAAAACAACCCCTAGAGCAGAGCCATATTTCATGGGCTCTTTGTCTACGTACGAGAAATTTTTATTAACTAGGTTCCGCACGAACCTTTTTCACTATTTGCTTGCAAGACCCAAATGTTTTACGTATAATAAAGTGGAAAGTCTCCGCAGGATATGCTGCATTTTATGTTTTTATGCCATTTAAATGAATTCCCTCGTAAACGCTACCTTGTCCCTCTTTTAAAAAACTTAGGGGCATATTATCAAGGAGGTTTATCTCCGCTTTTTTGGCTTTAAAAGCCAAGAAAGCGGAGATAAAATTATCTCCCTATTACCTAGCTGTCGCTAACACCAGTTAGCGACAGCTAGTAGGAGATATCAATCAATCAATCAGTGGCACTTATAGAGCGCGCTACATACCCGTAGGGTCTCAAGGCGCTGGGGGGGGGGGGGGGGGGGTGCCGCTACTGCTCGAACAGCCAGGTCTTCAGCTTCTTCCTGAAGGAGAGGTGGTCCTGGGTCAGGCGCAGGTCGGTCGGGAGGGAGTTCCAGGTCTTGGCGGCCAGGTAGGAGAAGGACCTTCCTCCTGTCGTCGCTCTTCGGATGCGGGGGACGGCGGCGAGGGCGTGGTTGGCTGATCGGAGGTGGCGTTTCGGAGCGTAGAAGTTGACTCGACTGTTGAGGTAGCTCGGGCCTTGGTCGTGTAGGGCTTTGTGTGCGTGGGTGAGGAGGCGGAAGGTGATTCTTTTGTTGACGGGGAGCCAGTGGAGGTCTCTCAGATGTCCGGAGATGTGGCTGGTTCGTGGGATGTCGAGGATGAGTCTGGCTGAGGCGTTCTGGATCCGCTGGAGTCTCTTCTGGAGCTTGGCGGTGGTACCGGCGTAGAGGGCGTTGCCGTAGTCCAGTCGGCTGGTGACGAGGGCCTGGGTGACGGTCTTCCTGGTCTCGGTGGGGATCCACCAGAAGATCTTCCGCATGCGTAGGATGTTGAAGCACGCCGAGGAGACGTTGTTGACTTGCCTGGTCATGGAGAGGGAGGAGTCCAGGATGAAGCCCAGGTTTCGTGCATGGTCTGTCGGTTTGGGTGCGGTGCCCAGGGCGGGAGGCCACCAGGAGTCGTCCCAGGCGGAGGGTGAGGAGCCCAGGATGAGGACCTCCGTCTTGTCCGAGTTCAGCTTCAGGCGGCTGGTCGTCATCCACTCGGCTACCTCTTTCATCCCTTCGTGCAGGTTGGTTCTGGCGGCGGCGGGGTCGTGGGTCAGGGAGAGGATCAGCTGGGTGTCGTCGGCGTAGGAGATTATGCTGAGGTTGTGTTTGCGTACGATGGCCGCGAGGGGGCTCATGTAGACGTTGAAGAGGGTGGGGCTCAGAGATGATCCTTGGGGGACGCCGCAGATGACGTCGGAGGCCTCTGACTTGTACGGTGGTAGGCGGACTCTCTGTGTTCTTCCGTCGAGGAAGGAGATGATCCATTCCAGCGCCTTGTCCTGGATTCCGATGTTGCTGAGGCGCCGTACTAGGGTGCGGTGGCAGACCGTGTCGAATGCCGCGGAGAGGTCTAGGAGGATGAGGGCCGCTGTTTCTCCATTGTCCATCAGGGCTCGGATGTCATCGGTGGCGGCGATGAGGGCGGTCTCGGTGCTGTGGTTGGCTCGGAAGCCGGACTGTGAGGGGTCGAGGGATCCGTTCGTCTCGAGGAAGGCGGCCATCTATTTGTTGACGGTCTTCTCGATGACTTTGGCTGGAAACGGGAGGAGCGAGATGGGGCGGTAATTCTTGAGGTCGGTGGGGTCCGCTGTTGGTTTCTTGAGTAGAGCGCTGAGTTCGGCGTGTTTCCAGCTCTCCGGGAAGATGGTGGTGTCGAAGGATGTGTTGATGATGTCTCGCAGGTGGGGTGCGATGACGGCGTCGGCCTTGTTGAAGACGTGGTGAGGGCAGGGGTCGGTCGGTGAACCGGAGTGGATGGAGTTCATCGTGCGGATGGTGTCTTCGGTGCTGATCGGGGTCCAGGCGTGGAGGGTGGTGGTGGGGGGTGGTTGATCGGTCATGGTGTGCGTTAGTTGGTTGTTGAAGCTGTTGTGTATGTCCGTGATCTTGTTGTGGAAGTATGAAGCGAGGGAGTTGCAGAGGTCTTGCGATGGGGTGATGTCGTTGTTTCCTGCGCTGGGGTTGGAAAGCTCTTTCACGATGTTGAAGAGTTCCTTGCAGTTGTGTGCGTGGTTGTCCAACCGGTCCTTGAATGCTGTTTTCTTGGCGGCGCGGATCAGCTGGTGGTGTTTCCGGGTGGCAATTTTGAAGGAGGTCCTGTTGTCCGGTGTCGGTTCCCTTCTCCAGACTTTCTCGAGGGCTCGGCAGTTCTTCTTGGAGCTCTTGAGTTCATCGGTGAACCATGGGGCCTTCTTGCTGCCGGGTCTGCTAGGCGGGGTCCTCAGTGGGGCGAGTTCGTCCGCGCAGTTGCTGATCCACGTCGTGAGGTTGTCGGCGGCCTGGCTGGGGTTCGCTGAGCTGGCAGGAGGGTGCTGGCCCAGGGAGGTGGCGAGCTGGTGTGCTGTGATCTTGTTCCAGCTTCTGCGGGCCGCCTGTTGCTGGTGGTGGTGAGTCGTCGTTCTCTTGAAGGTGAAGTGGACGCAGCTGTGGTCCGTCCATTGACGCTCAGTGGCGTGGCTGAAGTTGATGTCTGTGCTGGACGAGAAGACTGCGTCGAGTGTGTGTCCGGCGAGATGGGTGGGGGTGGACACCAGTTGCTTGAGTCCCAGGTTGGCGAGGTTGTCGAGCAGGGTGCTGGTGTTGCGGTCGTTGTTGTTCTCCAGGTGGAAGTTGAGGTCCCCCAGGAGGATGTAGTCGGCGGAGGGGAGGGCGTGCGGGCTGACGAAGTCGGCGATGTCCTCGCTGAATTGTGTGCGTGGTCCAGGGGGTCGATAGATCAGGGTGCCTCTGAGGGTGGTGTTCGGGTTGGTGTGGATCTGGAAATGCAGGTGTTCGGTGCTGGTCAGGGTGTTGTCGGTGCTGGTCGTGAGGCGGATGGTGCTCCTGTGGACGATGGCGATGCCTCCTCCCATCTGGTTGGCGTTTCGGTCCCTCCGGACGATCTTGTAGCCCTCTGGGATAGCGATGGCGATGTCTGGAGCTGAGGAGGTGTTCATCCAGGTCTCCGTGAGGAAGGCAACGTCAGGGGCTGTGGCGTCTAGGAGGTTCCAGAGTTCGATGGCGTGTCTGTGGATGGAGCGGGTGTTGAGCAGGATGCACTTGAGGTGGGTGCTGCTGGAGTTCGACTTGGCGGGTGTTGGTGTGAGGCAGGTCCGGATGCAGGAGAACTTGCAGGCGTGGCAGCTGAAGGGTCCCTGGGTGCGTCGTGGTGTGGCTTGGTGGCACTCCTGGCGTCGGCCGGTGTTGAGTGCGCTAAGGGTGGCGGCTGAGTACGTCCTGCGGGTCGGTCGGGATCTTCGAGGTCCAGGGGTCCTGGCGCTGGTCGCGTTCCGGTCGCGGACGGGCGCAGACGGGCTTACCTTTGGCGCGCCTTCGGCGCACAATCGGCGCGCCCGCTGCGCGTGACCGCTGCGCGTTCGCACGGTCGCCATTTAAGGCGAAGTGCGCGGGTGGGCGGAGCAGCTGGGAGGCGGGAGCGGGGAGGGTTACAGAAGAGAAAAAAGGGGCGGGGACAAGCGGCGGTGGCGGGAAGGGAGGGCGGAGGGCGGCGGACAACAAGGAAGGAGAGCCAGAACACGGGCAAAATGTGATTTAAAGAAAACAGGCACAAATCTACGACAAAACAAGGGAAAAAAGGGGAAAAGAAGAAGTTACACGGATTTAAACAAAACAGGCACAACTACTTGACAAAACAAGGGAAAAAAGAAGATACACGAAGTTTAGCAAAACAGGCACAAATGCTCGACAAAACCAGGCAAAACAATCCCCGCAGCGGAGGCAGCCGGCAACCGGCAAACGAGGCAGCAGCGAGGCAGAGGGCAGGCAGGGGGCACACGCAGCAGCTGGTGGCCGTGCGGCGCGGGGGTGTCCCACAAGTGGGTCACACTCACCTGCGTCGCACGGTCGCCATTTAAGGCCAAGTGCGCGGGTGGGCGGAGCAGCTGGGAGGCGGGAGCGGGGAGGGTTACAGAAGAGAAAAAAGGGGCGGGGACAAGCGGCGGTGGCGGGAAGGGAGGGCGGAGGGCGGCGGACAACAAGGAAGGAGAGCCAGAACACGGGCAAAATGTGATTTAAAGAAAACAGGCACAAATCTACGACAAAACAAGGGAAAAAAGGGGAAAAGAAGAAGTTACACGGATTTAAACAAAACAGGCACAACTACTTGACAAAACAAGGGAAAAAAGAAGATACACGAAGTTTAGCAAAACAGGCACAAATGCTCGACAAAACCAGGCAAAACAATCCCCGCAGCGGAGGCAGCCGGCAACCGGCAAACGAGGCAGCAGCGAGGCAGAGGGCAGGCAGGGGGCACACGCAGCAGCTGGTGGCCGTGCGGCGCGGGGGTGTCCCACAAGTGGGTCACACTCACCTGCGTCGCACGGTCGCCATTTAAGGCCAAGTGCGCGGGTGGGTGGAGCAGCTGGGAGGCGGGAGCGGGGAGGGTTACAGAAGAGAAAAAAGGGGCGGGGACAAGCGGCGGTGGCGGGAAGGGAGGGCGGAGGGCGGCGGACAACAAGGAAGGAGAGCCAGAACACGGGCAAAATGTGATTTAAAGAAAACAGGCACAAATCTACGACAAAACAAGGGAAAAAAGGGGAAAAGAAGAAGTTACACGGATTTAAACAAAACAGGCACAACTACTTGACAAAACAAGGGAAAAAAGAAGATACACGAAGTTTAGCAAAACAGGCACAAATGCTCGACAAAACCAGGCAAAACAATCCCCGCAGCGGAGGCAGCCGGCAACCGGCAAACGAGGCAGCAGCGAGGCAGAGGGCAGGCAGGGGGCACACGCAGCAGCTGGTGGCCGTGCGGCGCGGGGGTGTCCCACAAGTGGGTCACAGATAGCGACCATCTTGGGCCCCACTTTGCATGTCAGTGATATTTATCACTAATGACATGCAAAGTGGGCGTGCCAAGATGTTAGCGACTGGAAACAGTCGCTAACATCGCTATCTCCTATTACCAACTTTTGGAGATATTCGCGCTAAGCGCGAATATCTCTAAAAGCTAACACCTGCCCTGAGCAGTTCTTAGCCATGTTATCCAATGGGAGGTGGATAACATGGCTAAGAGCATTAGCTCGGTAATGCATGAATATCGCTGACTTTTCAGCGATATTCATGCATTGCGGCCGTTTTTTATCGCATTTGCGATAAACCTTGATAATAGCAAGGTTTATCTGCGATAATTTCTGACGATGCTTAGCGTTAAAAAATTCGTTGCTAAGCATCGTTAGCAATAAATATCGCTTAACGTTGGTAATATGCCCCTTAATTTTGTACCGGTCCGTCCGGCATTGATGTACCTTCAATTACTGAAGGAGGATTGTCTATTTTTCATTGTGGAATTTTTAAAATCAATTGTTACGTTTAGGAAGCAGATGGATCTGTAATGAAATTGTTTTTTTAATTCTTTTTAATTATTCATTAATTGTTTGCTGCTATGGATATTGTTTTATTAATGCACAGTCACTTTTGATGTATCATGATCAGTAATGAATTCTTTTCAAGCCCTTTTCATTATTTATTAATTGTATATTGTTGATGCTAGCACTCTAACTATGCATTGTTACCTTGGACGTATCAGGATGTGTAACTTTTATGGTTTACTACTTAAACCGAATAAAGTTTCTTTGGAATTGAATATAGCACCACTCATGCCAGTGTAGGGTGTCTAAGAGCTTTACATCACACACATTAGACAGAGATAATGAATTAGAAGTATGTGAATCAGTGTGTAGAAAATGTTGCATAAGACAGAGGACTACAAGGTGTAGGAGTCACTTCAGCCGTACTGGTAGGCAGTATAGTTTAGGAGTGCCTGGTCTGAATAAGCACAAACTCAGGATTGAAAATGTAACACTATACTTGGGGGTTGTTTTTAAGAACGGGAATTGATTTCTCCATTAAGGAACCCTTTTTTCAACATTAGGATAATGCAAGAAAATAATGGGTATGAAAACATCAAGACATAACCTACAAAGTGCGATCTACAGGCGTCTCTTTGATGACTGGTAATAAGTCACTGTTCTATATTATGCAGGTAACTAAGGGTGGGCGTAGTTCGCAAAGTAGCGCTACGCGAAGCTACGCGAAGTGCACTTCGCACTACGCGAACTTCACGTAGCACTACGCGAGCTGCGTAGTAGCATGTTCGCACTGTGCAAGATGCATTTTCAATGATTGCACAGTGCCAACAAGCATTCGGCACTGTGCAATCATTGGAAACGGCATCTTGCACAGTGCGAGCTGTAGTTTTCTGCCGCTCGAGTAGATTTTTACTCGAGCGGCAGCTTTCTCAACGCAAACTGGTAGTTTCTCATTGCGAGCGGTCGCGAGCATGCATGACCACTCGCAATGAGAAACCAGACCTCCCCGCGTTGAGAGTCTCGCCGGGATGTCATTTTGCTTGCTCGCGGTCGCGAACATGACTGTGAGGAACGCGAACAAGCAAAAAATGACCGCTGCACTACGCTACGCTGCGCTACGCGTGTTCGCACTGTGCTACGTGCAGCTCGCGTAGTGCGAAGTTGCGCAAACTTCGCAAACTACGCGAGCGTAGCGTAGTGCTTCGCCCAGGGTTACAGGTAAAAAAAGTGTCTCTGTTACAAAAAGCAGTAACCCACTGACCTATAAGCATTATATGCACTTTGTGGTCTGTGTGGTACACATTCTTTGCAGGAGGCATATTAACCCTTGGTGCTACTTTATGATGACTCAAAACGTCTACTAGACAAACTGGTTCTCTTTCCAGCGAACCCATTAATCACCAGAGTTATTTTGACACTTGTATTGTTACCTGAAAATTGTTGGCGTGAAAGAAGCTGCCTGAGGTGCTTTTACACCCACAAGATATTTGAAAACACAGCACCCCCCCTCATGTCAGCCCCCAGTGCCATGTCACAGGTAGCACCGCCCTAGAGCTTGTGGGCCTGTTTTATGAATTGCTGAAATTCCGTTTTTTGATATTTGCCTGATATTAAAACAAACATTGAGCACAGCAAGCTGAAATCCAGCAGTCACCCATACCTTGCAAAACACGTATACACCCTGGGGCATATTTACGGGGATTTGGAGATAAGCAGCGGAGCAAATCATCCTGCTGTGCTGCCCTGCGCCAAAGGAATGCCCCATATTTATGCAATAAGGTGCATTCCTGTCTTTTCCCCCAGTGCTGGTGCCATTTCGGCAGCCTAACGCCAAAGCAAGCACCCTTGTATGGAGGATTGGTTTTTGTGCAGGATGGGACACCTTCCTGCACAGAAGGAATGCCGGCAGGCGTTTTCCTTGTTCTGTGTACTGCTGAATGCAACACACATGGAAAGTGGAAAAAATGAGGAGAAAAATATTTCTACTCGTTACACCTCACCCTGGGAGGTGTAAGGTGGTGGCGTTTCCCTATGTTTACGTGACTTTGTAAATCTGAGGCAGCATCAAAATCCATGGGTGTTGCGTGGGACCCCCCACCACAATGCCAACGGAACACCTCCCTGGCACAGAGTAAGGTGAGGCAGCCACATGTGACGCCTTACCTTACTGAATATTAATGAGGGCACTCAAAGCCACACAAAGTGGCGTTGCGAAGCCTTGTAGATATGGGGGCACATGCATCAAGCTATGCTTTTGCGAGTCCTTAATTGCGATTTTTAAGAAATTGCAATTAAGGACTTGCAAAAGCTTATGCATGTAGGAATCGCTATGAAAATAGCGATTCCTAAGCATTCCTTAATTGCGACTCGCAAATTGCGAGTCGCTATTAAGGAATGGCTCCCCATTCATTCCTATGGGCCCATAGGAATGAATGGGAAATTGCATGCGCAATTTGCGAGTACCAATAGGCACTCGCAAATTGCGCATGCCATTTCAAGGGTGCAAGGGTGTCAAAAGGACGCCTGGTTGCACCCCTGAAATAGTCATGTGCACCCATGTTGCGCACCGCATGCTCCAAGGGCATGTGTGTGTGTAACCTGAATACTTTGAAAAATGCACTTTGGTGCATTTTTCAAAGTTTCTGCTAAATACCATCAGGTTGAAATGATCGGTATTTAGCAGTCCACAATAGCAAAATGTCTATTGTAAATGCAATCTTGCATTGTATTTAAGGAATCTTAATTTGCGATTCCTTAAATACAATCGCAAAATGCGATTTTGTGCATTTGGGATGATGCGTCCAGAATGCAAAAATTGCGGTCGCAAAGCATAGGGGCTGATTCTGCGATTCCAATGATGCATGTGCCCCATGATTAGTGGAGAAGCGTGGCTCAGTGGTTAGAGGCGGCCGACCCGGAAGCTGAGATCGGCCGTGGACCAGGGTTCGATTCCCCGCCTCGGCGGGTCTCGGGCTCAAAAATTCCACGGACTCGACAATTGTTGCTCCGGTGCCTACTCAACTCACGGGGTCACACTCTGCGACTCTGGGCAATAGCTTGCTTAATCTCCACTACGGCCCCTCGCGGCGGGATGCCTGGCTTTCACCTTGTGGATACCCTGCCGGGGTATCTCACAGGGGAATACCAGGACGGGTTCCCTAAGCAAGCGCTTAGATACCGGGTCGGTGATTTGCGCTATATAAATACATGTACATTTACATTCCGTACCTCTAGCACGTCCTCTGGCCAGGCGTGGCCACGGGCTATAAAATAAACCGACAGGGACCGCATGGGGTCTTCTGACCAGACGGCATTACTGGTGTGTGTGTCTGCCTTCCTAGGCAAAGTCGCATTTAGGCCTCAGACCACAGGGCACAACACTTACGATCTCCATGAAACAATGTCCCCCCTTTTCTATGGTCCATGACGTCATATCCGATGTGCAGAAAGCTCCTTAGAGCTTTTCTTTTTCCTTCTCACTTGCAGTTCCTTTGCTAAAAGTCTGCTTGCGAACACAGCGCCAAGACTCACTGGAAGTCTGTGATTCTGCGGCTGCGGTGCTTTCTGCACAATTATGATGTTGCCGCATTTTCCACATAACACATCATCAGTTTTTATTTTTAATTGCGACAACAGGGGCGGCCATTCAGCGGAAGGTCCTTTGCAGAGGGGCACGTGTTCACCTTTCAATCACTTCCAACTGTGTTTGGGTTTGAACTGCTGCTAATGAAATGAACCTTTGCCCAGATAGTGTGTAAAAATGACAAAATGATGAAGTTATGGCATCACAACATCTGATGCATTAAGCACTATTGCCCCATACTTTAGGCCCCCGGTGCAGCATAACTTCAGTAGCCTCAGTCTGTACCCCAGAGAGGCTCTCACACAGTTTACTTCATGAAATCCCCTCACTTTACCGTCAAGGAAAGATAAACAAACCCCGGCTCAGCCACACAGGAATAAGCAGCAGTTTGTCAGAAGACACCGCCGGGCATTCAACCTGTCTAGGAACTCGCGGCAAGGTTAGGAGGCAGAAGCAAACTTTGAAGGCAAAAGAGGGTAACACCCCCCCCCCCTCCCCGGCTAGGGCGGTGTGGACTGAGCTTGAGCGGTGCAATGCTATCTGTGAGTCTATACGGGGGTGATGGGGGCTCTAGGGAGGCCGCCAGGGGCGGGGACCTGGGGGGAGGGGGGTTTGTTTGAGCTCAGGTGGCCACAGGTGTGCTCGCGTCAGTGGGCTGTCTTCAGAGGCATGAGGAAGTGTCGCCTCTCCTCCTTATAAGAGCTGCACTCTGCCTCTCGGTGCCACTGGAGCATGCATCTGCCTCACTCCCAGACTAGGGCCTCCTCTACCTCCCCAGAACACCTCTCTGTAGGCTCAATAGGTTCATAGGGCACCCCTCCACCTCCCTCTAAGGCTAGGGCCATAGGGAACCTCTCTGCCTCCCTCTGAGGCTAGGGTCATAGGGCACCTCTCTGCCTCCCTCTGAGGCTAGGGTCATAGGGCACCTTTCTGCCTCCCTCTGAGGCTAGGGTGCTTGGATACCTCTCTGCCTCCCTCTGAGGCTAGGGTCCTAAAGCACCTCTCTGCCTCCCTCTGAGGCTAGGGTCCTAAAGCACCTCTCTGCCTCCCTCTGAGGCTAGGGTCATAGGGCACCTCTCTGCGTCCCTCTGAGGCTAGGGTCATAGGGCACCTCTCTGCCTCCCTCTGAGGCTAGGGTCCTAAAGCACCTCTCTGCCTCCTTCTGAGGCTAGGGTCATAGGGCACCTCTCTGCCTCCCTCTGAGGCTAGGTCCCTTGGATACCACTCTGCCTCCCTCTGAGGCTAGGGTCCTAAAGCACCTCTCTGCCTCCCTCTGAGGCTAGGGTCATAGGGCACCTCTCTGCGTCCCTCTGAGGCTAGGGTCATAGGGTACCTCTCTGCCTCCTTCTGAGGCTAGGGTCATAGGGTACCTCTCTGCCTCCTTCTGAGGCTAGGGTCATAGGGCACCTCTCTGCGTCCCTCTGAGGCTAGGGTTATAGGGTACCTCTCTGCCTCCCTCTGAGGCTAGGGTCATAGGGCACCTCTCTGCGTCCCTCTGAGGCTAGGGTCATAGGGCACCTCTCTGCGTCCCTCTGAGGCTAGGGTTATAGGGTACCTCTCTGCCTCCCTCTGAGGGTAGGGTCATAGGGCACCTCTCTGCCTCCCTCTGAGGCTAGGGTGCTTGGATACCACTCTGCCTCCCTCTGAGGCTAGCGTCATAGGGCACCTTTCTGCCTCCCTCTGAGGCTAGGGTCATAGGGCACCTCTCTGCGTCCCTCTGAGGCTAGGGTCCTAAAGCACCTCTCTGCCTCCTTCTGAGGCTAGGGTCATAGGGCACCTCTCTGCGTCCCTCTGAGGCTAGGGTCATAGGGCACCTCTCTGCGTCCCTCTGAGGCTAGGGTCATAGGGCACCTTTCTGCCTCCCTCTGAGGCTAGGGTGCTTAGATACCTCTCTGCCTCCCTCTGAGGCTAGGGTCCTAAAGCACCTCTCTGCCTCCCTCTGAGGCTAGGGTCCTAGAGCACCTCTCTGCCTCCCTCTGAGGCTAGGGTCATAGGGCACCTCTCTGCGTCCCTCTGAGGCTAGGGTCATAGGGCACCTCTCTGCCTCCCTCTGAGGCTAGGTCCCTTGGATACCACTCTGCCTCCCTCTGAGGCTAGGGTCCTAAAGCACCTCTCTGCCTCCCTCTGAGGCTAGGGTTATAGGGTACCTCTCTGCCTCCCTCTGAGGGTAGGGTCATAGGGCACCTCTCTGCCTCCCTCTGAGGCTAGGGTGCTTGGATACCACTCTGCCTCCCTCTGAGGCTAGGGTCATAGGGCACCTCTCTGCGTCCCTCTGAGGCTAGGGTCATAGGGCACCTCTCTGCCTCCCTCTGAGGCTAGGGTCATAGGGCACCTTTCTGCCTCCCTCTGAGGCTAGGGTCATAGGGCCCCTTTCTGCCTTCCTCTGAGCCTAGGGTCATAGGGCACCCCTCCGCCTTCCTCTGAGGCTAGGGTGTTTAGATACCTCTCTGCCTCACTCTGAGGCTAGGGTCGTCATAGGGCTTCTCTCCACCTCTTGCTGAGGCTAGGGTCATAGGGCACCTTTCTACCTCCCTCTGAGGCTAGGGTGCTTGGAGACCTCTCTGCCTGCCTCTGAGGCTAGGGTCATAGGGCACCTTTCTACCTCCCTCCGAGGCTAGGGTCCTTGGATACCTCTCTGCCTCCCTCTGAGGCTAGGGTCATAGGACACCTTTCTGCCTCACTCTGAGGCTGGGTCATAGGGCATCTTTCTGCCTCCCTCTGAGGCTAGGGTCATAGAGCACCTTTCTGCCTCACTCTGAGGCTGGGTCATAGGGCACCTCTCTGCCTCCCTCTGAGGCTAGGGTCATAGGGCACCTTTCTGCCTCACTCTGAGGCTGGGTCATAGGGCATCTTTCTGACTCCCTCTGAGGCTAGGGTCATAGGGCACCTTTCTGCCTCCCCCTGAGGCTGGGGTCATTGGGTACCTCTCTACCTCCCTCTGAGGCTAGGGTGCTTGGATACCTCTCTGCCTCCCTCTGAGACCGGAAGACGTCCTCAGGAGGGCCCATAAGTAACCTGCGACGACAGTACACCCTCGCACGTGAGTACCAAGACAGCTGTTTCATGCACATGTGTAAAACAGCATCTTTTAAACTTAGGGTCACTCTCTTCAATCCATATAACTACTAATCTTGTTGTAGATAACTCCCACTCCTGGACACGCGCAATCCTGGGGGTTCCAGCATTTATTGTCCAAGCTGATCCCGGAGGGGCACCTTCATGGAGAGTTCGAGATTTGATTTCTCCATTTTAGTTCCTGAAGGGAGCAGCTAGCCTGTTTAGCGAAAACAAGTAAGCATTGGCAAAGCCAATAGTTTATTTGAAAATGCTCCTTTAATAAATGTAACTTGTGTGTGCATGTGTGTGTGAGTGTGTGTTGGTGTGCATGTGAGCGCATATGTGCATGCATCTGAGGGTATGCACCTGTGCGTGGGTGTGTATGATTGCATGTGTATGTGCGTGTGTGAATGTGTGCATGTGTGCATGCGTTCCTGGGTGAGCATGTGAGCTCATTTGTGCATGCATCTGAGTGAATGCACCTGCACGTGGGTGTGTCTGGTTTTATGTGTGTGTGAGCGTGTGTGAATGTGTGTGTGTAAGAGTGTGTGCAAGTGTGTGAATGTGTGCATGTGTGTGCATGGGAGCACGTGTGTGCATGTGTCTGAGTGTCTGCACCTGTGTGTGGGCGTGTCTGGTTGCATGTGTGTGCGCATGTGTGAATGTGTGTTTGCATGCCTGTGTGTGCATGTATGCGCATGTGAGCACATGTGTGCATGTGTCTGATTGTTTGCACCTGTGTGTGGGTGTGTCTGGTTGCATGTGTGTGTGCTTGTGTGAATGTGTGCCTGTGTGTGCATGTGAGTGCATGTGTGCATGCGTCTGAGTGTATGCATCTATGTGTTTGTGTGCGTGCGTCTGTGTGCATGTGTGAATGTGTGCATGCATGCCTGTATGCGCATGTGAGCATATGTGTGTGAGCATATGTGTGTATGCATCTGAGTGTATGCACCTATGCGTAGGTGTGTCTGTTTGTGTGTGTGTGCGTCAATGTGTGTGTAAGAGTGTGTGTGTTCATGTGTATGAATGTGTGCATGCGTGCGTGTGTGTGCATGTGAGCGTGTGTGTACATGCATCTGAGTGTATGTACCTCTGCGTGGGTGTGTCTGGTTGCATGTTTGTGCGTGCATGTGTGAATGTGTGCATGCGTGCGTGTGTGTGCATGTGAGCGTGTGTGTACATGCATCTGAGTGTATGTACCTCTGCGTGGGTGTGTCTGGTTGCATGTTTGTGCGTGCATGTGTGAATGTGTGAATGTGTGCCTGTGTGTGCATGTGAGCGCATGTGTGCATGCATCTGAGTGTATGAACCTCTGCGTAGGTGTGTCTGGTTGCAAGTGTGTGTGCTTGTGTGAATGTGTGCATGTGTGTGCATGCTTCTGAGGTTATGAACCTGTACGTGTGTACTATGTGCACGTGCGTGTGAATGTGGGCATGCATGCCTGTGTGCGCATGTGAGCGTGTGTGTGCATGCGTGAGTGTATGCACCTGTGCGTGGGTGTGTCTGGTTGCTTTGCTTCTTTGAGTGGGTCAATGTGAGTCAAGGATGAATGAGTGCATGGATGGAAGAAAGAGTGAGTGAGGGAGCGCATTGATAATTTATGAGTAAGTGCGTCGATGAAGGCACAGATGTTGCATCAAAATTACAGGGCAAGGCCTCATTCGGTAATTCTAATGTTATTAAAAACACTTTTTACCGTTAGTTTGAAAGTACAAGAATTACAACACTAGCGCCTGGATACCCTCACTGGTGAGTAGTGCCCTCTACAAATCCAGAATATTTGATTGATTGATTGAATGATTGACAGCACCTGGGGGTTCCTAGCATTTATTGTACAAGCTGATCAAGTAGGGGCGCCTTTATGGAGAGTTCGAGATTTGACTTTTCAATTTTAATTCCTGAAGGGAGCAGCTAGCCTGTTTAAGTAAGTAAGCGTTGGCAAAGCCAATAGTTTGTTTGAAAATGCTCCTTTAATAAATGTGACATGTGTGTGTGCATGTGTGTGTGAGTGTGTGTTGGTGTGCATGTGAACACATATGTGCATGCGTCTGAGGCCTGCACTCCCTTCGTCAGAAACACTGGTATACAGTGCTTGTTCACTTCAGCTTCTTTCAGAGGCCTGCACTCCCTGCGTCAGACACACTGGTGCGCAGTGCTTGTGCACATCAGGTTCCTGCAGAAGCATGCACTCCCTGCGTCTGACACACTGGTGCGCAGTGCTTGTGCACATCAGGTTCCTCCAGAGGCATGCACTCCCTGCGTCTGACACACTGGTGCGCAGTGCTTGTGCACATCAGGTTCCTCCAGAGGCATGCACTCCCTGCGTCTGACACACTTGTGTGCAGTGCTTGTGCACATCAGGTTCCTGCAGAGGCATGCACTCCCTTCGTCAGAAACACTGGTGCGCAGTGCTTGTTCACTTCAGCTTCTTTCAGAGGCATGCACTCCCTGCGTCTGACACACTCGTGCGCAGTGCTTGTGCACATCAGGTTCCTGCAGAGGCATGCACTCCCTGCGTCTGACACACTGGTGCGCAGTGCTTGTGCACACCAACTTTCTGCAGAAGCCTGCACTCCCTGCGTCTGACACACTGGTGCGCAGTGCTTGTGCACACCAACTTCCTGCAGAAGCCTGCACTCCCTGCGTCTGACACACTCGTGCGCAGTGCTTGTGCACATCAGGTTCCTGCAGAGGCCTGCACTCCCTGCGTCTGACACACTGGTGCGCAGTGCTTGTGCACACCAACTTCCTGCAGAAGCCTGCACTCCCTGCGTCTGACACACTGGTGCGCAGTGCTTGTGCACATCAGGTTCCTCCAGAGGCATGCACTCCCTGCGTCTGACACACTGGTGCGCAGTGCTTGTGCACACCAACTTTCTGCAGAAGCCTGCACTCCCTGCGTCTGACACACTGGTGCGCAGTGCTTGTGCACACCAACTTCCTGCAGAAGCCTGCACTCCCTGAGTCTGACACACTCGTGCGCAGTGCTTGTGCACATCAGGTTCCTGCAGAGGCCTGCACTCCCTGCGTCTGACACACTGGTGCGCAGTGCTTGTGCACACCAACTTCCTGCAGAAGCCTGCACTCCCTGCGTCTGACACACTGGTGCGCAGTGCTTGTGCACATCAGGTTCCTCCAGAGGCATGCACTCCCTGCGTCTGACACACTTGTGCGCAGTGCTTGTGCACATCAGGTTCCTGCAGAGGCATGCACTCCCTGCGTCAGACACACTGGTGCGCAGTGCTTGTTCACTTCAGCTTCTTTCAGAGGCCTGCACTCCCTGCGTCTGACACACTGGTGCGCAGTGCTTGTGCACACCAACTTCCTGCAGAGGCATGCACTCCCTGCGTCTGACACACTCGTGCGCAGTGCTTGTGCACATCAGGTTCCTCCAGAGGCATGCACTCCCTGCGTCTGACACACTTGTGCGCAGTGCTTGTGCACATCAGGTTCCTGCAGAGGCATGCACTCCCTGCGTCAGACACACTGGTGCGCAGTGCTTGTTCACTTCAGCTTCTTTCAGAGGCCTGCACTCCCTGCGTCTGACACACTGGTGCGCAGTGCTTGTGCACACCAACTTCCTGCAGAGGCATGCACTCCCTGCGTCAGACACACTGGTGCGCAGTGCTTGTGCACATCAGGTTCCTCCAGAGGCATGCACTCCCTGCGTCTGACACACTTGTGCGCAGTGCTTGTGCACATCAGGTTCCTCCAGAGGCATGCACTCCCTGCGTCTGACACACTGGTGCGCAGTGCTTGTTCACTTCAGCTTCTTTCAGAGGCCTGCACTCCCTGCGTCTGACACACTGGTGCGCAGTGCTTGTGCACACCAACTTCCTGCAGAGGCATGCACTCCCTGCGTCAGACACACTGGTGCGCAGTGCTTGTGCACATCAGGTTCCTCCAGAGGCATGCACTCCCTGCGTCTGACACACTTGTGCGCAGTGCTTGTGCACATCAGGTTCCTCCAGAGGCATGCACTCCCTGCGTCTGACACACTGGTGCGCAGTGCTTGTGCACACCAACTTCCTGCAGAAGCCTGCACTCCCTGCGTCTTACACACTGGTGCGCAGTGATTGTGCACATCAGGTTCCTGCAGAGGCATGCACTCCCTGCGTCAGACACACTGGTGCGCAGTGCTTGTGCACATCAGGTTCCTCCAGAGGCATGCACTCCCTGCGTCAGCCACACTGGTGCGCAGTGCTTGTGCACATCAGGTTCCTCCAGAGGCATGCACTCCCTGCGTCTGACACACTGGGGCGCAGTGCTTGTGCACATCAGGTTCCTCCATAGGCATGCACTCCCTGCGTCTGACACACTGGTGCGCAGTGCTTGTGCACACCAACTTCCTGCAGAAGCCTGCACTCCCTGCGTCTGACACACTCGTGCGCAGTGCTTGTGCACATCAGGTTCCTCCAGAGGCATGCACTCCCTGCGTCTGACACACTCGTGCGCAGTGCTTGTGCACACCAACTTCCTGCAGAAGCCTGCACTCCCTGCGTCTGACACACTCGTGTGCAGTGCTTGTGCACATCAGGTTCCTGCAGAGGCATGCACTCCCTGCGTCAGACACACTGGTGTGCAGTGCTTGTGCACATCAGGTTCCTCCAGAGGCATGCACTCCCTGCGTCTGACACACTTGTGCGCAGTGCTTGTGCACATCAGGTTCCTCCAGAGGCATGCACTCCCTGCGTCTGACACACTGGTGCGCAGTGCTTGTGCACATCAGGTTCCTGCAGAGGCATGCACTCCCTGCGTCAGACACACTGGTGCGCAGTGCTTGTGCACATCAGGTTCCTCCAGAGGCATGCACTCCCTGCGTCTGACACACTGGTGCGCAGTGCTTGTGCACATCAGGTTCCTCCAGAGGCATGCACTCCCTGCGTCTGACACACTGGGGCGCAGTGCTTGTGCACATCAGGTTCCTCCATAGGCATGCACTCCCTGCGTCTGACACACTGGTGCGCAGTGCTTGTGCACACCAACTTCCTGCAGAAGCCTGCACTCCCTGCGTCTGACACAATGGTGCGCCGTGCTTGTGCACATCAGGTTCCTGCAGAGGCATGCACTCCCTGCATCAGACACACTGGTGCGCAGTGCTTGTGCACATCAGGTTCCTGCAGAGGCATGCACTCCCTGCGTCAGACACACTGGTGCGCAGTGCTTGTGCACATCAGGTTCCTCCAGAGGCATGTACTCCCTGCGTCAGACACACTGGTGCGCAGTGCTTGTGCACATCAGGTTCCTGCAGAGGTATGCACTTCCTGCGTCAGACACACTGGTGCGCAGTGCTTGTGCACATCAGGTTCCTGCAGAGGCATGCACTCCCTGCGTCAGACACACTGGTGCGCAGTGCTAGTGCACATCAGCTTCCTACAGAGGCCTGCACTCCCTGCGTCTGACACACTGGTGCGCAGTGCTTGTGCACATCAGCTTCCTACAGAGGCCTGCACTCCCTGCGTCAGACACACTTCTGTGCAGTGCTTGTGCACACCAACTTCCTGCAGAAGCCTGCACTCCCTGCGTCTGACACACTGGTGCGCAGTGCTTGTGCACATCAGGTTCCTGCATAGGCATGCACTCCCTGCGTCAGACACACTGGTGCGCAGTGCTTGTGCACATCAGGTTCCTGCAGAGGCCTGCACTCCCTGCGTCAGACACACTGGTGCGCAGTGCTTGTGAACATCAGGTTCCTGCAGAGGCCTGCACTCCCTGCGTCAGGCACACTGGTGCGCAGTGCTTGTGCACATCAAGTTCCTGCAGAGGCATGCACTCCCTGCATCAGACACACTGGTGCGCAGTGCTTGTGCACATCAGGTTCCTGCAGAGGCATGCACTCCCTGCGTCAGACACACTGGTGTGCAGTGCTTGTGCACATCAGGTTCCTGCAGAGGCATGCACTCCCTGCGTCAGACAAACTGGTGCGCAGTGGTTGTGCACATCAGCTTCCAACAGAGGCCTGCACTCCATGCATCAGACACTTGTGTGTAGTGCTTGTGCACACCAGCTTCCTGCAGAGGCCTGCACTCCCTGCGTCAGACACACTGGTGCGCAGTGCTTGTGCACATCAGCTTCCTGAAGAGGCCTGCACTCCCTGCGTCAGACACACTGGTGCGCAGTGCTTGTGCACACCAGCTTCCTGCAGAGGACTACACTCCATGCACCAGACACACTGGTGTGCAGTGCTTGTTCACACCTGCTTCCTGCAGAGGACTGCACACCCTGCATCAGACACACTAGTGTGCAGTGCTTGTGTACACCAGCTTCCTTCAGAAGCCTTCCCTCCCTGCATCAGACACACTGGTATACAGTGCTTGTGCACACCAGCTTCCTTCCGAAGCCTTCCCTCCCTGCATCAGACACAGTAGTGTGCAGTGCTTGTGCACACCAGCTTCCTTCAGAAGCCTTCCCTCCCTGCATCAGACACACTGGTATACAGTGCTTGTGCACAGCAGCTTCCTTCAGAAGCCTTCCCTCCCTGCATCAGACACACTAGTGTGCAGTCAGGGGCGTAACACAGGCCCCCGCAGCCCGCGCGGTGCGGGGGGGCCCATAGCTCCAAGGGGCCCCCTTGGCACTGAACTCTGGCCGGGAGAGCTCCTGATTGAGCCCAGAGGGGGCCCCCCTAAGTACCGTGCAGGGAGTCCCCCTCACTTTTTGTTACGCCAGTGTGTGCAGTGCTTGTGCACACCAGCTTCCTTCAGACAGCGGCACTCTCTGCATTAGACACACTTGTACGTAATGTTTATGCACACCAGCTTCCTTCAGAGGCCTGCACTCCCTGCGTCAGATACACTTCTACGCAGTGCTTGTGCATATTAGCTTCCGTCAGAGGCCAGCACTCCCTGGTTCGTACACACTTGTGTGCAGTGCTTGTGCACATCAGTTTCCTACAGAGGCTTGCACTCTCTGCGTCAGACACTTGTGCGAAGTGAGGCCAGCGCTCTCTGCGTCAGGTACACTTCTACGCAGTGCTTGTGCATATTAGCTTCCTTCAGAGGCCTGCTGTTAGAAGGGGCGATCTCAGAGGGCCAGGTTATGCTCACCCGACCACCCCGGGACCCACCTCTCCCACCAGTACTGCTGAATCTTAACGTGAGATCCCCGCTGGGGAAGACTTAGAGCCTAGGATCGTACACACTGAGCTCACACCACACTTACGAACGGACACCACACCGTAGGTTTTCAGTAACAAGTTCTTTATCAACAATAAAAGAAAGGTTTCAGCACTCTTATTTACAAGCGATCGAGGGATCGTAAAGTCTCAGGAATTCGGGAAGAGGGAAGCGGGACAGTCTCAGTCTTTAGGCTAGCACGAAGCGTACCCTGCGCACAGCTCTCAATCCTCGAGCCGGGGGATACGGAAGATGGTAGTCGTACTAGCTGCTTCACTCACTTCGAGTCGGCTCAGGTCATGTTGGTAGCGTCGATGGTCCAGCCGGACCAGAGTACTCCTCGAGCCGCGACGAGGTCATCAGGGCTCGATCCGGAGGTGTTCTTGAGGAGCCGCAACAGCGTCAGCAGGGCTCAGGAAGTTTCACGAAGATCTCTTTAGAGTTCAAGCTCGAGCCGCGACGAGGTCAGCAGGGCTCCGATGTTCTAGTTCCGTCTTTACGAGGACGAGCCGCGACAGCGTCAGCAGGGCTCCGATGTTCCAGTTCCGTGTTACGAGAAGGAGCCGCGACAGCGTCAGCAGGGCTCAAAGAGTTCGGTGGTTCAGTTCTCCCCAAGGGTCAGCCGCGATCAGATCAGCAGGGCTTTCTTGTCCAGGATACAACTGCCCGCTAGTTGTTGGGCGAGCCTTGATATAGTCCAGTGGCCCTTTGATGTCCCGACCCTCACAGGCGGAGGTCTCATGCCTTGGGGGCTGGTCGTTGGAGAGGTACGGCGGTTGGCTCTTTGATCCTTTTGAAGATGCGTCCGGGCATTCCCAGACGCCTAGCAGGGTCTGGAGCCAGCACTCGGGGAGGCCGTAGGTGTGATCGAAACCAGCCCACAGGGGAAGGCCAGAGGTGTGAGAGAAACCAGTCTCTAAGGGGAGGCCGGAGGGGCAATCGAAACTCCCTGTCTTATCTCACTCGGGGATCCCTTTACCCCCCAGCCGGGACTGGCGCGCCTTGGAGTCTGAGTTTCGCTGAGGGCCGGGGTCATGCTTAGGTCCGAGGAGTCAGGGATCTCGGGAAGGGAAAATGGATGCCGGGGCCCTGTCGGGTGATGCAGGATCTGGGCGCTCAGAGCCGGGAAGGAGGCCGGGGGCATGCGGGGCTGGTCGTCGGTTGGCGGGGTCGTGCAGGGAGTTAGGGCGTACAGGGAGCAGGACGACCAGGGGCTTCTGGGTGTGGGGCTACGCTAACAGGGTGCTGAGGAACGAGGGGAACCACGCCACGAGGCCAGGTCCAACACCTGCACTCTCTGGTTCGTACACACTTGTGTGCAGTGCTTGTGCACATCAGTTTCCTACAGAGGCCTGCACTACCTGTGCCAGACACACTTGTGCGTAGTGCTTCTACACACCAGCTTCCTTCAGAGGCCTGCACTCCCTGAGTCACACACACTTGTGCACAGTGCTTGTGCACACCTGCTTCCTACAGAGGCCTGCACCTCCTGTGTCAGACCCACTGGTGCACAGTGCCTGTGCACACCCACTTCTTACAGAGGCCTGCACTCCCTGTGTCAGACACACTTCTGTGCAGTGCTTGAGCAATACACCAGTTTCCTTCAGAGGCCTGCACTCCCAGCTTCAGACATACTTGTGCACAGTGCTTGTGCACATCAGCTTCCTACAGAGGCCTGCACTCTCTGTCAAAAAAAACGTGTGCGTAGTGCTTGTGTACACCAGCTTTCTACTGAGGCCTGCTCTCAATGCATCAGACACACTTGTGTGCAGTGCTTTTTACACACTAGCTTTCTTCAGAGGCCTGCACTCTCTGCATCAGACACACTTGTGTACGGTGCTTGTACACACCAGATTCCTACAGAGGCCTGCACTCACTGCGTCAGACACTTGTGAAAGTAAAGTAAAGTCCACATTTGTAAAGCGCACAATCACCCGTAAGGGTCTCTAGGCGCTGGGGGCCGTCGGGAAGATTAAGCGAGCTATTGCCCAGAGTCACATGGTGCTGGGCTAACCTGCCGCCGGAGCCGGGGATCGAACCGTGGTCCTCAGATTCCAGCGTCAGTCGCCCTGGCCGCGGCGCCACACCTCTCCCACTTGTGTGCAGTGCTTGTGCACACCAGCTTCCTACAGAGGCCTGCACTCTCCGTGTCAGACACATGTGCACAGTGCTTGTTGCACACCAGCTTCCTACAGAGGCCTGCACTCTCTGCGTCAGACAGACTTGTGCACAGTGCTTGTGCACACCAGCTTCTTACAGATGGCCTGCACTCTCTGTGTCAGACACACTTGTGTGCAGTGCTTGTGGGCACCAGCTTCCAACAGAGGCTTGAAATCACTGCGTCAGACACTTATGCGCCTTGCTTGCGCACACCAGCTTCCTACAAAGGCCTGCACTCTCTACGTCAGACACTTGTGCGCAGTGCTTGTGCACACCAGCTTCCTACAGAGGCCTGCACTCTCTGTGTCAGACACTTGTGCACCGTGCTTGTGCACACCAGCTTCCAACAGAGGCCTGCACTCTCTGCGTCAGACACTTGTGCGCAGTGCTTGTGCACAGTGCTTGTGCACACCAGCTTCCTACAGAGGCCTGCACTCTGCGTCAGACACACTTTTGCGTAGTGCTTGCGCACACCAGCATCCTACAGAGGCCTACACTCTCTGTGTCAGACACTTGTGCGCACCAGCTTCCTACAGAGACCTGCACTCTCTGCGTCAGACAGACCTGTGCGCAGTGCTTGTGCACACCAGCTTCTTACAGAGGCCTGCACTCTGCGTCAGAGACACTTGTGCGTCGTGCTTGTGCACACCAGGGGCTAGATGTAGGTCACCTAATACCGGTCGGTAACGGCCGATTTCGTCCGTTACCGACCGGTATTTGGATTTTCAGATGTAGGGGGCTAAAAAATTACCGATTCGGTAAATTTACAGAATCGGTAATTTGACATGTAGGTGGCACTGAAAACAGTGCCACAGGGCCTTAAGAATTCGCTATTTACCATCAAATACTATTTGATGGTAAATAACGAATTCCTGTGTACATGCACATCTGTGCATGTACACCTGTGCCATGTGCCATGGGCATGTCTGTGTGTCACATGGCACACAAGCCTGAATCAGGGGTGCAACAGGGTGTCAAAGTGACACCCTGTCCCCCTTGTCAATTCGGTAATTTTACCGAATCGGTATTTACCAATTCGGTGATTGCCATTGGTTCCTATGGGCCTCAAGGCCCATAGGAATCAATGGCAATCACCGAATCGGTAAATACCGATTCGGTAATTACCGAATTCTACAGATTCGTTAAATTAATCGGTAAAAATACCTACATAGCATTTACCGATTTGTAAGTACCGAATCGGTAAAATTCGGTATTTACGAATCTGTAAATGCCATTTACCTACATCTGGCCCTAACTTCCTACAGAGGCCTGCACTCTGCGTCAAACACACTGGTGCGTAGTGCTTGTGCACACCAGCTTCCTTAGTCATGCTGCTACCAGGGTGGGACTGGCGTATGGGGCAGTCAGGCAGTACCCGCTGGACTGGTCTGACAGGTCTGTGTGTGCTTGTGAGCCTGTTTTATGGTATGATGGGATACTGGTTTTAGTGATTTTGCTGATCTTAAAACAAACATTTAGTGCAGCAATCTCAAATCCAGCCACCCTCCATCCCTTGCACAACACTTATGAAGCCAGTCTTTAAAAGTTCAACACTGCACCAGTTTGTAAGCTGGTGTTAGCTATCCAACTCACTAACGGGGGACACTTTTATATTTATATTTGTCTGTCCGAGTCGGACCCAGGTTGTTCGCCATGGTTGTGGCCGATATAAATGCTGAATTGGAAACTATTGTCTTGTCTGGAACTCGAATGATGGCCTGACAGACTCAGGGGCAGATTTACAAGCCCCCTGCATCATTTTCGCGCCGCAGTTACGTCACTTTTTGTGACGCAGCAGCAGCGTAAAAATGCGGCCCATTTACAACGTGACGCATCTAGGGAGATGTGTCACGTTGTAAAGCCCTGCGTCACATTATAATTGCGTCAGGTATAATGTAAGCAGGGTGAACGTTCCAACGCAAAAAAGCCTGGTAGAAGTGACGCAGTGAAATCTACAAAATTTCACTGACCCACGTCAAATTCTTACGCCTGCTTGAAGCAGGCATAAGGAGTGACGCAGCACAATGAGGATAGGCATCCCCTGCATTGCTGGAGTTGTGTCGTGCTTGTGAACAGCTCCAGCAATGCATAACTTTTGCGTCAACAGATGCGTCAGAATTTCTGACGCATCTGTCTATCCTTGCGCCATGGTGCGCTGCATTGTAAATACGGCGCATCCATAGTGGCGCAAGGGTTTCTCAAAGTGGCGCAGGGAAAGTGATGCATCCTCACAGATGCGTCACTTTCTTGTAAATCTGCCCCTCAGAGCCGCCCCCTTATACTCTTTGAGCACAAAATGTTGTGGTTATTTTGATGCCAACCTGTCATTTCAGGACCCTGTCTCTAAAGCTGCCATCCATCCTTCCTTCTTTTGAAAATGTTAAAGATAGCCCCCTCTCATCCCCGGAGGCCACGGAAGGTCCTCGTGCCAGGCGTCTGTCTCTTCTGCCCGGATTGGACTCTTACAGTTCGGTCTCACTCACCCAGAACCGACAGCTCGCCTTCCAGGGGACACAAACCCACCTCTCTCAACACCTGTGGGGATTTCATTGTCGACCATTGTCGGCTTCTGTTGCCGGGCCCTTTGGACCAGGGCCCCAGGTTTATAATAATTCTGGGGCTTATTTACAAGCCCCTTGCACCACCCGTACGTCTCTTTTCCCATGTTAAAAATTATGCAAAATTGGCACAAGGGGCTTGTAAATAAGCCCCTCTGTTCGCAGAGATATTCCTCTCGCACGCTCTGATCCGTGGTTGGGGTTCACGTGTGAGGAAAACTAAACTTGGTGGAAAGGCATTTAATTTCCTTAAGACTTCTCCATGGAACAGTCTGCCGCCAATTCTACACTCCATTCCGTCACAGCTGATGCTAAAGTGTCTCTTTTCTCTTCCCACTTGTAATTCCTTTGCTAAATGTTGACTTGCGAACATAGCGCCATGATGTCCTGACGGGTTGCAGCTGCGCTATACAAGTACTCAGTGAACCAGTCAATGTTGTAGGATTCCCATTAGATTCCCAGCAAGCGCGGTGAGAAGCTAGCAGCACATCTGTCCAGGCTGGCAGATGGACTTGAGTCCCAGTGCCCCTCTGCTGAGCCTTGCAGAAGGAGAAGGACGGCTTCAGATACCCAGGGGCAGATTTACAAGGAAGTGCCGCAGCGCAGCAACACAAGCCCTTTGGCTGCATCACGCTGCAGCACTTTCAAAGCACAGGAATGGGACATATTTACAATAATATGTCGCATTCCTGTGTTCTCCCCTGCACTGGAAAGTAAACTGCTGCCATGCTGATGCAAGGATGCCTGCGTCACGGGGAGAAGGGGCACCTTCCTGCACAAAAACAATTACCACTGGCCTTTTCCTCTTTCAATGTGTGCTGTAGAATGCAGCACACATTGAAAGAGGAAAAAATGAGGAGAAATGAAAACATTTCTCCTAATTGGAAACTGGTGTGGGAGCACACTGCTTCACCTCCCAGCAGAGTCGCCCCTGGGCATAATGGTAGATGCAGTTCAGATCGACAAGCGAGTACACTTGGAAAGTCTTGAGTGTTTCACCAGGTGGGTGCAGATTAGTGCTGGCCATCTCTGGACGCGTGTTTCTGGATTATTATCCGTCATCATCAGAGATTAGGCAACATTATTTGGGGTTGCTGAGCAGGCTGCCGTATTCTTGGAACACAGTATCTCTCCAGGCGCGCAGGTGCCTCTCCACGAGCTCGTCAGCTCAAAGTGGCTCGAGGGAGCCTTTAAGTAAGAAACTGGTGTGGGAGCACACTGCTTCACCTCCCATTATTTGGGGTTGTTGAGCAGGCTGCCGTATTCTTGTAATGCAGTATCTCTCGAGGCGCGCAGGTGCCTCTCTGCGAGTTCGAGGAAGCCTTTAAGGAAGAAACTGGTGTGGGAAAACACTGCTTCACCTCCCAGCAGAGTCGCCCCTGGGCATCATGGTAGATGCAGTTCAGATGGACAAGCGAGTACACCCAAATAATGCCTAATCTCTTATGATGACAGATAATAATCTAGAAACACGTGTCCAGAGATGGCCAGCACTAATCTGCACCCACCTGGTGAAACACTCTAAAGACTTTGGAAGTGTACTCGCTTGTCGGACTGCATCTAGCATGATGCTTAGGGGTGACTCTGTTGGGAGGTGAAGCAGTGTGCTCCCACACCAATTTTCTACTTGAAGGCTCCCTCGAGCCGCTGTGGTCTGACGAGCTCATGGAGAGGCACCTGCTCGCCTAGAGAGATACTACGTTCCAAGGATACGGCAGCCTGCTCAGCAACCCCAAAAAATGCCTAATCTCTGCTGATGACAGATAATAATCTAGAAACACGTGTCCAGAGATGGCCAGCACTAATCTGCACCCACCTGGTGAAACACTCGAGAGACTTTGCAAGTGTACTCGCTTGTCGGACTGCATCTACCATGATGCTTAGGGGCGACCTTGCTGGGAGGTGAAGCAGTGTGCTCCCACACCAATTTTCTATTTCTCCTAATTGTGCCTCGGTACGCCACCCCTAGGTACGATGAGTTCAAGGTACGGCTCATATTTTCGAGCGCGGCTGGTTCTCTGGCGTTTCCGCAGGTACGATGGGTACACTGCAAGGCTCGAGCCGCGACTAGGTCAGCAGGGCTCGAGCCGGAGTGAATGAAGCGTCCTCAAGGGTCAAGAGAGCTGCGACCAAGTCAGCAGGTCTCAAACAGGGGAGAGTGAAGCGTCCCCAAGGGTCAAGAGAGCTGCGACCAAGTCAGCAGGGCTCAGCTAGTTTCAGCGAGGGAGCAGGATGGGCCGCGACCACGACAGCAGGGCCCTCTTCTTCCAGAATTCAACTAACTGCTAACCCCAAAGGCAGCCCCAGTTATATTGGTTTTTGTCCTTTGAAGTTTGAGCCCTCGCAGGCGGCTTCCTGGGGCCCGGGGCTGATTGTCGGCGCATCCTGCCATTTGGCGCTCTTATCCCTTTGAAGTCTTGAGGTGGGGTTTCCAGCCGCCTGGCGGGGATTGGGGCCATTCCTGGCAGGAGGTGTGATCGAAATTCCTCCGCCCCATTCTACTGGGGAGAGGCTCGCTACCCACAGCCGGCATGGCGCGTTGGGGGTTTTGGTTTCTCTGGAGGTGGGGCCCTGTGTGGGGGGGCTATAGAGTCGGGTCTCTGTGGGGAACGGTGATGGCGGATCTAGAACTTCTATCGCCGGGCCTTGGCACTAGGCTTCCTGCCACTGGGGGAATTGGGGGTGCTACGCTGGGGCTGGTACTATTCCTCCGGGATCAGGAGGGATCGGGGAGGACCGAGAACACGTTTACGCTGGTGTTGGCCTCGCATGGGGTAAATGGTCGGGCCCTGGATGTAAGGGGACCCACACCAAGGAGGACAGGTCTAACAGCGGCGATAAAAAATTATCGCTGCTTTTGCGGCCGTTTTCGGCCGAAAAGCTGCGATAATTTCATCACAATACAAGCAAGGTCACACTACCGTGTGAATCCTTGCTTTAGCGCCCTTTCCTGTAACGCCCACCTTTGCATCTCTAATGAGATGCAAAGTGAGTGTTCCAGCTCAAAATAACTGGAGAAATGTCGCTAACCGACATTTCTTCAATTATCAATGGGCCTTCTAACAAGCATAGTGATAAGAAAATTAGCGCTAACCTTGGTTATCGCTACTTTCCTTGCGCCTGCTTTTCCTTTGACTAAACAATGTTAGTCAATGGGTGGTGGAATATAAGGCTGAGACCACCCAGCCCTATCAACAAGGATATTGCTGTTTTCCATTGAACATCGCTGGAAATGCAGCGATGTTCCATGGAAAACATCGCTATCTCAGGAATAATTATCGCCATTGCGCTATGCGTTGGTAATACAGTGCTAGCATGGCGATAATTATCTGAGATAGCAGGCGATAAAATTCCTCACGATATTTATCGCTGCCGCTTGTTGATATGCCCCCAAGAACACAGAGTCCATCCCTCCACTGATGGTCCTGACTGGCAAACAGTTAATAGCCTTTGAACCCCACAGTCCTCAAAAGCATTTGTACAAATCAGTGCATGTGATAAAACTTTTTTGCATGTGACTTGGAGACATTTTTTGTGAGGATTTTTCATGGGGAGCATGCCCCGCTTCTCTCCGTGAGACATTAAAGGATTTCAAATTTTTCACTGACAGGGAGAGTAAGGAATAGTAAGAGTATTATCTTTTCCTGCCGACTCCGGCAGGTTTGAACATTTTAAAGAAACACTGTTTTTATCAAAGGCAGCTGCAAAAAGCAAGCTGCGATCTATTTATAAAACGTGACTTTCAAAATTTTTATCACAGGCACTGATCTGCACTTATGTTTTTGAGGACTCCGGGGTTCAAACGCTATTGGCACGTATTTATTAAATCCTAAGTCTTCGTGAACACGGATGGTGCTTTGTGGGAATAGCAGGATTATTGCTGGCCACATGTTTACACCTATTTAACATATTTAACATGGACTCTTTGGCATTACTGACTTGCTCACCTGTGAGCAAGGCTGGAGTCACAGCGGAAACGCGTAAGGGGGATGAACTTCCTGTTCCATTTGGAAATAAAAATGCAGATAAGTCATTGAGGCAAGATATCTCTCTCTCTCTCTCTCTATATATATATATATATATATATATATATATATATATATATATATATATATATATATATATTACCTACTGGCGGTCGCCAGTAGGTATATATAGTTAGGATTTTTTCCCTATGGGTTTTTTGAAAATTCTATGTCTAATAACTTTGGCGTTTGTGGACGGAATTGGCTGAAATTTTCAGGAAAATGGCACATTTTGTTTCTGAGCAGCCCCTGAAAATTTGGGGGGGTTTCGTCAAGGGGGGGCCGAGAAAAAAGGGGGGTCCCAAAACGTGTTTTTAACATTGATTTTTCCATAGGGCGGTTAGCCTCACTTTTAGCCCGAACGGCTGAATAGATTTGCACGAAACTTGGCAAAATTGTAGGGACTGGTAGCCCGATGTGCCTTTTGTAGGTCTCAATATATGTGCTCCAGTGGATTTTGAGAAATTAACGTTTAAAAAAAGATATATATCTGTAGCAGCGGACCGGGCAGCGCTCCAGGACGCGTACTTTTCGCGCAACGGAGCTTTGTGAAGCGAAGCTGATTGGTTCTCTGGCGTCTGTCAACATTCCAAAAAGTCCGTAGCTGCCGCCATCTTGTCTCTCGGTAGGATCGAGAGACAAGAGGAGGCCAAAACAAAGGGGCAAATAACCATAAGGGGGCATAGTAGATCCTCCCTGACCCCCTAGGTTTAATGTGGAGGCTTTAAAACGGCCCCGCGGGGCAAAAAAAAAAAATTTTTTTTTTGTTTTTTTGCGTGGGTAGCGCCCGGTCCGGGAACCGGGAAGCTTTCTGGGCAGCGTACTGCAATGAAAAATGAATGATAGACTTTTATTTTTTAAGGATTGTTTATTGTGTTTAATAATTTATTAAACTTTCTAACGCGGCGCGTCATATGACGCATTACGCGACAACGCAGGTCCAGAATATAGTGAAAATGTCTCCACCAACCAGCGGACGGCACACAACCCCTTTCAGCAGGCTAAATAGTTCTGTTAAATGACAACAGAAGGGACAGGCAACAAGAACCATCAGTCAAAGAGGGGAGGGCAAGTTCTTCTCTACCGGGTCACGTTGGAGCGCTACCGGAACTGATCGAATTGGTAGTCTACAGTGTTTCTGGATGTTTCAGACTGAAGCTGGCGTTAGCATGAGAGCACCACCATTTCGTAGCTCCGTCGTGGCCATTCCACGAGCAATCATGCTAGGCGCTCCCCACCAGAAGCCTGCGGGAGTCGGGGGCCCCCCAAGACTTTTGTAGAATCTTCAAGGATGAGGGGACGCTTTCGAGAATGGAGCCCAAGCTCTAGCAGACAAGCGTCCGAGTTCCAAGGTGTCGCAGGCCCATTTTAGTGGACCACGCCCAAATCTGAAGAGATGGCCGCCATTTTGAGAGTCCTGTGGCAGCCGCCTATCGCTGCACCGCAAGAGCGGGAGCAACTCAAGTACATGGTGAGCGAGACGCTGTAGTCGAAAGAGCGGGCGGTAAACAGCTGAATAGCGGAAGAGGCACAGTGTAGCAAAAGCGGGCTGAATGGCAAATGAAATGGAAAAGGGGTGCCCCACTACAGCGTGTCTTTAGGTGAAACGGATTGTGGGACAAGGTGAAGAATGGAAGAGTCACCAAAAGGAAAAAAGTTCCGCTTGACCCCGGGAGCCGGCCACCTATGTCGGGGGCGATCTCAGGCCACACCAGGGCAACACGACTTGGGGAGGGGGCCGGAGCCAAGCGCCCCCTCCGAGTCCGCGACATGACACCGTCCCTCGGGGGCCTCCGTCAAGCGGTTCAGGGTGGCACCGCATCACAACAGCCCCCACTTACTTTAAGAATAGTGAAGATGAAGCAATTGCAAATAGGCTTCAGACAATGTTACAAGCACTCCTCAAAACTTTGAACTTTCAGAGTGCATGAGTTGGGACAGCGAGGGGTGATTTGGTTTCTCGGACTGTTTTTCTGGTCTCTCACCACTGGCATACTTTAACGTTTTCTTGTTTCTAGGACATTAATAGGTTTTATCATTACGTTATGTTATCGTTTCTTTGTTTGTTGTTTAATAAAAGTTCATGTTCATGTTCATCAGTGGCCTACTGATTTTCGTTTTCCTATTTTTTTCTTTCCAGGTTGTTTCATGGTAAAGTTTCTGTTAACAGGATACAGTGATCACTTCGTTATTATTGCATATGTCCTTTTCACTAGGGGTGCTCTCTGGTCGGGCCAGATGACGTATCTCTAGTAAATGGTCCGGGTGAAAAAGGTGCATCAATCAGTGGGGAGTAGATAGGCATGACAGATTACAACGGGGGAGAAAGGTCCGCATTACGTACCCTTTCACTACTTGCAAAGATTTTCCTACGTTTATATGCAAACAGGGAATACCTCCAAAAAGAACTAATTCCCAAACAGTCAATGTTCGGACAATCAATCAATCAATGAGGAATGAAATAGGTACGACGTGTTAAAGGCTTGCGTTACCTACCCTTCACTATCTGCAAAGGGAGAGAGAATATTCCTATTCTTCCTCGTTTGCAGGTAGAGAAGATCCTTAAGAGAATTAACTTCGAACAATTCAATGCTCGATTGAAACAATCAACAAGGGGTACTGTGAACACAAATGAACGCCGCTTATGTACATACGCATTGCTATTTTCAACAGGTTGTTCCTAATGTTTCTATTTTAGCGAGGTCAAAAAGAGATCCCATTAGTGGCCTACTGATTTTGCTCGATTCCTTTTGTTTTTTTACACGATTTTTCGCTATCTGCAAAGACTAAACAGAGTATTGCGACTCTGTGCTTGTTTGTAAATAGAGAATGAACCAAAGAGAACAATCAATCAAATGGAGAGAGAAGCAGGCACGACGTATTACAAAGGGGGCAAAGGGCTGCGTTAACTACCCTTCACTATCTGCAAAGAGAGAGTACTCCTAATAGAAATGAGGGGTGGGGGGCAGTATTCAAAGCAGATCAGTGTGCATAAACACGAAAATGTTTTTACTTACCACGTACTTGACATTCGACAGCTTATGATATTTGCTATTAAAAAACCATTGAAATTCACTGAAAAAACCATAGGTTATAGACTATATATAGTTAGGAATTAGCATTTACAAAACCTTGAAAATTCACTGAAAAAACCATAGGTTATAGACCATATATAGTTAGGAATTAGCATTTAAAAAACCTTATTTTACTCACACAAAACCATTGAAATTCCATATATAGTTAGTTGCACTAACTATATATCGCGCACCCGCAATCCACTGCTGATCATGTCACATATTACATCATTCATGACATGGTCAGTGACATCACTGATGACATCACTGATGACATCTCAAATGACATCACTGATGACATCACTGATGACAACATCCAGTGACTGTATGTTTCTGTAAAGTTAAAATATGTCTTACATATTGAAGAATGAGTGGATGTATAAGTGTCTGGATGAAGGATTTAGTAGGTGCGTGACTGACTGTATGAGTGAGTGATTAAATGTGTCTCACTGAATGCATGGGTTAGTGACTAAACTGTCTTAATTTGTGCATCATTATGTCTGTTCTGTAAACTGCTGCATGTGTTGATCATTAGCTATACGAGAGGCTATATGTGTTATTAATTGGTTGCCCAAGTATTTCTATGGGAGATTGAGTTTGTGTGGGGGTGGCTGGAAGGTGTGTGACTCTATGCATAGATGTGTGAGCAGTTTATTCACTAGGTGTATGAGTTCAAGAGTGCATGTGGAAACAGCTACATGGGCAGTTGACTGTGTGCATGAGTGTATTGATGAGTGAATGGATATCTCAATGCTACATGTCATAGTAAGTACATATGTAAAACACAGTACATGTGAGAGTTGGCATATATAAATAACTGTGCATGAGAGCCACTGAATGAGTGAGTGGTTGTATCGATCATTGTGAACTTGTATCAGGGATTGTATAAGAGAGTAAATATGTGTTAGTATATGTATCAATAAGTAAGGTGTGTTTAACTGTATAGTTGAAGAAATGGAGGTGAGATTGTTTCTTTGCATGACTGACTGGGTGTGTGAGTAACTCCATGGATGAGTGGCAGTGTGTGAGTGTCTGTATACACTGAGTGTATCTAAGGTTATATTAGAGTCTGAAGAGGTTTATCGTATTAGCACAAGAATTATGTCAAATGAGATGTCATCAGTGATGTCATCAGTGATGTCATTTGAGATGTCATCAGTGATGTCATCAGTGATGTCACTGACCATGTCATGAATGATGTAATATGTGACATGATCAGCAGTGGATTGCGGGTGCGCGATATATAGTTAGTGCAACTAACTATATATGGAATTTCAATGGTTTTGTGTGAGTAAAATAAGGTTTTTTAAATGCTAATTCCTAACTATATATGGTCTATAACCTATGGTTTTTTCAGTGAATTTTCAAGGTTTTGTAAATGCTAATTCCTAACTATATATAGTCTATAACCTATGGTTTTTTCAGTGAATATATATATATATATGTATATATATATATATGAGAAAGTCAAAAAGCTTCTTCTGGAGCACTTGGAACCCATGTATATATATATATATATATATAACCTACTGGCTGTCGCCAGTAGGTAGTTATAGTTAGGACCTAGTTTCCATAGGAAATCCACAACATTCTATTTGGAATAACTTTGGCGCTGGTGGACGAATCTTCGTGAATTTCTCCAAGAAAATGGCCTGCTTGGTTCCGCTCCTTCCACAAAAGTTTGGGGGTGATTCGTCAAGTGGGGGCCGAGAAAAAAGGGGGGTCCCAAAACGTGTTTTCCCCATGCAATTTTCTATAGGGACCTTTAGCCAGGGCTACAGCCCGAACGGCTGAATGGAATTACACGAAATTTGGCAGAGAGGTAGAGTTCTGTTCTCAGATTGTGCTTTTTGTTAAATGGTGTAAATCCGTTCAGTAGTTTCTAAGAAAATTGCAAGTAAAATCATAGCGATATCTAGAGACGGAGTTCAGCACGCGTACTGAAATCTGTTCAATTACGAGCGCGAGCTGCATGCTGATTGGCTGTGAACTGTCTGTCAACACTCGAAACCAGGAAGTGTTGGAGGCCATCTTGCGCCTCGCTAGAACCGAGTCACAAGAAAACAGTGAAACAAAGTTCAGAAATAAGGAAAAGGGGTAGGTTAGAGACATTCTGACCCTCTAGGTTTGCTCAGGGGGTCGTACATGAATGTTTAGGCTCTATTTTTTTTTTAAAAGAAAAATCGCGGCGTACGCGTATGGAAATATGTACAATTACGGGCAGGAGCTGCATGCTGATTGGCTGTCAATACTCCAAACCAGGAAGTGTTGGCAGCCATTTTGTTTGTCGGGAGAGCAGAGTCCGAAGAAAACAGTAAAACAAAGTTGAGAAATAAGGAAACTGGGCAGGGTAGAAACATTCTGAGCCTATAGTCTTGGTTAGGGGGTGGTATATGGATCTTTAGGCTCAATTTTTATTTAAAAAAAAAAAAATGGCGGGGTACACGTGCAGTACTTGTACGTGGTGGAAAAGGTGAAAAAAAAGTAGAAGTCCGTTTTATTCATTAGGTCCAGGGGAGGCAAATTACGGGGGCAATTTTTCTGCATAATTGGGGCTTGTAAGGTGCCCCAAGCAATGGGGAACGGCACTCCTCTGGTTTTAATTTTGAAGTATGCAGGGGGGGGGGTTATGGCCCTACTCCCTGCAGTCTCGGTGAGCGGCACCCCTCGGGTCTTTTTAAAAAAAAAAATATGTTTTGAGCTCTCTCTCTCTCTCTCTCCCTGTACGCGTTGCGGGGAACGCCACATTTCTGGGGCAGTGATATGTAAAATGTCCTTCCAGCTTCAGGTACCTGCATTGTCTGGAGTTTTTTATTAATGTTGGGAGGGTGGGCTTGAAAATACGTCCTTGTAAATTCTCATAGAAACCTATGTTCTGGTGTTAACATGGGCTTCTATGGGAAATAACAAGGCCGTATTATCAAGCTCATTATCGCCGTTTTATCAGCAGTTTCCTGCCAATAAAACTGCGATAATTTTAACACCGGTCCTTGATATTATGCACCTAAGTTTACTGGTAAAAAAAAACAGCCATGGGCCATATTATCAAGAAAAGGCGATACATTATCGTCACTTTCATCGGCGGGAAACTGCAGATAAAGCGGCGATAATGGTCTTGATAATATGCCCTTGTGAATAACCATAGGAGCCCAGGTTAACACCAGAACCTGAGCTGCTATGGGAAGTTACAAGGGCCTATTATCAAGCACATTATCGCCGCTTTATCAGCAGTTTCCTGTCGATAAAAGCGGCGATAATGTATCGCCTTTTGTTGATAATATGCTCCTTCATTTCTATGATAGTATGTAAAGCTTTCCTTTTTTTTGGTGTAGCAGTTGTACTCTCTTTGCATGCTCAGCGTTGTTTCGAAGCCCACGTTTTCTTTTTCTTCAAGTTCAACAAGCAAACCCTTCGTTATATCAGTTAGTAAATCTGTCGCTTTCTTTTCCCGGTTCGTGTGTGTCATCCGCTGCTGTACTTTTGTACAGTATTACTGTCCGAATTCGTAGTAACAAATATCGAATGTCACTTCTAATATACTGTTAAATCATAGAGTACAGGAATTAGTATCTAATAAACAATTGTTATAAGACTAAAAATCAAATAATATTTCACTTATATCTTACCGCTGCAATAGATATTCGACATAATGATTCCCATTGATGAACACCATTTGTATATGCGAGATCTGAAAAATATACCAAAAATATACAGAACACTATATCATTACCAGTGGATTAAAAATATTTTTTAGGTGTATACTAGCAGCATATGGTTACCTAATGACATAGGAAGCTTTAAAAACAGTACTAAATTTCACATTTGGTAAACAACTATAGAAGATCCGAAGCAGGGACAAGTTCATGATGGGATGGGGGTGGCGGTCCCCAGGGCCCTCAAGGGCTCCTAGAGGGTGGCCGCTTGACCCCCCTCCCAAAATTGGCAAAGCCCCGGGGAGGTGGTGGTCCCCGGGGCCAGGGGTCCGTTATGGACCCCAAATTTGAATAGAAACTGCCCCAGGGAGGTAGTGGTCCCCGGGGCAGCGTGGGGGGCCCGAGCCTACCACACATATTAATAAGTTGAGCCACAGGGAGGTGGTGGTCTCCAGGGCTTGGTGTGCCCGAGGCCCCCTTCTACATTAGTTAAGCCCCGGGGAGGTGGCGGTCCCTGGGGCTTGGGGGGCCCGAGGACCCCCTCATGTAAATGAAGCCCTGGGGAGGTGGTGGTCCCCGGGGCTTGGGGGGCCCAAGCCCCCCTCCTATATAAATTAAGCCCCCGGGAGGAGGTGGGTCCCTGGGGCATGGGGGGGCCTAGGTAATGAAGCTGGTCCACAGGGCTACAGGGGCACCGCGGCCCCCGCTATATAAATTATAATTGCCCCAGGGAACTGGAAGCTTTCTGAACCAAGCACTACCTTTTTGCCAAATTTAATGTAATTCCGTTCAGCAGTTCGAGCTGTAGCCGTGTCTAAAGTTTCCTATGGGAAATTGATTTTCCTACCTCTTTTTATTTGATTCCTCAGAACTACTGCACTGATTTACACCTTTTAACAAAAAGGCCTCTTTCTGAACCAAGGGTACCTTTTTTACCAAATTTGGTGTAATTCCGTTCAGCAGTTTGAGCTGTAGCCTTGTCTAAAGTTTCCTACAGAAAATAACATGGCGAAAACACGTTTTGTGACCCCCTTTTTTCTCGTCCCCTCTTGGCGAATAACCCCGATACTTTCAAGGCCGGAGCTGACCGGAGCGGCCACTAGTTTTGAAAATTTTGCGAAGATTCTTCAACCGGCACCAAAGTTATTGGGAAAAGAAAAAACACATTTCCTATGGAAAATAGTTCCTAACTATAACTATCTACTGGCAATTGCCAGTAGGTTATACATATATATAGATGTACGTGACACTTATAAGTAAATTAAATGAGCGAATTGTAAATAAGCCAATATTACCATGTTTTAAGCAGAGAGCACGAACACTTTAGCATTGGTTAGCAGCCGTAAAATGCTCAGACTCCTAAAGCCAACATATACAAACTCAGCAAAAGGGGAGGAGGAAGGCAAAGTTTGGGGATAACCCTGGACAAAGGGCCAGGTTCAACACTTTATCATAAAAAATACACAAAAACGTGCACTGTCGGTCATCTATCACTGGTGCTCAATAGTTACTGGAATTTTTTGCATTCAATAATAAATGACCAAAATGCACGAAACCTGTAAGAGATGCAATAATAAAGGCTGTTGCATCTTTTGTAATTACAAGGGTTGTGGTGGCTGGGTTTTTGAATGGAATATGGTATGAAAGCAGTTGCAGGAAGTCTTCCACCCATCAGATGAAAGCTAAAAGAAAGCTCCCCGCCTGTTTACCAGTAGTTGAATTTTCTCTGGTGCGAGTCACGTGCCATTATTTCCCTCCACATGCAGCTTTATTCTTCAAGCTTTGTCAAGCCCTCCCCCCCCCCGCACCTGTTTGTGTGCACTCACCCTGTGTTGACAGATGCTGGTGATGTGCTGACATGTGTTACCAGGTGACAGGATGCCTTAGTCACACTGTAAACATCTGCTATTTGGAGTAATTCATCAGACTTCATACCTCATAGAACTTACAGGTGAAGACTGGATAACATTTATTCCATAGTAGTGAATTGTTCCATGGTTTTATGTCAAGCACCATGGAAGGGTTTTTGGCACCTATGTGTTTTTGAATACCCCAGGGGAACCAGCTGCACCCTGGGACGTTTGGAGAGATGTATTTTAAATCTATGTCCAAGCCATGGGTGGTGATATTTTTAACCCCTTGCATGCGGCTGCGATTCTGCGCCTGTGCGGCAAAATCGCAAGTGGGCAGGTTCATGACGGCCCCCAGCCGTCATCAGCACATGAGCGCCGTAGTACATGATGGCTGGGGGCCGTCATCAGCATGCAAGGGGTTAAAGCATCTAGGAAAATGGCTATGCTCAAGATTTGTTTGGGAGTAGAAGGAAGGAGAGTATCATAATATCTTCCCCCTCTCGCAGATGAGGAAGATGAGGAGGTGGATGAATATGAGTCAGCGTTTCACAAACTGAATTGGAATTTTGGAAAGAATTAAAGTGAAGTAGTTAAAAGATTCACGTTCCTAATGCGAAGGCAAATTCCAGGTGACAAGGTGATAAGAGCTACATAGCTGGACTTAGATTGCAGGCAGCCACTTGTTTCCTTGATGAAATGCTAAGGGGAAAATTGGTGTTGAAGGTTAATAACAAAAAAGTGCAAGAAAAGTTATTGAGCACAGAAGGGTTAACTTTACAAATGGCAATTGACTTGATCAAGAGAGCTGAAATCGCATATGAGGGTCTAAAGGAGTTATCGTCCAAGGATAAAATAGATATAGTTCAACAGGATGTGCAAAAGTCAAAAGGAGAAAGGATGTTGCAACCATGAAATATGGGGACAAAAGCGAAGTAAACTGCCACAAATGTGGGTTGAAGGATCTTGTAGCAACTGATGAGTCATGTCCTGCTAATGGTCAAACATTCAGGAGGTGTAAAGTTAAAGGGCATTTTGCTAGAGTGAGTCAGGGGAGAGTGAGTGGAGTGAGGAAAAAACAAAAGTTTCATGAGCAGTATGGAATTGCATCATTTTGAAAATACAACAGGTTGCAAAGGTCGTAGAAGATAATACAGTTTATGCCATCAAAGTTGATGGAGTAAATGTAAAAGTAATGGCAAGAGTTGCTAGGTTTTATTGAGGCTCAAGTAGAGTTTCAACACGTTTTTGTGCCTTCCAAAGTTTATTTTGCCAAAGATGATTCATGTCTGCTGGGGTGGCCCCAAAAAAGAGATCTGCTGATATGGCTGGATCCCAATCACCAGGATCAAGTGTTGGGGTTGCAATCAGCCTTGTATGAGATGGAGAATGTGCCATTTGCAGAAGAAAAGCTCACAGTTCACGTAGTGTCCCTCTCATCATGAGAGAGCCATTGCACCAGGAATTGAAGAGGCTGTGTAATTAGGAAATAACTAGAGAGATAGAGGCATCCGAGTGGCTGGCTCCTGTCATAATTGCCAAGAAGGGGAATGGTGAATGGTAAATGGTGAGCTGCTCCTTTGTGTGGATATGTGTCACTTAAGTGCTGCGATATGGTTGGATAAACATCCTCTGCCCAACACTGGTGAAATGCTTGTTACCATCAGATAGGGGTACATCCATATTCTTGTCTTTTGTTGTCTTTTGTTACCCTAGAGGGTGCCTAGAGATACAAGAGAATGCAGTTTGGCTCAGCCTCAGTAGCCCAGTATTTCACCAAGCTATGCATCATTTGACCAAAGGCACACCCCACATTACGTATTTTCAGGATGACATCCTTGTGTTTAGAGAAATTATGATGGCGCCTGACCTGGCTTCAAGAACCATGTGAGAAATTCTTCAAATAATGGTTTGACAATCAAGAGAGAGAAATGTAAGAAAATGAAGTTGGTTTCTTCCATAAAAATCTCCTTCTCCAGCCAGCCAGTACCAGTTGAGGTGATTTTTGAGTCTGGCAGAATGCTACCCCAGTTTCGTTCCAGTGTCCGCATATATGAACAAGTATGTGCAAAAACGTATGTTGAAGAATGAGAAGTTTGTCTGCTGTGAGATATATGAGGGTGAGTTCATTGAACTAAAAAGGAGCATTGCATCTGCACCAGCACTTAAACAATTGGAAACCAATAATGCCACAATTATCAAGAATGATGCAAGCTCAATTCTTGAGGGATGTAATGGTATATTTTTTTTGCCATTGGGGGAAAAACATTACAGATGAAAGCATTGCAAGTCGTTTCAATTTTATCCAATTGTTGGCTGCCATGTTACTACAAAGGAGGAATGGTAGAGAAGTTACAATTGCCTTTGCATTCAGGCCATTGAGGGATGCAGAGAAAAATATTCCACCATTGAGAGAGACAGAGAGTCTTTCACTGCTTGATGGAGTGTGAGCAATTTCAGGACTATGTATGAGGGATTGCACTCGCGAGTCGTAAGGACCACCACCCTTTGGTGGATGGTTTTTCTGCCAGGCTATTAGAGAGCCCTTTAGCTTTTATAGCAGGATTGGTGTCACTACAACGCGGTTTTTTACAACGCATTCCGTTACATCGGAATTTTTACAACGCAGGATCCATTATATCGGATGCCATTACAACGCATGGCATTACATAGCAGATGCTATTACAACGCATGGCATTACATCGTAAGTATAGGTAAGTATACCTTTTTAAAAAAAATGTAATTAAGTTAATAAAATGATTTAATTTAATTAATTTAATTAAAATACATTTTAAAATAGTAATTAATTTAATTTAATAAATTTAAATCTATTTATTTAATTTAATTTTAATGAAAATTGTAATTAATTTTAATTAATTAATATAATGAAATTAATTTAATTTAAATATTTTTAAAATTGTAATTAAATTAAATGAATTAAAATAATTTATTTAATTTAATTAATTTAATTAAAAAAAGTAATTAATATATTATAATTAATTTATTTTAATAAATATATTTTAATTAATTTATAAATGGTAAATATAATTTAATTAGCCCTAAGCACAAACCCAACCCTGAACCCTAAAACACCCCTGTACCCCAAAACCCAAACCCTGCCCTGAAACCTAAAAACACCCCTGTACCCCAAAACCCAAACCCTACCCTGAAACCTAAAAACACCCCTGTACACCTGTACTTATTAAAAAAATTACTTTAATTAATATAATAAATAATAAATTAATAATATTAAAAAACATAATTAAATATATTTAATTATAATTAATATTAATAAAATTAAAAAAAATTAAATACTTACCTATACTTACAAAGTAATGCCATGCGTTGTAATAGCATCTGCTATGTAATGCCATGCGTTGTAATGGCATCCGATGTAATGGATCCTGCGTTGTAAAAGTTCCGTTGTAAAAGACTCCCGTTGTAAAAGTTGCGATGTAACGGTGCATCACCTTTATAGCATATTGCATGATGAGGATGATTGCGTACTACTATTGGATGGATTATGTCCTGGGAAAGAGGAATGTTTTGGCCAATTGTTTGTCCAGGTTGCCGGTTGGTGAGGGTTTGAATGTTGAGGAAAAGAAGGATGAGTGGTTGGTGGCCAATGTGAATGTGGTCACAGAAGGCAGAATTTCTCATGTGGAATGGATGAGTGCTGCCAAGGTTGGTGTGGTATTTCAAGAAGTGGAAAAGTATCTTTGTTGAGGTTGACCAACACAAGGGATGGCTTCTGAGGTTGCAGAGTGTTCCTGTCAAGTGAGTGAGTGCAGAGTTTTCATTTTTAGGTGGTGTGATGATCAGAGGTGAATTGTTCATGGTGCTATTGGTTTTGAGACAACATGCGGTGTAGCTGGTTCATGAGGGGCATATTGGTCTGAGTGCCACTGAAAGGTGCATCAGAGCATAGTACTGGTGGCCTGGTGTTGACCGTGACGTGGAAAATAACATCAGAGAATATGTACGCTGTGCGTTGAGGGACACTTCTCAGAAATCTGTGAAGTATCCCTCGGTGGTTACTGATAAATCGGATGGCCCGTGGAAGAATAGTGCTATTGATGTCATATTGCCTTGTGTCTGCCATTTCTTCTGCTCGCTTGCCGACCTTCCCACCTGCTTCCCACCTCTCACCAGCCCTGCCTTCTGCCACCCAGCGCCCGTCCTTTCTCCCAGGACCTTTTTAGTGGAGGAGCGGATGTGTGCAGTGGGCGTGCTGCTGGTGTGCCAAAAGGCAAGCTCATCTGTGCCCGTCCACGCCTGGACAGCACCCAGTGCCAGGAACCCTGGCTCTCCAACTCTCCGCAGCTACACTGCCTCTGAAATTCAAATCCTGAACACCAGTAACCGCAAAAATTGCTGCCACTGTGCTCCATGCTCCACTTCAGGACTTTTCTCCTGTAAACACTGCCCATTCTTATGCAGCACTGGAGCACCCTCCACCGCGATGACCACCCCCACTGACCAGAGAGCACAGCACTCCTGAATTAGAAAAACTCAATTGCCCCCTCCTCAGTGCATGATCACTTTGCAAGCACGCCATGAAATCTAGAAGCCTCATCCGACATCATCTTCCTCACCAAAACCTGGCTCACCCTCACATCCACTCGCGACATCGCCTCAGCAACACCCGATGGCTACACAAATGCACACTGAGACCATGTAAAAACAAAACAGAGGTGGAAAGAGAGCATCCACTGCACCACCACCACCACCACCACAGACAATGCCACTCTAATCATGGAAAACCTCAATTTCAAACTCCAAACAGGAAATCCATATATCTATGACAAAAATGTGAATTCTGTCATGTGAAAGTCTTGTCAATTGCCTATGGTTTCTTTGTAAACATTTATCTCTGAAACAAAAACAATGTCAAAAAACAATTGGATAAAATTGAAACGACTTGCAATGCTTTCATTTGTAATGTTTTTCCCCCAATGGCAAAAAAAATATACCATTACATCCCTCAAGAATATATTGTTGGTGGTCGTCCAAAACATCAAAGCTGCACCTTATAATCTTTTTTCACTGTTTACGAACATGAACCCTTGGTAAAATCCAATGAATGATAAATGGTTATAAAGTTAACCTATGTTAACATGTGCCCAAGATTTTGGGGGCTTATGTACAAGCCCCAGTGCGCCCCTGGAACATCACTTTTTTGTGGCGCACACTGCAGTGCCATATCAACAAGGCCAGGTAAGCCACCCTGCGTGGTTTTTCTTAGTCTTGTAAGTATTTAAGGAGGCAATGCAGCGCGAGACGCTGCGTTGCCTCACACTGCAATAGGATGGTGTCCCTTCCTGCACAAAACAATCATCCCTACAACGCAGACACCCTTGCAACTTGCTGATGAGTGCCTGCATTGGCGCATGACAGCCCATTTGCACCTGCACAGGGGGAACGGACAGGAAGGTGCCATATCTCATAGATACAACACAGTCCGGCCCTTTTCTTTTGATGCAGAGGAGCACAGCAGTAATTCTTATGGAGCTGCCCTGACCCAAAACCTCATATATGAGGCCCTGAGTTTAGTAATAGCGGTTATATTGAAGCCAAAATGGGAGTGAAATCAAATTAATAATAACATATGCTCTTCTATTCTGTGGTCCCACACATCTCTCAATATAAAATACTACCTGTAAGAAATGGGGTTGCCAAATCTCCAGGGGGGGTAGCATGAAGCAGAGCGGGCAGGCCAAACTACGGAGGACATGTGAAGCACTCAGGCAGTACCCACTGACGACACACCAGGCACACCACAAAAGAGACAGGACACCAGCTTGAGTTGGAAAAATAAGTAGTTTAGTATATCTCCAACCTGCAAGGCAAAAAAATGCAAAACAGTGGTAATCACAACAGGGCGCCAACTGGCGCCAGAGCCAAGTATATCCGGGGGGATTATTTACAGGGGGACAATGGGAAAAATGGTTGAGTCCATGAGTCCGTGGCTGAAATGACAAGAATGTGATTAAATTGACATTAAACCTGGGGTCAATATGGCGGGGCCAACTCAGGCTCTCATCCTTATTAGTAGGCTATAATTTGCAAAATACAACATTAGCTTAAGTACACACCGTGCACTATAACTCCAACCCGACCCCTGTAAGGGAAAAACTTCATAGCACCTCAGCACATGATCACAGACAGGAGCACCTGTAATAAAGCAGCATGGCTTGCTCTTTAACATAGGATATAACTAGCGGCCTGGAATGACACGTCAGGCCAGCACAGGGGCAGGACACCTGCAGTAAAAGGGCACATCAGGGTTTTACTCCACCCTCAACCTGCGGGCATAAAACATCAGGCGGAGCTTGTGATGCTTGAATCTTCCAGGGGCATCAATAACAATAGCAACCGGCAACACCACATTAGGCCAGGAAGATAACCATTTCATCAGGTAAGTAGGCACCTTGCATTCAATAACACCTTAGGTATACACACTAGGCATCAAAGGTAACCTGGGGAACATGACTCCTTAGCCCCCAACCTGCAACACAAACATCAGGCAGTGCATTGGCATCAATAACATATGAACCAGGCCTGTATCACATCTTCCATGGGCACCATCCGGCCCCTACATTAGGTGCAAAACCAGGGGGGCATAGGCATCCCTACCCTGCACTAGGAGTACCTACAGGCCTCTAATGGACTCCCTAGGGCACTCCACACTGGCATGAAGGGCAAGATCCACAGTACCTAACAGGCGCCCTTAATGCCCCACCATCGCAGTTCCACCTTCGGAGTCCCTGAATCCTGGGACTCTACGTTCAAGAATTAAGGGCCCACAGAGTTCCGGTCAGTCAGGGGGGGGGGGGGGGGGGGGGAAGGTGGGGGGGGGGGGTAGAGGCGAGCACCGACCCTGTGCCCCGTTGCCCTTTCCGCCCTCCCCACAGTCTAACGTCGCCCACACTCACCGGGCTTCGGCTGTTTTGACAGGTTTCTCCTTGGAGGTGGGGGCAGGCAGCTTCTCAAGCCCCAGCGCTTGGAGGCTCAATGCTTCTTGCAGTCCCAGGCAGTATAGCGCCTGACAGGGGCACAACAGGCAGAAACTCTCCCGACCCGCAGCTCCTTGAGGGCACAATCTTCCTCACACAGCGCTGTAGGATCATGCAACACAGCGCTTAGCAGGTACAGCGCTCCCAGATTATAGCGCTTAGCAGGCAATCAGCAGGGCAGTCTTGGTCACAGCGCTCTGGGGACACAAGCAGTCTCCTGCAGGCCAGCGCTTTCAAGGGCACAGCAGGCTGCAACAGTCCTGGGCAAGGTAAGCGCTTTGCAGGCACACAGCGCTTCTTCTAGGCACAGCGCTTTAGCACACAGCGCTTCCCCTAGGTACAACACTTCCAGGCGCACAGCGAAAGGGGGGCGGACAGTCCAAGCAGCAAGCCCCAGGGTAACTCTTCTCACATCCAGGCGCTTCTGGGTGCAGCGCTTGCGTGGCGCAAGGTCCCGGCTGCTTCAGGGACCTAGGAGGACCCTCCTTCTTCAGGGGCCCGAGGACAGAGCAGTAGTCACTACTGGGCCAGGTCAGCAGGTAGTGGGGGCATCATCAAAGCGGGATGGAAGGCTTTCACCATCCCCACTGCAGCGTGGCCCTCCTCCTACACAGCAGCCTGAACTCCTGCAGTGGGGCTCCACTAGCCCTGGGGACAGTAGGGGGGTTCTGGGTGGGCGCAGGGTCCAGCACACAGGTCCAAGTGGCGGTATCCCCTGGCAGCAGGTCCCCTCACATTCCTGTCCCAGCTCTGTCTCTCCTCATCACATCTCTACTGCTCTCCCAGTACCAGAAAGGCTGGAAGCTTCTAGAAGGTCCCTCCAAATGCTGGGATTGCTGGGTACCAGACAACTAGACGCTAACCCACCTCAGACAGGCAAACTAGTTCTAACTGGCTCAGGGGAAGGAGTAGAGCACCCTGGGTACCAGGCTTTCCCTCCAAATGCAGGGGTGGCTGGGTACCTAACAACTAGAATGCTAACCTCCTGCAGTCAGGAGGCACAACGCATAGCCTTGGCAGCCATTTTAAATGCAAAACACAAATGCAGCATTTCACCAGGGTACATGTTTACAATGGGGGAAAAATAAATGTACATACCATTGCACTACATTTAACATTAACATGGTGTCTCACACCACACATGGCCTATTCAGTAACCTTCACCATGGGGGAGACATCTCAAATTAGGGGGGGAAAAGCGAAAAAGTTTGGGGGAAAAGGGCCAAGTCCAACACTACCCTACTCGTGTGGCTGGGCCTAGTGCCGGTCACAAGAAAGCCAAAAAAATGCACCATGAAAAATGACCCTCTCTGATGCAGTGGGGAGCTGTAGGGTTTGGCCCTGTGCTTGGTGCCCACCTAAGGAAATCTCTCAAACCCAGACATTTCTAAAAAGTAGACCCTCCCCAGGTGTGTCCAGGAAGTGGGACTTGCCTGATTCCGCTACCTTTTTTTACCCACTATGACCCGTAAACCTCAAACGCTGGCTAAACCCTTGCATTGGTCTTGCATTATTTGAGGGAAAGTTCTGTAATATGTAGGAAATTGCAAAATTCCCATAGTTATCTCAATCAGCATGGTCCCCGCCTCAGTGGATTAGCATAAATGCATCAAAGGAAACAAGCACACAGTTAACAGTTTTGTATAAGCTCAAACCTTTTATCAGATATATCTGCGCCTCCCACTTGCTTGTTACAGTCTGTGATGCATATTTGTGTGTGCACTTCTGCTGCCTGACCTCCTGACCTCAGGCAGTCATGGGTTCAGTGCTTTCTTGCTTTCTAAGGTCTGAGCATGCGCACTTCTCTTCTGTTGGGAAATTCCCGAGCAAGTTGTTGATTGCAGGAAAGGTGCGGCCCGGCCCCTTTGGGTTCTCGGCTAGAGCAGGTTGCACCACATACCAGAGCGCCCACTCTCGACAGCTCTTTGCATTCCTGTCTAGAAAGTGTCAGTGTGCACAGCGTGACCTCTGTGACAAGGTGTCCTGGCAAGAAGCCTCAGCGGAATTCAAATTACACAGCTTGCACCTTGGGAATTTTGTGTTACACAAATTCCTGTAATTGGGACATTCAGCATATTGCATAATTACTTTCCATTCAAAATGAACATTCACAGCAAAGATTTACTCTGAATGCACGATTTGTGATTAAAAAACGTACTGCAAATGCTCTGAAGCAACAGAAGGTGAGCAGCTGCTGTTCACAGTGAGTTCGTGTTTTGCACTCTTTTGTTAGAGCAAAATGCATCTTTGCTTCACAAAGTGACAAAAGGCCTCATTGAGTGCTAATCTATTGGGCCAAATGATGGATTTGTAATTTGCATAAATATGAATAATTCTGAATCATATTGACAAAAGCGCACTTAATTATGAGAAAGTAAAATACATGAGTTTCACAGACTCCCCAACACTCTTTCCCACTGGTTCCGAATGTTACAGGAGGGCCAGGGTGTGAACTGAGGAATCCTTACCAGTGTGGATCCTGGACCTGTACGCATATCCAGTGGCACTTTCACAAAACATATGCACTTCATGCCATAAAGTGTGACCCTCACCAGTGTGGATCCTGGACCTGAACGCATATCCAGTGGCACTTTCACAAAACATATGCACTTCATGCCATAAAGTGCGACCCTCACCAGTGTGGAATCTGGACCTGTACGCATACCCAGTGGCACTTTCACAAAACATATGCACTTCATGCCATAAAGTGCGACCCTCACCAGTGTGGAATCTGGACCTGAACGCATATCCAGTGGCACTTTCACAAAACATATGCACTTCATGCCATAAAGTGCGACCCTCACCAGTGTGGAATCTGGACCTGTACGCATACCCAGTGGCACTTTCACAAAACATATGCACTTCATGCCATAAAGTGCGACCCTCACCAGTGTGGATCCTGGACCTGTACGCATACCCAGTGGCACTTTCACAAAACATATGCACTTCATGCCATAAAGTGCGACCCTCACCAGTGTGGATCCTGGACCTGAACACATATCCAGTGGCACTTTCACAAAACATATGCACTTTGCTGGGCATGTACTGTCTAAAAACTAAACGGCCCTTGAACATGACCAGAGAGTCATCCACAGGCGGGACACTGCTGATCTGCCTCGTGGTTCATGAATCGGGTCCTTTCTTCATTCAGTCATTCATCTCCTTTTCCATGTTGACCTGGATGGAGCATAGATTCCTGTGAAATGATCTTCTGATTGGCCAAGAGCAGGTTAAATCTCGACCAGACACTGCAGGGGTATCGCGTGCAGCGAGGCAGCCCTGTCCACACAATGGAGCCGGCTCCTGGTCACTGGTCACAGAGCAGTGGCCCTTGAGGGCCAGTATGAAGACACAGGTGGCTCCCTCTGGTTTCCCATGGAAATGTTCAATCCCTGAACTGCCTTGTGGGACTCCGGTGCATAACTCTTGCATGGGGCTTCATGCTGGCACGGTCATCCCTCAAAACCTGTTCTGCATATTCTGTTCTTCCAAAACTGCATCATCTGTAAAGAGTTGCTAGAATCTGTGGTGCATATTTACAACAGATTGGCGCAGGGCAGCGCCGCAAGCTTTCATGCTGCGCTGCCTTTCGCTAATGTGAAAGTGAAAGAATGCACCATATTTACGAAATACAGTACATTCCTGTCCTTTCTTCCTGCACTGCTGCACAATTGGCCCCCTAGTGCCAACACAGGCACCCTTGCACCATGCCGCAAGTGGACATGCGCTGCATGCAGGATTATTTCTGTGCAGGAAGGAGCCCCTTCCTGCAAGAGGCATTTTTCTCTTTCCATGAGTGCTGCAGGATGCAGCCTACTTGGAAAGAGGGAAAAATGAGGAGAAATACAAATACTTCTCCTCGGTACGCCACCCCTCAGGAGGTGTACGATTGTGGCGCTGTTCCAGGTTTACAGGCTCTTGTGAATCTGGGGCAGCATCAGAATCCACAGGTGTCGCATGGGAAACCCCGCTGCAACGCCCCTCTGGTGCATAGTAAGACAACGCAGCGACTTGCTCTGATTTGTAAAAGTCCATTCCCATGAGGCATTGAAAAGCCGTGCAAAGTGGGATAAAAAGTGGCGCTCTGGCTGCGCAAGCATCTTGTAAATAGGCCCCTGAGCGTCAATAAGTTCTCTGTATATTCTTTACATCCCGCAACACTGCTACATGGAGGGAAAAGACAGCACCATGTTAGCGGATACTTGGAGTTCGGCACTTAGAATGGAAGCCCTTCGGCCCCCGGCTGCAACCTACCTTGTCCAAGCTGCAATCAATCAATCAATCAAGCAAATTTGTAGAGCGCGCTACTCACCTGCTAGGGTCTCAAGGCGCTGAGGGGGGGGGGGGGTAGGTTCGCTACTGCTCGAACAGCCAGGTTTTGAGTTGTTTCCTGAAGGAGAGATGGTCTTGGGCCATCCGTAGGTGGGTGGGGAGGGAGTTCCATGTCTTGGACGCCAGGTGGGAGAAGGATCTTCCTCCGGCGGTGGATTTGCGAATTCGTGGGACGGCGGCGAGGGCGAGGCTGGCAGAGTGGAGCTGGCGGGTGGGTGTGTAGAATGTGAGGCCGCTATTGAGGTATCTTGGGCCCATGTCGTGGAGAGCCTTGTGTGCGTCTATGTCCTGCTGTAAATAAGCCACTTTATCTGCACTAGTCCTCATCGTCAGAGTATTCACTGTCAGATCCTTTTACTTGGTCCATTGCCTCAGGGTCAGTCTCTGAGACATGTTCAGAGGGAGACTCAAGCCCTGGTGGGTGGTCAACCTACAGACAGCTGATAAAATGCCAGAAAGTGTTAGAAAACCTGACTACAACAGTGTGCACAGAGTACACTGCTTCACGCTGGAAGGCAACCAGCTGTGTAGGTACCACACAGTAAATATGGCTGTAGAGATAATAATAGAAGAACCCATCAATGCAAAGCACACCATGGACTTTGTACAACCAAAAGATACATCGAACTTGCCATGAACAGCTAATATGTAGAGCAACTGCACCTACTGTGCATGCACACAGCAAACACCAGGGTAACTCAACAAAACAAAAATACCAAGGAAGAAACACAGCACAGCGTTTGCAAAAAGCCACAAGTGAATTTTGAAAATAAGGTAAATTTGCTGAAAGTATTACAAAAATTGAAGAAAAAAAAAATTCAAGCACACACTTCATTTAAACATTGCAAAAAAAAAAAGGTTTTCCACACATACAGCTACACTAACATCAGATCTACCAATACCGAAACCATGTGCAGTATATACAGCCAGAGAAATCAAAAGTGTTGCAATTCAAGCATGAAAGGACATTAAGATCACAAACATGTTCAAAACACAGAAAGGCATAAAAAACATAGCAGCCGATGCTGACAGCCACATTGAAGCAGCACCAACTAATAATATTACAAAGCAAAAGGATAAAAATAGAGAACACAGAAAATGAAGAAATCACAAATAAAACATCAGAAATTCTGAATGTGAAAAAACAATTGAAAAGCACAGGTAAAAGAAACCTCATAAAAATGCAATCTTAAAGTACTAGCCACTTGCTGCTTTCAGTTCAGTAGCTAAGAAACTTTGAATGGTGGTGCTTAGAAAACAACATGTAAAAACCACTGTATAACAGAAAACCAACCATTTGCCAAACAGCGGTGCCCAGGACAAAGATAAACGCATTATGGAGTTGCCACTACAACTCATTGAATGTGAAAAAGGGATACAAATGAGCACAAAAAAGATGAAATTCTAAATTCAGATTGTTGCAAATGGCCTTTCAACCTTTTGCCTTCCTCCCCCTACTCTTTGCTGGATTTTAACTTTGTAAGCCTTAGGACTCTCTGCACTTACCACTGCTAGCCAGTGCTAAAGTGCTTGTGCTCACTCCCCTATGCATAGTTTGAATGGCATTTATTTATTTTATTTATGGTATTTATAAAGCGTTCTGCAACCCTACGGGCATCCTGGCGCTATCAAGTAGAACTAGAACGGTATGCATCATGGGATTGGATAGGTGGACATTTTATTCTGGGGCAGTTAGACTTTAGGGAAGAGCCATGTTTTTTTCGAAAAGCCATCAGTTCGTCTGTTTTTCTGATAGCAATAGGGAGGCTATTCCAGAGATGGGCTGCCGCTATACTAAAGGCTCTGCCACCATGAGTGGCTTTCCTGATCCTAGGTATGCTGATGAGGTTAGTGGAGGAGGATCGGAGGGTCCGAGTGGGTTCATACCATTTGAATTTGTTTTGTAATGGTAAGGGGCCCATCCCATGCACTGCCTTAAAGACAGTGCATAGGGATTTAAAAAGGATCCTCTGACGTACTGGCAGCCAATGTAGTTCAGCCAATGCAAGAGTGTGATGTATGCAAAGCATACATGCGATTGGCATATTTAATGTACATGTAAGTCCCTTGTAGAGTAGGACACTATAGGTATTGGGACTGTAAATTCTACCAGTGGGCCTGAAGCACTTATTGTGCCACCCACTTATGTAGCACTTTAAAACATGTCCCACTCAGGCCTGCCATTGCAACCTGAAGGCAGTGTCCAACTGCCATATCGACTTGGCATTTAAAACCCTTTATCAAGCCTTAAAAAATCCCTTTAATTGCATATGTCATCCCTAAGGTTGCCCCTAGGTAACCCATATGGCAGGGTGCTGTGTAATTAGAAGGTAGGACATTTACCTTTACGCTTTACAAGTCCAAGAAGTGAAAAACCTCAAAATTAGTTTTTTACTACTGTGAGGCCTACCCCTCCCATAGGCTAACATCTGGAGTTCCTTATTATATTTATTGAGCTGTAATTCCTAAGTCAGAGGAGGCAAATCTGTCATTTTTGGCATCTATGAACTTGTAACGATAAACATTGTTTAATGGTAAAGTCATATTTATCATTCTAAGTTTGAAAATACCACTTTCCTGCTCATAGCCCTTTGTGCCTCCAGTCTGCCTTAGGTACCATGGCTGGGTGTAACTAACAGTTAGGATTTTGTGAATTCCTTCCCAGACAGTCATACAATAGTGGGATTAGCAGAGCCTGAAAAGGCCATTAACTGACTTGATGGTGGGGTGGAGGTAAGCACAGCCCCTGTTGTACCTGAATAGGCTGGGCTCTGCCTCTACACAATAGACTTAACAACCCTGTATTGTCAGTTCAGTCAGCTAGGAGTGCCAGGGCAGGGGGATCGTGGGGGGAGGGGGGGGGGCAGAAAACTCTTGAAACTTCAAAGAACCCTTCTGCAAACTTCTACCAACTTCTAGGAGCAGAGAACCATGGTATAACTCTTCAGTTCACTGCAGGTACTGTGGAAGGAGCCCTGCATCTTCACCTAATCAAAGGACTCCAGAAGTGACTCCAGGGGCTAGTTTTGCTGGCCTCCTGTTCAGTGTCGCCGGAACATGACATGCTCCCACCATCGAACTTGCCATGAACAGCTAATATGTAGAGCAACTGCACCTACTGTGCATGCACACAGCAAACACCAGGGTAACTCAACAAAACAAAAATACCAAGGAAGAAACACAGCACAGCGTTTGCAAAAAGCCACAAGTGAATTTTGAAAATAAGGTAAATTTGCTGAAAGTATTACAAAAATTGAAGAAAAAAAAAATTCAAGCACACACTTCATTTAAACATTGCAAAAAAAAAAAGGTTTTCCACACATACAGCTACACTAACATCAGATCTACCAATACCGAAACCATGTGCAGTATATACAGCCAGAGAAATCAAAAGTGTTGCAATTCAAGCATGAAAGGACATTAAGATCACAAACATGTTCAAAACACAGAAAGGCATAAAAAACATAGCAGCCGATGCTGACAGCCACATTGAAGCAGCACCAACTAATAATATTACAAAGCAAAAGGATAAAAATAGAGAACACAGAAAATGAAGAAATCACAAATAAAACATCAGAAATTCTGAATGTGAAAAAACAATTGAAAAGCACAGGTAAAAGAAACCTCATAAAAATGCAATCTTAAAGTACTAGCCACTTGCTGCTTTCAGTTCAGTAGCTAAGAAACTTTGAATGGTGGTGCTTAGAAAACAACATGTAAAAACCACTGTATAACAGAAAACCAACCATTTGCCAAACAGCGGTGCCCAGGACAAAGATAAACGCATTATGGAGTTGCCACTACAACTCATTGAATGTGAAAAAGGGATACAAATGAGCACAAAAAAGATGAAATTCTAAATTCAGATTGTTGCAAATGGCCTTTCAACCTTTTGCCTTCCTCCCCCTACTCTTTGCTGGATTTTAACTTTGTAAGCCTTAGGACTCTCTGCACTTACCACTGCTAGCCAGTGCTAAAGTGCTTGTGCTCACTCCCCTATGCATAGTTTGAATGGCATTTATTTATTTTATTTATGGTATTTATAAAGCGTTCTGCAACCCTACGGGCATCCTGGCGCTATCAAGTAGAACTAGAACGGTATGCATCATGGGATTGGATAGGTGGACATTTTATTCTGGGGCAGTTAGACTTTAGGGAAGAGCCATGTTTTTTTCGAAAAGCCATCAGTTCGTCTGTTTTCCTGATAGCAATAGGGAGGCTATTCCAGAGATGGGCTGCCGCTATACTAAAGGCTCTGCCACCATGAGTGGCTTTCCTGATCCTAGGTATGCTGATGAGGTTAGTGGAGGAGGATCGGAGGGTCCGAGTGGGTTCATACCATTTGAATTTGTTTTGTAATGGTAAGGGGCCCATCCCATGCACTGCCTTAAAGACAGTGCATAGGGATTTAAAAAGGATCCTCTGACGTACTGGCAGCCAATGTAGTTCAGCCAATGCAAGAGTGTGATGTATGCAAAGCATACATGCGATTGGCATATTTAATGTACATGTAAGTCCCTTGTAGAGTAGGACACTATAGGTATTGGGACTGTAAATTCTACCAGTGGGCCTGAAGCACTTATTGTGCCACCCACTTATGTAGCACTTTAAAACATGTCCCACTCAGGCCTGCCATTGCAACCTGAAGGCAGTGTCCAACTGCCATATCGACTTGGCATTTAAAACCCTTTATCAAGCCTTAAAAAATCCCTTTAATTGCATATGTCATCCCTAAGTGACCGCCTGGACCCTCCTTCAGCACGGTTGCTCCCCCACGCTCCAGCCTGGTATCGTTTCATCTCCTAGCGCTGCATTGTCTCAGATAACCTTTCATTGTACAGCGCTACACGATCGCTTCATAGCGCTGCACTGCTGAGATTAACTTAACTATTTAATTAATTGTGCTGCTCTGTGTATCTGACTCATTTAATCAGCGCCGCACTGTCGCTATTATTTAATTTGTAACGCGACGTCGCTGAGGCAGTTACTTTGCATTTAAACTTTATTCAGCTGCTACTGCGTGTAAGGCTCTCGCCTTTGACCCTCCATTTTGCGTTGTTGTTGTTGTTGCCGCCGCCCCTCCTCCCGCCACCGCCTCCCAGCTGCTGACCCTCCCACCCACGATTAGAACCCTTCCTCGCTCCCGAGACCACTGTGACCGCCTGGACCCTCCTTCAGCACGGTTGCTCCCCCACGCTCCAGCCTGGTATCGTTTCATCTCCTAGCGCTGCATTGTCTCAGATAACCTTTCATTGTACAGCGCTACACGATCGCTTCATAGCGCTGCACTGCTGAGATTAACTTAACTATTTAATTAATTGTGCTGCTCTGTGTATCTGACTCATTTAATCAGCGCCGCACTGTCGCTCTTATTTAATTTGTAACGCGACGTCGCTGAGGCAGTTACTTTGCATTTAAACTTTATTCAGCTGCTACTGCGTGTAAGGCTCTCGCCTTTGACCCTCCATTTTGCGTTGTTGTTGTTGTTGCCGCCGCCCCTCCTCCCGCCACCGCCTCCCAGCTGCTGACCCTCCCACCCACGATTAGAACCCTTCCTCGCTCCCGAGACCACTGTGACCGCCTGGACCCTCCTTCAGCACGGTTGCTCCCCCACGTTCCAGCCTGGTATCGTTTCATCTCCTAGCGCTGCATTGTCTCAGATAACCTTTCATTGTACAGCGCTACACGATCGCTTCATAGCGCTGCACTGCTGAGATTAACTTAACTATTTAATTAATTGTGCTGCTCTGTGTATCTGACTCATTTAATCAGCGCCGCACTGTCGCTCTTATTTAATTTGTAACGCGACGTCGCTGAGGCAGTTACTTTGCATTTAAACTTTATTCAGCTGGTACTGCGTGTAAGGCTCTCGCCTTTGACCCTCCATTTTGCGTTGTTGTTGTTGTTGCCGCCGCCCCTCCTCCCGCCACCGCCTCCCAGCTGCTGACTCTCCCACGCTCCGCCCCCTCCACCATCCATTTATGGCCAATGGTCCCACGCGCAGCGTCCACGTGCTTCGGCCACGCCGAAGGTGCGCCAAAGGTAAGCCCGTCTACGCCCGTCCGCGCCTGGACCGCGCCTAGTGCCAGACCCCCTGCCCCTCGCGCTGCCCAGCCCTCCCGCACTACCTACGATGCCGCCACCCTCCTAGCCCTTAACCCCGGTCGCGCCCCCAACTGCGTCCAAGCCGCTCCTGGACGCACCCATGGACCGTTCTCCTGCCTCTCCTGCAAATATAACGGCACCGACAACATCTCCGCTACGACCAAAACACAGATTCCCCACCCCAACCACCTAGAATGCATCCTTCTCAACACCCGCTCGGTCCACAGGCACGCCATTGACCTTTGGAACCTACTAGACACCATCTCTCCTGACGTCGCCTTCCTAACGGAAACATGGATGAACGCTTCCTCCGCCCCTGACATCGCCATCGCTATCCCTGACGACTATAAGATCACACGCAAGGACCGCACCGACCATACAGGAGATGGAATCGCTATCGTCCATAAGAAATCAATCCGCATCTCAACCAGCTCTGACGCCAACCTCGCTAACTCCGAACACCTTCACTTCCAGATCCACATCGACCCCAAGACCACACTCAGAGGCACCCTCCTCTACAGACCACCAGGACCCCGCGCAAAATTCAGTGAAGACATCACGGACTTCATCACCCCACACGCGCTCCCCTCCAAAGACTACATCCTTCTGGGAGACCTCAACTTCCACCTTGAAAAGATTAACGACCGCAACACCGCCGCCCTCTTGGACAACCTAGCCAACCTCGGACTTAAACAACTGGTCACTTCCCCCACCCACATCGCAGGTCACACACTCGACCCCATCTTCACCTCCAGCAATCATGTCTCCTTCAGCCACACTACAGATCTCCTCTGGACTGACCACAGCTGCGTTCACTTCACCTACAACAAGCCGAAACCCATCATCCACCTCCAACCAACTCTACAAAGAAACTGGAACAAAATCACCACGGAGCAGATCTCCACATCGCTCCTTCATACCTCCCCAGCCCCCTCTTCTAACGCCAACGAAGCCGCCTCCAACCTCACCCTTTGGTTATCCAACACCGCCGACACCTTAGCACCACTGAAAAAACGTCAACACAAACTTGGCATCAAGAAGGCCTCATGGTTCAACGATGACCTCAAGAAGTCCAAGAAACGGTGCCGCTCCCTTGAAAAGGCCTGGAAAAAAGACCCATCCACCAGCAACAAGGACGCCTTCAAAAGCGCCATCCGTACTCACCACCAACTGATCCGAAAAGCCAAGAAAACAGCATTCAAGGATCGACTTGACAACAACGCCCACAACAGCAAGGAACTTTTCAACATCGTCAAGGAATTTTCCAACCCCTCGGCCAACTCCAACGACGTCACCCCCTCTCAAACCCTCTGCGACTCCCTAGCCTCTTTTTTCCACAACAAGATTGCTGACATCCACAACAGCTTTGACATCCAACCCGGAAGCCAACCCACCCTACCATCAGCTGACCATCTTCCCCCCGTTAACACCCTTAACGCCTGGAACCCAATCTCCACTGAGGACACCATCCGCCTGATGAATTCCATCCACTCTGGGTCCCCCACAGACCCATGCCCTCACCACATCTTCAACAAAGCAGACTCCGTCATAGCTCCGCACCTCCGAGACGTCATCAACTGCTCCTTCAACTCCGCTACCTTCCCAGAAGACTGGAAACACGCTGAACTCACCGCCCTTCTGAAAAAACCAACAGCGGACCCCACCGAACTCAAAAACTACCGCCCCATCTCGCTTCTTCCATTCCCGGCCAAAGTCATCGAGAAAGCTGTCAACAACCAGCTCGCCGCATTCCTCGAAACCAACAAATCCCTCGACTCCTCACAGTCCGGCTTCCGAGCAAAACACAGCACTGAGACCGCCCTCATCGCAGCAACAGACGACATTCGAAGTCTACTGGACAATGGAGACACAGTCGCCCTCATCCTCCTCGACCTCTCTGCAGCATTCGACACAGTCTGTCATAACACCCTCTTACAACGCCTCAGAAACATCGGAATCCAAGGAAAGGCAATGGAATGGATCACCTCGTTCCTCACCGGAAGAACCCAGAGAGTCCGCCTCCCACCATTCAAATCCGAGGCCTCTGAAATCATCTGCGGCGTACCACAAGGATCCTCACTCAGTCCCACCCTCTTCAACATATACATGAGCCCCCTCGCGGCCATCGCACGCCAACACAACCTCAACATCATCTCTTATGCGGATGACACTCAACTGATCCTTTCTCTCACCAATGACTCCAGCACCGCCAAGACTAACCTACACGAAGGAATGAAAGAAGTCGCCGAATGGATGAAACAAAGCCGTCTGAAACTGAACTCAGACAAAACAGAAGTCCTCATCTTAGGTAAATCCCCCTCTGCATGGGACGACTCCTGGTGGCCGGAAGCCCTCGGAAAGGCACCCATCCCGACAGACCACGCACGGAACCTTGGCGTCATCCTAGATTCTTCACTCTCAATGAACAGACAAGTCAGCGCCGTATCCTCTTCCTGCTTTAACATTCTTCGCATGCTCAGAAAAACATTTCGCTGGATCCCCACCGAAACAAGGAAAACAGTCACCCACGCTCTAGTCACGAGCCG